>NC_090443.1:995882177-996507177 GCF_031143425.1 Pleurodeles waltl | reverse complement strand
TCTCCTTTAGGTAGGAGGTTAGGCCTTTCACATTAGGGTATTAGGGTATATTCCATCTAATATATCTTTTTCATGTATTGCAAAATGGTGGGGGTCTTCATAACAATGACTCTTGTCTTCACAATACTGTTACTTGCTATATTCATTATCCTAATCATTGCAGTCCATGCAACTTATCGCAAATTGCAGTTATGTTAAATAAAAAGCTATTATAACTTTACTGCATCTATGTCATTGCCTGTGTTTGTATGAGACATAATATATCTGTGAGAAAAGGGTAATCTCCGTTTAACCACGACAATCCCTGAGACGTCTTATTTTTGAGTCCATGCGTAAATGGCTGCCATAAATCACCTTTTTCTATTACGTTTCTGGTGAAGTGATGCTAGTGAGCCGGTAAGGTTGGGATAACAGTTGTGACTTGTTGTATGAAAGACGCAGTCGCCTACAAACAAAAGTACTGTCATCCTTAAACCAGCAGTCTTGCCCAGAGCAAGAGTCCAAACTACGACACTGTGATGCCCTCATACGCCCATCCAGCTCAGGATAGGCCACTGCCAGTATGCGGGTCATCAGGGGGGTCTGGGTTCAACGGGCACCACTTCCTAGTTGGGAGGCTATCCCCAGCTAGGCCTCCGCCATCTTCCGTGCCCAGCGTCTCAGGTCCTCCCACCGTTTGCGACAGTGGGTGCTCCGCCTTACATAGACCCCCAGCGTCCGCACCTTCTTGGTGATGGCATGCCATATACCCTTCTTTTAGGCAATATACAGGAAAATAGATTTAGACACACAGTCCTGCCTGCTGCACTTATGGCCCATCACATCCCTTCCCATCACCATTTACACACACATGGCCCAGCACACAACCTATACGCCGCCCAGAGGACATCCACCTACCCCCCTTACACGAGGACTTCACACACACCACTCCATACATTCATGGCACATGCATCGTGCCCACAGTGTACTAATCTGTTGGTCTAGAGGCCCATACAGCAGTCCGTACTGGGGTAGGACCCCATCCACAAGTCTCTCCAACTCCTCAGAAGTGAAGGCTGGGGCCCTTTCCCCAGTCACACAGGCCATGGTATGTTCCAGACACAGGTCACAGCAGCACATGCAGTGGAGGTCCTCTCCTGTTGAAGATTAGGTAGCAAGTGAGGGATCAGATAGAAAATGTCGGTCACGTCCAATGCGGTGCATACAGTCACTGCCGGCGTAGATCACGATTGGCCACTGTAACTCATAGGGCCAAACGCTAACCAATGAGGAATTGCGCGGCGGTTCCCGACCGCCTCCCGCAACGGCGCACAGCGTCAGCGGAATTACATCACTTCCACCTGTCCCTGCACACAGGAGAGGCGGATGCCATTTCTGGGGGAGGCAGGCCCTGGAAAATTGCTGCGTCACAGGTGAAATTAGGGCATACAGGACATATCACACTTTACCACTTACACATTACAAGTTAACAGCATGCAAAGTTCTGTTGTAGCTCCATTGTTTAGTTTGTAACCGGCTCCTCACTCTTTTGCCCCATAGATTCCTGCCACTGCAGATGAATAGGAGGTAGAGACATACCCCCGTGTACAGACCCCTGGTGAACTTGGCAACAATGGAGGACAGGCACATTATCCTCACCTATAGACTGGACAGGGCCACAATCACAGAGCTGTGTACCCAATTGGAGCCAGACCTGATATCTGATATCAGTCACCCCACTGGGATCCCCACTCTTGTGCAAGTGCTATCAGTTCTCCATTTCCTGGCAACTGGTTCTTTCCAAGTGACAGTGGACTTGGCAGCAGGAATGTCACAGCCAATGTTCTCAATAGTGCTGACAAGAGTGTTGTCTGCCCTGATTAAACACATGTACAGCTACATTGTATTTCCCCAGGTTGAAGATTTGGCCACAGTGAAGGCCGAGTTCTATGCAATGGGACATATCCCCAACATAATTGGTGCGATTGATGGAACACATATTGCATTTGTCCCCCCTGTCAGAATGAATAGGTGTTCAGAAATCCTAAGAGTTTCCACTCTATGAATGTTCAGATGGTGTGCTTGGCGGACCAGTACATCTCCCACATCAATGCTAAGTATCCTGGGTTGAGCATGATGCGTTTGTCCTGAGGAATAGCAGCATCCCGAAAGTGATGGGCCAACCTCGGAGGCACCGGTGTGGGTAATAGGTAAGCCCTGGTTCCCACCCAGTAGATGTTGGTGTATGGGTATGGTATGGGGCATCTGGGACAGTGTGTGGCGACATGTTGTCCCTCAATATTTGCATATGACTCTGGTTACCCAAACCTATCATGGCTGCTGACCCCTGTGAGGAATGCCAGGACAAGGGCAGAATAACGTTATAATGATGGACATGGGTGAACCAGAAGGATAATTGAAAGAACCTTTGGCCTCCTGAAGGCCAGGTTTCTGTGCCTCCATCTAATAGGTGGATCCTGGTGCTACTCACCAAGGAAGGTCTGCCAGATAGTAGAGGCATGCTACATGTTGCACAACCTGGCCCTCAGATGCATGTGCCTTTTCTGGAGGAGGAGGAGGCTGGAGATGCCCGTGTGCCAGCAGTGGACCCTGTGGACAGTGAGGATGAGTGGGCAGAGGATGAGGATGAGGACAACAGAACATCAGTGATCAGACAATACTTCCAATGACACACAGGTAGGGCAGTGTTACTTCACATTTCAATGACATTTGTTTGAATTTGTGTGGCACTGGAATGCTGATATTTCCCACTTCTATGACCACTTACTGTTCCCTCCGGCAATTCATTTTGCAGATGTTGGTGACCTCACATATACTCCTGGTGTCATCACTTCAGACAGCTACAGGTCATTAATCTATGCTCATTTTCAGTGCAGTTGCATTGCAATGTTTGTACCTGTTTCAATGAATACATAATTGAAAATTATGACATACTCCAAACTTCTTTTTTTCCAAGAATGTTCATTGAAGTGTTAAAATATAGAGGGGCAAGTGCAATGGGATGGGGTGATGATGGAGGAAAGTCTAGGGTATTGTCTCAGTCTGTTTGTAGCACATGTGCATTGTCCAAGGGGACATAGAAAGGGGAGCTATGGCAGTTCAAGGTGGACAGGGTGACAGAGGGGGACACAAGGGTGACAATTAGGAGAGTCTCATTTCCTGGCGGGGTCTTGGCAAGTGTCTCTGGCTTCTGTCTGGATCGCAGAGAACGTTTGCGGGCTGGTTTTCCTTCTGCAGGGGTGGGGTGCTGGTGGCCTGTGAGTCCTGTTGCGGGGCCTCCTGTCCAATAGCGGCAGCAGAGTTGGAATGCTGTTCAGATGTCTGGCTAGTGGCAGGGGCACGCTGGTGTGTGACTGCCTCCCTCATAATGTTGGTCATGTCTGCCAGCACCCCTGCAATGGAGATCAGGGTGTTGTTAATGGCCTGCAAGTCCACCCTGATCCCCTGGTACTGTTCATCCTGCAGCCGCCTGTTCTCCTGCACATTATCCAGGATCTGGCCCATCGTGTCCTGGGAATGTTGGTAGGCTTCCAGGATCTCTGTAAGTGGCTCCTGCAGAGTCAGTTCCATGGGTCTGTCCTCCTCCTGGTGCACAGCAGTCCTCCCACTTTTCCTGTTGGCCTGTGTCTCAGTCCCCTAAACCGTGTGCCCATGCCACTGACCCCAGGTCCCTGATTGTCTTGGGGGCGAGGTGTGGCCTGGGGTCCCTGTAGAGGTGGACACACTGCTGATTGACGTGTCCTGGGGACAGAGGTGTGGGTACGCTGGAAGGGTGCAGTGGTGGTGTTTCCTGATTGGGGAGGCTCTGTGGTGGTGTGTGACTGGGCCTGGGTAACCAGCTGTTCAGAGGTCCGTGATGGGCCAGGTTGGTCATCCAGATCCTGAAGTCTAGAGTTGCTGTCATCACTGTGGGCCTCTTCAGTTGGTGGACTGGATATTGCTGGCACTTCCTCTCCGCTGACATTGGCTGGAATACCTGTGGGGATGTAAATGATGTGTTATGGTTTCTGGGTCTGACATATTGTGCATCTCTGGCTTGCCCTCTTTGGTTCTATTTGCCCTGGCAGCTTTCACTTGTGTTTGTTGGTGTATGGTGGGATTGTTAGGTCTCTATGGTGTGCATGCTTTAGTGATGAGTGTCGAAGCAGGGTTGTGAGTCGTGTCCGTGCATTGGTAGAGCATGCAGGGCTTGTCATTGGGATAAGTGAGATGTGATGGTGGGGTGTGTGGGAGGTGGTGGAGTGATGGGAGTGAGGGTGACGGTGGGGGTATGTAATGGCATGCAGGTAGGGGGGTAGTAATAGTAGAGAGTTGACTTACCAGAATCCAGTCCTCCTCCTACTCCTGCCAGGCCCTCAGGATGCACGATTGCCAAGACTTGCACCTCCCATGCTGTTAGTTGTGGGGGAGGAGGTGGGGGTCCACCGCCAGTCCTCTGCACAGCGAGCTGGTGTCTTGCTGCAATGGAACGTACCTCCCCCGTAGGTCGTTCTACCTCTTCCTGATGTCATCCCTAGTTCTTGGGTGCCGTCCCACGGAGTTGACCCTGTCCATGATTCTCCACCATAGCTCCATCTTCCTAGCTATCGATATCTGCTGCACCTGTGCTCAAAATAGCTGTGGCTCTACCCTGATGATTTCCTCCACCATGACCCTTAGCTCCTCCTCTGTGAAGCAGGAATGCCTTTGTGGTGCCATGGGTGTTGTGTGAGGTGTGTAGGTGAGGGTGTGTTGGGTAAAGTATTAGGCTGTGTGATGGGGGTGTGTGAGTGGTGCATAGGTGTGTATAGTGTATGGCTCTGGTTGTGTCTGTGGTCTTGGTGTCTCTCTGCTGACAATTGTATGTAATGGTAAAGGGTTGTGTGTAATGCGGGTGTGTTTTATAGTGGTGTGCTGTGTGTTGTTTGAATTGTCTAATTGGGTGTTGTTTTGTGTGTGTGTCAATTTTCAGGGCGGCGGTATGTACCGCCAGTGCTTTACCACTGTTGAATGTCCTCCGTGGTGATTCGTGGGTCATAAAGTGGTGTGCGCTGTTCTGTAACAGTGTGGATTTTGATACTGCCAGTTTATCACTGACCTTTGGTGTGGCGGATTTGTGTCTGTGGCTGAATACTGACAGATTGGTATGTGTGTCATAATACGGCAGCAGTAAGTTGGCGGCAGTCAACGTGGCGGCAAGTGGGATTTACCGCCAATGTCATAACGAGGGCCTAAGAGTCTTACTCCTTAGAAAACAGTGAGAATGCAGTTATTTCATTAAAGTACCTGGGTGGAATCAAAATAAAGCTGCATGGGCGAGTGTGGGTCAAAAAAGGCCAGCGATGGGTTGATTTCTCACCCGCAAGCGAAAACGTGATCGATCCGGACGGGCACCTTGGTTCTCAGCAGGCTTTGCGTCTATTTTTCACACCCAGCAATGTTACGTTGCAATCTGGTTACATGGTGACAAGAACCCGCGTTGCGTGGGGGCTTGGTTCATTAACAGCAGCTGCTGCAGGTGTTGCACGTCATTTCTCTAGCCGTGTTGCATCGATCTTCCATCTGCAATGCAGGTGGAGCATCAATTTTAGTCGCGAAGCCGGCAGCGCATCATTTATCAGTCACAAGGCGGTTGGTGCATCGAAAGTTTCCCCGCACAGTGGTCTCTGTGTGGATTTTTAGTTCTTAGCTGCTAGCTTTACCTCTCAAGGGCCCAGGCACTGGACAGGGCATCACTTGCAGGGCAGGAGTCTCAGCAAAGAGTCCAGGTGCTAGCAGGGGAAGTCTTTGATGGCCCTGAGACTTCAACAACAGGAGGCAAGCTCAGTTCAAGCCCTTGTAGGTTTTTCTCAAGCAGGAATGAACAACAAAGTCCAGTCTTTGTCCCCTTTCACAGGCAGAAGCAGCAACTGCAGGATAGCCCAACAAAGCACAGTCACAGGCAGGGGCAGCACTTCTCCTCAGCTCTTTTCCTGGGTAGAGGTTCCTCTTGATTCCAGAAGTGATCTGATTTTCAGGGATTTTGGGTGCTCTTCTTATACTGGGCCTACTTCAAAGAGAAGTCTCTGATGTTTACAAGATCCTGCCTTGTCCAGGCCAGGCCCCAGACACACACCAGAGGTTTGGAGACTGCATTGTGTGAGGGCAGGCACAGCCCTGTCAGGTGTAAGTGACCGCTTCTCCCCTCCCCTCTGCCCAGCTGGCCCATAAGGATAGGCAGGCTACACCCCAGCTCCCTTTGTGTCACTGTCGAGAGGAGAGGTGTAAACAGCCCAACTGTCAAACTGACCCAGACAGGAAATCCACAAACAAGCAGAGTCACAGAATGGTTTAAGCAAGAAAATGCCTACTTTCTAAAAGTGGTATTTTCAAACACACAGGGGGTCATTCTGACCCCGGCGGGCGGCGGTTGCCAAAAGACCGCTGGTGCCATTCCAACTTTCCTGCTAGGCCGGCGGGCGCTACCCAAGGTAGCGCCCGCCGGCCCAGCGGGAAGGAGGCCTGCAACACTGATGCCAGCTCCGAATGGAGCCGGCGGTGTTGCAGGTGTGCGACGGGTGCAGTTGCACCCGCCGCGCTTTTCGCTGTCTGCTAGGCAGACAGTGAAAAGCATGCTGGGGCCCTGTTAGGGGGCCCCTAGACATCCGTTACCGCCAGCCTCTTCCTGGCGGTGACTACCGCCAGCAACAGGCTGGCGGTAAGGGGGTCAGAATCCCCACGGCAGGAAACCGCCGGACCCGGTTTTCTGACCGCGGCTTTACTGCCGCGGTCAGAATGGGCAGGGAAGCACCGCCAGCCTGTTGGCGGTGCTTCCGTCATTCGCGGCCCTGGCGGTCTTTGACCGCCAGGGTCGGAATGACCCCCACAATCTAAAAACAAACTTTACTAAAAGATGTATTTTTGAATTGTGAGTTCAGAGACCCTAAACTAAATTTTTCTATCTGCTCCCAAATGGAATCTGTACTTTAATAATATTTAAAGGCATTCCCCATGTTAACCTATGAGAGAAATAGGCCTTGCAACAGTGAAAAACGAATTTGGCAGTATTTTATTGTCAGGACATGTAAAGTACATGTCCCACCTTTTACATACACTGCACCGTGCCCCTGTGGCAGGCATAGTGTGGTGCAAGGGGCTACAAAATGGCACAATGCATGCATTGTGCCACTTTGTAAAGTTAGCGCAGCGATTTTGGCCTTGTTGGGCCACATAAGTGTAAAAATAATTACATGAATGTGGCGCAAGGCCCTCTTAAATGTGGGCCTAAGGGACAAATATAAACAACACCACACATAGGCCCAAATGTAAGTGGGCCCAGAGCCTCCTTGCGCCACATTAGCATCATTTTTTTACGTTAACAAGGTCAAGTTCCCAGCACCATATTCACAAAGTGGCACAATGCATGCATTCTAAGAGATTCCACTGCACCATTTTTTGCGGCTACTCTTAACGCCTGCAGAGAGCAGGCATTAAAAAAAAGGGGCACACCATTGTTTTCAATGGACATCATATCTACTGCAGAATTAGCGCTAACATTTTTGGTGCTAATCCTGTACAGTACATCAATAGCATCAAACATTTTTACGCTAGTACCCCAACCCTGCACCATGGTGCACCGTATATTAAAAGTGGCACTGCATTATATGCAATACAACTTTTCTTAAATTTGGGCCTTTTTCTGCCTGGGTGAACTGCCAGACCAGAAATGAATAAACAATCACCAGGTCCCTAAGGCACACCCATGACTGGAAAGGGCACCACCACACACCAATAAAACCATCAATTCAAACAGGAACACACACAATACTAGATGCAAGTCAGAATCACCATTCTGCTGAAAACAAATATGTGCCATGGCACATAGCAATTAACAAATATGCATGTATGACACATTTTCTCACATTCCATTGCAGCGGATCAAAGTTACGTTATCCAGCCATGGTTCATGACCTCACATGAAAACCCAAAAACTGATGCTGATCGAGTGTACAGTAAAGCTCACAAAAGGACCAGGAATGTGGAGGAGAGGACATTTGGCACCCTGAAATCCAAGTTTAGGTGCGTAGCTCTAACAGGAGGAAGCCTGTCATTTGCACAACCCCTTGTGTGCAAAATAATGCTTGTGTGTGCAATTTTGTACAACATCTATGTATGCACCAATGTCCCTTGGGATGAACAGGTAGATGTCCACATTGAGGATGATGAGGACAATGATGCACAACAGGAGGATGAGGAACAACCAAACTCTGCTGCTGGAGCACGCGGAAGAGACCAAATTGTGCACAACTTTTTCTCTTAGACATTGTACTCCAAGAATCAATCAATAAAATATTGCAATTAAATCACTTTAACTCTGATTTTTCATGGCGTACTTATTTTCACCATCACATACCTATTTAACTTGCCCAAATCTCATAGAGCATCACTACACCACAACAGATATAAATATTAGGAAGAAAGTCAGGAACTAAAAACAAATCAAAACAATGCCCTGACACATGAATGTGTGGGTGAAATGTAGGCATAGTCTGTAGCACTAACAATTTGCATTGTCACACACATATCACACAGGTGCGCTGGCTTGACATATGCCTGCAGCAATGTTGAAACACGTCACAGACCCTTGCCTAATTATACGTGTGATGAAGGACATAGATAGGTTGAATGTTGCATCTTCTCAACTCATAGGTGTCATGAGTAATCACACAATCTAAATACACTCACAGTGAATGTAACAAAGGTTGTAAAACACAGATGTGAGTGTGTGCCTATGTCAAATAAAAGATGTGGTAGGACAGCTGATAGACTACCTTACGTCACTTTGAGGTCCAATATGTGAAGGTCACTCAGACACTACACAAGTGCTGTTGCGGGTCTTTTGTAATTTGTCGGGGTCATTCATGTGATCTAGCAGAACCTGGAAATATGAGGGCAAATATTGCTCAGCCAGTAGAAGAAGCTGTGTCCATCTACAAAGTTCAGAAGTCTGGTTTAGAATGCTGTGCATGGATGAAGGGAGAATATTGAGGACGATGATGGCCACTAAGGGTAATCTGCAGAAATTATGCCAGCAATGTTGAACTAGAAGCATACCGGACAAAATATGTAAAGGAACACACATAGACTAATACTTACTGTGCAACACAACGTCTCCATGTAACACCAGAGACATATTCACAGAGATTGTGTAGTTCTGTACATATTCCAGTCAGATTGACAACAACTACAACTACGTGCTTGGCCAGCACAAACAAGTGTGACTGAAGGAAGGGACAAATGACCGTATCTGTACCCTGGGTCACAGATATGACCCTGTATCGCAATCTATCAATGACCTAACCAAGCATCATATGAATAATCTCACCTATGTGTGCCAAGTCATGTCAAACCATAGCAAATGATGAGACATGTCCAACACAAACAACCTGTACGCCCCTAATAAATATTAGGGCAAGCCTGACATCAACAACCTCAAAGTTAACAAAACATACTTGGCCATGGGACCACAAATATGCAGGTTTCTGTGCATTGTAGTGCCGATGATTTATCTTGAAGATGGCAGAACCTCCCCACCATCACCTCCTACAATCCCCAGAGGAGGCTACATCAACTCTTGACACAGTCAGGGGCCTGCTGCCTGTGCACGGTGAACTGAGCTGAGGTGACCACAGTCAACCTGTGGAACAATGGGTCTGTGTGGGCATACAAAGTGCCGCTGGAACATTGATGATTAGGGTGCCATCACTGCCTGAGAGCAGCCTTACCATACAGACTGTATGCTAATAGGGATATCTGGCGATAAAAAAGGGTGAGTCATTGTCCATACCAAGTGCATGTGCTAATCATATAATTCCTAAATCTGAGCACATATATATCACCTAGGTGGACCATACTTGGTGCTGTCTATTTCCGTATGGACAAAAAAGAACAATTTACATATGAAAATGTTTATGTGTCACATATTTACTTGCAAACTTATATGAACAGTACATATGTTTCCACATAGGGAAACATAGTAAACACCGATATGAGTACACAGCCTTGAGACATTGGTCTACATATATCCATGCTGGAATAGAAAATTGGTAGTTGTCATATCCCTAAACACACCACTGTAGTATGCATTACTTATCATACATGAAACATATCTTTTCACACACAATCATTTCACATACATACTGACAATGACCCATGTCTGCACACCATCTCCAACAATTTGCATGCATGGGGAACTATACGTTACACGTGTTCCTTTGCATCATAAAGTCTGGCCCTTAAAGCACACCAGAGTGTGGGACATCCTTGCACTTACATTGGCATAGCTTACCAGGTCATAACCCAGCCTTGGTCAACAGCATCCTTTGCTAAACATTTGTCAAGGGTAGCATTTGCATGAACATGTTTTTCACATGGCCTACCCTATCTTATTCTGTGGTGTGAAACGAACGGTGGGAATTCTGATGTAACAATGTGGTAGACCTACTATATGAGTTCCATCACATATGTACACTTACAGTACACACATAGCACACGTGTGGCAACATGTATGTGGAAAAGATTCTTCATACACATGTACATTTACAAACAGTATCAGTCCTCCCTTGCATCACACACACCTACAAACATATGGCAACACATTCTTATGTTACTGGTACACAGTGAACTACTCATGCATACATATGTTGCCCTACCATACAAACAACAAATATGCATAGCACCTGTAACTAGGAATGCGAATCAGGGTGCCCTGTCAGCCTTCCCTCTAAAATCCACGCATGCCCGTTATGCATACAAAAAATGACGTACACAGTAGTCCTTCGTACATCGCAAATACCTAAAATGATGGCTTGTACCTATACGTCTCATCTAAATCATCATGCCTTGTCAGCCTTCATACAAAAATGTACGCATAGCTGCAATGTGTCAAAAAAAAGATGCATACGGTAGTCCTTCAAATATCCCAATTCAAGAAATGACGCCTCTCATATGCGTGTCTAAACTAAATCATTATGCTGTGTCAGCCTTCATGCAAAATATCACACATGGCCATCATGCATCAAAAAAAATAACGGGCAAAAGTATTACTTCAGCATGCCATGACAAAGATGAGGACAGCAAGTTCTGTGTCTCAGCCAACCTGTATTCATTAGAGGTCAGCAATGCACTGGTTGCAAACATTTTTTGCATTCTTCTCTTTGTACCTTGTGTATCGCATACATATATTGAAGTGCCAAAAACATAACAAACATGTGCAATGGTGCAAGTGTTCATGTTTCCTAGGCACAAATGTCCATGCCCATCATGGGCTTAGCAACAGTGGAAAAATGCAAAGTAATGTTTAAGTGATGACACACATGACGCTGGAGTATAGGTAGTTATTGTATTGTAATCGTATTCATATAGAGCTTACTACCCCTGACGAGGCGTCAAAGTGAATTTCGGTGAGTAGCACGCTACTCTGGAACCCAACAAGAATTAGTGATGGATTAGTATTGGGAAATAATGAGTACAGTTTTAGTATTATTATGAGTTAAATTGAGCCGCGGATATGAGAGTTTGTTAGTTAGATTGACTGGAGTAATGGAGGGGTGGAGGAGGAAAGAAATCCAGAAATGTTAATTGGGAGTATATCCTTCATTTACTAAACCCAAAGGCTTGGGATGAGTAAAGGGGGATGGAGGAGGGAAGAGTATGTGGAAGGGGTAGGGAGAGCATAGTAGCAGGGTGAGATAAATGGGGGAGAATTTAGTAAGGTTGTGTGGGAGGTCACGGTAGTAGAGTGAGGTTTGGTGAGTTAGATGTGGAAGCGGAGGGAAGAGCTTAGGCAGAGTTATTTAGGAGATGAAAGTAGTAGAAAGGATTTGGGATGAGTCAGAGGGAGAATGGAGGATAGTTTGATAGAGACATGACATATGATGATGGGTAGATAAGTTTGATAAGATGAGAGCAGGAATTCATAGATATCTAGTATGACAACCCACCCAGGAGCCATGCAATGACCCATGAGCATGCCAAGCACAGAAACAACATATACACATACATACATATATATATATATATATATATATATATACATACACACATACACCCACACATACAAACACACATGAATACACACACATATGCACATACAATACATAATTAGAACCATGGGTAAAATATACTTAGTCAAACAGGTTTAAAGAGTGTGTGTGTATTTTATTGTTATAACATAGTAGCGATACATATTTTCTAAAGAACTATACATAACTAGAAATATACACATAATCTGAAAAAAATATTTATCAACATAGGCATATGCAGTCCATAGTTGTTTGAATATGGTGGTTATGAAGGAAAGAGCCAACTCTTGAGTAGTTTTCTGAAGACAAGAAAGTTATCTGTGGCCCTTATAGTTGGGGGTAATGAATTCCATAGTTTGGCTGCTTGAACAGAGAAGGATGTACCACCTATAGTCTTTTTATTGTATGGTGGTGTTCTAAGGCGGGGTGCCAATCTTGAGCTGAGGTTTCTTTGTTGGATGTATTTGGTTATTTTGTTTCTGATAAAAAGCGTCCCTGTTCCATGTATAGCTTTGTGGGTGATACAAAGCAGCTTGAAAGTACATCTTCTGGCAACAGGTAACCAGAGGAGTGCTCTCAAGGCAGGGGAGATGTGTGCTTGAGGCTTTACATGTAATAGTAGCCTGGCTGCGGAATTCTGGATACGTTCTAGTTTTTTCATAATAGATTGAGATGATCCATGGTAGAGGCCATTGGCATAATTCAGTTTGGATCGTACAAGCGAGATAGTAGCTTGCACCTTGTGTGGAAATCCGAGGTGGGGGAAGATGCGTCGTAAAGTCTTCAAGGTGATGAAGCTTGTTTGTGCTAATTTGTCCACTTGGGCATTCACAGTTAACTTGGAATCCATGTTTTTAACTTCCTTGGATAATTGAGGAGGTGGTCCGAGATCGTCAGGCCAGACGCACAGAGGGTCATAATGTTTCCAGTCACCACATATGAGTATTTCTGTTTTGGAGGTATTTAGTTTGAGATGGCTCCAGGTCATCCACTGATCAACGACTCTGAGGCAACTGAAGATTTGTGAGTTTTCAATGTTTTCGGGGAATTCTAATTTAAGTAGTATTTGTGTGTCATCTGCATAGTTGTAGCATATGAGATGAAAATGATTGATCAGCTCTGGTAAAGATATCATGTAGATGTTGAAAAGCAAAGGTGAGGTGATTGATCCTTGGGGGACCCCTGCTTTTGTGAGGTAGGGTTCGGACGAGAAGAGGGGTGAGTGGATGATATTAGATCTTTTTTGAAGATAGGAAGTAATCCAGTTGAGAGCAATCCCTTGTATGCCGGCTTCGTGGAGTCTTTGAATTAGGGTGTCATGGTCAACCATATCAAAGGCAGCTGAGAGTTCCAAGAGAATTAGTGCAGCAACTCCATTTCGGTCGACTGTGTTTTTATGATCATCCCAGATTGCTATGAGTGCCGATTCAGTGCTTCTTCCTGGGCGAAATCCAGTTTGGAAATCTGAAAGTATAGAATTGTCTTCAATAAATTGTGACATCTGGGTGAATGCTGCTCTTTCTATCAATTTGCCCAGGAAAGATCCATTTGTGATTGGTCTGTAGTTGTTGGGGTCTTGCGGGTCTATGTTTATTTTCTTTAATAACGGTTGTATGTATGCCTTTTTCAGGTCTACAGGATAAGTTCCCGAAGCTAAAGAGTTGTTGATGATTCTTCTTACAGGTGTGGCAGCAGAAGTAGACAGAAGAATGTTCTTGAAGATTTGTGGTGGGCAAGGGTCAGAAGAGCAACCGGAAGGTCTGCTTGCTTTGACCAAATCAATAAATTCACCCTGGGATATTTCTTTGAAGGACTGTAGAGGTTGGGTTGGTTTATTCTTAGAGGGTATTTTAGGAAAGGGGTTGGTGCTGATGTTTTTCTTCTGTTTTAAATAGGAGTCCAATGTGTCTGCCTTGGTTGTGTAGTGAGTTGCCAATTTGTTTGTGAAATCTTGAGTAGTGGGATGACTTCCTTCCATGCATGTAGGTTTTCGAAATTCATTGAGAATTTTATAGAATTCCTTGGTTGTAGATTGAGCATTTTGAATTCTGTCTGAGTAGTACCTTTTTTTTGCTTTTTTGATTTATGATTTGTATATCCTGTTAAGTTTGTGTAGCTGGAGTTTGTCTTGACTGTTGTTTGTTTTGAGCCAGGTCCGCTGCAACTTTCTGATTTGTTGCTTTATCTTTTTAAGTTCTGTGTTTCTCCAAGGTGTTGGTTTTCTTTTGTTGTGTTTAGTTTTTCTGATTGGTATTAGGATATCAAAAGCTTCCTGTGGCCACTCATAAAGTTTTGGCACAGAATTAATTGTATCTAGATCTGTGTTGGCTGTTAGTTGTGTTTCTAAGTCATCCAAATTGAGTTTGCTCCATTGTCAATAGGTGTATGTCTGTAAGTAGTTGTGGGGTGTGTTGATTTGTGGAGTTGTATGTCGGAAAGTTATCCAATGGTGGTCTGACCAAGTGATTGGCGTGATGCTATGAATAGTAACTAGTTCAGGCTTAGCAAAAATGACATCTAGGATGTGTCCAGCGATGTGTGTGGGATTGTGTACAATCTGATGTAGGTTGAATGCGACTAGGCCAGTGGTGATAGCTTTTGGATGGGGCATATTGGGTTTGTCAAACCAAATGTTTAGATCCCCAAGAATGCATAGGTTGGAGTATAGTGTAATAAGATTTGAGACTGTGTCTAGAAAAGCATCTGGGAAGGTGGAGTTGTTAGGTGGAGGTCTGTAAAGGAGGAGAAAGTTACAGGAGGAAGTTGGAGTAGGGTGGCATCTGGTAAGGAGGGCTTCACAACCTTGTATGGAGATGTTGTCTGTTTTACTGAGGTTCAATGCCTGTTTGAATATAATAGCTAGTCCACCTCCTCTCTTGCCTATACGGTTTTGTGTGATGGTTTGATATCCTAGGGGAACGGCTTTGTGCAACACTGGGGCCATATCATCTCCCAACCAGGATTCAGTTATGAATAGTAAGTCAGGTTGTGTGTCTGTGAGCAGGTCGTAGATGTGGTGCTTGTTTTTTGAGACTATGAGTCAGGACATATATCCATGAGCATATATGACCCCATGATAACATTTAAAACGTAACACTATCACAAGTAACCGGTGGTCCATAGGATAACATAGGATAACATGGACTGGCATCTGGGCAGTTCCCAGATGTCCAGCTCTGTGATGACCCGGACGATTCCCCCCATGTTTGGTATCAAGCATCTTGCTTTCTTTACCCTGAGCATGATTCCATGCTCAGGTTTAACTACCATGTGCTCTCGTGGCACCCTTAGAGGGTGCCCACCAAGTCACCATGCTTTCTGTTGTTTTGGTTGGGCTCTCTCAAGCCTCTGCCACAATTGACAAGAGTCTGCCCTCCTGCTGGCTGCGCTAGCACTTCCACAGGATGGAGACAAAGGGCCTGGGCAGGCAGGAGGTCACCCCTCCTCCCTCCCAGGTTGGTAAGTGTGAAAAGGTAATCTCGTCGGTAAGCCTCTAAGGCTTCACCCGCCCTTGAAATGTAATTACTTGTCACTGGGAGGATAAAGCCCTTCCAGCCCAACAGGTGGGAAAATTAGCTATGCAGGAGGCGTACACCCTTAAAAAGCTAGCCACACCTTTAGGGTGTACTGGGGGGTCTATACCACCAGGGAAGGGTTGTGCCATCTTGGCAACCCTTTGGTTTAATGGATTCTGGGTAGGAAAGGGACCCACTCCAACAGGAAGTGTTCACTACAGTGACGGGCTAGCCGCGGAGACCTGTAGCTCACTGTCCCCTACACTCTCAATGCCCCCTAAAACCAGGTTTTAAGGGGTTCCCCTGGCACCAAAAAGTTAGTTCTAAGTTGCAAAAAGAAAAGGTGGTGTCACCAACGACAGGACCTGAACTCCAGCCACAGCATGAAGAGAGGACACAGAAGTGACCTACGGACACCACCACTGAAACTGAGTGACCGATGTGTGCCAGAGGTGGACGCTCATTGGTCCCAGCAAGAGGAACCCCAGGTGGGGCCCCAGTGGACACCTAGAAGCCAAGAAAGACTCCTTTGACTGGTGGTACCAGTCCCCTGTAAACTGCAGGAGTAAATGCTGTACTGAAGTCAAAGAAATGCAACCCAACAGACTCCATGTGAGTGAGCAAGCACAGCAGCAGCACAGAGCAGAGGGAACACAATCTGGACATGCCTGCTGCCAGCCTGGACCTATCACCAGCAGCAGGCCCAGGAAAACAGCAAAAGGCTGGATCCACGGAAGGCTGGACCTGGAGCTTCCTGTTCATTTACTTGCTCTGCTCGCCGGATGATTGAGAAGCCTCTCTGCTAATATAATATATCCTAAGCTGAAGACTGCACCACAATACCAACAAGTCTCACATGTTGGCTGGGCTGTAGGCCACTGTTGTTGGCACGCAGTGCCTGCACTGTGAGCAGTACTGCATACATTAAGGGCCTCGCTGGGGTCCAGCTTTTGAAGTGCCTTATGATGCCCACAGTACTTTAGGGCACTCAGGATGTGTGACTAATGCATTTTAGTGTGGTTATGTGGACCCCAGCACTAAAATGCGTTAGCACAACCCCTAATGCGTGGTACTTGGCAGGGCAGAAGTGGTATCACTTAGGTTTATGAAATGGAGAAGATAGGGAATGGTGGACTATTGTTTTGCTATTTTCCCTGTGTTCTCAGGAAATATAGTTCAATTTAGGTGTTCACATGATAATTTGGTAACTATCAATAAAGGTTAAAACGCCTATGTGCCTTGTAATGATATTTGTGTTTTGACTCTGACTCCACGTTACACTTAGCCTAGCAGCACACCGTCACATTTGCCTATTGACTTTATTTTAGCATTAGCCACTGCCACGGTAAAAGCTGCATGTACCTTTCCATGCCTATGTTATACAATGTGCTTCTTGCTCATGTTCTTATTCTGCGTGTTTGCGTGTTCTTTCTCAGCAAGGGCTTAGGCTGATAAGAATGTACTAGGATGATTTCTATGGTACGCAAGGAACGGTTTTGTTTTGAGAGAGGGCGCCTTGGGATCTTGCCCAATTCTTGACGTGTTCTTTTCAAATCTGACCTGAAGTAGGCAGCATTTTTTAATAATAAACTTACGGAGTGGGAGGAGGTTTCTAGAATTTTCCTTTCTGGTTTGTTTAAAGTATATAAGAGGCTGAGACCAGATGGACCGGGGAGTGACTCAGAACACGGACATACTCAGGACGCTGAGGTGTGTCATCCTTCCTGTGAGGATAATTGATCTCTCTCCACGATCTCTCTCTCCTCCAGGATCTGGCGGCCTGATCCAGATAAGGAGGGAGATGATGCAGATTTACCCGTGCCTCATGGTGATGCATTTTTAATTCTTGTTATCTGCTTTGTATTGTGACATTTATACATACAAATATATATATATATATATATATATATATATATATATATATATATATTTGTATATATATATATATATATATATATATATATATATATATATATATACACACACACACACACACAGACACTTGCTGTATATATTGTAGTGGAGAATCATTTGAGCATGTTTTTATTTCATTGCTATGACCATTTTTAAATGTGTGCTTTCGGCAGGCTAATCTTCCTCTATGAACATTGCAGAGTGGTTTAATAAATGTATTTCTCTGACTAACAGTTGCATTCCAGAGATTTTTTTGTCAGTGCATGAGTGTATCATCTCGGTCATTAGTGAAACAAAACAGCCTTTAATGAAACTGAAACTTTCCTTCTCAATAGTTCGGAAACTCTTAATGTCCAAACTATACCACTCAAAGCTCCACCTGGTGAAGAGACCTAACTAACAGATTTTAAATTGTGACACCAACATCACTAAACATGACATCTCAATAAATTTCAAATAAAGCTCTGGAAACAACTATGTTTTGGCAATACGCCTAAGGTTGCAAGCCTCAAGAGTATAAAATGTTAGTAGACCTGCAGGTCGAGTAACCTAAATAATCTACTTGATCTAACTGTAATGAACTTGACCAGTAAATGGGTCTCAAATTGTGTGATCCTATGCAAATGGTTTACAGAGTTGCCTTTTTCTTAATTCTCACATATGATTGCACCTTCAAATATGTGAGCTCAGCATTTCTGCAGTACAAAAAAACTTTTGTTTGATTAAGTAAACTAAAGTTTGCTGCAAGTATCACACGAATCTAGTCCACATATAGTGGACACATGATTTGCTTTTAGTTTACTAACAGCATTGCCATCAGGACAGGAGTGTTTCTCAGTTTATGTTTAAACACTCACTTTTAATAAGTACATTACTAAACCATGATGTGGTAACATATTGTCATCTACACACAGTACATTTCCAAGAACTTTCTAAAAACCTTTCCACTAACTTGAAGCTTTGCTGATAAAACTATATAGTGTATTAACAATATGTGAAAATTGGGTTTCAGAAAAAATATCCTTTGCACATCAACACAAAGGATTTGTTTTCATCGTATTCAAATATTTTTTTGTCACACAAATACAAAAAAACGGGCATTCACTACTACTGAAATATTTTGAAATGTTTGTACAGTTGACAGTCATTTAAATGTGTGTTAGGATAAACCTAAATGTGTGTTAGGATAAACCTGACACCCTATAGCCTCCTTTTATTTTACACTCTAAGCAGCAGGTCACACAGTTCACCTTACAAAGTCCTGGAACTCAGCGTTCAGAAGGAAAATTAATTGCAAGACAAACTGACTTTTGACCTCTGTCTGTGAGCACAGAGCAAATGTGACTTAAGAACAATATTTAAAGGCATCTTTTATTTCCCCTCCACTTTCTGACTGAACAGAACACCTGTTCTTTGTCAACTCACCAGAAGGGGCAAGTAAGTCCTAAAAATATCTCCACCTGATCAAATAGGGCCCGCTATAGCGTGTGGTCGAGTAGATTTTTCGAGCCCCGGGCTAATAAGCCCAACATAGCGCCCAAGTTTCCCCAGTTCATGCGTGACTAGTTAGGCCAGTCTTGTTATTTTTTTAAAAATCTGAAACTTGTAGTCATTTTAAAACCAGTATAAAACCAAGAACCGTAGTCCCTGAATTCCAAGAAAGAAAAAAACACCGCAGGACTGATCAAACTAGGCAGCATATAGCAGGAAAAGATTACAATGATTTATGGTGCGATTAATCAAAATCGTTACAAATTCATAAGACCCAAATGCATTACTAGGAATATTCAGGAGCTATGGCCCAATAAAGTAGAACTGCACTGTATTGTAGGTGGGTTTCACAGCTGCTGCACTGTTTACCATTGCGCCGGACGTGGCACATTATACGATCAGGGTTAGCGTTCTAGCTCAATCCTAATCCGCCTCCCCTATTGACACAAAGGAAGGACTGCTGGCACTGCGCTGCAGCTCGCGGCTCTGCTGGCAGGTGGCGCTGCATCGCCTGCGCCCCCCTCCCCTGTAGTAGGCGCCGCCCTCATCCTGGCTCTCTCGGGCGACTGCCCCGCTCCTCGGCGTCCGGCCCCTCCCACTGTGGTCTCTCTGGGCTGCCAAAGCAGTGGCGTGAGAATACCAGCGCCTCGGAACCCCGGCCGTGGGCGCCGGATACTTACCAGTCTCCCTGGGATCGCCGCTGCCGGGATCGGACTGCTCCACTTTCCAGGGCACGATTGGAAGAATGTCATGTTATAGTTGTGTGTGTTCCTTGAATCATGTATGTAGAAACTGACACAACAAGGACAATAATGTAAGAAGGACCTAGCTCTTCTTACTGCAACATTAGTGTCATAGTTTTCTAAGGTAATGTGCTGACGGAGGCAAGTATTGCCACACCATATGTTAAAAGTTACACAATGCAAGCATGTGGCACTTTGAAACTCTGGTGACACATAATGCCTGCGCCACGCATGATGAATGCAAGAGGTGTATTCTGGCAGTTGGAGGCGCACAAAAACTGAGTAGTTAAATCTACTAGATTCTACTGCGCCATTTTTGGAGTTAACTTGAATGCGTGCCTAAGGCAAGTTGCCCCTGTTTTCAATGTGCCTAACTTCACTTAGCAGGTTTAGCACCTTCATGTATGGTGCAAATCATTCAAAGTGCCACCATAATGTCATGGTTTATAACATTAGTGTCCTATAATGCGCCATGTTGTGCACTTTGTCAAATACAGCACACACATGGTGGACTTATGTAGTGGTAGGGGGCAGCAGAAAAAGTGGAGCATCTGAGTTGATGCTCCCTTTTCACATAGATTTACTACAAAGTACTAATATTCTGTCAGTTGACAGTTTCCTGTCCCCAAGAAGTTGTTATGTATTTATTTTAGACATGTACATATGGGTGAATCGCATATCTGTGCGTGTTTTTGTAGGCTAACAATGTCTGTCTAAATGACATGTTATAGATGCCTGTTGGTCATTCCTAAACCTAAGTTAACTAGGTCAATAAGCTAAATAAGTGGAATGTGCAACAGTTGCCCAGGCTTTTCTTTAATCAACAATCACAAAGCTATGTCTTCCTGTCATGTCTTGCAGGTGGACATCCACCTACAACACCTGACAAGACCCTGATGCAGCCAGTAAGTGTTACATTGTATGTCAAATCTGTAGATCAAGGGTTGTGTGTGATAGAGTTTGATGTCTGCAATGCTGTGGTAAAAGGGCAAGTGTGTCAATTAAGACACCATTGTCTATCCTTGGGTATCAACATCATGTCTGATGTTATCTTGAGGATGTTGAATAAGATAAAATGATGCACAGGTGCCAACGTATGCTGCAATGGATTTGTGAGTCTTTCGAAAAGGTAAATATGCGCACAAACACATTGATGTCAATCAAGATATGTGTCAAAAGTGCTGGGTTTCATAAATGTATGGATGTTGGCAACATATTTGTCACAGCACATGTTACTGCACTGTGTGCCACATTTTGTATAAAGTTACTCTGGGCATGGTACAAGTTATGTCCATGTGTTGAGGTCTCCAAGGGGCTTATCAATGAGACAGTTGCACCACTGGTGCTTCACTACTCTTAAGAAATGAAGTGATGCAATGGCCATGTGTAGGAGGCTGGCCTGGCTTATAGTGGGTACCTTGTGGTACTTACACCTTGTGCCAGGTCCAGTTATCCCTTATTAGTAGAATAGAGGTGTTTTAGGAGCTTAGCCTAGCTTAGAGGTAGCTATAGCAGCTTAGGCTGAACTAGGAGACATGCAAAGCTCCTACTATACCATTTATATCATATAGCACTATATCATAAGAAAACACAATACTCAGAGTTACTAAAAAATAAAGGTACTTTATTTTAGTGACAATATGCCAAAAGTATCTCAGAGGATATACTCCCTTAGGAGGTAAGTAATATACACAAGTTATATGCACACAAACCAAAATCAGGTAAGTAACAGTTAGAAAAGTAGTGAAAACAATGTAGAATCACAATAGAATGCAATAGGAAGAAATAGGCCTGGGGCAACACAAACCATATACTCCAAAAGTGGAATGCGAACCACGAATGGACCCCAAGCCTAGTGTAGTTTGTAGAGGGTCGCTGGGAGTGTCAGAAAACACTAAGAGTGTCCAAGATACCCCACCCCAAGACCCTGAAAAGTGGGAGTAAACTTACGTTACTACCCCAGAAAGACAGTAAAGTCGCGATAGGGGATTCTGCAAGGACAGCAACTGACTGCAAAACACTGAAGACGGATTCCTGGACCTGAGGACCTGTAAAGGAAGGGGACCAAGTCCAAGAGTCACACAAGTGTCCTGGGGGGGAGGTGCGGGGGGGGGGAAGGAGCCCAATAAACCCTGGATGAAGGTGCAAAAGGGCTGCCCCTGGGTGTGAGAAGCCAAAGATTCTGCAACAACGGAAGGTGCCAAGGGGCTTCTCTTATGGTCAGAAGATGTCCCACGGCGTGCTGGAGGACGTAGAGTTGTTTCCACGCAGAAAGACCGCAAACAAGCCTTGCTAGCTGTAAGAGTTGTGGTTGAGGATATTGGGTGCTGCTGGGGCCCAGGAAGGACCAGGAGGTCGCCTCTTGGAGGAAGAGACAGAGGGGGCACACTCAGCAACTCAGAGAGCCCTTGCAGAAGCAGGCAGCACCCCCAGAAGCACCTGAACAGGCACTTAGAAGATCTGAGGACAGCGGTCAACTCAGAGTCACAAAGGAGGGTCCCACGACGTCGGAGTCCAACTCAGCAAGTTTGGCAATGCAGGACGGAGTGCTGGGGACCTGGGCTAGGCTGTGCATGAAGGAAGTCTTGCAAAAGTGCACAGAAGCCCGAGCAGCTGCAGTTCACGCAGTACACAGGATTACTGTCTGGCGTGGGGAGGCAAGGACTAACTTCCACCAAATTTGGACAGAAAGGCCACTGGACTGTCGAAGATACTTGGACCCAGCTCCTGTGTTCCAGGGTCCACGCTCGTCAGGATGAGAGGGGATCCAGAGGACTGGTGATGCAGAAGTTTGGTGCCTGCATTAGCAGGGGGAAGATTCCGTTGCCCCACGGGAGATTTCTTCTTGGCTTCCAGTGCAGTGTGAAGGCAGACAGCCATCAGAGCATGCACCACTAGGAAACAGTTGAGAAAGCTGGCAGGATGAGGCGCTACAATGTTGCTGGTAGTCTTCTTGCTACTTTGCTGCGGTTATGCAGGCGTCCTGGAGCAGTCAGCGGTCGATCCTTGGCAGAAGTCGAAGAGGGAAGTGCAGAGGAACTCTGGTGAGCTCTTGCATTAGTTATCTGGTGAGATGCCCGCAGGAGAGACCCTAAATAGCCCACAGAGGAGGATTGGCTACTGAGAAAGGTAAGCACCTATCAGGGGGGGTCTCTGACGTCACCTGCTGGCACTGGCCACTCAGAGCTGTCCATTGTGCCCTCACACCTCTGCATTCAAGATGGCAGAGGTCTGGGACACACTGGAGGAGCTCTGGGCACCTCCCCTGGGAGGTGCTGGTCAGGGGAGTGGTCACTCCCCTTTCCTTTGTCCAGTTTCGCGCCAGAGCAGGGCTGGGGGATCCCTGAACAGGTGTAGACTGGCTTATAAAGAGAGGGCACCATCTCTGCCCTTCAAAGCATTTCCAACGGCCAGGAGAGGCTACTCCTCCCAGGCCCTTCACACCTATTTCCAAAGGGAGAGGGTGTAACACCCTCTCTCAGAGGAAATCCTTTGTTCTGCCTTCCTGGGACCAGGCTGCCCAGGCCCCAGGGGGGCAGAAACCTGTCTGAGGGGTTGGCAGCAGCAGTAGCTGCAGTGGAGACTCCGGAAAAGTTAGTTTGGCAGTTTGGCAGTACCCGGGCTCTATGCTGGAGACCCAGGGATGCATGGAATTGTCCCCCCAATACCAGAATGGTATTGGGGTGACAATTCCATGATCCTAGACATGTTACATGGCCATGTTCGGAGTTACCATTGTGACGCTACATGTCGGTATTGACCTATATGTAGTGCACGCGTGTAATGGTGTCCCCGCACTCACAAAGTCTGGGGAATTTGCCCTGAACAATGTGGGGGCACCTTCGCTAGTGCCAGGGTGCCCACACACTAAGTAACTTTGCACCTAACCTTCACCAAGTGAGGGTTAGACATGTAGGTGACTTATAAGTTACTTAAGTGCAATGTAAAATGGCTGTGAAATAACATGGACGTTATTTCACTCAGGCTGCAGTGGCAGTCCTGTGTAAGAATTGTCTGAGCTCCCTATGGGTGGTGAAAGAAATGCTGCAGCCCATATGGATCTCCTGGAACCCCAATACCCTGGGTAGATAGGTACCATATACTAGGGAATTATAAGGGTGTTCCAGTATGCCAATGAGAATTGGTAAAAGTGGTCACTAGTCTATAGTGACACATTTAAAGGCAGAGAGAGCATGAGCACTGAGGTTCTGATTAGCAGAGCCTCAGTGACACAGTTAGGCACTACATAGTTATATACATTCAGGCCACACTGGGGTCCTGGCTAGCAGGATCCCAGTGAGACAGGCAAAAACAAACTGACATACATGTAAAAATGGGGGTAATATGCCAAGAAAGATGGCACTTTCCTACAGCCACTGCATGTTAAGCTACTCTATTCTACTCTGCCCCTCTGCACCCTGCGCCACTGCACTCCCCACCACTGCACTCTACTCTTTACCACTCAACTCTACATCGCGTCACTCTACTCTAAAACAATGTACTCTATGCCTCTACACTCTACTCTGCACCACTCTACTCTATGCCACTACACGCTAAGCCACTCTACTCTACATCACTGCATCATATGCCATGTACCTGCACTCTATGCCAGTGCACTCTACACCACTTTACTTAAAACCAATGCACTTTATTCTTCTGCACACTACCCCAATCTACTCTGCACCACTGTACTTTATGCCAGTTCACTCTAGGCCATTCCACTCCACTGTGTGACACTACATGACATTACAATATATAATGTTCCACTCTATGATGCCCCACTCCATTAAACTCTACTCCAGTCTACAGTGCTCTACTCCACTCTATGCCACTCTACAACACTACTCCTTCTGTACCACTCCATACCACTTTACTCCAATATATGCTATGACATACTATTCCACTCCACTCTATGCCATTCCACTCTCCCACACCACTCTACTTGATGCCACTCCTCTTTGACAATTGACTCCTCTCTATGCCACTCTACTGTACAACACTCTACGCAAATCCCTCTATACCACTTCCATCTGCTCTATACCATTCCACTCTGTTCTACATCACTCTATTTCTTTCCACTCAACGACACTCTACCCCTCCAAAACACTCCACAACAGTCACACCACTCCATGACACTCCACTTCACTCCACGCCACTCTGTAACACTCCACTCTGTTAAACATTACAACACTCCTCTCCATGACACTCTCTTTTACCCTATTAACTTTTAGCCCTGATGAACTGCAGCTGTGCTGGTGTACAGCATTGCTAGAGCATATTGGCAAAGCAAACAGCTCTTGCATGGGTGCGACCTATTGGCTTTGCCAATGCTTGTTTTAAATCCATTTTATTGGTATTTCGGTTCATAAATCAACAATTCAATAGTATAATTTACAACATTAACATTTGTATTTCACTGTGCTCTGTTCTACACAGTCAAGAATGCAATAAAGGAAATCCGCGTCCATGTGCGAACAAATAGCTGTATATTCAACGCTATAACAAAGTGGTTCAACTATGCATTACAGAGAAAATTCATTAAACACACCCTTCACCCTCAACTAGGCTGCCCTAGGAGATCATTTTTCATGCAACTATCTAGGTATTAAGTAATGTCAAGGTAGTAGTGTGTTCATGGAGTTGGGGGCACATTTACTATATTTTCACACAAAGCTGCGCAGCAAAGGAACTTGCTGCTCCACGTGGCGTGAAAGGGAGAAAGCATAAATGCTCCATATGTACAAAGATAATTTCTGTTCTCTCTTTGCACTGGTGCACTCTAAAGTGCCTGGCATCAATGTAGGCACCCTTGGAACATTGTGCAGAGGTGCCTGCATTATGATCAGGATTGTTTTTGTGCAGGAAGGGATACCATCCTGCATAACAATAATACTTAAAGGCATATTCTTCTTTCAATGTGTGCTGCAGAGTGCACACATGGAAAGAGGAAGTAACTAAGATAAGTAAAGCTATTTCTCTTTGTTATGCCTCTGTCAGGTAGACACCCCATTTTGGTGCAAACCTAGGTTTACAAGTCTTTGTAAATCTGGGTTTGCATCACAATACATGGAAGGATGTGTGGGGACACCCATGCTCCAACCATGTAACACCAGTTACTTTGTATTTAGTAATCCACACAAAGCCAAGTAAAGTATATGCTGAAAAGGACTCTGTGTCCGTGCTGTGCCACAAAAATGCTTAAATCCTGATACAAAACCATAGCACTCTGGGCCTTGGTGTCTCAAACCCAGCACCACAGTTCCCTCAAAAGTGGAACATTAATCAAGGGAGGAATGGGAAGTAGTGGCACCCTACAATGATATTTTATGTTCTTTCTCTAAAGGTCTACCCCTATTGTTTTTCCAAAGTCACTGCCACCAGTCCTTAAAGGGATATCTGGTACTGTACAGCTAGTTCTTAGCAGGGTCATTTTATGCTATCTGCCTGTTAGATCAGTGTGGGGTGGTCTATGGTTGTCATTCCCAGACTATCTATTTGTTTGGAGAAATTCATCCCAGGTGCTTGCAATGGGCTTTGTACTTAAGCCTCTAAGGAGAATATTTACAAGGAGCTTGCACTGCTGTTACTGGGCTATTGTAACTCCATATCTACAAGGTGGCGCATTCTCCCAGATGCATCGCTTTTATGTGGCCTGTGTGAGAAAAAACCAGTGCAGGAACAGACTACATAACTCAGATTTTTTTGTATGCAGAGTGGGAGTTCCATCGGCAAATGTCACAACTGATGCAGTGATATCTACAAGTTTTCCATTGTGTGATGCTTCTTCAAGATGTGTCCCGCAAAGCCTGACATGCTTCGGAATTCCTAACTACCATAACCCAGACGTAGAAATTGACGCTATGGCTTTGTAAAAGAATTTGACCATCTGAAGTCACTTTACACAGTGGAAATGCCTGTATTATATATCCCCACCACTAGTAGTAGGTCTACACATGTGGCAATCATGTTGTAGGACCCCTTGACCCAGCTGGGATCATGGCAGCTATGATATAATCATCCACTGCATCAAGGCAATGTGATGTTGTCTACCACTTGCAAGGGACAGGCCAGGATTGTCACTTCTCTGTGGAAGAAGTGGTCCCCAAGTCGAGGCCTGTGTACTCCAAAGGACAACAGGTAAGTACACACATAAGGTAGGTAATACATGTATTGCCAGATCACATTACACCATATCCTTGTATTCACTCACATAACACTGTCACTCACTATGGCATACATACTCAGGTCTCCACATACAGATAAGCAGCCTATGCCCAGTGTAATGTGACACATAGCCATACCGCTTACACTACATCCAGGGCCAATGAGATTGTACAAGATGATATTCCACCATTTTACAGTATTTCACACTGGTCCCCACACATTAGGCTACTTCTATCAGTTGGAACTGACGTATCACCTCTGATTTCTGATGCATTGCTGAAGTTGCATCAGTTGTGAGGCCAACTGTAGCTATGCGCCACTTTTGAGGCTCATGCTTTGCAGCAGAGTTCCCACTGATGCACCAGAACTTCTGACACATCCTTTGGTCTCTGCACCATGGTGCTTCGTATTATTTATGACGCATTCATGGCATCGTCACCTGTTTTGATGCATCGTGACTACTTTGATGCATTGCTGCCACAATGCAGCAAAGTGTCAATCCTTGTAAATGCGGCCCTTCGTTCTTCCCTCCAGTGCACTCTACTTTCGTCCTTTGCCCAGTACTCTACATTGTGTTGCCAAACTTCCAGTGTAGGGGCAGAGCAGATTTCCATCTCACAATTATGGCCCTCTTGGCCAGCAATAGAGAGAGGTCTGAGAATTCCGTATCAACCCTACTTCTCGTACACCAAAAATACATCCCTGACAGGCATCTCTCCATATTACCAAAAACATTCCTCCCTGATGTTTCTGTCATGCAGTCCAACCCTGCCTTCCAGTATAGTTGAGTATTCACAAATATTTAGCTGAAAGGTTGCTGTGTCTGCAGGATGTTGTGGGTAGTTATGGCAGGCATCAGGATAAATGTGATTAATCTTACATGGTGCAAGATAAATTCTGTGTAACATATGAGACTGTAGATATCTGAAAAGAGCTTTGCAAGATTATTTCTGAGGGGTAATCCAATGCCCCTTGCTATTGCTTATCTTTAAAAATACAACTCACTGTTATTTTCCCATTTATACCCAATGGATTGCAACAAGACTTCTCTGTGCTCTAGTAGAGATTCATAGAGCCATGAAACTAGTCTGCAACTATGCCCAATAGAGTCCACATCAGTGCATGTGTTTGGGCCTTGGTGGCATCAATGCCCCATTGATGTCTAATAGCGTGAACAATTCTACTGTACATGAGGAACTGCCCTCTTGGTAGATTTCAGTCATTAACTAAGGTGTAGAAATCTTTGTGAGTTCCATCAGTGAAGCGGTCTTCTACTCTACACAGCCCGCTGCGTCCCAGTGTTGTAAGTCAGGAAAGGTAAGGTTGCTTAGGTTCCCTGATAAGCCCTACAGGGAGGTGTATGCTAGAGCTGAGCGTGTATATGTGATTCCCTGTTTTAAATAGTTTATTGCAGTTCTAATTAGTAGGCTTTTTGAAGTCTTAAAGTGTGGTAGGAGTAACGTCTGTAGAGTGCCCTCTTGTGGTTGTGTAATTCTAAGTCCCATTTCGGAAAGATGATAATCCTCTAACCAACATGCCACCTATTGAAGATGGGCTACTGTATAATATCCTGGAAAGTCTGGGGCTTCCACACCTCCATTAATGGTTGTCAGCTTCAGTTTAGCTAAAGCAGCTCTTGTCTGTCCAGATTCCCATATCAAATTTTCCAACAAGGAGTTCAAACCTTTAGAAGCACTTGGAGGAAGAACAAACAGGATGTTCACCAAATAATATAAAAGCTGTGGGAGAAAAAACATCTCAACAATGGTTATTCGCCCAATAAAAGACAAAAGGAGTATATACAGAGAGAGTATGTACAGAGAGTATCACTCTGTGTAGATTCTCCTCTATCACACCCAGACAGCATAGTACATGCTTATACCTAAATAGCAAAAGGAGCTCACTTCCCATCACAACTGTTGGTTCCCTAATATAACAGCCTATTGTGGTAGGTGTGATTGTCCTAGAGGGAAGGCACATTATTTATTCTAATTGACCCTTAATCCTGATGCTTCTTTTAATTATTGAATTGTTGCATTTTGTTAGTAATTGGAGTCAGATCCACCCCAATGTCTCCCAACGTCATCTGCAAATAAGGAAATTACGTGTGTTTCTCCTTCAGTCTTTCCCCCCCCCCCAAGCATTATCTCAAAGCCTAATTTTTGAAACCATAGGCTCCAAAGCCAGAGTGAACAGTATGGGGAGAGTGGGCAACCCTGTCTCATTCCCCTGGCTATTTTGTGGCCTATATGCAGCACAGGAGTTTCATCCAGGCAATGTGTTCACCAATGCCAAACTGGTGTAGGACTTTATACGTGTATTACCATTAAATAGTGTTGAACGCTTGGTCTGGGCTATTGCAAACAAGCTGATTTGGGCCATATTGATGGGGCTACCCCCTGCATTTTTGTAAAGCCTTCTAAGTTTTAGGAAGGTATTTCTATGCAGGATAGACTCATTTTGGTCTGAGAATGGAAAGTAACCACTGCTTCACTGGTCATGGCAGGAAGGCATCCCAAGGCTTTTGCTGCTTCATATATCATATTGTTTTTTAAGACGTTTGGGTGTGAGTTGCAAATCATATGCAGTGTAGAACTCAACTGGTAACCCATCTGATCCAGGACTTTTTACTTCTTGCCAAGGAGTGGATTCCTGGCCATATCTCATGTTCTGTGAGAACAGCATCATTGCCTTTTTTTGGTCAGGGGCGGAAGAGCTCTATATCTTCCAAGTAAGAGGGTCTTGTCACTAGGCATTACGTTTTCAGATTAAAGCTCTGCATACTACTCACGGAACACCTCCTGTGTGTGAGCCAGGTTCCCATGGCAAGTTCATAGGGATAATATTGGTATATTTGTAAGTGGTGGCTTAATAGGCCAGCTTTATCTCCTTTAGAGTGGGTTATTTCTGCATATTTCACTTTAGCTATACATTGGAGGAGCTCCAGTAGATCAGCTTGTTTCTCCCTTACTCTGGCTCCATGACGTAGTGGCGTTATTGACCGGTGATTGAGGCAGACTGGGAACATAAGCAAATATTTCAACCCCATGTCTCGCAATTGTTGTTTAACAGATGGGAAGGACGCTCTGCGCTACTACAATCCCTACTTTATCATTCTTGACTATTAAATCATCGCCTTGTGCAGTGTGGCATCCAGGTTCAACATAGTTTAGGAGTTTTGCAACCGTTGGTCATGGCATGGATTCGGGTGGGAGATGGTGCGCGTGTTTCACTGTGAACATGGGTAATAGTCCCTCCAGGGAAACTTTTTTGTTGAGCCAGGACTCTATGTTTAGCCTGGCATTTATGTATTCCATTTTCTCTGGCATGTCCTCAGTGTACAAAACATTAATCCTTGCCCAACTTGCTGCATCTTTGGTGGGAATTTCCTAGGTATGCAGTCTGCCCTTTAAATGCTGACTTTATTTAATCATATTGTTCCTCTGGAGCAGAAGTTCTTCAACAAGGTTTGTTGTTTTGACTTGATCATTAAGTTTGCTTTGTTCATCCCAGAGCGGAATAATGTCAGCAGCTACTATGTCAATTCTTTACACTAAGGCTGCTCAGGTGTCTCCATTCACTGTCAATATTTGGTCCAGTTTGTCAGGTGTTTCTTCTTGTCCAGGAGAGTCTGGATATGAGTGTTTGGTTACCTGAAAAGGACCATGGTGGGTCTTTGCTTCTGCCATCCACTGCTTCAGGTCCATTGTCTGCCTGGTGGCTCAGGTCCTGCCCATTGAGTCAGTCAATCAATCAATCAGAATTTCTGGAGAGTGCCTTATCACCCCATAGGGTATCCAGGCACCTGCAGGTCCCGGAGGCTTATTCGAACAGCCAGATCTTAAGGGCCGTTGAAATTCCAGAAGTGGGGTGATGATTTGGAGCTGCAAAAGGGGGCCCTCTCTGGTTTTTGGTGCAATGTTGGAGAAGGAGCGTCCTCCACTGCTGCTTTGGTAGATGCAGGGAGTATGGGCAAGAGAAAGGGAGGCAGAGCATAATCGTCTCAACGGTTGGTGGTAGTTTAGGCAGTGGTTAATGTAGGCGGATCCTTAGTTATGAAGAGCCTTGTGTGTGTGGGTCAGCAGGTTGAATTGGCATCTCCTGCACGGGGAGCCAGTGGAGATGCCTGAGGTGGGGTGTGATGTGAGTTTGTCTGGACATGAAGAGGATGAGTCTGACTGGGGCATTCTGTATGGTATAAAGTCTCTGTAAAAGATGTGTGGCAATTTCCAAATAGAGGGCGTTGCTGGATATGAGGGCCTGTTTCACTGTGCTTCTCGTGTGTGGCGGTAGCCCCTTGAAGTTACTACATAACATGCTCAGAGTGAGGAAGCAAGCGGAGGAGACAGCGTTAATCTGTGATTTCATGGCAAGCTTGTTATCAAAGATGATTCTGAGGTTTCTCGTGTGGTCGGAGGGAGTGGCTTTGGGTTCTAGGTCTGATGGCCACTAGGAGCCATTACATGCATTGCTGCTGTTGCCGAATACCAGTACTTCCATCTTCTCTGTGTTCAGCTGCAATCGACAACGCTTGTCATGCATCTGCGGAAGTTGGTTCTGGTGGTGGTGGGGTCATCGGTAAGTGAGATGATGAGTTGGGTGTCATCTGTGTAGGAAATTATGTTGAGATCTTGGGATACGATGATGTTGGCCAATTAGGTTATATATGCATTGAAGAGCTTAGAGCTGAGGGATAAGCCCTGGGAAATACCGCAGGTGATCTCCTTGGGTTCAAAGGTGAAAGGAGGGAGGTGGATCATCTGGGTTCTTCTGGTGAGGAAAGAGGTGATCCGTCTGAGTGCGTCCCCTTGGATGCCAATGTGGTGGAGTCTTTCAATCAGAGTGTGGTGGGATATTGTGTCAAAGTCTGCTGAGAGGTTAAGGAGGATCAGAGCTGCTGTTTCTCCTCAGTCCATGAGGGTTCGGTGGCTGCGATCAGGGCAGTTTTGGTGCTGTGATTGCTGCGGAACCTGGAGTTGGGGGGGGGGTTGGGAAGCTGGTTCTGCTTCAGGTGTGTCATGAGTTGCTTGCTGGTGATCTGTTCCAGTTCCATTGCTGGGAATTGATTGGCTGGTAGTTTTTGAGTTAGCTGGGGTGGGCAGAGGTGTTTTGGAGTAATTGCCTTACTTTGGCATGTTTCTAGGCTTTGGGGAATATTGCTGTGTTGACAGTGGTGTTGAGCAGGTGGGTGAGTTCCTGGTTAATTCTTTAGGTTCCGTGGTTGGAGATGTGGTGCTGGCATGGGTCTGTAGGAGCTCCCTAATGGATGGACTTTGTGATGGAGTTGGTGTCCTGGGTGAAGACGAGGTTCCAGGTGGGCACTCTGCATTATAGTTGCTTGCTGTGATGGTGTATTGTGAGAAAACTGTTTTTTTTGCAGTGTCCCCCACTGTTTGCCCTCGTTTGTGACCACTACATACTGGTTTTATGACTCTGAGAGTGCCCTGGGCTTTGCTAACCAGACACAGGGCCTGTGCTCTGATTAAAAGTGTGTGCAAATTAGACACAATAGTGATTGGGATGACAACCTTTCTGTAAGCCCCTAGTATATCAAAGGCATAGAGGGTTAGAGTCCCAGTGGAGTTAATGCACTTAGGTGTGCACTGATGTGGTACCTGTTGTTACTTTAAAGGCAGACCTGCTTTGCAGGCTCCTTTTAAAAGTAAACTCTATGTAAATCCAACTTTGGAATTGAAGGTACTTCCAAATTCTTAGCTACCTTATTTTTACATATGTCACCCCAAAGGTCTCTCCTAGGTGCCCCAGTGGTAGGTTGCCTTGTAACTATAAGCAGGGACATTATAAAAGATGTTTCATGTGCCCATTTTAGTACAGTAGCTCCATGGGCTAACATAGGAAAACGTTATTAAAGTAAATCTACCAATATGTCACTGGTAGATTCATTATAACTATTACAGTAAAAAGGTTGTATAACTTGCTTTTCTGATGAGCCAAAATACAGCTCTTCTGCTTGTCTTCTCTGATTGGCCAGCCTCTGCCAGGCTGAGCCATGCTGCATTAATGAGATGTTAAGTGGCCTGTATTGAGACAATGTGACATTTGGTGAGGGGAGATCTGCAAGCTGCAGAACAAAAGGCAGGAAAGAGGTTGGAAGCCAAACTAGTATTCAAAGGAAGAATGACACTTAGTACAGGACACAGGCTCACCCCAACTTCCTGCCACCCCAGCCAGATAGGAGCCCCAGTGATCTGATTAGTAGAGGGGCTGGAGGGGGAGTGTTAAGGGAAATAAGCCACACCAGTGGGATGGCTTAGCCAGATCTTAACCTCAAGGAGAGATTTCCTCCATCTTGGATTTTGAAAGAATAGTGCTTTCTGGGACAGGAATATGCCACACTTTGGAGGAAGTGGTCATGCCTGAAGGTGGCACCATGCACCCCACTGGTCAGGGTAACCCCCCCACTTGTCACCCAGGAGCACTGGACAAATATGTCAGAGTTGCACAGCAGCTCAGATCACTGCCTGAACTACAAGGAGAAGATAGACTGCCCTGCCGGAAACCTGGTCTCCACCCCAAAGGACTGCACTCTGCATGACTGCACCTGCTGCACACTGAGAAACTACGGCCCATATTCATACTGTTTTTGCGTTGCATGTGTGTCATTTCTTTTACGCAAATGTGGCGCAAACTTAGCTCCATATTTTTATTTTGACGTTAGACACATCTAAAGTCAAAATAATGGAGTTTGCACCATTTTATAGATGCTTGAACCTACCTTGCGTCAATGACATGAATGGTAGGCGTTCCCATCTAAAAAATGGTGCTAGCCCCATATTTATCTCTTGTGCTAAAATGACGCATGGGTGGGAGGAGGGGCCAAATATTGGAGCAAAGCTTGCATTGCACCATTATTTAACACCTGGGTTAGACCAGGCGTTAGGGGACCTGTGGACCCATTTCCATTGACAGACACCATGGAATGGGTCCACAGGTGCCCTCCTCAATCCCCAGGAACACCCCCACCAGAGGGACACCATTGGCGTGGACCACTGGAGACCCAAAGGAGGACTTCTGAAAGGAGATTCAGAAACTTGGAGAAGATTGGAGAACTTTTGGGAAAAAGCTCCATAAGGCTTCAAGTAAAATGTTTTTGGCAAAGTGGGAAAAGGAGATATAGAGTGCTATACAAAAGCTTGTTATTCCCTGGTTGAACAGTACTGTAAGAAGTACCATCAATCAGGTCATAGATTAAGGGTGCATGATGGTACAGATGACAAAACAATAGTTGAAAAACTAAAGCTATCCTGAAAATAAGAAGATGACCTACTAGAATGACAGACTGATTATAGTAAATAAAATAGCGATTCTGATGGAGATGGGTAGCAAACATTCCTGAAGGCTGTCATATGAGGTATGGGAGAGAATGGCAGAAATGTGTTCTGTAGTCAAACCAATGGCTTTGTGCATTAACAAATTCACTTTGTATTCATCTCCTCAGCTGTAAAATCTGTTACACTCCTATGGCCACAAATAATATGTTTTTAAGGGTGAACTTCCAGGAAGGAAAGTTCCCTGCTAACTCGGGCTTGTGTAAAGTGAACGAAACACTGTTGGATAATGAGGAATTAGTGGTGTTAGCTCATTTTTTCATCCTGCATGGGAATCAAATGTTTCACTGAGGTTGACGAACCTTTTGACCCAGTAAGAAATGTGGTGAACCATGCACAATTACTTCAACACCAGCCCAACAATTTAAACACTATGACCAATGTGGCCACGGAAGAAAAACTCCAATCATTGGAAGTTTCAAAGCTTTATTTTATAACCACAAAGCTAATGTCATGAAGACTGTGTGCGAAATCAAGTTATAAAGAAATATCACCCCTATTTGCTTCCCAAAATGGTGAAACAAGTTTAATCGAATTAGCATCAACACAATTAAATATTCAAAAGGATAATACATATCATTAATGACATAATCTGAAACACAGATACATATCTCAAATCAGACTGAGTTAGCATTTGTCAAGCTCAATTAAGCAAAGTACACAATTTAGGGGTGGACATGGGTTGTCTCTACAACTAACCAAATTAGGATATGCATGTGTTGGGACGGGCTAATGCATGCAGGCAAAACACAAAAAAGACAAAAATTACTTGGAAAAGAATAGATATAGGGCTACAAAATACTAACTAAAAAAATAAAATATGTGAGTGTCAGCATGCTAGCTTCTATTCTAGAAAAAGAGACATGTCAAGGGAAATGGCAATCAGCAGGGAGATATACCTCCAAGGGTCAGCATTCAAGGATTCTTCATCAGCAAAGTTATCTGCAGCAAATCCAGTCCAAAGCATCATCAGGAAAGTGCAGAAGGATCTGCATGGAGCCAAGGGGTCTCAAGAGTCAAGGAAAGAGTGTCTGAAATGTATGAAGTCCATCCCTAATCAAAACGAACATTATACTCAGATTTGTTGATCCAGTGGCACCATATCACGCAAAAGGAGTAATTTCCAATCTAATTATTGCTACGTTTTCTGGTTGCAATAGTCTGTCAAATTCCTAAGTCTAGCCTGAGATCATCTCTTCTTTCCGAGTGACTCCAAACAGTTTTGAAACAACTTATTTTCGATTTCAACAATCCAGTTTCTTCCTAAGGTGTACAATGTGTTTGTCTCAGTCCCATGTGAATCCATATACCAATTGAAACAATTTATTTCACATTAAGTCCACAGGCCTAAATGTTCTGGACCTAGGTCACTGAACTAAAAGTCTCTGTGCTATTGAACAGAGAACCTATACTCATGGGAACAGAACCTAATGGAAAAATTCACGTTAAAAGTACAATGATTTATCACTTTAGATTACTGTAAATACAAGCTATGAAGGCCTACGTATACTAACACAAGAAATATAAATGCATTAATATACTTGTTAATAAATGAACTTAATATGCAAACTTGTAAATTCAACATTAATAATATACTATCAGAAAGAAAAAAAACATTTCTTTCTAAACTGCAAAACTTGTTAATGCATCAGATTAGATATGACAGAGAAGTGTATTTATTTTATTTATTTATTTAAACTTATGAATCACACATTAAACATCAAGGATGCTAATTCGTTTTGATATTAGCAGTTAATCTAAAGTCTACAATATACTTTGGCATCACTTAAATCTTATTAGCTCATTGCTAAATCCAGTGGGCACAAACTGTGACCGCCACAAATGAAAACATGAACATTTTAGTGCAGCTTTCTAAGTTAGGCTGTTAAACATGAGACATAATTTGTCACCTTCTGCTCCACTAAAAGCATTATTAAAATTCACCCTCCAACATGGTGAGCCTCAGAATTGCTAATGTAGAGTGCAGTAGCATCAAAGACCTCTTTCATTCTTATGGCGAGTGGTGGGAATAAGTGCAGGACAGGCTCCAGAGCTTCTTTCCGGGATGCAAGCGACCTGTTGCATGACAAAAGAAGAGTATGGTCAGATCTGCAAATTAAACTGCAGCAACTACACAAACTTGGGATGTGGGTGATTAACTGGAGCAAGTCCAAGAAGGGCTTGTTGTCCACTTATGGGAAAATCATCTTCCCACCCAAAACCGAGAACCCGGAGAAGGACAAAAAATGCAGATTGTGCTTCTTTAAGAAACTGCTGTCCATCCGCACTGCAATGGTGGAGCTTTGGCACTTAGAGACGGACTTCCAACGTAGAAAAGAGCAAGTTATGAGAGAAGCAACCTGTTTTTATGGCAAACTCTACTCATCAAAGTCATATGAGGGTACAAGGCAGACAGTTTCCTACACGGCATGTCAAAGATGCTAGGTTAGAAGAGAGACAGGGCCTGAACCTGCCTGTCATATTGGAAGAAAAATGTCTGGAAGCCAGAAACGCTGAGGTCCTACCAATTGGCTCCCACACTCTGGGCCTCATTGCCAGGGACCCCAGCAATGAGGCAGTCCGAGCGCCATTTTACGACTGTGGCGATAGCGCCACGGTTGGACTGCGACACGATGGTCTGGTGGTGCTGGAGGTCCTAATCCGCCAGGGCAGCTCTGCAAGCAGTGCTGCCCTGGGGATTACGACCCCCTTCTCACCAGCGATTTCATGGCAGTAACCTCACCATCCTGGTGGAGACGGGGTGTAGGGTGCACCGGGGGGGGCCGGCACTGTCATGCACTTGGCATGGGCAGTGCAGGCCCCACCCTGGCCAGTCCATGTCACAATGTTCAATGTCTGCCTTGCAGACAGTGAACATTGCAAAGGGTGCTGGTGCACCCTACTCACTACAACATTGCCAGCGGCTCTATTATGAGCTGGAGACAATGCTGTAGGCTGTTTCCAGCTGCTGACACAGGGGAAACTCATAATCGTCCCGGCGGGGAGGCTGCCACACTGCTGGCAACCTACCCGTCAGGACTTTGGAGAGATGGCCGAAAAAGGGGGCTGCAGAAAAAAGAGAAGACTTCTACAATTGGAAGCCAAACTTGCTCCTTAATGTGAACTGCAAAATTTTAGCAGCGGTAATGGCTAACTGTCTTAAGAGGATAATCACAAAGATAGTCCACCCTGAACAGTTCTGTGAGAAACCAGTTTGCCAAATTGTGGACAGTCTATCCCTAGAAATGATCAAGAATATTAAAGACTGGAAGGCTTGATCAGGAAAAGGCATTCAATCATGTTTCCTATAAGTATATGAACAGTACACTCAAAACATTGGAATTGGGGGACTCCTGTCAAATGGTGAGGACAATGAATAGCAATATCTAAAGCACTTGTTGGCTAGCGCATGGAAAGCAGACCAAGCCCTACTCCTAGTCCTGTCACATGTCTGACACAGCTGCAATGTGTCAAAAAAAAGATGCATACGGTAGTCCTTCAAATATCCCAATTCAAGAAATGACGCCTCTCATATGCGTGTCTAAACTAAATCATTATGCTGTGTCAGCCTTCATGCAAAATATCACACATGGCCATCATGCATCAAAAAAAATAACGGGCAAAAGTATTACTTCAGCATGCCATGACAAAGATGAGGACAGCAAGTTCTGTGTCTCAGCCAACCTGTATTCATTAGAGGTCAGCAATGCACTGGTTGCAAACATTTTTTGCATTCTTCTCTTTGTACCTTGTGTATCGCATACATATATTGAAGTGCCAAAAACATAACAAACATGTGCAATGGTGCAAGTGTTCATGTTTCCTAGGCACAAATGTCCATGCCCATCATGGGCTTAGCAACAGTGGAAAAATGCAAAGTAATGTTTAAGTGATGACACACATGACGCTGGAGTATAGGTAGTTATTGTATTGTAATCGTATTCATATAGAGCTTACTACCCCTGACGAGGCGTCAAAGTGAATTTCGGTGAGTAGCACGCTACTCTGGAACCCAACAAGAATTAGTGATGGATTAGTATTGGGAAATAATGAGTACAGTTTTAGTATTATTATGAGTTAAATTGAGCCGCGGATATGAGAGTTTGTTAGTTAGATTGACTGGAGTAATGGAGGGGTGGAGGAGGAAAGAAATCCAGAAATGTTAATTGGGAGTATATCCTTCATTTACTAAACCCAAAGGCTTGGGATGAGTAAAGGGGGATGGAGGAGGGAAGAGTATGTGGAAGGGGTAGGGAGAGCATAGTAGCAGGGTGAGATAAATGGGGGAGAATTTAGTAAGGTTGTGTGGGAGGTCACGGTAGTAGAGTGAGGTTTGGTGAGTTAGATGTGGAAGCGGAGGGAAGAGCTTAGGCAGAGTTATTTAGGAGATGAAAGTAGTAGAAAGGATTTGGGATGAGTCAGAGGGAGAATGGAGGATAGTTTGATAGAGACATGACATATGATGATGGGTAGATAAGTTTGATAAGATGAGAGCAGGAATTCATAGATATCTAGTATGACAACCCACCCAGGAGCCATGCAATGACCCATGAGCATGCCAAGCACAGAAACAACATATACACATACATACATATATATATATATATATATATATACATACACACATACACCCACACATACAAACACACATGAATACACACACATATGCACATACAATACATAATTAGAACCATGGGTAAAATATACTTAGTCAAACAGGTTTAAAGAGTGTGTGTGTATTTTATTGTTATAACATAGTAGCGATACATATTTTCTAAAGAACTATACATAACTAGAAATATACACATAATCTGAAAAAAATATTTATCAACATAGGCATATGCAGTCCATAGTTGTTTGAATATGGTGGTTATGAAGGAAAGAGCCAACTCTTGAGTAGTTTTCTGAAGACAAGAAAGTTATCTGTGGCTCTTATAGTTGGGGGTAATGAATTCCATAGTTTGGCTGCTTGAACAGAGAAGGATGTACCACCTATAGTCTTTTTATTGTATGGTGGTGTTCTAAGGCGGGGTGCCAATCTTGAGCTGAGGTTTCTTTGTTGGATGTATTTGGTTATTTTGTTTCTGATAAAAAGCGTCCCTGTTCCATGTATAGCTTTGTGGGTGATACAAAGCAGCTTGAAAGTACATCTTCTGGCAACAGGTAACCAGAGGAGTGCTCTCAAGGCAGGGGAGATGTGTGCTTGAGGCTTTACATGTAATAGTAGCCTGGCTGCGGAATTCTGGATACGTTCTAGTTTTTTCATAATAGATTGAGATGATCCATGGTAGAGGCCATTGGCATAATCCAGTTTGGATCGTACAAGCGAGATAGTAGCTTGCACCTTGTGTGGAAATCTGAGGTGGGGGAAGATGCGTCGTAAAGTCTTCAAGGTGATGAAGCTTGTTTGTGCTAATTTGTCCACTTGGGCATTCACAGTTAACTTGGAATCCATGTTTTTAACTTCCTTGGATAATTGAGGAGGTGGTCCGAGATCGTCAGGCCAGACGCACAGAGGGTCATAATGTTTCCAGTCACCACATATGAGTATTTCTGTTTTGGAGGTATTTAGTTTGAGATGGCTCCAGGTCATCCACTGATCAACGACTCTGAGGCAACTGAAGATTTGTGAGTTTTCAATGTTTTCGGGGAATTCTAATTTAAGTAGTATTTGTGTGTCATCTGCATAGTTGTAGCATATGAGATGAAAATGATTGATCAGCTCTGGTAAAGATATCATGTAGATGTTGAAAAGCAAAGGTGAGGTGATTGATCCTTGGGGGACCCCTGCTTTTGTGAGGTAGGGTTCGGACGAGAAGAGGGGTGAGTGGATGATATTAGATCTTTTTTGAAGATAGGAAGTAATCCAGTTGAGAGCAATCCCTTGTATGCCGGCTTCGTGGAGTCTTTGAATTAGGGTGTCATGGTCAACCATATCAAAGGCAGCTGAGAGTTCCAAGAGAAGTAGTGCAGCAACTCCATTTCGGTCGACTGTGTTTTTATGATCATCCCAGATTGCTATGAGTGCCGATTCAGTGCTTCTTCCTGGGCGAAATCCAGTTTGGAAATCTGAAAGTATAGAATTGTCTTCAATAAATTGTGACATCTGGGTGAATGCTGCTCTTTCTATCAATTTGCCCAGGAAAGATCCATTTGTGATTGGTCTGTAGTTGTTGGGGTCTTGCGGGTCTATGTTTGTTTCTTTAATAACGGTTGTATGTATGCCTTTTTCAGGTCTACAGGATAAGTTCCCGAAGCTAAAGAGTTGTTGATGATTCTTCTTACAGGTGTGGCAGCAGAAGTAGACAGAAGAATGTTCTTGAAGATTTGTGGTGGGCAAGGGTCAGAAGAGCAACCGGAAGGTCTGCTTGCTTTGACCAAATCAATAAATTCACCCTGGGATATTTCTTTGAAGGACTGTAGAGGTTGGGTTGGTTTATTCTTAGAGGGTATTTTAGGAAAGGGGTTGGTGCTGATGTTTTTCTTCTGTTTTAAATAGGAGTCCAATGTGTCTGCCTTGGTTGTGTAGTGAGTTGCCAATTTGTTTGTGAAATCTTGAGTAGTGGGATGACTTCCTTCCATGCATGTAGGTTTTCGAAATTCATTGAGAATTTTATAGAATTCCTTGGTTGTAGATTGAGCATTTTGAATTCTGTCTGAGTAGTACCTTTTTTTTGCTTTTTTGATTTATGATTTGTATATCCTGTTAAGTTTGTGTAGCTGGAGTTTGTCTTGACTGTTGTTTGTTTTGAGCCAGGTCCGCTGCAACTTTCTGATTTGTTGCTTTATCTTTTTAAGTTCTGTGTTTCTCCAAGGTGTTGGTTTTCTTTTGTTGTGTTTAGTTTTTCTGATTGGTATTAGGATATCAAAAGCTTCCTGTGGCCACTCATAAAGTTTTGGCACAGAATTAATTGTATCTAGATCTGTGTTGGCTGTTAGTTGTGTTTCTAAGTCATCCAAATTGAGTTTGCTCCATTGTCAATAGGTGTATGTCTGTAAGTAGTTGTGGGGTGTGTTGATTTGTGGAGTTGTATGTCGGAAAGTTATCCAATGGTGGGCTGACCAAGTGATTGGCGTGATGCTATGAATAGTAACTAGTTCAGGCTTAGCAAAAATGACATCTAGGATGTGTCCAGCGATGTGTGTGGGATTGTGTACAATCTGATGTAGGTTGAATGCGACTAGGCCAGTGGTGATAGCTTTTGGATGGGGCATATTGGGTTTGTCAAACCAAATGTTTAGATCCCCAAGAATGCATAGGTTGGAGTATAGTGTAATAAGATTTGAGACTGTGTCTAGAAAAGCATCTGGGAAGGTGGAGTTGTTAGGTGGAGGTCTGTAAAGGAGGAGAAAGTTACAGGAGGAAGTTGGAGTAGGGTGGCATCTGGTAAGGAGGGCTTCACAACCTTGTATGGAGATGTTGTCTGTTTTACTGAGGTTCAATGCCTGTTTGAATATAATAGCTAGTCCACCTCCTCTCTTGCCTATACGGTTTTGTGTGATGGTTTGATAGCCTAGGGGAACGGCTTTGTGCAACACTGGGGCCATATCATCTCCCAACCAGGATTCAGTTATGAATAGTAAGTCAGGTTGTGTGTCTGTGAGCAGGTCGTAGATGTGGTGCTTGTTTTTTGAGACTATGAGTCAGGACATATATCCATGAGCATATATGACCCCATGATAACATTTAAAACGTAACACTATCACAAGTAACCGGTGGTCCATAGGATAACATAGGATAACATGGACTGGCATCTGGGCAGTTCCCAGATGTCCAGCTCTGTGATGACCCGGACGATTCCCCCCATGTTTGGTATCAAGCATCTTGCTTTTTTACCCTGAGCATGATTCCATGCTCAGGTTTAACTACCATGTGCTCTCGTGGCACCCTTAGAGGGTGCCCACCAAGTCACCATGCTTTCTGTTGTTTTGGTTGGGCTCTCTCAAGCCTCTGCCACAATTGACAAGAGTCTGCCCTCCTGCTGGCTGCGCTAGCACTTCCACAGGATGGAGACAAAGGGCCTGGGCAGGCAGGAGGTCACCCCTCCTCCCTCCCAGGTTGGCAAGTGTGAAAAGGTAATCTCGTCGGTAAGCCTCTAAGGCTTCACCCGCCCTTGAAATGTAATTACTTGTCACTGGGAGGATAAAGCCCTTCCAGCCCAACAGGTGGGAAAATTAGCTATGCAGGAGGCGTACACCCTTAAAAAGCTAGCCACACCTTTAGGGTGTACTGGGGGGTCTATACCACCAGGGAAGGGTTGTGCCATCTTGGCAACCCTTTGGTTTAATGGATTCTGGGTAGGAAAGGGACCCACTCCAACAGGAAGTGTTCACTACAGTGACGGGCTAGCCGCGGAGACCTGTAGCTCACTGTCCCCTACACTCTCAATGCCCCCTAAAACCAGGTTTTAAGGGGTTCCCCTGGCACCAAAAAGTTAGTTCTAAGTTGCAAAAAGAAAAGGTGGTGTCACCAACGACAGGACCTGAACTCCAGCCACAGCATGAAGAGAGGACACAGAAGTGACCTACGGACACCACCACTGAAACTGAGTGACCGATGTGTGCCAGAGGTGGACGCTCATTGGTCCCAGCAAGAGGAACCCCAGGTGGGGCCCCAGTGGACACCTAGAAGCCAAGAAAGACTCCTTTGACTGGTGGTACCAGTCCCCTGTAAACTGCAGGAGTAAATGCTGTACTGAAGTCAAAGAAATGCAACCCAACAGACTCCATGTGAGTGAGCAAGCACAGCAGCAGCACAGAGCAGAGGGAACACAATCTGGACATGCCTGCTGCCAGCCTGGACCTATCACCAGCAGCAGGCCCAGGAAAACAGCAAAAGGCTGGATCCACGGAAGGCTGGACCTGGAGCTTCCTGTTCATTTACTTGCTCTGCTCGCCGGATGATTGAGAAGCCTCTCTGCTAATATAATATATCCTAAGCTGAAGACTGCACCACAATACCAACAAGTCTCACATGTTGGCTGGGCTGTAGGCCACTGTTGTTGGCACGCAGTGCCTGCACTGTGAGCAGTACTGCATACATTAAGGGCCTCGCTGGGGTCCAGCTTTTGAAGTGCCTTATGATGCCCACAGTACTTTAGGGCACTCAGGATGTGTGACTAATGCATTTTAGTGTGGTTATGTGGACCCCAGCACTAAAATGCGTTAGCACAACCCCTAATGCGTGGTACTTGGCAGGGCAGAAGTGGTATCACTTAGGTTTATGAAATGGAGAAGATAGGGAATGGTGGACTATTGTTTTGCTATTTTCCCTGTGTTCTCAGGAAATATAGTTCAATTTAGGTGTTCACATGATAATTTGGTAACTATCAATAAAGGTTAAAACGCCTATGTGCCTTGTAATGATATTTGTGTTTTGATTCTGACTCCACGTTACACTTAGCCTAGCAGCACACCGTCACATTGGTGACCACCAGCTTCATTTTGCCTATTGACTTTATTTTAGCATTAGCCACTGCCACGGTAAAAGCTGCATGTACCTTTCCATGCCTATGTTATACAATGTGCTTCTTGCTCATGTTCTTATTCTGCGTGTTTGCGTGTTCTTTCTCAGCAAGGGCTTAGGCTGATAAGAATGTACTAGGATGATTTCTATGGTACGCAAGGAACGGTTTTGTTTTGAGAGAGGGCGCCTTGGGATCTTGCCCAATTCTTGACGTGTTCTTTTCAAATCTGACCTGAAGTAGGCAGCATTTTTTAATAATAAACTTACGGAGTGGGAGGAGGTTTCTAGAATTTTCCTTTCTGGTTTGTTTAAAGTATATAAGAGGCTGAGACCAGATGGACCGGGGAGTGACTCAGAACACGGACATACTCAGGACGCTGAGGTGTGTCATCCTTCCTGTGAGGATAATTGATCTCTCTCCACGATCTCTCTCTCCTCCAGGATCTGGTGGCCTGATCCAGATAAGGAGGGAGATGATGCAGATTTACCCGTGCCTCATGGTGATGCATTTTTAATTCTTGTTATCTGCTTTGTATTGTGACATTTATACATACAAATATATATATATATATATATATATATATATATATATATATATTTATTTGTATATATATATATATATATATATATATATATATATATATACACACACACACACACACAGACACTTGCTGTATATATTGTAGTGGAGAATCATTTGAGCATGTTTTTATTTCATTGCTATGACCATTTTTAAATGTGTGCTTTCGGCAGGCTAATCTTCCTCTATGAACATTGCAGAGTGGTTTAATAAATGTATTTCTCTGACTAACAGTTGCATTCCAGAGATTTTTTTGTCAGTGCATGAGTGTATCATCTCGGTCATTAGTGAAACAAAACAGCCTTTAATGAAACTGAAACTTTCCTTCTCAATAGTTCGGAAACTCTTAATGTCCAAACTATACCACTCAAAGCTCCACCTGGTGAAGAGACCTAACTAACAGATTTTAAATTGTGACACCAACATCACTAAACATGACATCTCAATAAATTTCAAATAAAGCTCTGGAAACAACTATGTTTTGGCAATACGCCTACGGTTGCAAGCCTCAAGAGTATAAAATGTTAGTAGACCTGCAGGTCGAGTAACCTAAATAATCTACTTGATCTAACTGTAATGAACTTGACCAGTAAATGGGTCTCAAATTGTGTGATCCTATGCAAATGGTTTACAGAGTTGCCTTTTTCTTAATTCTCACATATGATTGCACCTTCAAATATGTGAGCTCAGCATTTCTGCAGTACAAAAAAACTTTTGTTTGATTAAGTAAACTAAAGTTTGCTGCAAGTATCACACGAATCTAGTCCACATATAGTGGACACATGATTTGCTTTTAGTTTACTAACAGCATTGCCATCAGGACAGGAGTGTTTCTCAGTTTATGTTTAAACACTCACTTTTAATAAGTACATTACTAAACCATGATGTGGTAACATATTGTCATCTACACACAGTACATTTCCAAGAACTTTCTAAAAACCTTTCCACTAACTTGAAGCTTTGCTGATAAAACTATATAGTGTATTAACAATATGTGAAAATTGGGTTTCAGAAAAAATATCCTTTGCACATCAACACAAAGGATTTGTTTTCATCGTATTCAAATATTTTTTCGTCACACAAATACAAAAAAACGGGCATTCACTACTACTGAAATATTTTGAAATGTTTGTACAGTTGACAGTCATTTAAATGTGTGTTAGGATAAACCTAAATGTGTGTTAGGATAAACCTGACACCCTATAGCCTCCTTTTATTTTACACTCTAAGCAGCAGGTCACACAGTTCACCTTACAAAGTCCTGGAACTCAGGGTTCAGAAGGAAAATTAATTGCAAGACAAACTGACTTTTGACCTCTGTCTGTGAGCACAGAGCAAATGTGACTTAAGAACAATATTTAAAGGCATCTTTTATTTCCCCTCCACTTTCTGACTGAACAGAACACCTGTTCTTTGTCAACTCACCAGAAGGGGCAAGTAAGTCCTAAAAATATCTCCACCTGATCAAATAGGGCCCGCTATAGCGTGTGGTCGAGTAGATTTTTCGAGCCCCGGGCTAATAAGCCCAACATAGCGCCCAAGTTTCCCCAGTTCATGCGTGACTAGTTAGGCCAGTCTTGTTATTTTTAAAAAAATCTGAAACTTGTAGTCATTTTAAAACCAGTATAAAACCAAGAACCGTAGTCCCTGAATTCCAAGAAAGAAAAAAACACCGCAGGACTGATCAAACTAGGCAGCATATAGCAGGAAAAGATTACAATGATTTATGGTGCGATTAATCAAAATCGTTACAAATTCATAAGACCCAAATGCATTACTAGGAATACTCAGGAGCTATGGCCCAATAAAGTAGAACTGCACTGTATTGTAGGTGGGTTTCACAGCTGCTGCACTGTTTACCATTGCGCCGGACGTGGCACATTATACGATCAGGGTTAGCGTTCTAGCTCAATCCTAATCCGCCTCCCCTATTGACACAAAGGAAGGACTGCTGGCACTGCGCTGCAGCTCGCGGCTCTGCTGGCAGGTGGCGCTGCATCGCCTGCGCCCCCCTCCCCTGTAGTAGGCGCCGCCCTCATCCTGGCTCTCTCGGGCGACTGCCCCGCTCCTCGGCGTCCGGCCCCTCCCACTGTGGTCTCTCTGGGCTGCCAAAGCAGTGGCGTGAGAATACCAGCGCCTCGGAACCCCGGCCGTGGGCGCCGGATACTTACCAGTCTCCCTGGGATCGCCGCTGCCGGGATCGGACCGCTCCACTTTCCAGGGCACAATTGGAAGAATGTCATGTTATAGTTGTGTGTGTTCCTTGAATCATGTATGTAGAAACTGACACAACAAGGACAATAATGTAAGAAGGACCTAGCTCTTCTTACTGCAACATTAGTGTCATAGTTTTCTAAGGTAATGTGCTGACGGAGGCAAGTATTGCCACACCATATGTTAAAAGTTACACAATGCAAGCATGTGGCACTTTGAAACTCTGGTGACACATAATGCCTGCGCCACGCATGATGAATGCAAGAGGTGTATTCTGGCAGTTGGAGGCGCACAAAAACTGAGTAGTTAAATCTACTAGATTCTACTGCGCCATTTTTGGAGTTAACTTGAATGCGTGCCTAAGGCAAGTTGCCCCTGTTTTCAATGTGCCTAACTTCACTTAGCAGGTTTAGCACCTTCATGTATGGTGCAAATCATTCAAAGTGCCACCATAATGTCATGGTTTATAACATTAGTGTCCTAAAATGCGCCATGTTGTGCACTTTGTCAAATACAGCACACACATGGTGGACTTATGTAGTGGTAGGGGGCAGCAGAAAAAGTGGAGCATCTGAGTTGATGCTCCCTTTTCACATAGATTTACTACAAAGTACTAATATTCTGTCAGTTGACAGTTTCCTGTCCCCAAGAAGTTGTTATGTATTTATTTTAGACATGTACATATGGGTGAATCGCATATCTGTGCGTGTTTTTGTAGGCTAACAATGTCTGTCTAAATGACATGTTATAGATGCCTGTTGGTCATTCCTAAACCTAAGTTAACTAGGTCAATAAGCTAAATAAGTGGAATGTGCAACAGTTGCCCAGGCTTTTCTTTAATCAACAATCACAAAGCTATGTCTTCCTGTCATGTCTTGCAGGTGGACATCCACCTACAACACCTGACAAGACCCTGATGCAGCCAGTAAGTGTTACATTGTATGTCAAATCTGTAGATCAAGGGTTGTGTGTGATAGAGTTTGATGTCTGCAATGCTGTGGTAAAAGGGCAAGTGTGTCAATTAAGACACCATTGTCTATCCTTGGGTATCAACATCATGTCTGATGTTATCTTGAGGATGTTGAATAAGATAAAATGATGCACAGGTGCCAACGTATGCTGCAATGGATTTGTGAGTCTTTCGAAAAGGTAAATATGCGCACAAACACATTGATGTCAATCAAGATATGTGTCAAAAGTGCTGGGTTTCATAAATGTATGGATGTTGGCAACATATTTGTCACAGCACATGTTACTGCACTGTGTGCCACATTTTGTATAAAGTTACTCTGGGCATGGTACAAGTTATGTCCATGTGTTGAGGTCTCCAAGGGGCTTATCAATGAGACACTTGCACCACTGGTGCTTCACTACTCTTAAGAAATGAAGTGATGCAATGGCCATGTGTAGGAGGCTGGCCTGGCTTATAGTGGGTACCTTGTGGTACTTACACCTTGTGCCAGGTCCAGTTATCCCTTATTAGTAGAATAGAGGTGTTTTAGGAGCTTAGCCTAGCTTAGAGGTAGCTATAGCAGAGCAGCTTAGGCTGAACTAGGAGACATGCAAAGCTCCTACTATACCATTTATATCATATAGCACTATATCATAAGAAAACACAATACTCAGAGTTACTAAAAAATAAAGGTACTTTATTTTAGTGACAATATGCCAAAAGTATCTCAGAGGATATACTCCCTTAGGAGGTAAGTAATATACACAAGTTATATGCACACAAACCAAAATCAGGTAAGTAACAGTTAGAAAAGTAGTGAAAACAATGTAGAATCACAATAGAATGCAATAGGAAGAAATAGGCCTGGGGCAACACAAACCATATACTCCAAAAGTGGAATGCGAACCACGAATGGACCCCAAGCCTAGTGTAGTTTGTAGAGGGTCGCTGGGAGTGTCAGAAAACACTAAGAGTGTCCAAGATACCCCACCCCAAGACCCTGAAAAGTGGGAGTAAACTTACCTTACTACCCCAGAAAGACAGTAAACTCGCGATAGGGGATTCTGCAAGGACAACAACTGACTGCAAAACACTGAAGACGGATTCCTGGACCTGAGGACCTGTAAAGGAAGGGGACCAAGTCCAAGAGTCACACAAGTGTCCTGGGGGGGAGGTGCGGGGGGGGAAGGAGCCCAATAAACCCTGGATGAAGGTGCAAAAGGGCTGCCCCTGGGTGTGAGAAGCCAAAGATTCTGCAACAACGGAAGGTGCCAAGGGGCTTCTCTTATGGTCAGAAGATGTCCCACGGCGTGCTGGAGGACGTAGAGTTGTTTCCACGCAGAAAGACCTCAAACAAGCCTTGCTAGCTGTAAGAGTTGTGGTTGAGGATATTGGGTGCTGCTGGGGCCCAGGAAGGACCAGAAGGTCGCCTCTTGGAGGAAGAGACAGAGGGGGCACACTCAGCAACTCAGAGAGCCCTTGCAGAAGCAGGCAGCACCCGCAGAAGCACCTGAACAGGCACTTAGAAGATCTGAGGACAGCGGTCAACTCAGAGTCACAAAGGAGGGTCCCACGACGTCGGAGTCCAACTCAGCGAGTTTGGCAATGCAGGACAGAGTGCTGGGGACCTGGGCTAGGCTGTGCATGAAGGAAGTCTTGCAAAAGTGCACAGAAGCCCGAGCAGCTGCAGTTCACGCAGTACACAGGATTACTGTCTGGCGTGGGGAGGCAAGGACTAACTTCCACCAAATTTGGACAGAAAGGCCACTGGACTGTCGAAGATACTTGGACCCAGCTCCTGTGTTCCAGGGTCCACGCTCGTCAGGATGAGAGGGGATCCAGAGGACTGGTGATGCAGAAGTTTGGTGCCTGCATTAGCAGGGGGAAGATTCCGTTGCCCCACGGGAGATTTCTTCTTGGCTTCCAGTGCAGTGTGAAGGCAGACAGCCATCAGAGCATGCACCACTAGGAAACAGTTGAGAAAGCTGGCAGGATGAGGCGCTACAATGTTGCTGGTAGTCTTCTTGCTACTTTGCTGCGGTTATGCAGGCGTCCTGGAGCAGTCAGCGGTCGATCCTTGGCAGAAGTCGAAGAGGGAAGTGCAGAGGAACTCTGGTGAGCTCTTGCATTCGTTATCTGGTGAGATGCCCGCAGGAGAGACCCTAAATAGCCCACAGAGGAGGATTGGCTACTGAGAAAGGTAAGCACCTATCAGGGGGGGTCTCTGACGTCACCTGCTGGCACTGGCCACTCAGAGCTGTCCATTGTGCCCTCACACCTCTGCATTCAAGATGGCAGAGGTCTGGGACACACTGGAGGAGCTCTGGGCACCTCCCCTGGGAGGTGCTGGTCAGGGGAGTGGTCACTCCCCTTTCCTTTGTCCAGTTTCGCGCCAGAGCAGGGCTGGGGGATCCCTGAACAGGTGTAGACTGGCTTATAAAGAGAGGGCACCATCTCTGCCCTTCAAAGCATTTCCAACGGCCAGGAGAGGCTACTCCTCCCAGGCCCTTCACACCTATTTCCAAAGGGAGAGGGTGTAACACCCTCTCTCAGAGGAAATCCTTTGTTCTGCCTTCCTGGGACCAGGCTGCCCAGGCCCCAGGGGGGCAGAAACCTGTCTGAGGGGTTGGCAGCAGCAGTAGCTGCAGTGGAGACTCCGGAAAGTTAGTTTGGCAGTACCCGGGCTCTATGCTGGAGACCCAGGGATGCATGGAATTGTCCCCCCAATACCAGAATGGTATTGGGGTGACAATTCCATGATCCTAGACATGTTACATGGCCATGTTCGGAGTTACCATTGTGACGCTACATGTCGGTATTGACCTATATGTAGTGCACGCGTGTAATGGTGTCCCCGCACTCACAAAGTCTGGGGAATTTGCCCTGAACAATGTGGGGGCACCTTCGCTAGTGCCAGGGTGCCCACACACTAAGTAACTTTGCACCTAACCTTCACCAAGTGAGGGTTAGACATGTAGGTGACTTATAAGTTACTTAAGTGCAATGTAAAATGGCTGTGAAATAACATGGACGTTATTTCACTCAGGCTGCAGTGGCAGTCCTGTGTAAGAATTGTCTGAGCTCCCTATGGGTGGTGAAAGAAATGCTGCAGCCCATATGGATCTCCTGGAACCCCAATACCCTGGGTAGATAGGTACCATATACTAGGGAATTATAAGGGTGTTCCAGTATGCCAATGAGAATTGGTAAAAGTGGTCACTAGTCTATAGTGACACATTTAAAGGCAGAGAGAGCATGAGCACTGAGGTTCTGATTAGCAGAGCCTCAGTGACACAGTTAGGCACTACATAGTTATATACATTCAGGCCACACTGGGGTCCTGGCTAGCAGGATCCCAGTGAGACAGGCAAAAACAAACTGACATACATGTAAAAATGGGGGTAATATGCCAAGAAAGATGGCACTTTCCTACAGCCACTGCATGTTAAGCTACTCTATTCTACTCTGCCCCTCTGCACCCTGCGCCACTGCACTCCCCACCACTGCACTCTACTCTTTACCACTCAACTCTACATCGCGTCACTCTACTCTAAAACAATGTACTCTATGCCTCTACACTCTACTCTGCACCACTCTACTCTATGCCACTACAACCTAAGCCACTCTACTCTACATCACTGCATCATATGCCATGTACCTGCACTCTATGCCAGTGCACTCTACACCACTTTACTTAAAACCAATGCACTTTATTCTTCTGCACACTACCCCAATCTACTCTGCACCACTGTACTTTATGCCAGTTCACTCTAGGCCATTCCACTCCACTGTGTGACACTACATGACATTACAATATATAATGTTCCACTCTATGATGCCCCACTCCATTAAACTCTACTCCAGTCTACAGTGCTCTACTCCACTCTATGCCACTCTACAACACTACTCCTTCTGTACCACTCCATACCACTTTACTCCAATATATGCTATGACATACTATTCCACTCCACTCTATGCCATTCCACTCTCCCACATCACTCTACTTGATGCCACTCCTCTTTGACAATTGACTCCTCTCTATGCCACTCTACTGTACAACACTCTACGCAAACCCCTCTATACCACTTCCATCTGCTCTATACCATTCCACTCTGTTCTACATCACTCTATTTCTTTCCACTCAACGACACTCTACCCCTCCAAAACACTCCACAACAGTCACACCACTCCATGACACTCCACTTCACTCCACGCCACTCTGTAACACTCCACTCTGTTAAACATTACAACACTCCTCTCCATGACACTCTCTTTTACCCTATTAACTTTTAGCCCTGATGAACTGCAGCTGTGCTGGTGTACAGCATTGCTAGAGCATATTGGCAAAGCAAACAGCTCTTGCATGGGTGCGACCTATTGGCTTTGCCAATGCTTGTTTTAAATCCATTTTATTGGTATTTCGGTTCATAAATCAACAATTCAATAGTATAATTTACAACATTAACATTTGTATTTCACTGTGCTCGGTTCTACACAGTCAAGAATGCAATAAAGGAAATCCGCGTCCATGTGCGAACAAATAGCTGTATATTCAACGCTATAACAAAGTGGTTCAACTATGCATTACAGAGAAAATTCATTAAACACACCCTTCACCCTCAACTTGGCTGCCCTAGGAGATCATTTTTCATGCAACTATCTAGGTATTAAGTAATGTCAAGGTAGTAGTGTGTTCATGGAGTTGGGGGCACATTTACTATATTTTCACACAAAGCTGCGCAGCAAAGGAACTTGCTGCTCCACGTGGCGTGAAAGGGAGAAAGCATAAATGCTCCATATGTACAAAGATAATTTCTGTTCTCTCTTTGCACTGGTGCACTCTAAAGTGCCTGGCATCAATGTAGGCACCCTTGGAACATTGTGCAGAGGTGCCTGCATTATGATCAGGATTGTTTTTGTGCAGGAAGGGATACCATCCTGCATAACAATAATACTTAAAGGCATATTCTTCTTTCAATGTGTGCTGCAGAGTGCACATATGGAAAGAGGAAGTAACTAAGATAAGTAAAGCTATTTCTCTTTGTTATGCCTCTGTCAGGTAGACACCCCATTTTGGTGCAAACCTAGGTTTACAAGTCTTTGTAAATCTGGGTTTGCATCACAATACATGGAAGGATGTGTGGGGACACCCATGCTCCAACCATGTAACACCAGTTACTTTGTATTTAGTAATCCACACAAAGCCAAGTAAAGTATATGCTGAAAAGGACTCTGTGTCCGTGCTGTGCCACAAAAATGCTTAAATCCTGATACAAAACCATAGCACTCTGGGCCTTGGTGTCTCAAACCCAGCACCACAGTTCCCTCAAAAGTGGAACATTAATCAAGGGAGGAATGGGAAGTAGTGGCACCCTACAATGATATTTTATGTTCTTTCTCTAAAAGTCTACCCCTATTGTTTTTCCAAAGTCACTGCCACCAGTCCTTAAAGGGATATCTGGTACTGTACAGCTAGTTCTTAGCAGGGTCATTTTATGCTATCTGCCTGTTAGATCAGTGTGGGGTGGTCTATGGTTGTCATTCCCAGACTATCTATTTGTTTGGAGAAATTCATCCCAGGTGCTTGCAATGGGCTTTGTACTTAAGCCTCTAAGGAGAATATTTACAAGGAGCTTGCACTGCTGTTACTGGGCTATTGTAACTCCATATCTACAAGGTGGCGCATTCTCCCAGATGCATCGCTTTTATGTGGCCTGTGTGAGAAAAAACCAGTGCAGGAACAGACTACATAACTCAGATTTTTTTGTATGCAGAGTGGGAGTTCCATCGGCAAATGTCACAACTGATGCAGTGATATCTACAAGTTTTCCATTGTGTGATGCTTCTTCAAGATGTGTCCCGCAAAGCCTGACATGCTTCGGAATTCCTAACTACCATAACCCAGACGTAGAAATTGACGCTATGGCTTTGTAAAAGAATTTGACCATCTGAAGTCACTTTACACAGTGGAAATGCCTGTATTATATATCCCCACCACTAGTAGTAGGTCTACACATGTGGCAATCATGTTGTAGGACCCCTTGACCCAGCTGGGATCATGGCAGCTATGATATAATCATCCACTGCATCAAGGCAATGTGATGTTGTCTACCACTTGCAAGGGACAGGCCAGGATTGTCACTTCTCTGTGGAAGAAGTGGTCCCCAAGTCGAGGCCTGTGTACTCCAAAGGACAACAGGTAAGTACACACATAAGGTAGGTAATACATGTATTGCCAGATCACATTACACCATATCCTTGTATTCACTCACATAACACTGTCACTCACTATGGCATACATACTCAGGTCTCCACATACAGATAAGCAGCCTATGCCCAGTGTAATGTGACACATAGCCATACCGCTTACACTACATCCAGGGCCAATGAGATTGTACAAGATGATATTCCACCATTTTACAGTATTTCACACTGGTCCCCACACATTAGGCTACTTCTATCAGTTGGAACTGACGTATCACCTCTGATTTCTGATGCATTGCTGAAGTTGCATCAGTTGTGAGGCCAACTGTAGCTATGCGCCACTTTTGAGGCTCATGCTTTGCAGCAGAGTTCTCACTGATGCACCAGAACTTCTGACACATCCTTTGGTCTCTGCACCATGGTGCTTCGTATTATTTATGACGCATTCATGGCATCGTCACCTGTTTTGATGCATCGTGACTACTTTGATGCATTGCTGCCACAATGCAGCAAAGTGTCAATCCTTGTAAATGCGGCCCTTCGTTCTTCCCTCCAGTGCACTCTACTTTCGTCCTTTGCCCAGTACTCTACATTGTGTTGCCAAACTTCCAGTGTAGGGGCAGAGCAGATTTCCATCTCACAATTATGGCCCTCTTGGCCAGCAATAGAGAGAGGTCTGAGAATTCCGTATCAACCCTACTTCTCGTACACCAAAAATACATCCCTGACAGGCATCTCTCCATATTACCAAAAACATTCCTCCCTGATGTTTCTGTCATGCAGTCCAACCCTGCCTTCCAGTATAGTTGAGTATTCACAAATATTTAGCTGAAAGGTTGCTGTGTCTGCAGGATGTTGTGGGTAGTTATGGCAGGCATCAGGATAAATGTGATTAATCTTACATGGTGCAAGATAAATTCTGTGTAACATATGAGACTGTAGATATCTGAAAAGAGCGTTGCAAGATTATTTCTGAGGGGTAATCCAATGCCCCTTGCTATTGCTTATCTTTAAAAATACAACTCACTGTTATTTTCCCATTTATACCCAATGGATTGCAACAAGACTTCTCTGTGCTCTAGTAGAGATTCATAGAGCCATGAAACTAGTCTGCAACTATGCCCAATAGAGTCCACATCAGTGCATGTGTTTGGGCCTTGGTGGCATCAATGCCCCATTGATGTCTAATAGCGTGAACAATTCTACTGTACATGAGGAACTGCCCTCTTGGTAGATTTCAGTCATTAACTAAGGTGTAGAAATCTTTGTGAGTTCCATCAGTGAAGCGGTCTTCTACTCTACACAGCCTGCTGCGTCCCAGTGTTGTAAGTCAGGAAAGGTAAGGTTGCTTAGGTTCCCTGATAAGCCCTACAGGGAGGTGTATGCTAGAGCTGAGCGTGTATATGTGATTCCCTGTTTTAAATAGTTTATTGCAGTTCTAATTAGTAGGCTTTTTGAAGTCTTAAAGTGTGGTAGGAGTAACGTCTGTAGAGTGCCCTCTTGTGGTTGTGTAATTCTAAGTCCCATTTCGGAAAGATGATAATCCTCTAACCAACATGCCACCTATTGAAGATGGGCTACTGTATAATATCCTGGAAAGTCTGGGGCTTCCACACCTCCATTAATGGTTGTCAGCTTCAGTTTAGCTAAAGCAGCTCTTGTCTGTCCAGATTCCCATATCAAATTTTCCAACAAGGAGTTCAAACCTTTAGAAGCACTTGGAGGAAGAACAAACAGGATGTTCACCAAATAATATAAAAGCTGTGGGAGAAAAAACATCTCAACAATGGTTATTCGCCCAATAAAAGACAAAAGGAGTATATACAGAGAGAGTATGTACAGAGAGTATCACTCTGTGTAGATTCTCCTCTATCACACCCAGACAGCATAGTACATGCTTATACCTAAATAGCAAAAGGAGCTCACTTCCCATCACAACTGTTGGTTCCCTAATATAACAGCCTATTGTGGTAGGTGTGATTGTCCTAGAGGGAAGGCACATTATTTATTCTAATTGACCCTTAATCCTGATGCTTCTTTGAATTATTGAATTGTTGCATTTTGTTAGTAATTGGAGTCAGATCCACCCCAATGTCTCCCAACATCATCTGCAAATAAGGAAATTACGTGTGTTTCTCCTTCAGTCTTTCCCCCCCCCCAAGCATTATCTCAAAGCCTAATTTTTGAAACCATAGGCTCCAAAGCCAGAGTGAACAGTATGGGGAGAGTGGGCAACCCTGTCTCATTCCCCTGGCTATATTGTGGCCTATATGCAGCACAGGAGTTTCATCCAGGCAATGTGTTCACCAATGCCAAACTGGTGTAGGACTTTATACGTGTATTACCATTAAATAGTGTTGAACGCTTGGTCTGGGCTATTGCAAACAAGCTGATTTGGGCCATATTGATGGGGCTACCCCCTGCATTTTTGTAAAGCCTTCTAAGTTTTAGGAAGGTATTTCTATGCAGGATAGACTCATTTTGGTCTGAGAATGGAAAGTAACCACTGCTTCACTGGTCATGGCAGGAAGGCATCCCAAGGCTTTTGCTGCTTCATATATCATATTGTTTTTTAAGACGTTTGGGTGTGAGTTGCAAATCATATGCAGTGTAGAACTCAACTGGTAACCCATCTGATCCAGGACTTTTTACTTCTTGCCAAGGAGTGGATTCCTGGCCATATCTCATGTTCTGTGAGAACAGCATCATTGCCTTTTTTTGGTCAGGGGCGGAAGAGCTCTATATCTTCCAAGTAAGAACTCAGGGTCTTGTCACTAGGCATTACGTTTTCAGATTAAAGCTCTGCATACTACTCACGGAACACCTCCTGTGTGTGAGCCAGGTTCCCATGGCAAGTTCATAGGGATAATATTGGTATATTTGTAAGTGGTGGCTTAATAGGCCAGCTTTATCTCCTTTAGAGTGGGTTATTTCTGCATATTTCACTTTAGCTATACATTGGAGGAGCTCCAGTAGATCAGCTTGTTTCTCCCTTACTCTGGCTCCATGAAGTAGTGGCGTTATTGACCGGTGATTGAGGCAGACTGGGAACATAAGCAAATATTTCAACCCCATGTCTCGCAATTGTTGTTTAACAGATGGGAAGGACGCTCTGCGCTACTACAATCCCTACTTTATCATTCTTGACTATTAAATCATCGCCTTGTGCAGTGTGGCATCCAGGTTCAACATAGTTTAGGAGTTTTGCAACCGTTGGTCATGGCATGGATTCGGGTGGGAGATGGTGCGCGTGTTTCACTGTGAACATGGGTAATAGTCCCTCCAGGGAAACTTTTTTGTTGAGCCAGGACTCTATGTTTAGCCTGGCATTTATGTATTCCATTTTCTCTGGCATGTCCTCAGTGTACAAAACATTAATCCTTGCCCAACTTGCTGCATCTTTGGTGGGAATTTCCTAGGTATGCAGTCTGCCCTTTAAATGCTGACTTTATTTAATCATATTGTTCCTCTGGAGCAGAAGTTCTTCAACAAGGTTTGTTGTTTTGACTTGATCATTAAGTTTGCTTTGTTCATCCCAGAGCGGAATAATGTCAGCAGCTACTATGTCAATTCTTTACACTAAGGCTGCTCAGGTGTCTCCATTCACTGTCAATATTTGGTCCAGTTTGTCAGGTGTTTCTTCTTGTCCAGGAGAGTCTGGATATGAGTGTTTGGTTACCTGAAAAGGACCATGGTGGGTCTTTGCTTCTGCCATCCACTGCTTCAGGTCCATTGTCTGCCTGGTGGCTCAGGTCCTGCCCATTGAGTCAGTCAATCAATCAATCAGGATTTCTGGAGAGTGCCTTATCACCCCATAGGGTATCCAGGCACCTGCAGGTCCCGGAGGCTTATTCGAACAGCCAGATCTTAAGGGCCGTTTGAAATTCCAGAAGTGGGGTGATGATTTGGAGCTGCAAAAGGGGGCCCTCTCTGGTTTTTGGTGCAATGTTGGAGAAGGAGCGTCCTCCACTACTGCTTTGGTAGATGCAGGGAGTATGGGCAAGAGAAAGGGAGGCAGAGCATAATCGTCTCAACGGTTGGTGGTAGTTTAGGCAGTGGTTAATGTAGGCGGATCCTTAGTTATGAAGAGCCTTGTGTGTGTGGGTCAGCAGGTTGAATTGGCATCTCCTGCACGGGGAGCCAGTGGAGATGCCTGAGGTGGGGTGTGATGTGAGTTTGTCTGGACATGAAGAGGATGAGTCTGACTGGGGCATTCTGTATGGTATAAAGTCTCTGTAAAAGATGTGTGGCAATTTCCAAATAGAGGGCGTTGCTGGATATGAGGGCCTGTTTCACTGTGCTTCTCGTGTGTGGCGGTAGCCCCTTGAAGTTACTACATAACATGCTCAGAGTGAGGAAGCAAGCGGAGGAGACAGCGTTAATCTGTGATTTCATGGCAAGCTTGTTATCAAAGATGATTCTGAGGTTTCTCGTGTGGTCGGAGGGAGTGGCTTTGGGTTCTAGGTCTGATGGCCACTAGGAGCCATTACATGCATTGCTGCTGTTGCCGAATACCAGTACTTCCATCTTCTCTGTGTTCAGCTGCAATCGACAACGCTTGTCATGCATCTGCGGAAGTTGGTTCTGGTGGTGGTGGGGTCATCGGTAAGTGAGATGATGAGTTGGGTGTCATCTGTGTAGGAAATTATGTTGAGATCTTGGGATACGATGATGTTGGCCAATTAGGTTATATATGCATTGAAGAGCTTAGAGCTGAGGGATAAGCCCTGGGAAATACCGCAGGTGATCTCCTTGGGTTCAAAGGTGAAAGGAGGGAGGTGGATCATCTGGGTTCTTCTGGTGAGGAAAGAGGTGATCCGTCTGAGTGCGTCCCCTTGGATGCCAATGTGGTGGAGTCTTTCAATCAGAGTGTGGTGGGATATTGTGTCAAAGTCTGCTGAGAGGTTAAGGAGGATCAGAGCTGCTGTTTCTCCTCAGTCCATGAGGGTTCGGTGGCTGCGATCAGGGCAGTTTTGGTGCTGTGATTGCTGCGGAACCTGGAGTTGGGGGGGGTTGGGAAGCTGGTTCTGCTTCAGGTGTGTCATGAGTTGCTTGCTGGTGATCTGTTCCAGTTCCATTGCTGGGAATTGATTGGCTGGTAGTTTTTGAGTTAGCTGGGGTGGGCAGAGGTGTTTTGGAGTAATTGCCTTACTTTGGCATGTTTCTAGGCTTTGGGGAATATTGCTGTGTTGACAGTGGTGTTGAGCAGGTTGGTGAGTTCCTGGTTAATTCTTTAGGTTCCGTGGTTGGAGATGTGGTGCTGGCATGGGTCTGTAGGAGCTCCCTAATGGATGGACTTTGTGATGGAGTTGGTGTCCTGGGTGAAGACGAGGTTCCAGGTGGGCACTCTGCATTATAGTTGCTTGCTGTGATGGTGTATTGTGAGAAAACAGTTTTTTTTGCAGTGTCCCCCACTGTTTGCCCTCGTTTGTGACCACTACATACTGGTTTTATGACTCTGAGAGTGCCCTGGGCTTTGCTAACCAGACACAGGGCCTGTGCTCTGATTAAAAGTGTGTGCAAATTAGACACAATAGTGATTGGGATGACAACCTTTCTGTAAGCCCCTAGTATATCAAAGGCATAGAGGGTTAGAGTCCCAGTGGAGTTAATGCACTTAGGTGTGCACTGATGTGGTACCTGTTGTTACTTTAAAGGCAGACCTGCTTTGCAGGCTCCTTTTAAAAGTAAACTCTATGTAAATCCAACTTTGGAATTGAAGGTACTTCCAAATTCTTAGCTACCTTATTTTTACATATGTCACCCCAAAGGTCTCTCCTAGGTGCCCCAGTGGTAGGTTGCCTTGTAACTATAAGCAGGGACATTATAAAAGATGTTTCATGTGCCCATTTTAGTACAGTAGCTCCATGGGCTAACATAGGAAAACGTTATTAAAGTAAATCTACCAATATGTCACTGGTAGATTCATTATAACTATTACAGTAAAAAGGTTGTATAACTTGCTTTTCTGATGAGCCAAAATACAGCTCTTCTGCTTGTCTTCTCTGATTGGCCAGCCTCTGCCAGGCTGAGCCATGCTGCATTAATGAGATGTTAAGTGGCCTGTATTGAGACAATGTGACATTTGGTGAGGGGAGATCTGCAAGCTGCAGAACAAAAGGCAGGAAAGAGGTTGGAAGCCAAACTAGTATTCAAAGGAAGAATGACACTTAGTACAGGACACAGGCTCACCCCAACTTCCTGCCACCCCAGCCAGATAGGAGCCCCAGTGATCTGATTAGTAGAGGGGCTGGAGGGGGAGTGTTAAGGGAAATAAGCCACACCAGTGGGATGGCTTAGCCAGATCTTAACCTCAAGGAGAGATTTCCTCCATCTTGGATTTTGAAAGAATAGTGCTTTCTGGGACAGGAATATGCCACACTTTGGAGGAAGTGGTCATGCCTGAAGGTGGCACCATGCACCCCACTGGTCAGGGTAACCCCCCCACTTGTCACCCAGGAGCACTGGACAAATATGTCAGAGTTGCACAGCAGCTCAGATCACTGCCTGAACTACAAGGAGAAGATAGACTGCCCTGCCGGAAACCTGGTCTCCACCCCAAAGGACTGCACTCTGCATGACTGCACCTGCTGCACACTGAGAAACTACGGCCCATATTCATACTGTTTTTGCGTTGCATGTGTGTCATTTCTTTTACGCAAATGTGGCGCAAACTTAGCTCCATATTTTTATTTTGACGTTAGACACATCTAAAGTCAAAATAATGGAGTTTGCACCATTTTATAGATGCTTGAACCTACCTTGCGTCAATGACATGAATGGTAGGCGTTCCCATCTAAAAAATGGTGCTAGCCCCATATTTATCTCTTGTGCTAAAATGACGCATGGGTGGGAGGAGGGGCCAAATATTGGAGCAAAGCTTGCATTGCACCATTATTTAACACCTGGGTTAGACCAGGCGTTAGGGGACCTGTGGACCCATTTCCATTGACAGACACCATGGAATGGGTCCACAGGTGCCCTCCTCAATCCCCAGGAACACCCCCACCAGAGGGACACCATTGGCGTGGACCACTGGAGACCCAAAGGAGGACTTCTGAAAGGAGATTCAGAAACTTGGAGAAGATTGGAGAACTTTTGGGAAAAAGCTCCATAAGGCTTCAAGTAAAATGTTTTTGGCAAAGTGGGAAAAGGAGATATAGAGTGCTATACAAAAGCTTGTTATTCCCTGGTTGAACAGTACTGTAAGAAGTACCATCAATCAGGTCATAGATTAAGGGTGCATGATGGTACAGATGACAAAACAATAGTTGAAAAACTAAAGCTATCCTGAAAATAAGAAGATGACCTACTAGAATGACAGACTGATTATAGTAAATAAAATAGCGATTCTGATGGAGATGGGTAGCAAACATTCCTGAAGGCTGTCATATGAGGTATGGGAGAGAATGGCAGAAATGTGTTCTGTAGTCAAACCAATGGCTTTGTGCATTAACAAATTCACTTTGTATTCATCTCCTCAGCTGTAAAATCTGTTACACTCCTATGGCCACAAATAATATGTTTTTAAGGGTGAACTTCCAGGAAGGAAAGTTCCCTGCTAACTCGGGCTTGTGTAAAGTGAACGAAACACTGTTGGATAATGAGGAATTAGTGGTGTTAGCTCATTTTTTCATCCTGCATGGGAATCAAATGTTTCACTGAGGTTGACGAACCTTTTGACCCAGTAAGAAATGTGGTGAACCATGCACAATTACTTCAACACCAGCCCAACAATTTAAACACTATGACCAATGTGGCCACGGAAGAAAATCTCCAATCATTGGAAGTTTCAAAGCTTTATTTTATAACCACAAAGCTAATGTCATGAAGACTGTGTGCGAAATCAAGTTATAAAGAAATATCACCCCTATTTGCTTCCCAAAATGGTGAAACAAGTTTAATCGAATTAGCATCAACACAATTAAATATTCAAAAGGATAATACATATCATTAATGACATAATCTGAAACACAGATACATATCTCAAATCAGACTGAGTTAGCATTTGTCAAGCTCAATTAAGCAAAGTATACAATTTAGGGGTGGACATGGGTTGTCTCTACAACTAACCAAATTAGGATATGCATGTGTTGGGACGGGCTAATGCATGCAGGCAAAACACAAAAAAGACAAAAATTACTTGGAAAAGAATAGATATAGGGCTACAAAATACTAACTAAAAAAATAAAATATGTGAGTGTCAGCATGCTAGCTTCTATTCTAGAAAAAGAGACATGTCAAGGGAAATGGCAATCAGCAGGGAGATATACCTCCAAGGGTCAGCATTCAAGGATTCTTCATCAGCAAAGTTATCTGCAGCAAATCCAGTCCAAAGCATCATCAGGAAAGTGCAGAAGGATCTGCATGGAGCCAAGGGGTCTCAAGAGTCAAGGAAAGAGTGTCTGAAATGTATGAAGTCCATCCCTAATCAAAACGAACATTATACTCAGATTTGTTGATCCAGTGGCACCATATCACGCAAAAGGAGTAATTTCCAATCAAATTATTGCTACGTTTTCTGGTTGCAATAGTCTGTCAAATTCCTAAGTCTAGCCTGAGATCATCTCTTCTTTCCGAGTGACTCCAAACAGTTTTGAAACAACTTATTTTCGATTTCAACAATCCAGTTTCTTCCTAAGGTGTACAATGTGTTTGTCTCAGTCCCATGTGAATCCATATACCAATTGAAACAATTTATTTCACATTAAGTCCACAGGCCTAAATGTTCTGGACCTAGGTCACTGAACTAAAAGTCTCTGTGCTATTGAACAGAGAACCTATACTCATGGGAACAGAACCTAATGGAAAAATTCACGTTAAAAGTACAATGATTTATCACTTTAGATTACTGTAAATACAAGCTATGAAGGCCTACGTATACTAACACAAGAAATATAAATGCATTAATATACTTGTTAATAAATGAACTTAATATGCAAACTTGTAAATTCAACATTAATAATATACTATCAGAAAGAAAAAAAACATTTCTTTCTAAACTGCAAAACTTGTTAATGCATCAGATTAGATATGACAGAGAAGTGTATTTATTTTATTTATTTATTTAAACTTATGAATCACACATTAAACATCAAGGATGCTAATTCGTTTTGATATTAGCAGTTAATCTAAAGTCTACAATATACTTTGGCATCACTTAAATCTTATTAGCTCATTGCTAAATCCAGTGGGCACAAACTGTGACCGCCACAAATGAAAACATGAACATTTTAGTGCAGCTTTCTAAGTTAGGCTGTTAAACATGAGACATAATTTGTCACCTTCTGCTCCACTAAAACATTATTAAAATTCACCCTCCAACATGGTGAGCCTCAGAATTGCTAATGTAGAGTGCAGTAGCATCAAAGACCTCTTTCATTCTTATGGCGAGTGGTGGGAATAAGTGCAGGACAGGCTCCAGAGCTTCTTTCCGGGATGCAAGCGACCTGTTGCATGACAAAAGAAGAGTATGGTCAGATCTGCAAATTAAACTGCAGCAACTACACAAACTTGGGATGTGGGTGATTAACTGGAGCAAGTCCAAGAAGGGCTTGTTGTCCACTTATGGGAAAATCATCTTCCCACCCAAAACCGAGAACCCGGAGAAGGACAAAAAATGCAGATTGTGCTTCTTTAAGAAACTGCTGTCCATCCGCACTGCAATGGTGGAGCTTTGGCACTTAGAGACGGACTTCCAACGTAGAAAAGAGCAAGTTATGAGAGAAGCAACCTGTTTTTATGGCAAACTCTACTCATCAAAGTCATATGAGGGTACAAGGCAGACAGTTTCCTACACGGCATGTCAAAGATGCTAGGTTAGAAGAGAGACAGGGCCTGAACCTGCCTGTCATATTGGAAGAAAAATGTCTGGAAGCCAGAAACGCTGAGGTCCTACCAATTGGCTCCCACACTCTGGGCCTCATTGCCAGGGACCCCAGCAATGAGGCAGTCCGAGCGCCATTTTACGACTGTGGCGATAGCGCCACGGTTGGACTGCGACACGATGGTCTGGTGGTGCTGGAGGTCCTAATCCGCCAGGGCAGCTCTGCAAGCAGTGCTGCCCTGGGGATTACGACCCCCTTCTCACCAGCGATTTCATGGCAGTAACCTCACCATCCTGGTGGAGACGGGGTGTAGGGTGCACCGGGGGGGGCCGGCACTGTCATGCACTTGGCATGGGCAGTGCAGGCCCCACCCTGGCCAGTCCATGTCACAATGTTCAATGTCTGCCTTGCAGACAGTGAACATTGCAAAGGGTGCTGGTGCACCCTACTCACTACAACATTGCCAGCGGCTCTATTATGAGCTGGAGACAATGCTGTAGGCTGTTTCCAGCTGCTGACACAGGGGAAACTCATAATCGTCCCGGCGGGGAGGCTGCCACACTGCTGGCAACCTACCCGTCAGGACTTTGGAGAGATGGCCGAAAAAGGGGGCTGCAGAAAAAAGAGAAGACTTCTACAATTGGAAGCCAAACTTGCTCCTTAATGTGAACTGCAAAATTTTAGCAGCGGTAATGGCTAACTGTCTTAAGAGGATAATCACAAAGATAGTCCACCCTGAACAGTTCTGTGAGAAACCAGTTTGCCAAATTGTGGACAGTCTATCCCTAGAAATGATCAAGAATATTAAAGACTGGAAGGCTTGATCAGGAAAAGGCATTCAATCATGTTTCCTATAAGTATATGAACAGTACACTCAAAACATTGGAATTGGGGGACTCCTGTCAAATGGTGAGGACAATGAATAGCAATATCTAAAGCACTTGTTGGCTAGCGCATGGAAAGCAGACCAAGCCCTAGTCCTAGTCCTGTCACATGTCTGACACAGCTGCCTGCTTTACCACTTCTGTTTGTAATGAAGCTCCTTGTTGAACGGAAAAGACAGAACAAAGACCTTAAGGAGGTGACAGTACCAGGTTGCAGTGGAAAAGGTGAAATTAAGTGCTCCATTTAAATTGACTACATGTCAGGTTTTTATGATTGAAGACTCTGTGAAAGCACCAGAGAAGACATGCATGGAGTTTAGAAACGTTTCTGGAACAATGATCTACAGTACTTACACCAGAGATAGTGTTGCTCCAGTGCTTGTTTTTAATGAAGCCCCTGGGTGGGCCAGGACCCGAGGGCATGCTAAAATTAATTAATAAGGAGGGATGCAAACAGCACACACCTCACGCTGATTATTTCAGTTCCATTTGTAATTTGTCCGCACAGAAATGCTAGCTTATTGCTTCTTAATGAGATGGGTAGTAAGCAGTGAAATATTTTGCCTGCGCTCGCATCATAAAAGCGGAAGAAAGATGGCCTGGTAATTGGACGCGCCCCGGGGGAGTATGCAGCTTTAACTTTTCAGACTGAATCCCTGTGAGCAATCATAGAGAAGCCCACTCAGCGATCTCTGGCAGAAAATTTCTGCTGCTCTCCTGTAGCGCTATGCAATGTCACCTTCCTCTCGCTTTTTCTTTGGGAAAACAATTTTCTGAGCATTTGCTCCTGTCATTTTGTAAGTGCGTCACAGCCACCTCCATATTTTCATCTGACATGTTTTTGCTTCCCCCTCTTTTTAGGATCAAGCCTGTGTCGCATGCGCTTGAGCATGTGTTTCACTAGCGAGGCGCTTTAGGAATTAGAAAAGGGCTCGGAGCCCCGTCCAAGTCATGTCAGTGTATTTCATTGGTTCGTGGGCTTGCCTGTTAGAATCGGCTAGCTTTCATTAGTGGAAGGCACGCATTCGTCATGCCTTTTCCGGTGGTTAGCCTTCCTCGAGCGCAGCGACCAAGTACAGAAAACATGCGAGGCTGGCTGTTTCCCGTCAGGTTTGTGGATTACTTTTTATCTTTGTTCGCAGCGCAATCTCGCTTGGCAGAAGTCGAGCACGCTGCATAACATCGACCCTGTTACATAGTTAATTGCACTTTTGCCGGTTATGTAGATAATTGCACTTTTGCTGATAGGTTTCATTACAAGTGAACTGTAGCAGCGTGATTGCGCTCTTTTTTTCCATTCAATGTGGCAAGAAAAGTCCGGTTGGGAGTTGGCGTATTGCAGCAAGACGCTTTAGGCATTAGAAAAGGGCTCAGAGCCCTGTCGACATCACGTCAGTGTTTTTCATTGGTTCGTGGGCTTGCCTAGTAAAATCCGCTTGCTTTCATTAGTCGAAGGCATGCATACGTCATGCCTTTTCCAGTGGCTAGCCCTCCTCGAGCGCATCGACCAAGTACAGAAAACATGCGAGGCTCGCTGTTTTGTGTCCGGCTCGTGGACTACTTTTTTTCTCTATTTTCCTAGTGCAATTTTGCTTGGCAGAAGTCGAGCGCTTTACACAGTTAATTTCACTTTTTTGGGTTATGTACATAAAAGCACTTTTGCTGATAGATGAAAAGTCAGGTTAGGAGTTTACAACGCGATCAGCTCTAACATGAGCAAACTCGAGATCCGTTGCATTGCAAATGCTTGTTTTATTTGTGGTTGCTATAAAAGTGTTTCCTAGAGGCAGCGATTTTCTTACATCCTTCTGCCCAGCATCAATGTGTCGTCTCCTCCCTGCAAACAAACAAGATAAGACAGCAGGAGCGTTGTTGCCACAGTCCTGTTAGCATTTGATAGAAACTTTTGCATTTGAAGATAATTGTTAAAGTGAAAGAGAAACGTACAACTTTGTAGGGTAAAAACACACATTGCCTCAAAGCACACACAGGAATGCTTACGAGTTACATTTTGTAACAGATAACTGCATAGCTCAATAGTAAGGCTTTGTAGCGCTCCGTGTTATTATATTGACAATATAAGAGTAACATGAACAGAGCGCGTGCCTCAGGCTATCACCTCTTCTGGTGTTCCTGCAAAACGAGACCTAGTTTGGGGATGTCATACATACTAAGGACTTCTCACCAAGCTCAGCGAAGTAAGCTTATTTATTTGTTTATTTTTGACAACTGGAGCCAGCATAAACTGGTTACAATGTAACTAAAGTGACAAAACACGTCACGTATCCCTGTTACATTAATTGACCAGACTCTAACAACAAAGCTACTGAGCCAGACCAGGCCGTTTATACAACAATGCATGGCACGCGCCATGAGCATCTGTCAATATAATGACCTGCCCTGTGTGGAAACCACCGGAGGGGGAGGCCATACCGGCTGATAAAGGCAGGGCCTTGGTGACACTTGGACAGAGGAATCTGGGCCCGTATTTATACTCCGTTTGCGCCGAATTAGCGTCGTTTTTTTCGACGCAAATTCGGCGCAAAACTAACGCCATATTTATACTTTGGCGTTAGACGCGTCTAGCGCCAAAGTATTGGCAAAGAGCGTCATTTTTTAGCGTGAACGCCTTCCTTGCGATAATGAGATGCAAGGAAGGCGTTCCCGTCTAAAAAAATGACGGCGACGCAAATGCGTCGTATTTATACTCCCGGGCAAAAATCACGCCCGGGAGGTGGCGGGTCAAAAAACCCCGCATTTGCGCCACATTTTAACGCCTGGGTCAGGGTAGGCGTTAAGGGGCCTGTGGGCTCAAAATGAGCCCACAGGTGCCCTCCCCTGCCCCCAGGGACCCCCCCTGCCACCCCTGCCCACCCCAGGAGGACACCCGAGGATGGAGGGACCCACCCCAGGGACATTCAGGTAAGTTCACGTAAGTATAATTTTTGTTATTTTTCAATTTTTTTTGGGTGGCAGAGGGGGGCCTTATTTGTGCCCCCCTACATGCCACTATGCCCAATGACCATGCCCAGGGGACATAAGTCCCCTGGGCATGGCCATTGGGCAAGGGGGCATGACTCCTGTCTTTACTAAGACAGGCGTCATTTAAATGGCGTCTGGGCGTCGAAAAAATGGCGCTAATCGGGTTAAGACGATTTTTTAGCGTCAACCCGACTTGCGCCATTTTAAGACGCCCTAGCGCCATTTTCCCCCTACGCCGGCGCTGCCTGGTCTACGTGTTTTTTTTCCACGCACACCAGGCAGCGCCGGTCTGATTGCGCTGTCTAACGCCATTCCATAAATACGGCGCCCGCATGGCGCTTCAGAATGGCGTTAGACGGCGCAAAAATTTTTGACGCTAAACTGCGTTAGCGCAGTTTAGCGTCAAAAAGTATAAATATGGGCCCTAGTCTTAGCAAGGTCCCCAATGATATCAGGGTCAATCGTATCTGGAGGCGCTGCATTCCCATCACTGTAGTGCTATTTCCACAGTGTTGCTGTTATATATATATAAAAAACATAAGTAACATACTGTCTGCTAGTTTATTGTAAAGCGCCTGGGAGCCTGCGCAGCCGGGAAGAGGAAGAGGGTGGAGGGGAAACGAACGCGTCTCCCCTCACAGATAAGTGTTTTTTTTTAATGATTGTTTTGTGACCCACACCCCTTTGTCCCTTCACTCCCTATCCTGCCCGACGCCCCTCTTCAGGGACAGCCACCACTTGTCCCGGTGTTTTCGTTGGCGTCGGAGCTGGTGTTCTTTTGCTCGGTCTATGGTCGGCTCCCGAGGTGTTTGACAGAGTTGTGGCCTCCTGGGGTTGTTCTTCTTCTGCAGGGGATTCCCATCTTCCCTTCTCTGGTTGTCTGTTTGGTCCAGGGGGCATCTCTCCCCCTGCCCTGTGTTCATGTGGGGATAGTTCTTGATCACCTGTCGTCTCTGGGCTCCATGGTGGGCAGTAGTAGAGCGCTTTGCATCACATCGACCCTGTTACATGGATATTTGCACTTTTTCTGGTTACATGGATAATTGCACTTCTGCCGATATGTTTCACTGTAGGGGAACTTGGGTTTCCTTTTGTGTGTTTGCTTTGCGCTTATGGAGGCTGTTGATTCGCTTAGGTGAATCTGTTTTACTTTTCAGTATATGTGGCAAGAAAAGTCCGGTTAGGAATTTACAAAGCTAATAGCCTGTTAGAATCTGCTTGCTTTCATTAGTGGAAGGCACGCATACGTCATGCCTTTTCCTCGAGCGCAGCAACCAGTACAGAAAACATGTGAGGATCGCTGTTTCCGTCAGGTTTGTGAACTACTTTTACTCTATTTTCACGGCGCGATCTCGCTTGGCAGACGTCGAACACTTTGCATAATATCGACCCTGTTACACAGTTAATTGCACTTTTGCCGTTTACGTACATAATTGCACTTTTGCCAATAGGTTTCATTATGAGTGAACTGTAGCAGCGCAATCGCACAGTTTTTTTCTTTCAACGTGGCAAGAAAAATCCGGTTGGGAGTTTACAACTGGTAATAGCTGTAACTCGGACAAATGGGAGACCCTAGTGCATTGCAAATGCTTGCTTTATTTTCTGTACATGGCATATTGCTTCTCGTGGAGTACGTCGCTGGAAAAGCATGGACTTCTGAACTAAAGGCAAGGGTCTTCAAAGTGCCCCTAAGGGGCCTCAAGTGATCCCGGGGGGCACCAGGCTCTGGCCAAAAGAAGCATTATGCAAAAAGTGTTTCTTTAAAGCAGAAAAACATTTATTGCATTTTTAAAAAGGTAACAGAACTTAACTGCAAAGTTTAAATAAGTTTAGACATATTTAAGCAACAATTTATTAGAATAATTGTGAAAAATTCTGAGGCGGGCTGATATATATATTTTTTCCCACTGGTGGGGCACACCATTAAAAAGTTTGAAACCACTGACTAAAGGTTAGTTTATAGTGTCAACCTAGCTAGGTGGCGAAAGATATTTTCACATTATTGAGGTACCTCTGCGATAGATAGTACACAAAGTGGTTTTGAAATTCGCAGTAAAATTTTACATTTCATTTTCTACTGCATTCAACATGGGGAGAGAACGTAATTTGCCCAGAAAACTGTTATTCATTTGCTTGTTGTTTTGATTTATATTTCACAAAGGAAACATACAAGGTAACACTACTTTTCCAAAACCTTTTTTTGCTGGCATGAACATAAAATCCCAGCCATGTGGCAGCCCTACCCACATATCTTTCCTTTGGAAGCGTGTGGCACCATTTATCCAAATCACCTGGCATGAGTACGTTTTGCTAATGTTTTTCTGCTCTATTGAAAGTGCTTTTGCTGATAATCCATTCAGGACAAAATAATATACGTGTGAGGTGTGATAAATAGTATAAACCAGTGGTTCCCAACCTTTTGATTTCTGTGGACCCCCACTTTAACATTAATGGAACCCAGGGACCCCCACTGAATCATCATTAGAATCCGGGGACCCCCGTCTGAGTCATTACTGGAAGCTGGGTACCCAATTTGTCAATATTAGTTAATATTTTTTAATTTTATTAGGCTCTCGCGGACCCCCTGAGAAGGCTTCGCGGACCCCCAGGGGTCCACGGACCACAGTTTGGAAACCACTGGTATAAACTGTGTGCTGTAAGGCTTCTTTAATTTGCTTTAATCGCGCATTGGGTTACAGCCTGTGCAACTCTGTCAGCATTGTTAGCCTGAGAATGCTTAGCATTGGCACACCACAAATTTGCCTCTCCTTGCAGATTTTTTCTTTTGTCAGGGGTTTGCTGAAGAAGGATTTCACTATGCACTGCATTGTTATAATTCAGAACCCCACAGCTTTGTGCATTTGATAGGTTTGGTCATATTTTGTTGCGGACAAATGGTGTATTTAGGTTTATTCTTGAAACCAGTTCTGCTTCTTTGCCACCTAGGCTTTTAACACTTTTGTCACAATGAAAATTAAAGATGCCGCAGCAAGTGTATACAGGCATACTCCATTGTAGGTGTGATGGTCATACATAAATACATTGCAGAAATGATAGGCTTCTGTGAAGTATGGAAGTGACAGCTCTACTAAAATAACACAGCTCAGCTGCTTGCCCCCGCTATTTATCCTGTCTCTCAAAACATATATTTGAAAAAACAACAGTTGCAAAAGCAGGGGTTTCTCAAGGATCAGTCATCTCACCTATGCTTTTCAGCATCTACATGATGTCATTACCAGAAATGATCAATGATTTTCAACTCACATGCTACAACTATGCAGATGACACACAAATACTCCTTAAATTGGAATGCCCAAAGACAATTGAAACTCACAAATCTTCCATTGCCTCAGAGTTGTTGATCAGTGGATGACTTAGGGCCATCTCAAACTGAATGCCTCCAAAACAGAAATACTCACATGTGGTGACTGGAAAAATTATGACCCACTGTGTGCCTGGCCTAACGATCTGGGACCATCTCCTCAAGTATCTAAGGAAGTTAAAAACAGTGGAATTACCATGGACTCCAACTTAACAATAAATGCCCAGGTGGACAACTTAGCACAATCAAGCTTCATTACCTTGAATACTCTGCAACACATCTTCCCCCACCTCAGGTTTCCACACAAGGTCCAGGCTACAATCTCCCTTGTACTATCTTAACTTGATTACGCCAATGGCCTCTACCATGGATCATCTCGATCTACTATGAATAAACTACAAGGAATTCAGAATTTGGCTGCCAGACTACCACTACATGTAAAACCATAAGCCTACATCTCCCCTGCCTTGAAAGCACTACATTCATTACTGATGCTAGAAGACCCACCTTCAAGCTGCTTTGTATCACCCACAAAGCAGTACATGGAACGGGACCGCTTTTCATCAGGAATAAAATCACTAAATACGTTCAACAAAGAAACCTTTTCTCAAGATTGGCACCCCACCTTAAAATGGCACAATACAAGAAAAAGACCTTAGGTAGTACATCATTCTCTGGTCAAGCAGCCAAACTATGGAATTAATTACCCCCAAATATAAGATCCACGGATAACTATTTTGTCTTAAAAAAACTACTCAAGATTTGTCTCTTTCCTTCATAACCCCCATATCCAAACAGCAATGGGCTGCATATGCCTGTGTTGGTAAACATTTCTAATCTGATTATGTGCATATGTAGGAGAGTACCCTCTTTTTGGCATGGTTACCCCAGCTTTTTGCCTGCTGTCAGTGTGTTTTGACTGTTTTCACTGGACTCCTTCTAACCAGGATCCCAGTGATTGTGCCCTTGCCCTTTAAATTTGGTTGCTTAGGACTTTGCACACCCCACAATTGGCATACTGGTGCCCCCATGTAAGTCCCTGGTATATGATACTTAGGTACCCAGGGCATTGGGGCACCAGGGATTCCCCATGGGCTGCAGCATGTATTGTGCCATATATGCCAAAATTTATCTGCAGGCCTGCCATTGCAGCATGTGTGAAAAGGTGCATTCACCCTTTCACTACAGGTCACTGCACCAGGTCACTGTAAGTCACCCCTATGGTAGGTCCTCATAGCCCAGAGGGCAGGGTACAGTTACTTGTGTGTGAGGGCACCCCTACATGAGCAGAGGTGCCCCTATGAACTCAAGCTCCATTGCACTGGATTTTGTATGTGCGGGGAAGCCTTTTTATCTGTTCAGCTACATAATGTTAACTCTGAACCCTGGCATGTTTGGTATCAAGCATATCGGAAGCATACCCCAATACTTTTGCCAGTATTAGTTGTATGATTCAATGCACTCTGGGTGCTTCTGAGAAGACCCCGAGCATTGCTCCTACCAGTCTTCTGGGTTTTTCCAGGCAGCCTGCATGGCTGCCACCCCTCAGACAGGTTTCTGCCCTCTTGCTGCTTGCCCAGCTCAGGCAGAGGAAGGCAGAACAAAGGATTTCCTATAGGAGAGGGACTTAACCCCTATCCCTTAGAAATAGGTGTCAGTAATCTCCACTCTCTTAGAAATAGATCTTACATGGCTTGGGCGGGGTAGCCTCGCCACGCAACCGGTATGCTTTGAAGGGTGCATTTGGTGCCCTCCTTGCATAAACAAGTTTGCACCAGTTCGGGGACCCCTGGTTCCTACTCTGGCGCAAAACTGGACAATGGAAATGGGAGGGTCCACTCCCCTGTCCATCACCACCCTAGGGGTGGTGCCCAGAGCTCCTCCAGGTGGCCACTTGATTCTGACATCTTGAATCCAAGGTGGGAAGAGGCCCCTGGGAGCATCTGAGTGGCAAGGTCAGTTAGGTGACATCACAGCAGCCTCCTGATAGATGTTCACCCTGCTAGGTGACCAATCCCCCTTCCTGGGTTAAATAGGGTCTCTTTCTTGGGTGGGTCCTTAGATTCGACGTGCAAGATTCCAGCAGGACTCCTCTGCATTGTTTGCTTCACCTTCTGGTCACTGGGACTGCAACTGGACTCTCCAGGAACCGACAATCTGCAAATACAGTAACCACTCTGCTCTGCAACATTGTTTCTCCAGCTTCTTCCAGCAACTGCAACATTCCCCTAGCTGTGCATCCTCTAAGGGTGATGAGTCTTCAGCCTGCACAAGAAATAAGAAGGAATCTCCCATGAAAGGAGTCACTCCCCTGCATCCTCAGGAACCAACTGCTTTAACTACCTGCTGCATGGATCTTCTCTCCTCCGGAGCTGCGTGGATCCTGCATCATAGGTGGTGGTCTGAAGTGGTCCACTTAGTCCTCTCTACCAGCTATCCAACTTGGAAGATGGTGAGCCCCTGCATCTCCTTGCAGGACAGTACCCTTTTGCACCTGGACTCTGTCAGCTACCAAGGCTTGTTTCTCCCTCCTCAAAGAGATCTTCAGGCTCTGTGTAGCCCCAGCCTCCAGCACTATTTCCTGCAGTGCACAGTCTCTTGCCTGTTGCTCCAGCAACGTGGGTCACTCCTCCAGGTATGCTGACTGGGCCTCACTTCGACTCCTGTCCCTGCTGCCAGTGGGTTGCCTGTGGGGAATGCCTCCTCTTCTTGTAACCCTCCCAGCTGCTGAGGGTCACCCCGGACTCCCCTCCTTGGCTCGAGCCCCCTGGACTTGCTGGCCCTCTTCAGCCTTGAAAAACCTTCTTCTCCGACTCTTTTATTTGCCAAGGCTTGTTGGTGGTTTTCCAGCACCACTGATTGACTGCACCACAACCACCGATGTGGGACATCACTTGCATTACTTCTAGAACTCCTCTTCTGCTTCTGTGCTGCACTGCTGACCTTCTTCGCCCACCATCGACCTGGTCCTGTATCCACAGAAGGGTGGGTGGTGGCTCCTGCCACAACGGACAGTCCATTGGGGACTGGACTTGGTCCCCTTCCTTTGCAGGTCCTCTTCTGTCAGGATCCACTTTTGGGTTCTTCCAGTCTTGGTTGGGTCTTGCACAATCATTTTCCAAACTCCTCCAGACTTGTAGAGCGCTACTAGTCACCCGCTAGGGTCTCAAGGTGCTGGGGAGGGCAGCAAGTGAACAGCCGTCGATGATCATTGGGGATCAGTCAAAGAGCCCGGTTATGAGGTCTTTTCTGAATTGTGATACAGAGGGGAAGATCTTCTGAGGTGGATGGGGAGGGAGTTCCAGGTCTTGGTAGTGTGGTGTTAGAAGGATCTTCCTCCGGCTGTGGTCTTCTGCACGTGTGGGTTGGCAGCGAGGGCGAGGTCGGCGGAGAGGAGCTGTCTGGTGGGCGTGTAGAAGTGGAGTCTGCGGTTGAGGTATTCTGGTCCGGCATTGTGAAGGGCTTTGTAGACGTGTGTGAGAAGCTTGAATGTTATTCTCTTGTCTATTGGGAGCCAGTCCAGGTCTCTCAGTAGGGTGGAGGGCAGAGGTGTAGCTGTGTTTGGGGGCGTTCTTGATGAGACGGGCAGAGGGTTCTGGATGCGTTGCAGTCTTTACTGTACCTTGGTGGTGGTTCTGGCGTATAGTGCGTTGCTGTAGTCATGTGTATTTCTTTCCTAGATATGTGTATTTCTTTAAGAAATATGTCTAATTACTATTTCATAATAATGAAATATGTACATACTCTTTAAGCCTCTTTAATAAATGTATATTCATTCTTGGTTAAATGTATATCTGTGTGGTATGTGTATGTATATAGATGTGCATACATGTACGGACACACATATATGCAACATATGTGTACATGTGTATGTATACCTATATGTGTGTATCTTATTCTATACTTAATGTGCTCATAGGTTATTGCATAGTTCCTAGATACGTTGTTTGATTAGATATTTATCAGTTCTTGCTTTCATTTTAACTATCACAATGAGCAAATGTTATCCTAACTACTTTATGAGCAAGTATTTCGGTATGGAAAATTGAGGAAAGATAAACTAGTGTTAGAAAAGTACACAAATAAATTAACCTCAAATATTACTATTCTTAATACACTGTGTTTATACAACACAACTTTAAATCTCAAAATATTATATCCATTACTATATTCCTTGAACATATATTCCCTTACTATGTATTTACATATCTATTTATTATTTTAGTCGTACTTTACAAGAAGGAAAATATATATCTATACATATATATATATATATATATACATATATATATATATACATATTCTCACTCAAAAGCTTTACTTTGTCTCCCCATCACCCTATACCTCTATCAATCTATCCTCACTGTCTGACTCATCCCAAAACCATTCTACTTCTATGATCTCCAAAATAGCTCTTCCCTCCTCTACTGCTCCTGGCTCACCCGAACCTCAGTTTACTACTATGATCTCCCACACAACCCTACTATATTCTCCCTCACTTATCTCACCATTGACTCATCCAAAATACCTTCTACTACTATGACCTCCCTAACCCCTTACTACTATGACCTCCCTAACCCATTTCTACAGTCTCTTCACTCCTCCATCTCTCCTTCACCCATCCCAAGCCTCATCCGATTACTATAAACTCCCAATTAACACTTCTAGATTCTTCCCTCCTCTATCCCTCCATTATTCTCTTCAAACCTACTAAGCAACTTACATATCCTTTGCTCAAATTACTCTGCTCAAATTAACTCATACTAATACAAATACTGTACTCATATTTCCCTATATTAATCCACCACTAATCCTCTTGGGTTCCGGAGTAGCGTGCTACTGGCTGAAAAGTAATTTGACGTCTCGTCAGGGGTAATAAGCACCATATAAATATAAATACAATTACAACTACAGGGCTTTATAGATACGAATTAGCATTTAAAAAAACCTTAGAAATTCACTGGTGGGGGCGCAAGTTATAGTTACCTTAGTGCGCGAGTTATAGTTACTTGAAAGAACTATAACTGTTGAATTTCCATAGTTTTGTATGAGTAAATTCAGAATCTAACTGTATCATCCCTGTAACCTTTGTTTTTTTTAGTGAACATATATACATATGTATTACATAGTGGTGGTCACTACTAGGTAGTTATAGTTCGGACCATTTTTTCCTTAGATGGGGTATTTTTTTTTTGCGAACAACTTCAGTGCCGTTTGATGAATCTTCATGAAATTTTCAAAACGCATACTTTAGTCAGTTCAGCTGCTGTCTTGGGTGATCTGTCAAGTAGGGGCTGAGAAAAAGTAGGGTCCCAAACACATTTTCCCCCACTCTACATCAATAGGATTTTTCAAATTTTTGAACATGACTACAGCCCAAACCACTGAAAGGAATTACACCAAACTTGGCAGGAAGCTAGCTCTTGGTCACGAAAGCACGCCTTTTGTGATTTGGTGTAAATCCGTTCAGTGGTGTTAGAGATATTAAAGGCCCAAAAATATAGCTATCTGGGCGTGTAGATACTCTGCAGATCCATCTGGCCCATGCTGATATCTGATTAGCTGACAGCACTTCAACCAGCAAGTGTTGGCAGCCATCTTGGGACTCGGCTTCTTCCAAGTCCCACAAAAAAAGTGAAAAAATGGAAAGGGGCCAGGGTAGGGATACCCTGAGCCCATAGTCTTGGTCTAAAGCCATGGCTTAAAAACATTGTTTTAAATATCAGGAAAAGCTACAGATCTGCAGATTTTCACAACTTTTTTTTGTAAAAAGTGCGGTCTCCCACCCTTTTTAGGGTCGAGCCTGCGTAGCATGCACTCGCGCATGTGTATCGCAGCGAGATGCTTTAGTATTTCGAAAAGGGCTCTGAGCCCTGTCAACTTCACGTCAGTGTTTTTTATTGGTTCGTGGGCTTGCCTAATAAAATCTGCTTGCTTTTCTTAGTCGGAGGCACGCATCGGTCATGCCTTTTCTGGTGGCTAGCCCACCTTGAGCGCAGCGACCAAGTACAGAAAACATGTGAGGCTCGCTGTTTTCCATCGGGCTTGTGGACTTCTTTTTCTCTAATTTACGAGCGCGATCTCGCTTGGCAGAAGTCGAGCGCTTTACATAGTTAATGTAACTTTTTCGGGTTATGTACAGAAATGCACTTTTGCCCGATAGGTGAAAAGTCGGCTTACAACGCGATCAGCTCTAACATGAGCAAACGCGAGACCCGTTGCATTGTAAATGCTTGTTTTTATTTGCTACTGGGTAGGCCAGATCCCAGGGGCATTGGGGGCTTTAAAAAGGAGGGGGGGCGCAGAGGGCCCACCTCCTAGGGTTTCTATTAGCCCTGGGGAGCATCACCTCCCCAGGCGTTTACAGAGAAAAAAGACAGCCCCATGAACCGCCACCTCCCAGAGGCAAAGATACAATCTGATGCTGGGGGTGTGCACACCCCCTGCAACTCTGGGGACTGGCACCTCCCTGAGGCAAACATACAATTGTGTGAAGTGGGGTCTTGTGGTCCCTCTGCAGCCCCCGTGACTGCCACTTACCTGGGGTGAAATCATTTAAGAATTCTGGGGGTCGTGCAGTGAACCCACGTCCCTAGGGACCACCACCTTCCCGGGGCAAACATACAGACCCACCAAACCCGAGGACCATCAACTCCCTGGGAAAAATAGAACGCTGGAGGGGAGCCACTCCGTAGATGACCTTGGGGACTGACACTCACAGGGCCAGTTCCTGCTACGTCCCAGGGTGCCCACCCTGAGACATAGCTGCTTGCTCTGATTTGGCGGGAGCTTTGGCAGCTCTTACTAAGTCGTAGCAAACGCTCTGCTTTCTGCAAGTAAGAGCTTTCAAACAGCTCTCACTTGCAGAAAAAGGAGTTTTCATCTGTTTCCCTGCACGGAAATATGCGTGCAGGGAAACCGATGAAAACATTGCTCCCGCAAGCTGAAGTTTCAGGCTGCTCCCTGCTTGTGGGAGCAATGCCGGCTCCTATTGGATGTGGGAGATGGCTAGGACCGAGGGAGCCTTGATGCTCCCCACATGGCCCTGTCACTCTCTCTCTCTCTTGCATCCTATAGATGGAAGAGAAAAAAGGATTGTTATTGCAATTGTCACTCCATACAATGACTTCAAAGTGCCACTCTTGCAAAATGTTTCGCTAAAATGATATACTTACATTTTGAGGCACAGCGGAACAGGGTCAATTCTGGCCTAAAGGTAAAGCTCTGGGACTATCAGTAGGTCTAAAGGTTCAAATTACTGTATCTCATAGCAGTGTGTCTGTTTATTTTCTAGTGTTTTGACTATTAAACATTCCTAGTTATTCAACATTGAAGTCTTTTTCCACTCAAAATCTTTTGTTCAATGTCATAGCTAAGTCTGGACATTACATGGTAAGGAATACGTTTTGGACTAGTGGTTAAGGTCTTAGACTGAAGGGTGATGGCTGAGTGCTCAACTGTATGTGTGTCGGTGTTATTTCCCTGGATCTCCGGAGTCGAAATCGGTGGGGGTAAGTGGCCCACTCACAGCCAAAGGACATGTGAGGAGGTGGTTGGATTAACATATGGTAATGAAAATTACTTTATGTTAAAAAAAAAACATAAAACTTCACATAAAAAACAAAGATTACAGGGACGTTATAGTTAGGAAATAGAATATTTAAACAAACATAGAAATTCACTAAAAAAAACAAAGGTTACAGGGATGTTATAGTTAGGTTCTGAATTTACTCGTTCAAAACCTTACAAAGTCACCAGTTATAGTTATAGTTATTTCAAGTAACTATAACTCGTGCCCTTAGGTAACTATAACTCACTTTCCCACCTTGCACTGCTAATTACCCCAGATATTACAGCACTCATGACTCCTTTTATAACATCATTGATAATATTACTGTAGCATTTGTTTTTGAATTATTAATAAAAAACTGTGCGTTGCGGGGGCAAGGTTATAGTTACCTTACGGCACAAGTTATAGTTACTCGAAATAACTGTAACTGGTGAATTTCTATGGTTTTGTACAAAAAAATTCAGAACGTAACTGTAGCGTCCCTGTATTGTGTGGTACCAAAGTTTACAGGGACGTTATAGTTAGGCTCACATTTTAAACATACAAAACCATAGAAATTCACCTGTTACAGTTAGAGTTATCACAAGTAACTGTTTAGTCGTGCCCTAAGGTAACTATAACTCGTGCCCCTGCCATGAATTGTTTTTGTGAAAACTTTTACTTCAATTATTACGTTGATATTATCAATGATCTTATCAAAGATGTAACGAGGGCTGTAATTTGTGGGGTAATTAGCAGTGAATGGTGAGGGCTCAATCATATAAACCAGGGGAAATGCCAACACAGGAACCCCTGTACTATGGTGCAAGGGTGACTGCGTTGCATGCAGAATTGGTTTTGTGGGAAGGGACACCTTTCTGCACAAAATCAATCCTTGGAGGCTTTTTCCTCGTTCCACGTGTGCTGCATCGAGTGCCTAATTTGAGCCGGTGGTTTCCGGTTCTCAGCACCGGCACTTCTTTCTCAACACCAGCTCTTATGTCATTCTGCTTGCCACATGGGTAGACCGGGAAATACCTGGTTAACTAAACTAGTCCACTTCCTAACAGCATTCTTTCTCTTATTCAGTCTGCCCTCTTTGCTGGCAAAGTTTGGGCTGAAAAGTGATTAAACTGTCCAGTAGTGTTGCTTAAAAGATGCAGCTCCCTGTCTCGGAGGGTACCACGTGCCCTCCGTGTACCATGGCATAGTCCGTGCCAAGATTCTGCAGCTCATGCCCCTAGAAGAAGCGCTGCGCTTTCATAGAAGGACGGGTATTGGTGCTTTTGCGCTTGCAAAAAACACCAAACTAGTAATTTTAAAACGTCCTGCAGCATTTCTGATATACTTCCAAATATCAGAAAGGTTGGTATTTCGCAGAACTACTATTATAATTATTTTAAAAGATGAGCAAGCTGCAGTCTTGAGTCTATGAGTGTGAAGGCACCAGTACCTCAGAACTCGCTCGTGTCTGGGTGAAGCTGCTCTTTCTGGCTTCTAGGCACATGCAGTCCCCGGCTCTGGGACCATGTGACCTTATTGGCTGCACATAGGCTTGTCACAAACATTCACATCTGCCTCTACATAATTTCTCACCCCCCCGTTCTACCATTTCTAAGCACTATAAATATAATGCGCTACATTTACCCAGTTGAAGACTCGTGCACTTCCTGACCTTGGAAGCAAGGATGCCTTAGTAGGCTGTGCTTGAATGTATAACCCACAGCTCGTTCACTACAAGTCACTAAAGCAGCCTACCAGATATATTGCCACGGAATCCATAGTTTTAATGGGGCAAGTTATCTCACAGATGTGGATACTTTCTTACCATTGGGTGCAGTAATTCTGCTTCTTTAAATATGACCCTGGCTTGCGCTGTACAATGGCGCAAGCCAGCACTAAACTTTTTGATGCAAAACTGCGTTAGCGCAGTTTTGCATCAAAAAGTATAAATATGCACCATGGCGCTAAGGCGATAGCGTAATTTTTTGGGCAGGAACACCCACCTTGCATCTCATTGATGCAAGGTGGGGTCACCCGTCCAAATAATTACGCAAACTCCAATATTTTGATGCTAGGTGGGTCTAGCATCAAAGTATAAATATGCAGTTCAGTTTGCACCACATTTGCGTATTTTTTTTCGACGCTAGCCCAAACTTAGCGCCAGCTTGCTGCATTCCATAAATTTGGTGCCTGGCTGGCGGTTTGGAATGCCGCAGGCCGACAGTAAACTTTTTGACTCAAAGCTGCGTTAGCGCAGTTTTGCACCAAAAAAAGTATAAATGTGCCTCTTGGCCTCTTTAAGCCACATTAGCGCCTTAAAAATGATGCCAATGTGGCACAGGAGGCGTTAGGAGGCACTCAAATTTGGGACCTAGGGGCATATCTATACTTTGTTTGTGCCGCATTTGCGTCATTTTATAATGCAAATGTGGCACAAACTTAACTCCATATTTATATTTTGACGCTAGACACCTCTAGCGTAATTTTTTTGGAGTTAACACAATTTTTCCGATACCCCAACCCACCTTGCCTTAATGAGAAGCAAGGTAGACATTCCCATCTAAAAAATTACACTATCCCCTTAGCGCCATATTTATCCCCCGTGCTAAAATGACGCACGGGTGTGAGGCAGACCCTAATAATGGTACTAAGGGGCATATTTATACTCTGTTTGCACTGAATGTGCGTCACAATTATTGACGCACAATCGGCGCAAACCCTGCCCCAAATTTATACTTTGACGTCCAACCCCGCGTGCGTCAAAATTCCACCATGTGCCTCATTTTTTGGAAGGGGGAACCAGCCTTGCGTTAATCATATGCAAGGTGGGCGTTCCCTTCCAAAAAATGACTTTAAGGCCTGTGCCCCTTATTTATACTCTGGCGTCATTTTGACGCACAGGAGGGGGTGGGCCTTAAAAAACGGCAATTAGCCTGATGGGCGCTGTTTTTTAACGCCTGGGTAAGGGCAGGCGTAAAGGGACCTGTGGGCTCGGAAGGAGCCCAGAGGTGCCCTCCCCTGCTGTCAGGGACACCCCCTGCCACCCTTGCCCACCCCAGGAGGACACCCAAGGATGGAGGGACACATCCCAGGGAAGGAAAGGTAAGTTCGGGTAAGTATTTTGTTCCGATTTTTTTTGTGGCATAGGGGGGCCTGATTTGGGCCCCCCTACATGCCACTATGCCCAATGACCATGCCCAGGGGACATAAGTCCCCTGGGCCTGGCCATTGGGCAAGGGGGCATGACTCCTGTCTTTGCCAAGACAGGAGTCATGTCAATGGATGCTGGATGTAAAAAAAAATGGCGCAAATCCTGTTTTAGGCCTGAATTTTGCCTCAGACCTGACTTGCACCGTTTTTGACGCACAACCCCCATTTTCCCATACGCCGGCGCTGCCTGGTGTGAGTAATTTTTTTTGACGCACACCAGTCCGCAACGCCGGCTAACGTCATTCCATTAATAAGGCGCCCGCATGGCGCGTTGGAATGGTGTTAGCCGGCTGTAACATTTTTGACGCACAACTGCATCGGCGCAGTTGTGCGTCAAAAAGTATAAATATGGGCCTAAGGGTCAGATTTATGGAAAGTGGCGCTGCACCAAGTGCAGCACCACATTCCCTGGTCCCCTTAGCACCCTCCTACCACCACCATGTGTGTGCCGTATTGATAATGCGGAGCACCATGGCGCAGGGTAGAGGGCAATAGCGTAATTTCTAATGATGCTATTGCTGTACTCTGCAGGAGTAGCACCAAAATATTGACGCTACTCCTGCAGAGTGCATAGGGCCCCATTCTAAAGAATGGAAGTCCCTTTTAACGCCTACTTTTGAGCAGGCGCTAAAAGTGCCTTAAAAATATCTCATGGAAATTTCATAGAATTGCTTACGTCATTTTTCCGGCTCCCCTAATGGGGAAACGCCCCCTTTGCATACATTATGCCTGGCACATGCATTGCACCACTCTATAAATACAGCGTGGGAATTTCAGCCTCGTTGGGCCACATTAACGTAAAAAATAATGATGTTAATGTGGTGCAAGGTGGCTCTAGCGCATTATAAATATGTCCCTAATCTTGCTTAGCGCCATTATTCAACACCTAGGTCAGACCAGGCGTTAGGGGACCTGTGGACCCATGTGCATGGCCAAACACCATAGGTGCCCACCCCAGGCCCCAGGAACACCCCCCTCCCACACCAGAGGGACACCAGAGGATGGGGGATCCCATCCGAGGTAAGTAGGGTAAGCATGGGTAAGTATTATAGTATTATCTAACATGGGGCCCCCTGCATGGCACTGGGTGCAGCGGCCATGCCCAGGGGACACTGGTCCTCTATGCTGGCCATTGGGATGGTGGGCATGACTCCTGTCTTAGCTGCATTTTTTTGGGCTCTATCCAGCCTAGCGTAATTTTTTGAGGCAAACCCCCTTCACTCCTACCGCCAACCCCACCTGGCTATCGTCTTTTTTACGCTAGGCCAGGCTTTGCTCCAGATTGTGCCATTCCTTAAATTTGGTGCCTGGCTGACGCTCTGGAATGAAGCAAGCCAGCGGTAAACTTTTTGGTACAAAATTGTGTTAGCGCAGTTTTGCATCAAAAAGTATAAACATGCACCCAAATGACCCCCCCAGCCATCCGTGTTCCCCACAATCCTTTGCACAATGTCTGCATTCAAGCCCTCATCGAGTTACTCTTGCATTCATCTAAGATCAAAGGAGGTTTTCAATCTCTATTGGTATTACAACCTATTTAAGACCATGCTTTGTGGTTTCCTTTAGAAGTTCTGATCTTGCGCTAACATTGTTGAGCGATAACTTTTTCAGTCATTTTAATATGGAGGGGCCCGCGGGAAGCAGGAGCAACGCTCTAGTCTTCCCGCGGGCCATTTCGGGAAGGAAGTGACGGCGCGGGACAGTGATTGGGGGAAAGGTAAGTGGGGGTGAGTTTAGGGGGTGGTAATAAAAGGGGTTGGGGGTGGAGGGACCGGCCTCTTTCCGCGCTGACCCATCGCGGGGTTAGTTTAGAGTTTGGCCGGTCCCAGGGGACAGGGAGACAAATTTCAAGGTAGAGTGTTTAGGCAGGGCCGGGGCACTTAATTTATTTAAATTGTTCAGTCGCTGCAGGGCGGAGTGCGCGCGGGCTTCCACGCAAGCCTGCATAACTTGGCAGGGGGCGGCACTCCCCTTTGGGAGCACACGTGCTTTGCCGGGCCACAGCTCCGCGGCAACGGTGGGGGGGGGCGCTTTGATCACTTACGGCGGCAGTGCGCCGGGCCCCGAGAAAAGGCTTCCAGGCCGTGTGGAGAATCTTTAAAAACAACGGCAGGACAGGGAACGCGCCGGCCGCTCGGGGGGCAAATTTTAAAGGCCTTTTTTGTTTTGTGGGAAAGGAAGAGTAAATTCAAAAGCGGGGAAATTATATATATAAAAAAAAAAAAAGGAAGAAGAATAATATAGTTAAGGTGATTATATATATGTAATTATATCAACATTTCTGTCTGGATCAGGGCAAGGACGAAGGGAGGCTGTAGAGCCAGCCACAAGTAAGTTGCGGCTTGTTGTGCGCACGTAGGCCACAGACCCCCTTGTCAGGCTTTGTTTTTCGGCCCACAGCTAGGGGCCGGTCAATAAGGGGCGGAAGGACCTTCCACCTCGTCGCCATGGCAACCAGCCTCGACGCGGAGGCGGTACAGGCCGCGCTCCATATACTAGGCGAAGCTGGCCGGGCCGACCTCCTCAGGCCTGGGGTCCTTGAACAGGCCTGGGTGGGGATGGTGCGGCCGACGCGCATTGTGTCCGGTGGGGTAGCGGCGGCAGTAGCCGCATGCACATCACTGGAGAGGGCAAAAAAGCCCAAAAAACCAGTGGTGGCAAAGGCGCGTGGCACGCCCTCCCCCACCAGTCAATTGGGCGATGGGGAGGGACCCTCGAGCGAGCCAGGGCCCTCAGAGGAGGGGACGGCCCCAAATCAGCAGACAGGGGACATGGAATTACCCCAGGAGCAGAACTTGGGGGACGGGACCCCCGCGCAAGAAATAGTGGTACAAGACCCCCCATCACAGAGATGACGCCTATGGACCTGTCGCTACCCAGGGGAGGTGCCACCCAGGCCGGGGCCAGCAATACCTCATAAAAGAAAGGCAAAGGCCCCAGACAGCCGGGCAGGCAGGGCAGGGGCAAGGCCAACAAGGGGCAGCCCAATGTAGCCTGGGGGGGCGGGCCGAGTTTCCCATATGCACGGGCCAGGTTGTCCCCAGGGCGGGCAGGTTAGATGCAGGCGAAGCATGGGATTTAGAGCCAGGATCCGGGAACAACGCCGCATAATGGCAGAAACAGAGGATAGGTGGTCCCAATTGTGCATGGAGCGGGAGATGACCGAGCCATACGGTCGGCAGCTCAAGAGGCCTGCCGAAAACATGGGGTATGCAGGAAACATGTCACAGGACGCTGGCAAAGGTAGTTGGGTGTGGGTTCCAAGCGGTAGGGGTCAGGAGGCTGGTGCGGCCGGTGGGTTAGGTAACGCGATGGGGACTGGTGGCGCACACGGCCACACAAAGCGCGGAAGGTCAATGCCAACACAAGAGGTTGGCAGAAAGAAGGCGATGCCAACGGGGCGCAACACGGCCCCTGCACGTTGGTCTGAAGCGCTAGAGGGGTCTTCGGCGGCCTTCTCTACTCCGCAGGATTGGGGACAACACAGAGATGGTGGGCGCCATGAGGGTCATGATGGGATCACAGCGAATTACTCGATGATGAGTGGAAGTGTGGATAAGAGAATGGATGTGGGTGAAGAAGATGTTCTTGAACTGGACTATGAGGAGGAGCTTGACGAGTGGGAAGATGGGGAGATTACGGAGACAGAGGTACACAGCATGAGGGTGAGGGGAAGAGGACGCAGGAGCGGCGCAACCCCTCTTTCCGCTTCTATCTTTCAGGATCACGATACCAGCGGAGGTTCTCATGAGAGGAGGCCAGAACAAGCACGTGGCCGTGGGTCCCGGAAGGTTTCGCGACCTGTGGGACCACAAGCAAGAGGTAAAGGGCAATGGTGGTCGGTTTGGGGGGATGGAGCAGGGGTGGGGGACGCCTCGGTCTGTAGATCTGTGGGGGTAGGTGATGGTTCGATACTCGACTCATTATCACCTAAAGACACACAAGGCAGCGAGACAAATAAAGAGCCACGAGTTAGAACTTCAGCTGAGGGCGACAGCGGGGACAAGGTGACAGGAGAAAAGTCAGGGACTGATGAGAAAGAAGGGGGAGATCACAAAAAGAGACTTCCCTACATGGGTCTGGCTATGCCATTGGGCTCACACATAGCAGAAAAAACTAAGGCCAGAATATGGAGACACGAGTATGTAGACGTTTTTAAACTCTTACACAGGGACATACAAGCCAAGGAAGGGTCCAAGGAGGAAGAATGGGAATTGGTTCAAAGGCCGAGGGTGCTAATTAATATGGATAATTGGACATCAGCGTTTTTGATTTTCGCAAGCATTTATTGAAAAAAATACCTTGACAGGGCCATAGCACTATTTAAATATATGGACATTATCCAGAAAGCGCAGATGCACTTCGGGGGGTTCGCCTGGTTAAGTTATGATGAGGAGTTCAGAGCCCGTGTGAGTATCAACCCTGAGAAGCCGTGGGGGGACGTAGACCCAGAGTTATGGATGCAATGGATGTTGTCGTCGCAGTCCACGGCATCCACATACATGGCCAGCGGTTTGCCAGTAGTTTATAAGCCGTTTCAGGCACGTCCCGCCCCGGGAGGGGCGGGCGTAGGACAGAGAACAACTACTAACACGACGGGAGCTTGCTGGAACTTTAACAAAGGGTTCTGTTCCAGACACCCCAGCAAATTTAAACATAACTGCTCCAAATGCGGGGGCCGTCACCCGGTCACACAATGTTTTTCGCTTTCCAGTCCAGCCGAACAATGGAGAGCAACGAAAGGCAGAGGGACTCAGGGGGCTCCTGCTCCAAAGGGGGCCTACGCCAGTTAGGCTAGACTTCATTTTACCATGGCTGCACAAATACCCGGATAGGGCAGTGGCGATTGAGTTAGCGGAGGGTTTTTGAGAGGGTTTCAGGATCAGCTATAAAGGTCCACGGGGAAGGCGCTGGGCAGACAATTTGCGGTCTGCAAAAGAACTACCACAGGTGGTGAGAAAAAAGCTGGATAAGTAATTGTCCTTGGGCAGAATTGTGGGCCCATTTTATGAGTGGCCGAAAAACAATTTGATGATATCCCCACTGGGAGTCGTGCTGAAGAAGGCCCCGGGTGAGTTTAGGCTGATACATCACCTGTCATGGCCGGAGGGCACATCTGTCAACGATTTCATTGCGGCAGAGGACACCAGGGTAGTTTATGCATCAGTGGATGATGCTATAAAATTGGTCAGGTTGTGTGGTTACGGGGCAGAACTGGCTAAATGCTATATACAATCAGCCTTCAGACTGTTGCCAATACACCCTGGGGATTTAGATTTGCTGGGGATGCAGTTTGAAGGGGCAATCTTTGTGGACAGGGTCCTGCCCATGGGTTGCGCGATTTCATGCGCTCCGTTTGAGGCTTTTAGCACTTTAATGCTGTGGGTTTTTATCAAGATAAGTGGGCATTACGCGGTGACCCATTATTTGGATGATTTCCTGTTTGTAGGAAATAAGGAGTCAAGGGGATGGCGCAAAGGCTTTAGCAACCTTTCAGGACATGGCACACCAGATGGGGGTCCCGCTGGCACCCGAAAAGACTGAAGGCCCGCCTCGGATCTCACCTTTCTGGGCATTGAGTTGGATACCATTACACTGACAGCCAGACTGCTGGAACAAAAAGTGAAAGACATGCTGGAATTTTTGGGAACAGTGAAGGAGGCACGGAAAATTGATTTGCGAACAGCCCAGAAGCTGTTGGGGGTACCTGAACTTTGCTTGTGGGGCAGTCAGAGGGGGGAGGACTTTTTGCAGGAGGTTGGGGTTGGCTATGTCAGGAGCGGTGTTGCCACATCACAGAATAAGAGTTTCAATGGGCCTTAGAGAAGATGTTAGGGTGTGGGAAACATTCCTGAGACATTTCAATGGGGTATCCATGTTTTTCTGTGAGGAAGAGATAGTATGGCAGGTACAGATATTTTCAGATGCAGCAGGAGCTCATGGTTTTGGGATCTTTTGGGACGGCAGGTGGTGCTCAGAGGTGTGGCCAACATCTTGGTTACAACAAGGGAGGAGTATTGCCTTTCTAGAATTTTTTCCCCTTCTGGTAGCTATGGCAGTATGGGGGCAGGAGTTAGCGAATAGGACAGTTTTGTTAAGAATTGACAATATAACAGTCGTTGAGCTGGTTAATAGACAGAAGGCAAGGGACCTGAGGGTTTTGGGCTTGTTGCGCCGTTTTGTTGGAGTGTTTATCTTTGAATGTGATCTTTAAAGCGGTACATATAGCAGGAGTTTTCAATGAGATTGCGGATTCCCTGTCTCGTTCACAGTGGCAGCGTTTTGCGCAACCTGGCGCCAGGAGCAGAACATTCCAAGACAGCGGTCCCGGCAGACATTTGGGAATGGGGGGCATGATGATCACGGGGCTGGTGGAGATGTCTTTAGCGGATTCCACTCGGCGAAGTTACCGGCTGGCCTGGTTGGAGTTTCAGTTTTTTGAGCAGTTTAAAGGAAATTTTGGGGGACAGAGCGATAAGCAGCTAGAGCATCGGGAGTTGCGCTTCGTGCTGTGCATGATTCAGAAAGGTTTATCAGCAGCTACTATCGGGGGAAAATTGCCAGGTGTATCATTTTATGGAAAATTGTTTTTTGATCAAGACCCGGCAAGAAACGATCTTTTGGGAAGGATGTTAAAAGGTGGGGGCAGAATCAGAGCAGTAGAGGGTAGGGCGGCCAGGGAACCAATTGATTTTGAGTTGTTACTGGAGTTGTTACATGTACTGCCGGTATGTTGCGGAGACGAATACGAGTTATCACTTTTCCGCTTATGCATGGTGTGGATGTTTTTTGGAGCTTTTCGAGTGTCAGAGTTGTTGGGTGTTGGGGCAGCAGTTGGGAGACACTACAGGGAGGTGTGCGTGCACGGCGATCGATTGGGGATCTGGCTTAGACGAACAAAAAACGACCAGCTAGGCAGGGGAAAGTGGGTATGGTTAGAAAAGGGGGGCAACGTGTTGGCCTGTCCTGTTACGGAATGGAGCAAGTTTCAATCCTCATGTATGTTGAACAGGGAAGCCGGGGTTTTTGTGCACAGATCAGGGTCCAAGCTCACCAGTTTTCAGCTTTTACGAGTATTGAGGATGGCGTTGGGACGTGTGGGCTGCCGGGCCATGGATTTTGGCACACATTCATTTAGAATTGGGGCAGCTACGGCCGCTGCACATTTGGGTTGGGACTGGGCAAAGGTCAGGGTGATAGGCCGCTGGAGATCAAGGTGTTGTGAACGATACGTTAGACCCTGAGATGTGAGGAGGGACAGCTGCAGGGTTCTTTTTGGGGTGGGGAGGTTGATATTTAAAACACCTCTTACAGTTATTTTACCATTATAGGAGATGCGTTTGGTCCATCGCAGGGCAAGATGGTAACATGGCTGGTCGGCCATTCATTGGTCCACGGGGCAGCGAAGTTCGCGGAGAAACAGATATATGGTCGGGCCCTGGGTCTATCCAGCAGGCGGCACAAGGTGATATGGTGGGGAAAGAGCGGCATGCAGTGGGGTAACCTGCTTCCTTTCATCACAGCTAATTTATTGAACTGGGGATGTCCGGATTTGTTAATCATCCATTTGGGAGAGAACGATCTGGTAAAATTATCAGGACTCACTCTACTGCAGCACATGCAGAGAGACTTGGAGATTCTCAAGCAAAAACTGCATGGTACATGCTTGGTGTGGACAGAATTTGTTCCCCGTAGAGTGTGGAGAGGGGCAGTAAAGCAAGGAGCCATGGAGCGGGCTTGAAGTAAACTTAACAGAGCAATGAGGGTTTTTTGCTGGGCACAAGGGATAAAAACACTGAAACATGAGAACATTACAGAGCAGGAGGCAGCATTATTCAGAGACGATGGTGTTCACCTGTCCACACTGGGAAATGCATATTATTTGATAGATCTGAGATTGCTGGTTGAGGAGTTGTGGGGAGAGAACTTGTGGATTACAAGCAAGAAATTAGAAATTCTGGTTGCAGTAGCGTGGCCTTGGGGAGGGGTGGGGCAGCAAAACGCCAAATGGGTTTGTGCTGGTTGGCAGTAGATGGGGAGGGTGGTGAGTCAGATGCGGGCTTGGCCACCCTTCCAGGGAATAAACAAGCAGGTGAAGGCTCTGAGTGGGGGTACGCACGAACCGAATGGGACATGAAAGGAAAAGGGGAGAGCGTAGGGGAATGGAAACGAAATAAAGGTTTGAAGGGGAAGGATGAGCGAGGAGATGTTAAAGGGGGGGCGTTATTAAAGTTACGGTTTATGTTTAAAATTTAAGGTTATGTTGCTTATGCAATCCTGTCCTAATAAATTACCTTTTACACTAAAACAGCTGTCACTGAATTATTTCCCAATGTGGTTTCAAAGGTTGTGACACGTCTCTCGATGCTCCCTGAGCAGAGCTTATGTGTTTTCAGTACTGGAGGCTTGACCGTGCCTGTGGAAGATTGCTGTGGGTTTTTCGTTTGCATTTCGTGTGGTAATCCATATTTCGGTTTCTGGAAGCGGTTCTGCTCGTTGGCTCTAGGTTGGAGAATGAAGAGGGAATTGCTTTGCTTTGATTGAAAAGTCATAGCATGCATTATTATAGTTTTTCTGTCATTTGCCGTCTTGTGTCATTAGAGTTTCTTTGTGCTTTGCCTCAATCTGCAGCAGCTGCTCAGTGCCCAGGGTGATAGGTTGGCAGCTACCAGACGCCAAATTCAGTGCAGCTGCAGACCAGGTTTAGCCCAAGTAGGAAAATGCAAAGAAATAGCTTTTACGAAGCAGTGTGGTTATTAGACGTGTGGGTGGGGGATGAAGCGCATTTGGGGGGCCTTTCCGTTTGACACATACACACAGTTCGGATACAAATGACAAAATATGTTAATGAGGACCCATTACAGAGATTGTTTACTGCTGATCCTTGAGCATGCGTATCTCTTGCCAGACACTGTAGTAGTTAGAAAAGGGCTCGGAGACCCACCCATTGCACGTCAGTGTCTTGCATTGGTTCGTGGGCTTGCCTTTTCAAATCGGCTTGCTTTCATTAGTGGAAGGCACTCATACATCATGCCTTTTCCGTTGAGTAGCCCTCCTCGAGCGCAGCGACCAAGTGCTGAAAACATTCGAGGATCTCTGTTTTCCGTACAGTTCGTGGACTACTTTTTCTCTATTTTCGCAGTGCTATCTCGCTTGGTTAGCAGCGCAATCGCGCTCATTTTTCACCATTTAATGAGGCAAGAAAAGTCCCATTGGGAGTTTACTACTACTAATAGCTCTAACTTGGAGAAACGCGACACCCGTTGCATTGCAAATGCTTGTTTCAGCTTAGAACGAAACCCCGTTCTCAGCATAATGCTTCCTTTGACCAGAGCCTGGCTCCCCCTCCTGGGATCTCTTGAGGCTCCTCTGTAGCTGGGGGAGGGTGGGCACCCATCTTCCCCATCATGCTTTGCGCAATATCTGCATTTAAGCCGTGATGGAAATGCTCTTGCAGCCCTATAAGATCAGAGATTGTTAACAATCTTTAATGGCAATAAAACCTATGTCTGACCATGTTTTGTGGTGTCTCGTGTAGAAAGTTCTGATGTCGCTCTAACATTGTTATGTGATAACTTTCAGTCCTTTCTACATGGCAACACTTTACTGATGTTTTCCGGACGTATTTTACTGTAAACGGAGTGTTTATTTGTACCTCATGTGGTAGTCAATCTATATTCAAATTTTTGGAAGCTGTTCTAGGTTGAGTCACTTGTTTGGTCTGATATAAAAGTGAACATTACTTACAATTAAGAGACAGATTAAAAACAAGCATTGTGAGGATCCCCCATGGATGTCAAAAATATTGATTGTAATTATCCAAAGTCCATTGAGGCCCATTTTAAATAAGGGTGTGCTTCCATGCCTGCTCTGAGCAGGCAAAAGTGCTGAGATTTCTTTGCGCCATTTTTTCGCCCCCTCTTATTGTGGGCACCCCCTTTGCATACAATATGCATGGCACATGCATAATGTAGTGCAAATGGTTAAATGTGGCACATTGCATGCGTTGCGCCACTTTGTATATGTGGCGCTGCGTTTTTGGCCATCTAACGCCAAATTAGCGTAAAAAAAGGACATTAATTTTCATTAGACGGCACAAGGGGCTCTTAAATATGCCTCTTAATGTTCAGGGTTGTTCCCTCTCTTGTGTAAAACAGCACTTTCCTGCACTCCAAGGGGCTGATTTAAGAGCCTGTAGCGCCTCCTTGCCCCACATTAGCGGCATTTTTGTATGCTAACGTGGCCCAATGAGGACAAAATAGCCGCTCCAAATTTACAAAGTGGTGCGATGCATGCATTGCGCCACTTTGTAACCCTATGTGTTACATTATGCCTTAATGTAGGAGGCTGGCCTGGCTTATAGTGGGTACCTGATGGTACTTACACCTTGTGCCAGGCCCAGTTATCCCTTATTAGTAGATTTGTAGTGTTCTAGCAGCTTAGGCTGATAGAGGTAGCTATAGCAGAGCAGCTTAGGCTGAACTAGGAGACATGCTTAGCTCCTACTATACCACTTATATCATATAGAAATATATCATAAGAATCACAGTACTCAGAGTTACTAAAAATAAAGGTACTTTATTTTAGTGACAATGTGCCAAAAATATCTCAGAGGATATACCTTAGGAGGTAAGTAAAATACACAAAATATACACACAAACCAAAATCAGGTATGTAAAGAGTTAGAAATGTAGTGCAAACACTGTAGAATACGATAGGATGCAATAGGCCTAGGGGCAAAACAAACCATATACTAAGAAAGTGGAATGCGAACCACTTAGGGACCCCAGGCCTAGTGTAGTGTGTAGAGGGTCACTGAGAGTGTAAGAAAACACTAAGGGTGTCCAAGATACCCCACCCCAAGACCCTGAAAAGTAGGAGTAAAGTTACCCTGCTTCCCCAGAAACACACCAAAGTCGTGATAGGAGATTCTGCAAAGACAACAACTGACTGCAAAGCACTGAAGACGGATGCCTGGACCTGAGGACCTGTAAAGGAAGGGGACCAAGTCCAAGAGTCACGAAAGTGTCCAGCGGGGCAGGAGCCCACTAAACCCCAGATGAAGGTGCAAAAGGGCTGCCTCTGGGTGGAAGAAGGTGAAGATTCTGCAACAACGGAAGATGCCAGGAACTTCTCCTTTAGTCAGAAGATGTCCCACGGCATGCAGAAGGATGCAGAGTTGTTTCCATGCAGACCTCAAACAAGCCTTGCTAGCTGCAAACGTTGCGGTTAAAGAAAATGAGAGAGCCCACACAGTAGCAGGCAGCACCCGCAGAAGCACTTGAACAGGGGTTTGAGAAATCTGAGCACGGTGGTTGTCTCAACACTACAAAGGAGGGTCCCACGAAGCCGGTGGTCAACTCAGCGAGTTGAGCAATGCAGGAGGGAGTGCTGGGGACCTGGGCTGTGCTGTGCATGAAGGATTCCTTGCAAAAGTGAACAGAAGCCCTAGCAGCTGCAACTCACGCAGTACACAGGATTACTGTCTGGCGTGGGGAGGCAAGGACTTACCTCCACCAAATTTCAATAGATAGACCACTGGACTGTTGGGGTCACTTGGATTCAGCTCCTGTGTTCCAGGGACCACGCTCATCAAGATGAGAGGGGACCCAGAGGACCGGTGAAGCAGAAGTTTGGTGCCTGCAGTAACAGGGGGAAGATTCCGTCGACCCACAGGAGATTTCTTCATGGTTTCCAGTGCAGGGTGAAGGCAGACAGCCTTCAGAGCATGCACCTCCAGGAAACAGTCGAGAAAGCCGGCAGGGTTAGGCTCTACAATGTTGCTGGTAGTCATCTTGCTATTTTGTTGTGGTTTTGCAGGCGTACTGGAGCAGTCAGCGGTCGATCCTTGTCAGAAGTCGAAGAGGGAGATGCAAAGAAACTCTGGTGAGCTCTTGCATATGTTATCTGACAAGAAGCCCACAGGAGAGACCCTAAATAGCCCTCAGAGGAGGATTGGCCACCTAGTCAGGTAAGCACCTATAAGGAAGGGTCCCTGACATCACCTGCTGGCACTGACCACTCAGAGGCTTCCATTTTGCCCTCACACCTCTGCATTCAAGATGGCAGATGTTGGGGACACACTGCAGGAGCTCTGGGCACCACTCCTGGGGTGGTGATGGACAGGGGAGTGGTCATTCCCCTTTCCTTTGTCCAGTTTTGCACCAGAGCAGGGGCTGCCCAGACCCCAGGAGGGCAGAAGCCTGTCTATGGGTTGGTAGCAGCGCTAGCTGCAGTGAAAACCCCAGAGAGCTGGTTTGGCAGTACCCGGTGTCCATGCTGGAGCCTCAGGGATGCATGGGACTGGCACCCCAATACCAGATTTGGCATGAGGGGAAAATTGCATGATCTTAGACATGTTACGTGGCCATATCCGGAGTTACCATTGTGAAGCTACATATATATAGGTATTGACCTATATGTAGTGCACCCGTGTAATGGTGTCCCCGCACTCACAAAGTCTGGGGAAATTGCCCTCAAGTATGAGGGGCCCCTTGGCTAGTGCCAGGGTGCCCTCACACTTAGTAACTTTGCACCTAACCTTCTCTAAGTGAGGGTTAGACATATAGGTGATTTATAAGTTACTTAATCGCAGTGTAAAATGGCTGTGAAATAACGTGGACGTTATTTCATTCAGGCGTCAGTAGCAGTCCTGTGTAAGAATTGTCTGAGCTTCCTATGGGTGGCAAAAGAAATGCTACAGCCCATAGGGATCGCCTGGAACCCCAATACCCTGGGTACCTAGGTACCATATACTAGGGAATTATAAGGGTGTTCCAGTGTGCCAATTAGAATTGGTGAAAATGGTCACTAGCCTATAGTGACAATTTTTAATGCAGAGAGAGCATAAGCACTGAGGTTCTGATTAGCAGAGCCTCAGTGACACAGTTAGGCACTACACAGGGATACACATACAGGCTACAACCTATGAGCACTGGGGTCCTTTCTAGCAGGGTCCCAGTGAGACATATAAAACACACTGACAAATAGAGTTTTCACTATGAGCACTGGGTTCCTGGCTAGCAGGATCCCAGTGAGACAGTAAAAACACCCTGACATATACTCACAAACAGGCCAAAAGTGGGGGTAACAAGGCTAGAAAGAGGCTACCTTCCTACACTGCACCAGGCACAATGTATGCATAGGGGGCGTTCGCCCTCTGGTGGGACCTGAAAAAATGGCGCAAAGAAATCTAAAAGATTTCTTTGCGTCATTTTTATCTGCACTTTTAGGGCCGTATTTATACTCCGTTTGCGCCGAATTTGCGTCGTTTTTTTCGACGCAAATTCGACGCTAAACTAACGCCAACTAACGCCATATTTATACTATGGCGTTAGAGGCGTATAGCGCCAAAGTTCCCGGAATGTGCGTCATTTTTTAGCGTGAACCCCTTCCTTGCGTTAATGATATGCAAGGGAGGCGTTCCCGTCTAAAAAATGACTCCCAGGCCTTTACGTGGTATTTATACTCCCGGGCAAAAGAGACGCCCGGGAGTGGGCGTGGCTAAAAACGGCGCATTTGCGCCGCTTTTTAACGCCTGGGTCAGGCATGGCGTTAAGGGACAAGTGGGCTCAAAATGAGCCCAGAGTGCCCTCCCCTGCCCCCAGGGACCCCCCCTGCCACCCTTGGCCACCCCAGGAGGACACCCAAGGACGGAGGGACCCATCCCATGGACATTAAGGTAAGTTCAGGTAAGTATTTTTTTTTTTATTTTTTGTGGCATAGGGGGGCCTGATTTGTGCCCCCCTACATGCCACTATGCCCAATGACCATGCCCAGGGGACAGAAGTCCCCTGGGCATGGCCATTGGGCAAGGGGGCATGACTCCTATCTTTACAATGATAGGAGTCATGTTGATGGGGGATGGGCGTCGAAAAAAAATGGCGCAAGTCGGGTTACGACGATTTTTTCGACGTAACCTGACTTGCCCCATTTTAAGACGCCCATGCGCCATTTTCCCCCTACGCCGGCGCTGCCTGGTGTACGTGGTTTTTTCCCACGCAAACCAGGCAGCGCCGGTCTGATTGCGCCGTCTAACGCCATTCCATAAATACGGCGCCCGCATGGCGCTTCAGAATGGCGTTAGACGGCGCAAAACTTTTTGACGCTAAACTGCGTTAGCGCAGTTTAGCGTCAAAAAGTATAAATATGGGCCTTAACGCCTGCTCAGAGCAGGCTTTAAAAGGAGGCACACCTTTGCTTAAGGTCTGAACTAGGGTCCAAAATTGTGATGCTAGTTTCCGTAACTACTGCCATGATGCACCTTATCTTAGAAATGACGCACACATAATGGAGTTAGGGGGGAACCAATGGGTGCAAGAAAAGTGGCGCTGCACTGGGTGCAGCACCACTTTTCTTAAGTCAGGTCCCAGAGATGCAAATACAAAAAATAGCTTTTGGGAAACATTTTAAGCAGAATTCTGATTTCTACTTCAAAATGCATGAAGTGAGACTAAATTCAATGGGCACCTACGCAAATTTCCTCCTCATGCGCACATACTGCCAGTCCCTGCTGTGGAGTCCTAACTTGCATGTCTGTTACACAAATATAAACCAGCACTTGGCATAGATGAATGAACACTATGAGAACCGACCGTAATAAGCCTAAACACAGGAATGCTGAAGCACTTTCAGCAGTGTGGCTCCAGATACAGAATATTAAACAATGCAAGGACATAAGTGCTGAGGCTTCTATTCTTTGATGCAAGAGAAAGAGAAACATAGCTCAGGTGCCAGGTTTTCAGTTTGTTTATGTGTGACTCGATGATTTCTGTGTGCATAAGTGACATTTCACTACCAATCAGTGAGACTGTCAGTGACACTATCATGCATAAAACCAACCAATAACTATGTAAAGAACTAAGGGCCAGATTTACAAGAAAGTGGCGTATCAGCTGTGATGCGTCACTTTCTTGCACCCCCAGTTCCACCCAACAACACCATGTGTGGGCCGTATTTACAACACAGCGCACCATGGCACACATTAGGACAATAGCATCAAAATGTATGACCCTATTGTAGTACTTTGCAGGATTAGCACCACACATTGTGGTGCTAATCCTGCAAAGTAAAGGGAGGCCCATTGAAAGTAACGGGTGCGTCATTTTAATGCCTGCTCTGAGTAGGTGTTAAAAATGATGCTAGAAATGGCGCAGTGAAATGTATATTTCACTGTGCCATTGTCACGGGCCTCCCTGCGGGGGAACACCCCCCCTTGCATAGATTATGCCTGGCACAGGCATAATGTGGCGCAACGGGTTACAAAGTGGCGCAATGTAAGCATTGTGCCACTTTGTAAATATGGTGAAGGAGAATGGCCTCCTTAATGCCACATTAGTGTAAAAAAATGATGCCAGTGTGGCAATAAGTGGTGCTAAGACCTTATAAATCTGGCCCTAAGGGGTATATTTACTAAGATTTTTCAAAGTGTTTGCGTCACAAAGTGACAGAAATCGACCCAAAATCTTTTTTTAACTATTTAGAGGCTTATTTACAAGCACCACCAAAGCGTCACTTTTTGCGACGCTTCAGTGGAACTGTGCCCTGCACCATATTTACAAAGCGGCCTGCGTTGATCCACTTTCCGTGGCTTAAAAAAGACTTGTAAATATGGCTGCTCCAACGCGGTTTACTGCGGCAAAGGGGTGTGCCATGGTTGTTGCTGTGGGTGTACCCAAGCAACACCCATGCTTTTGACACTGTCCTAGATTTACGAGAAATTGTAAACCTGACACAGCACCAAAAATTAACGCCACACCAGAGAGTGGTGCAACAAGGAGAAATACTTGTATTTTGCTCTTTCTATGTCTGCTCCCTCCTGCAGCACACATAGAAGGAGCAAATTACCATTAATGATTGTTTTTGTGCAGGAAGGTGTCCCTTCCTGCACAAAAACAATCACTCACGCAACGCAGGCACCCTTGCACTATGGCACAAGGGTTCCTGCATTGGAGCTAGCCAGCTGATTTAATGCCAGCGCAGGGGAGAACACAGGGATGCACCATATTCCTGTAAATATGGTGCATCGCTCCTCAAGTCACTGCATTGCCTTACACTGCATCAGAGATGCATTCCAGGGGCGTTGCAGTGTGTTTTCCCCACTGTAGGAGGCTGGACTGGCTTGTAGTGAGTACCAAGGGGTACTTACACCTTGCACCAGGCCCAGGTATCCCTTATTAGTGTATAGGGTGTCTAGCAGCTTAGGCTGATAGATAATGGTAGCTTAGCAGAGCAGCTTAGGCTGAACTAGGAGACGTGTGAAGCTACTACAGTACCACAAGTGTCACTTGCACAATATCATAAGAAAACACAATACACAGTTATACTAAAAATAAAGGTACTTTATTTTTATGACAATATGCCAAAGTATCTCAGAGTGTACCCTCAGAGTGAGGATAGCAAATATACACAAGTTATATGTACACAGTACTAAAAATATGCAGTATAGTCTTAGAAAACAGTGCAAACAATGTATAGTTACAATAGGATGCAATGGGGACACATAGGGATAGGGGCAACACAAACCATATACTCCAAAAGTGGAATGCGAACCACGAATGGACCCCAAACCTATGTGACCTTGTAGAGGGTCCCTGGGACTATTAGAAAATAGTGAGGGTTAGAAAAATAGCCCACCACAAGACCCTGAAAAGTGAGTGCAAAGTGCACTAAAGTTTCCCCAAGGACATAGAAGTCGTGATAGAGGAATAATGCAGGAAAGACACAAACCAACAATGCAAAAACGATGGATTTCCAATCTAGGGTACCTGTGGAACAAGGGGACCAAGTCCAAAAGTCACAAGCAAGTCGGAGATGGGCATATGCCCAGGAAATGCCAGCTGTGGGTGCAAAGAAGCTTCTACTGGACAGAAGAAGCTGAGGTTTCTGCAGGAACGAAAAGGGCTAGAGACTTTCCCTTTGGTGGACGGATTCCTCTTGCTGTGGAGAGTCGTGCAGAAGTGTTTTCCCGCCGAAAGAACGCCAACAAGCCTTGCTAGCTACAAATCATGTGGTTACTGTTTTCGGACGCTGCTGTAGCCCAGGAGGGACCAGGAAGTCGCAAATTGGACCAGGAGGTAGAGGGGACGTCGAGCAAGACAAAGTGCCCTCTCAGTAGCAGGTAGCACCCGGAGAAGTGCCAGAAACAGGCACTACAAGGATGCGTGAAATGGTGCTCACCCGAAGTTACACAAAGGAGTCCCACGTCGCCGGAGACCAACTTAGAAAGTTGTGCAATGCAGGTTAGAGTGCCATGGACCCAGGCTTGGCTGTGCACAAAGGATTTCCGCCGGAAGTGCACAGGAGCCGGAGTAGTTACAAAAGACGCGGTTTCCAACAATGCAGTCTGGCGTGGGGAGGCAAGGACTTACCTCCACCAAACTTGGACTGAAGAGTCACTGGACTGTGGGAGTCACTTGGACAGAGTTGCTGGATTCAAGGGACCTCGCTCGTTGTGCTGAGAGGAGACCCAAGGGACCGGTAATGCAGCTTTTTGGTGCCTGCGGTTGCAGGGGGAAGATTCCGTCGACCCACAGGAGATTTCTTCGGAGCTTCTAGTGCAGAGAGGAGGCAGACTACCCCCACAGCATGCACCACCAGGAAAACAGTCGAGAAGGCGGCAGGATCAGCGTTACAGAGTTGCAGTAGTCGTCTTTGCTACTATGTTGCAGTTTTGCAGGCTTCCAGCGCGGTCAGCAGTCGATTCCTTGGCAGAAGGTGAAGAGAGAGATGCAGAGGAACTCTGATGAGCTCTTGCATTTGTTATCTAAAGTTTCCCCAGAGACAGAGACCCTAAATAGCCAGAAAAGAGGGTTTGGCTACCTAGGAGAGAGGATAGGCTAGCAACACCTGAAGGAGCCTATCAGAAGGAGTCTCTGACGTCACCTGGTGGCACTGGCCACTCAGAGCAGTCCAGTGTGCCAGCAGCACCTCTGTTTCCAAGATGGCAGAGGTCTGGAGCACACTGGAGGAGCTCTGGACACCTCCCAGGGGAGGTGCAGGTCAGGGTAGTGGTCACTCCCCTTTCCTTTGTCCAGTTTCACGCCAGAGCAGGGCTAAGGGGTCCCTGAACCGGTGTAGACTGGCTTATGCAGAATTGGGCACATCTGTGCCCAAGAAAGCATTTCCAGAGGCTGGGGGAGGCTACTCCTCCCCTGCCTTCACATCATTTTCCAAAGGGAGAGGGTGTAACACCCTCTCTCAGAGGAAGTCCTTTGTTCTGCCATCCTGGGACAAGCCTGGCTTGACCCCAGGGGGGCAGAAACCTGTCTGAGGGGTTGGCAGCAGCAGCAGCTGCAGTGAAACCCCAGAAAAGGCAGTTTGGCAGTACCAGGGTCTGTGCTACAGACCACTGGGATCATGGGATTGTGCCAACTATGCCAGGATGGCATAGAGGGGGCAATTCCATGATCATAGACATGTTACATGGCCATATTCAGAGTTACCATTGTGAAGCTACATATAGGTTGTGACCTATATGTAGTGCACGCGTGTAATTGTGTCCCCGCACTCACAAAGTCCGGGGAATTGGCCGTGAACAATGTGGGGGCACCTTGGCTAGTGCCAGGGTGCCCTCACACTAAGTAACTTTGCACCTAACCTTTACCAGGTAAAGGTTAGACATATAGGTGACTTATAAGTTACTTAAGTGCAGTGTAAAATGGCTGTGAAATACCGTGGACGTTATTTCACTCAGGCTGCAGTGGCAGGCCTGTGTAAGAATTGTCAGAGCCCCCTATGGGTGGCAAAAGAAATGCTGCAGCCCATAGGGATCTCCTGGAACCCCAATACCCTGGGTACCTCAGTACCATATACTAGGGAATTATAAGGGTGTTCCAGTAGCCAATGTAAATTGGTAAAATTGGTCACTAGCCTGTTAGTGACAATTTGAAAGAAATGAGAGAGCATAACCACTGAGGTTCTGATTAGCAGAGCCTCAGTGAGACAGTTAGTCACTAAACAGGTAACACATTCAGGCACACTTATGAGCACTGGGGCCCTGGAGAACAGGGTCCCAGTGACACATACAACTAAAACAACATATATACAGTGAAAAATGGGGGTAACATGCCAGGCAAGATGGTACTTTCCTACACAACCCCCCCCCCCCCCAAACGAAGGACAATAAGACTAGCCATGCCCTGATGAGCCTTCATTGTCTAAGTGGAAATATCTGGAGAGTCCATCTGCATTGGAGTGGCTACTCCCAGGTCTATGTTCCACTGTATAGTCCATTCCCTGTAGGGATATGGACCACCTCAACAATTTAGGATTTTCACCTTTCATTTGTTTTAGCCAAAGTAGAGGTTTGTGGTCTGTCTGAACAATGAAGTGAGTGCCAAACAGGTATGGCCTCAACTTCTTCAGTGCCCAGACCACAGCAAAGGCCTCCCTCTCTATGGCAGACCAACACTTTTCTCTAGGGGTCAACCTCCTACTAATAAAAGCAACAGGTTGATCCTGGCCCTCAGAATTAAGTTGTGATAGGACTGCCCCTACTCCTAATTCAGATGCATCAGTCTGGACATAGAATTCTTTAGAGTAACAAGGGCTTTTCAGGACAGGTGCAGAGCACATGGCCTGCTTCAGCTCCTCAAAAGCTTTCTGACAGTTTGCTGTCCATAATACCTTTTTAGGCATTTTCTTGGAAGTGAGGTCATTAAGAGGGGCTGCAATGGAGCCATAGTTCTTAATGAACCTCCTGTAATACCCAGTGAGGCCTAGGAAGGCTCTCACCTGAGTCTGAGTAGTAGGGGGAACCCAATCAATAATTGTTTGGATTTTCCCCTGAAGTGGTGCAATCTGTTCCCCACCAACAAGGTGTCCCAGATAAACCACCTTACCCTGCCCTATCTGGCACTTTGAAGCCTTGATAGTTAGGCCTGCCTTTTGCAGGGCCTCCAAAACTTTCCATAGGTGGACCAGGTGATCATCCCAGCTGGAGCTAAAGATAGCTATATCGTCCAGATATGCTGCACTGAAAGCTTCCAGCCCTTGCAGGACTGTGTTCACCAACCTCTGAAAAGTGGCAGGTGCATTCTTCAATCCAAAAGGCATTACAGTGAACTGGTAATGTCCTCCAATGGTTGAAAATGCAGTTTTAGGTTTAGCATCTTCTGATAATTTGATCTGCCAATACCCTGCAGTCAAATCAAAAGTGCTTAGATACTTGGCAGATGCCAGTGTATCTATGAGCTCATCTGCCCTGGGTATAGGGTGAGCATCAGTTTTGGTTACCAAGTTAAGACCTCTATAGTCTACACAAAACCGCATTTCCTTCTTTCCATCTTTGGAATGGGGTTTTGGTACAAGTACCACAGGAGAAGCCCATGGACTTTCAGAGTGCTCAACCACTCCTAGTTCTAACATTTTCTGCACCTCTTGCTTTATGCAGTCCCTGACATGGTCAGGCTGCCTATAGATCTTACTTTTGACAGGCAAGCTGTCTCCAGTATCTATAGTGTGCTCACAACAAGAAGTGGTACCTGGCACAGTAGAGAAGAGTTCAGAGAATTGATCTCGGAGATTTATGCAATGGTCTTTCTGCTCAGCAGTAAGACAATCAGCCAAAACTACACCTTCCACAAGAGCATCTTGTTCTGTGGAAGAGAAGAGATCAGGTAGAGGATCACTGTCTTCTTCCTGTCCCTCATCAGTTGCCATGAGCAGGGTGAGATCAGCCCTGTCATAGTAGGGTTTCAGGCGGTTGACATGGAGCACCCTAAGGGGACTCCTGGCAGTGCCTAAGTCAACTAAATAAGTGACTTCACCCTTTTTCTCAACAATTGTGTGGGGCCCACTCCATTTATCTTGGAGTGCTCTTGGGGCCACAGGCTCCAAGACCCACACTTTCTGCCCTGGTTGGTACTGAACCAAAACAGCCTTCTGATCATGCCATTGCTTCTGGAGCTCTTGGCTGGCCTGAAGGTTCTTACTGGCCTTTTTCATATACTCTGCCATCCTTGATCTGAGGCCAAGTACATAATCCACAATATCCTGCTTAGGAGCTTTTAAAGGTTGTTCCCAACCCTCCTTTACAAGTGTTAGTGGACCCCTAACAGGGTGTCCAAAAAGAAGTTCAAAGGGGCTTAAGCCCACTCCTTTCTGGGGTACCTCCCTGTAGGCAAAAAGGAGGCATGGTAACAGGATATCCCATCTCCTGCGGAGTTTTTCTGGGAGACCCATAATCATGCCTTTGAGAGTTTTATTAAATCTCTCCACCAGTCCATTTGTTTGTGGATGATAGGGTGTAGTGAACTTGTAAGTTACACCACACTCCTTCCACATGGCCTTTAAGTATGCAGACATGAAATTGCTTCCCCTGTCTGATACTACTTCCTTTGGGAAGCCCACCCTGAAAAATATTCCCAGGAGGGCCTTTGCCACTGCAGGAGCTGTAGTGGTCCTTAAAGGAATAGCTTCAGGGTATCTTGTGGCATGGTCCACTACCACCAAGATGAATCTATTGCCTGAAGCAGTAGGAGGGTCAAGGGGGCCAACTATGTCAACCCCTACCCTTTCAAAGGGAACCCCAACCACAGGCAGTGGAATAAGGGGTGCCTTTGGAGTGCCACCTGTTTTGCCACTGGCTTGACAGGTTTCACAGGACTTACAAAATTCTTTTGTGTCCTCAGACATCCTAGGCCAATGAAACAAGGGAACAAGTCTGTCCCAAGTTTTCATTTGTCCCAGATGCCCTGCTAGGGGAATGTCGTGAGCAAGAGTTAGGAGGAACTTTCTGTACTCCTGAGGGATCACTAATCTCCTGGCAGTTCCAGGTTTAGGATCCCTTGCCTCAGTATACAAGAGATTGTCCTCCCAATAAACTCTGTGAGAGTCACTGACATCCCCATTAGCCTGTTTGACAGCTTGCTGTCTCAGACCCTCTAGTGTGGGACAGGTTTGCTGTGCCACACTCAGCTCCTCTCTGGCAGGCCCCCCTTCACCCAAAAGCTCAGCAGTGTCTGCTTCAAGCTCCTCTGGTGTAGGTTCTGCACAGGCAGGGAATTCTTCTTCCTCAGAAGTAGAATCCACTGTAGAGGGAGGGATAGTAGGAAGTGGTTTGCTTCTACTAACCCTAGCTTTAGGGAGCACTTGGTCCATTGTTCCAGGATCCAAGCTTCCCTGTCCTTTTTGCTTTTTGGCCTGAGCCCTTGTCAAAGCAAAAATATGCCCTGGGATGCCCAGCATTGCTGCATGGGCCTCCAACTCCATATCTGACCAAGCTGATGTCTCCAAATCATTTCCTAGTAGACAGTCTACAGGTAAATCTGTGGCTACCACAACTTTCTTTGGACCAGTAACCCCCCCCCAGTTGAGATTTACAACAGCCATGGGGTGGCTAAGTGTGTTGTTGTGAGCATCGGTTACTTGGTACTGGTGACCAAGTAGGTCTTGTTCAGGGTGGACCAGTTTCTCTATGACCATAGTCACACTGGCACCAGTGTCCCTGTAGGCCTGAACCTCAACACCATTTATTAGGGGTAGCTGCTTGTACTTATCCATATTAAGGGGACAAGCAACTAAGGTGGCTAAATCAATAGCCCCCTCAGAGACTAACACAGCCTCTGTGGTCTCCCTAACAAGACCAACCCCAACTAAGTTACCAATAGTGAGCCCAGCTACTCCCTTGGATTGGCTATTAGTAGGTTTGCTCCCACCACCACTGCTATTAGTAGGGACACTAGGTGTAGCAGTAGGGGTTGTAGTGGTAGGAGGCTTGGTGCTTTTCTTTGGACAACTGGGATCTGTTGTCCAATGGCCTTTTACTTTACATAAATAGCACCATGGTTTCTTTTCTTTGTTTTGATTAAAAGAGGATTTGGGCCCACCACCCCCACCAGAGTGTTTTTGTGGGCCTGATGAAGACTCATTCTTAGATTTGTCCCCACCCTTGTCAGAAGACTTACCATCCTTCTTTTTGTTGCCATCTTTGTCACCCCCTGTATGAACTTTTCTGTTCACCCTTGTTCTGACCCATTTCTCTGCCTTCTTTCCCAATTCTTGGGGAGAGGTCAGATCAGAGTCCACCAAGTACTGGTGCAACAAATCAGACACACAATTATTAAGAATGTGCTCTCTCAGGATCAAGTTATACAGGCTTTCAAAATCAGTAACTTTACTGCCTTGTAACCACCCCTCCAAGGCCTTCACTGAATGGTCAATGAAATCAACCCAGTCTTGTGAAGACTCCTTTTTGGTCTCTCTGAACTTTATCCTGTATTGTTCAGTGGTTAAGCCATAACCATCCAGGAGTGCATTCTTAAGAACTGTAAAATTATTGGCATCACTTTCTTTCACAGTAAGGAGCCTATCCCTACCTTTTCCACTAAATGATAGCCATAGGATAGCAGCCCACTGCCTTTGAGGGACATCCTGTACAACACAGGCCCTCTCAAGTGCAGCAAACCACTTGTTAATGTCATCCCCCTCCTTATAAGGGGGAACTATCTTGTGCAGATTCCTGGAATCATGCTCTTTTACAGGATGACTATGGGGAATACTGAGGCTGCCACCATGGGTATCAAAACCCAACTTTTGTCTTTCCTTCTCTAGTTCAAAAGACTGTCTATCCAAATCCAGCTGTTGCTTTTTAAGCTTCAGTCTGGTTTGTTCCACTCTCAACTTGTTGAGTTCCCTTTCTAACATTCTGTCATCAGGGTTGGTGGGAGGGACATTCTTAGACACAGAAGAATGAACAGAAGGAGACCTGTCCCTTACAGAAGCCACCCTAACAGCTTGGCTAACAGAAACATCACTTCCACTGTGGTGAGAATAAATGCTCTTGCTATGATGTGAGACAACACTATTTGTATGGTGTGGCTCTTCATCATTACCAACTATGCTAGACTGTCTAGTAATGGGCAGGCTAGGAACTTTCTTTCCTGAATCTTTTCCTGGGGGAGTCCCTGGATCAGATTGGGAACCATTTGCTACTTTTTCAACAGATGTGGCCCCTTTGGCCTTATCTTGTTCTCTAAGCATATTAAGCAATAATTCCAAGGAAGGATTCTTCCCTACACTCAAACCTCTCTCTACACAGAGACTCCTTGCTCCTTTCCAGCTAAGGTGGTCATATGCAAGTTTGGACAGATCAACATTTTGGCCTGTGCCAGACATTTTTTAGAGAGAGTTAAAGTGATAGAAAAAGAGAAAAAAGTTTTCAGAACTTTTTAGAAAGACAGAAAAAAACAAAAATCTTTTTAAACTTTTAAGAACTTTTTGAAAGTTTAGAAGTACTTTTCAGCACTTTAGAAAAGAGTGAAAAGAGGAAATGCAAAACCTTTTAGCTATGTGTACACACACTGAACTTGTTTTGTATATTTTTCTCTTATAAAAAGTACAATGACAAGAGTGGTAAGTAGTCTCAAAGCACTTATCCCACCGCTGCACAACCAATGTATGAGGCTGGACTGGCTTGTAGTGAGTACCAAGGGGTACTTACACATTGCACCAGGCCCAGGTATCCCTTATTAGTGTATAGGGTGTCTAGCAGCTTAGGCTGATAGATAATGGTAGCTTAGCAGAGCAGCTTAGGCTGAACTAGGAGACGTGTGAAGCTACTACAGTACCACAAGTGTCACTTGCACAATATCATAAGAAAACACAATACACAGTTATACTAAAAATAAAGGTACTTTATTTTTATGACAATATGCCAAAGTATCTCAGAGTGTACCCTCAGAGTGAGGATAGCAAATATACACAAGTTATATGTACACAGTACTAAAAATATGCAGTATAGTCCTAGAAAACAGTGCAAACAATGTATAGTTAGCAATGGGGACACATAGGGATAGGGGCAACACAAACCATATACTCCAAAAGTGGAATGCGAACCACGAATGGACCCCAAACCTTTGTGACCTTGTAGAGGGTCGCTGGGACTATTAGAAAATAGTGAGGGTTAGAAAAATAGCCCACCCCAAGACCCTGAAAAGTGAGTGCAAAGTGCACTAAAGTTTCCCCAAGGACATAGAAGTCGTGATAGAGGAATAATGCAGGAAAGACACAAACCAACAATGCAACAACGATGGATTTCCAATCTAGGGTACCTGTGGAACAAGGGGACCAAGTCCAAAAGTCACAAGCAAGTCGGAGATGGGCATATGCCCAGGAAATGCCAGCTGTGGGTGCAAAGAAGCTTCTACTGGACAGAAGAAGCTGAGGTTTCTGCAGGAACGAAAAGGGCTAGAGACTTCCCCTTTGGTGGACGGATCCCTCTCGCCGTGGAGAGTTGTGCAGAAGTGTTTTCCCGCCAAAATAATGCCAACAAGCCTTGCTAGCTGCAAATCGTGCGGTTAGCGTTTTTGGACGCTACTGTGGCCCAGGAGGGACTAGGAAGTCGCAAATTGAACCAGGAGGTAGAGGGGACGTCGAGCAAGACATGAGCCCTCTCAGCAGCAGGTAGCACCCCGAGAAGTGCCAGAAACAGGCACTACAAGGATGCGTGAAACAGTGCTCACCCGAAGTTACACAAAGGAGTCCCACGTCGCCGGAGACCAACTTAGAAAGTTGTGCAATGCAGGTTAGAGTGCCGTGGACCCAGGCTTGGCTGTGCACAAAGGATTTCCGCCGGAAGTGCACAGGAGCCGGAGTAGTTGCAAAAGACGTGGTTTCCAACAATGCAGTCTGGCGTGGAGAGGCAAGGACTTACCTCCACCAAACATGGACTGAAGAGTCACTGGACTGTGGGAGTCACTTGGACAGAGTTTCTGGATTCAAGGGACCTCGCTCATCGTGCTGAGAGGAGACCCAAGGGACCAGTAATGCAGCTTTTTGGTGCCTGCGGTTGCAGGGGGAAGATTCCATCGACCCACTGGAGATTTCTTCGGAGCTTCTAGTGCAGAGAGGAGGCAGACTACCCCCACAGCATGCACCACCAGGAAAACAGTCGAGAAGGCGGCAGGATCAGCGTTACAGAGTTGCAGTAGTCGTCTTTGCTACTATGTTGCAGTTTTGCAGGCTTCCAGCGCGGTCAGCAGTCGATTCCTTGGCAGAAGGTGAAGAGAGAGATGCAGAGGAACTCTGATGAGCTCTTGCATTCGTTATCTAAAGTTTCCCCAGAGACAGAGACCCTAAATAGCCAGTAAAGAGGGTTTGGCTACCTAGGAGAGAGGATAGGCTAGCAACACCTGAAGGAGCCTATCAGAAGGAGTCTCTGACGTCACCTGGTGGCACTGGCCACTCAGAGCAGTCCAGTGTGCCAGCAGCACCTCTGTTTCCAAGGTGGCAGAGGTCTGGAGCACACTGGAGGAGCTCTGGACACCTCCCATGGGAGGTGCAGGTCAGGGGAGTGGTCACTCCCCTTTCCTTTGTCCAGTTTCGCGCCAGAGCAGGGCTAAGGGGTCCCTGAACCGGTGTAGACTGGCTTATGCAGAATTGGGCACATCTGTGCCCAAGAAAGCATTTCCAGAGGCTGGGGGAGGCTACTCCTCCCCTGCCTTCACACCATTTTCCAAAGGGAGAGGGTGTAACACCCTCTCTCAGAGGAAGTCCTTTGTTCTGCCATCCTGGGACAAGCCTGGCTTGACCCCAGGGGGGCAGAAACCTGTCTGAGGGGTTGGCAGCAGCAGCAGCTGCAGTGAAACCCCAGGAAAGGCAGTTTGGCAGTACCAGGGTCTGTGCTACAGACCACTGGGATCATGGGATTGTGCCAACTATGCCAGGGTGGCATAGAGGGGGCAATTCCATGATCATAGACATGTTACATGGCCATAATCGGAGTTACCATTGTGGAGCTACATATAGGTAGTGACCTATATGTAGTGCACGTGTGTAATGGTGTCCCCGCACTCACAAAGTCCGGGGAATTGGCCCTGAACAATATGGGGGCACCTTGGCTAGTGCCAGGGTGCCCTCACACTAAGTAACTTTGCACCTAACCTTTACCAGGTAAAGGTTAGACATATAGGTGACTTATAAGTTACTTAAGTGCAGTGTAAAATGGCTGTGAAATAACGTGGACGTTATTTCACTCAGGCTGCAGTGGCAGGCCTGTGTAAGAATTGTCAGAGCTCCCTATGGGTGGCAAAAGAAATGCTGCAGCCCATAGGGATCTCCTGGAACCCCAATACCCTGGGTTCCTCAGTACCATATACTAGGGAATTATAAGGGTGTTCCAGTAGCCAATGTAAATTGGTAAAATTGGTCACTAGCCTGTTAGTGACAATTTGAAAGAAATGAGAGAGCATAACCACTGAGGTTCTGATTAGCAGAGCCTCAGTGAGACAGTTAGTCACTACACAGGTAACACATTCAGGCACACTTATGAGCACTGGGGCCCTGGAGAACAGGGTCCCAGTGACACATACAACTAAAACAACATATATACAGTGAAAAATGGGGGTAACATGCCAGGCAAGATGGTACTTTCCTACACCCACAGAACCACCAATGGGTTTTGATGCATTTCCAGATTTACAAGGATTTGTAAACCTGGGAATGTGTCAAAACTGTGCGCCTATTTCTCCTGACTTTTTCCTCTTTTTATATGTGCTGCATTCTGCATTCTGCAGCACACATAGAAAGAGAAAAAAGCCTTCATGGATTGTTTTTGTGCAGGAAGGTGTCCCTTCCTGCACAAAAACAATCCCACCAGCAATGCAGACACTATTGCACCCTGGTGCAAGCGTGCCGGCGTTGGCGCTAGGCAGCAAATTGTGCACCGGTGATGGTTGAAAGGACAGGAATGCACTGTATCTCTTTAATACAGTGCATTCCTGCCCTTTTGAATTGGCACAGGGCAGACGCAAAAATGCTTGCAGTGCTGCCCTATGCACTTTCATTGCATTTTTTTCATTGTATTCAGTATGAATATGGCCCTTAGTTTCCAGGCAAAATTTGTTTTGCACTAGAAAATCACTTGAAAGCAACGCAAAGCAGCACATGGTGCTGTTTTGCATTACTTAGAGCAAAGTGGGCCCTCCATGGGTTGTGCATTGGTGTTCCCATGCAACCACCCAAGGTTTTTGATGCAAAACCCTATTTCCCTAAAAAAAGGAGACAAGGTTTTGTGTAAAAACAACTAGTGGCCCTTCCAATTAGGCGCTATTACAGAGAAATGCTTTTATTTCTCCTTTCTTTTCTGACTTTGCATATGCGCTTCACTGTCCAGTACATACAAAGTGGGGAAAGTTTTTAAAGTTAGCTTAAGCATAGTATTTTTCACAGGCAGGCTATCCTTCCAGTACAAAACCTATGATAGACTCACGCAGATACTTATGCACTATGGCGCAAGGGTGTGTGTGGGGCGCAGAGCAGCAACATTCTTTGCTGGCGCTAGGTAGAGGGAAGGAGAGTGACATACGTCTGTAAATCACGCGTCGCAGATTGTTGTGGCTGATGCGCTACTTGTGAATCTAGTAAACCTGGGCCTAAATATCACAAAGTTCCCACTTTATAGACACAAAAAGCTCCCAAAAGCCCTACAAAGGCTGTAAAACACCCGAAAAGGAAGGTCACTGACTACAGCGAGTTAACTTAGAACAGAACAGGCCTTGAAACTCCTTACAAATATTACCTAAGCTGCAGATCAAGTAACTTCAATTATTTGCATAATCTTTGACAAGAAAGTTATATTTTTGTAATTTAGTGTCAAACTAAAGCAGTTTGGTCATGGTCAGATGTAAACTAACCACACAAAATGCACTGTCTTGCGAACATTAGTTATAAGCAACACTGTCTATTTTCTTTCTAAAAAATGGGACGAATGAAGATTGAGAAGCTTTATTTACCTTATTTTTATTTTTACCAGAAGACTTGTTTCATGAAGGAACACCATCCTGAAGTCCTGTTTATTTAATTTTACAAACTACCATAATTTAGAACTATAGGAAGTCCAAACACAACTACAACTTCTAGAGTGCAGTGTGTCCAAACTATAGACACATTTAAGAGCACCGAGTGCCACCTTGGCGCTGCCATAGAGTCATTTTTTTATGCTAAAGGGGCATATTTATACTCTGTTTGCACCGAATTAGTGTCATTTTTTTTTACTCTAATTCGGTGCAAAACGAACTCCATATTTATACTTTGGTGCTAGACCCCTCTAGCACCAAATTTATGGAGTTAAAGTCATTTTTTGAAAGTGGAGACCTGCTTTGCCTTAATGAGATGCGAGGTAGGCGTTCCCGTGCAAAAAATGACTCTATGGCCTGAACGCCATATTTAGGGGCATATTTATACTCTGCGTCATATTTATACTCTGTTTGCACCGAATTAGTGTCATTTTTTTTTACTCTAATTTGGTGCAAAACTAACTCCATATTTATACTTTGGTGCTAGACCCATCTAGCACCAAGGCCCTGATTTAAACTTTTTTTGCACCGCATTAACGGCATTTTGGGGCATATTTATACTCTGTTTGCACCGAATTAGTGTCATTTTTTTTAACTCTAATTCGGTGCAAAACTAACTCCATATTTATACTTTGGTGCTAGACCCCTCTAGCACCAAATTTATGGAGTTAAAGTCATTTTTTGAAAGTGGAGACCTACTTTGCCTTAATGAAATGCAAGGTAGGCGTTCCCGTGCAAAAAATGACTCTATGGCCTTAACGCCATATTTAGGGGCATATTTATACTCTGCAACATATTTATACTCTGTTTGCACCGAATTAGTGTAATTTTTTTTTTACTGTAATTCGGTGCAAAACTAACTCCATATTTATACTTTGGTGCTAGACCCATCTAGCACCATGGCCCTGATTTAAACTTTTTTTGCACCGCATTAACGTCATTTTATGACGCAAAAGTGGCGCAAACTTACAAAATATTGGCCCTTATTTATACTTTTTGCTGCAAAACTGCACTAACTCAGTTTTGCACCAAAAAGTTTAGCACCGGCTTGCACCATTTCTGTGCACCAGCCGGGCACCATATTTATGGAATGGTGCAAGTCGGTGCACAGGGTAGGCTAGAGTTTAAAAAATTGACTTTAGTCGGGTGGGGCTGGCAGTATAGAAGAAGAGGGTTTAGCACCAAAAAATGGCTTTAGGCAGGTTAGAGTAAAAAAAAATGACTCTAACCAGATTAGCGTCATTTTATGGTGCTAAACCTACCATGCCACATGACTCTTGCCTTAGAAAAGGCAGGAGTCATGCCTACTACCCCAGTGGCCAGCACAGAGGACAGGGGTCCCCTGGGCATGGCCATTGCACCCTGTGCCATGTATGGGGGCCCATTTCAGGGCCCCCTATGGCACTTAAAAAAATAAAATGCACTTACCTGTACTTACCTGGGATGGGGTCCCCCATCCTCGCAGTCCCTCTAGTGTGGGTGGGGGTGCCCCTAGGGCCTAGGGAGGGCACCTCTGGGCTTATTCTATGGTGTTCCACCATGGAAATAGGGCCACAGGTCCCCTAACGCCTGCCCTGACCCTGGTCTTAAAAAATGGGGCAAAGCAAGCTTTGCACCATTTTTTGACCCCTCCTCCCTCCCTTGCACCATTTTTACATGGGAGTATAAATATGGTGTTAAGGCCATAGAGTCATTTTTTTGCACGGGAACGCCTACCTTGCATCTCATTAAGGCAAGGTAGGTTTCCACTTCCAAAAAATGACTTTAACTCCATAAATTTGGTGCTAGACGGGTCTAGCACCAAAGTATAAATATGGAGTTAGTTTTGCACTGAATTAGAGTAAAAACAAAATTACGCTAATTCAGTGTAAACAGAGTATAAATATGTCCCTTAGCGTCAAAAAATGATGCTAATCTGGTCATAATCATTTATTTTGACTCAAAACTGCCTAACGTCATTTTTTTTTAAGCTAGCCTACCCTTTGCACCGGCTTGCACCATTCCATAAATATGGTGCCCAGCTGGTGCTAAAAAATGGTGCAAGCCGGTGCAAAACTTTTTGGGGTAAAACTGCCTTAGTGCAGTTTTGCACCAAAAAGTATAAATAAGGCCCTTTATGACACAAAAGTGGCGCAAACTTACAAAATATTGGCCCTTATTTATACTTTTTGCTACAAAACTGCACTTACTTAGTTTTGCACCAAAAAGTTTAGCACCGGCTTGCACCATTTCTGTGCACCAGCCAGGCACCATATTTATGGAATGGTGCAAGCCGGTGCAAAGGGTAGGCTAGAGTTTTAAAAAATGACTTTTGTCGGGTAGGGCTGGCAGTATAGAAGAAGAGGGTTTAGCACCAAAAAATGGCTTTAGGCAGGTTAAAGTAAAAAAAAAATGACTCTAACCAGATTAGCGTCATTTTATGGTGCTAAACCTACGATGCCACATGAGTCCTGCCTTAGAAAAGGCAGGAGTCATGTCACCACCCCAGTGGCCAGCACAGAGGACACGGGTCCCCTGGGCATGGCCATTGCACCCGGTGCCATGTATGGGGGCCCATTTCAGGGCCCCCTATGGCACTTTCAAAAAAAAAATGCACTTACCTGTACTTACCTGGGATGGGGTCCCCCATCCTCGCAGTCCCTCTAGTGTGGGTGGGGGTGCCCCTAGGGCCTAGGGAGGGCACCTCTGGGATTATTCCATGGTGTTCCACCATGGAAATAGGGCCACAGGTCCCCTAAGACCTGCCCTGACCCAGGTCTTAAAAAATGGGGCAAAGCAAGCTTTGCCCCATTTTTTGACCCCTCCTCCCTCCCTTGCACCATTTTTACATGGGAGTATAAATATGGTGTTAAGGCCATAGAGTCATTTTTTTGCACGGGAACGCCTACCTTGCATCTCTTTAAGGCAAGGTAGGTTTCCACTTCCAAAAAATTACTTTAACTCCATAAATTTGGTGCTAGACGGGTCTAGCACCAAAGTATAAATATGGAGTTAGTTTTGCACTGAATTAGAGTTAAAAAAAAATGACTCTAATTCAGTGCAAACAGAGTATAAATATGCCCCTTAGCGTCAAAAAATGATGCTAATCTGGTCAGAATCATTTATTTTGACTCAAAACTGCCTAACGTCATTTTTTTTTAAGCTAGCCTACCCTTTGCACCGGCTTGCACCATTCCATAAATATGGTGCCCAGCTGGTGCTAAAAAATGGTGCAAGCCGGTGCAAAACTTTTGGGGGCAAAACTGCCTTAGTGCAGTTTTGCACCAAAAAGTATAAATAAGGCCCAAAGTGTCTCTAAAGTGGCTTTTTCCACGTGCCTTATTTGCATAATGTACATAAGGGGGCGCAAAAGGCCTGCAAAAATGGCGCAGTGAAATTTAACAGATTTCACTGTGCCATTTTTGGGGTAATTTTTAACGCCTGCTCAGAGAAGGCATTAAAATAACGCTCACATATAAACCTATGGGCCTCCGTGCACTTTGCTACACTAGGAGACAATGGCCCATATTTATAGGAAAATGACGGAGCGCAACCCTGTGCCAAAACTGGCAGCGCTGTGCTCCATCATTTTCACAACGCAGGGATGAGCTGTATTTAATTGAATACAGCGCACCCTTGTGTTGTCCCCTGCGCTGGTGCTAAATTTAGCTGCAAGCGCAGGCATCCTTGCACCATCATGCAAGGATGTCTGCGTTGAGAGGTGTGATTGTTTATGTGGGGGAAGGTGTCCCTTCCTGCACATATACAATCACTAATGGCGATTTGGCGCTTCTGTGTTTGCTGCAAAATGCAGCACACCCAGAAGTGCCAAAGTGTCATTTTTCAATGATTGTTTATGTGCAGGAAGGGACACCTTTCCACACATAAACAATAATATCTGGCATTTTGCTTTTTCTATGCGTACTGCAGAATGGAGCACACATAGAAAAAGCAAAAAAAGAGGAGAAATAAAACTATTCTTCCTCGTTGCACCTTGGTAACGCCACCCCTGGGGTGGCGTTACACTTTGGCACTGCTTCAGGTTTACGAAAACTCATAAATCTGAGGCAACGTCAAAATGCAATGGGTCTTGTTGTGGCACGCCCACAGCAATACCCATTGCACGCACCTTCCACGCAAAGGGCTGCGTGTGAAGGGGTCATATTTACAAGGTGGCGTTAAGCCACAAAAGTTGGCTTAACGCCACCTTGTTAATACAGCGCAGGGCATAGTGCCACCGGTGCGCCACAAAAAGTGACACTCCGGTAGCGCTAGGAGCTCTTAAATATGCCCCAATATTCCTTCAACTGATAATTCTGGTCTTGATTCTGAGTAGTTAATTGCACTTTCTTTCATTTCCAAAAACTTTGCTAAGGGGCATATTTATGAGATGGTTGTGTCACGTTTGCACCACTCAACATGGTACATGCATGACACAAACCACTAAGTCAGATTTTTGAAGCAATGCAAAGACACTTTGCGTGGCCCTGAGTGGCTTAAAAAATCTAGAATAACTCAAGATCGTGCGAATCGCTGTGTTGTGTTACCCTGCCCTGAGAAGGAGTTCCATGGGTGTTGCCACACAACTCCCATGGATTGCGACACATCCCCAGGTTTACAAGAACTTGTAAACTTGGGAATGCGCCAAGATATTACGCTTTCCCAGGGGTTGCATAACAAGGAGAATTATCTCTATTTATTCTTGTTTCTCCCTCTTTCTATGTGCTGTATTCTCCAGCACACATAGAAAGAGGAATATGCCTCCCAGAATTTCCTTTGTGAAGGAAGGTGCCCCTTCCTGCACAAAAACAATCCTGGATGCAACGCAGGGACCCTTACACCATGGTCACGCAGTGTAGCGCAGCAAGTCACACAGTATAGCATAGCAAGACCCCTTGCTGCAATTCATAAATAGGCCCCTAATTATATAGTAAGAGTTTTTCCATGCACTGTGTGAACACACATCCATAAAAACTATGGGGCAGATGTAAGAAAAGTGGCGCTGCACCCAGTCCTGCATGATTAGGTGTTAAAGCATCATTTGAGAGAGCACACATCATTAAAAAAATAGTCGCTTAGCAATATTTCGAACAAGTTAACTGTCATCTTTTGAGAAGAGCACGCACAAGCAAAAACAAACGAAAGCATGAGTGGAAAGTGAGAAAAGACGACTTGGCAAAATAAAATAAAGTTAGCTTTAAAAATAAAAATTTGCAATTTTGCTTTCCCAGCTGGGCACAATTCTGTTTGCAGGGCACTAGAAGTTAAAAATAACAAAATAGTACTTGATTACATCGGGAGCAGAGGACGGGCACTAAATAAATTGAATCAATCAGTGGTTGTTCCTTGCTCCACAAAGACGAACGGAAATGATGCCAGACATGCCTTGATGAATTACGAGGCTGCAAAGAAGAGTGCCACGCAAACCAACAAATGGTGAGCGGCAGGTAGGCTCTAAGGGCCGTATTTATACTCTGTTTGCGCCGAATTTGCGTCGTTTTTTTCGACGCAAATTCGACGCTAAACTAACGCCAACTAACGCCATATTTATACTATGGCGTTAGAGGCGTCTAGCGCCAAAGTTCCCAGAATGTGCGTCATTTTTTAGCGTGAACCCCTTCCTTGCGTTAATGATATGCAAGGGAGGCGTTCCCGTCTTAAAAAATGACTCCCAGGCCTTTACGTGGTATTTATACTCCCGGGCAAAAATGACGCCCGGGAGTGGGCGTGGCTAAAAACGGCGCATTTGCGCCGCTTTTTAACGCCTGGGTCAGGCATGGCGTTAAGGGACAAGTGGGCTCAAAATGAGCCCAGAGTGCCCTCCCCTGCCCCCAGGGACCCCCCCTGCCACCCTTGCCCACCCCAGGAGGACACCCAAGGCTGGAGGGACCCACCCCAGGGACATTCAGGTAAGTTCAGGTAAGTATTTTTTTTTTTTTTTTTTGTGGCATAGGGGGGCCTGATTTGTGCCCCCCTACATGCCACTATGCCCAATGACCATGCCCAGGGGACAGAAGTCCCCTGGGCATGGCCATTGGGCAAGGGGGCATGACTCCTATCTTTACAATGATAGGAGTCATGTTGATGGGGGATGGGCGTCGAAAAAACATGGCGCAAGTCGGGTTACGACGATTTTTTCGACGTAACCTGACTTGCCCCATTTTAAGACGCCCATACGCCATTTTCCCCCTACGCCGGCGCTGTCTGGTCTACGTGGTTTTTTTCCACGCACACCAGGCAGCGCCGGTCTGCTTGCGCCGGCTAACGCCATTCCATAAATACGGCGCCCGCATGGCGCTTCAGAATGGCGTTAGACGGCGCAAAATTTTTTGACGCTAAACTGCGTTAGCGCAGTTTAGCGTCAAAAAGTATAAATATGGGCCTAAGCCTTCCATTAAACACAACAGAGTCTCTCAAGCAAGATACATGCACTGGAGCATGCACTGACAGGCTCGATCATAAAAAGGAAAGTAGAAAGGGGGCAGCCTTGATGAACCCCCTACCTAAAGGGAAATAGAAGTAGGTATGTCCATTTGTATATATGGCTGTTTGAGGAGAGGAATATAAAAGAGAATTGAGTGAGATAATGTTAAGTCCAAAGCCAAACCATTTGATTGTTTTGAAAATGTAAGACAACTTGATACAATCAAAAGCCTTCCCGCGTCAAGGGTAATTGCTGCTAGACGATGAAGTACATCTGTGAATAAACGAGTGTTATCAGTTATATATCGTCCATTGACAAATACGGATTGTTCTTTTCTGCGTAAATTTGGTAATAGGGATTCCAGATGGAGCGCTAAGGTTTTGGAAAATATTTTATAGTCAATAGTGACAAGTGAAGTTGATCAGTCATTTTTACAATGCTGAGAATCTTTGCCTTCCTTTGGAATAAGACAGATGAGGGCATCGGAAAAGGAACCAGAAGATTTGCCTGATTGAAGAAAATGTTTAATGAAAAGAGACAATTTGGGAAGGAGTAGTTTGAAAAAATGAGAGAAATATTCAGCAGTAAATCCATGGTGCTTTGTGTGGTGCAAGAGAAGATAAAGCACTAAGACGTTCAGAGAAATCAGTAGTTTTATCAAAATCCTTTTGTGAATGTGATCAATATTGTTTAATGTCAGAGTCTGTAGGGGTATTCTCAGGAATGTATAATTGTATATAAATGTATAATTGTTTGTAAAATTGTATGAATTGGCCCAAGATGTCTTAATTTTTATATAATAAATCAGAGTGGGCTTTAATTTATTCAATTTTGTTTCTATTCTTTTTAATCTTGAGATAATTAGCTAACAATTTGCCAGATTTATTCTGACCCATTTCATATCTGGCACTAGATTTGAGAAGAAAAGTAGCTGCAGCATCAGTTGAAGATTTATTGTATTGAAGTTTATCATTCATGAGATCTTGAAGGCTCTGCTTGGTCCTAGAAGTGTAATAAGAGTGTGAGTGTGTCTAATTGTTCAATACGCTGAAGTAATTCAATGTTATTTTTAAGAGAAGATTTCTTCTTTCTAGAAACAAATCTAATAACAAAATCTCGAGCAGAGGCTTTGAACGAACCGCGGATGTAATGAAAGTCAAGTTGATTGGTATCATTCAAGTGGAGGAAGTCAAGAAAAAATGGGGGGAAAGCAGAAGTGAAAGAATAATTTTGAACAAGAGTATTATTAAATCTACTTCGATTCGATCTATCAGTGTTGAATGGAATATCTAAAAGTATGGATACTGGGGCGCGATCAGAAATTGGAATAGAGCTTTTATCAGGTGAGTGTAAATTTTATGATAAAGCATGTGAAATAAAATCGTAATAAACTCATAGTTGAAATTTGTGCATGGGAAATAGTATGTGTATTGGTGTTGAGTTGGATTAGAAAATCTCCATGCATCCATCAAGGTGCGCTGTTTAATGGTGTGAAGAAACAATTTCTGACACTTGCTAGGCAGGTATGTGCAGGATGAAATTCTATCAATAAAAGGGTGAACAATCTGATCACAGTTTCCTGCAAATACAAAATCATCATCAGGGCATTGTAAAGGTTTCTGAGAGACATTAGACCAAAAATGATTGTCAGGACTAGTAGGGCGTTGAACATTAAAAATAGAACCTGGAACACCATTAAGTTAGAGACAAGTGAGCAACCATCTTCCTACAGAGTCAAATGCCTGTGAAATTAATTGAACATTGAGGGCCGTATTTATACTTTTTGACGCAAAACTGCGCTAACGCAGTTTTGCGTCAAAAAAATTAGCGCCGGCTAACGCCATTCTGAAGCGCCATGCGGGCGCCGTATTTATTGAATGGCGTTAGCCGGCGCTAGCAGACCGGCGCTGCCTGGTGTGCGTGGAAAAAAAACACGTACACCAGACAGCGCCGGCGTAGGGGGAAAATGGCGTATGGGCGTCTTAAAATGGGGCAAGTCAGGTTGCGTCGAAAAAATCGTCGTAACCCGACTTGCGCCATTTTTTTTCGACGCCCATCCCCCATCAACATGACTCCTATCATTGTAAAGATAGGAGTCATGCCCCCTTGCCCAATGGCCATGCCCAGTGGACTTATGTCCCCTGGGCATGGCCATTGGGCATAGTGGCATGTAGGGGGGCACAAATCAGGCCCCCCTATGCCACAAAAAAAAAATATATATATACTTACCTGAACTTACCTTAATGTCCATGGGATGGGTCCCTCCGTCCTTGGGTGTCCTCCTGGGGTGGGCAAGGGTGGCAGGGGGGGTCCCTGGGGGCAGGGGAGGGCACTCTGGGCTCATTTTGAGCCCACTTGTCCCTTAACGCCATCCCTGACCCAGGCGTTAAAAAGCGGCGCAAATGCGCCGTTTTTGGCCACGCCCACTCCCGGGTGTCTCTTTTGCCCGGGAGTATAAATACCACGTAAAGGCCTGGGAGTCATTTTTTAAGACGGGAACGCCTCCCTTGCATATCATTAACGCAAGGAAGGTGTTCACGCTAAAAAATGACGCACACTCCGGGCACTTTGGCGCCCGAAGCGTCTAACGCCAGAGTATAAATATGGCGTTAGTTGGCGTTAGTTCTGCGTCGAATTTGCGTCGAAAAAAACGACGCAAATTCGGCGCAACCAGAGTATAAATATGGCCCTGAGTGATTTACAAATAATGTAGCAACACCATTTTTCTTTCCATTACTTGGTGAAAAGAAGACAATGCCCATCCACCCTCTCTTTAATGTTATAGGCTCAGCTTCAGTAAGGTGTGTTTCTTGAATAAGTCATTTAAGCGAGCTAGATGAGACAAGATCCTTTGGTGCTTAATTCGTGAACCCAATCTCTTGACATTCCAAGAAATAATGTTCAATGTCATGGAATAAAAAAGTGAAAACGGTTATTTGAGGATGCACTTAAAACACATATGATGCATACAATTAGCAACAACAGTGGACAACATAGGAAAAAGAGAAGGATAAGAGAGAAGAAAAAATGTAATACCAAAATAGAAAGAAATAAGTGAATTGAGAATAGAGTGATAGACATGAATGGAATCATGGAAGAGCAGACAAAAGTTAAAGAAAAAGGAGAAGAATGAGGAAAATATACCTATAAAGAACATAAAAATAGATGGGGGATGTTGAGACCACATTGAAGGATGACACATCTGAGCTCGAGGTAGAAGGCAATGGGAGAGAAGGTGAATGATGTAGGAGAATACTGGGGTGATCACAAGATAATGTTGAGGAACGTAAACCTGTAAAAAGAAAATCCAGGTGAGTACAATTTAAACATTAAATACATTTTATATCAAACATAAGGAGAAGGATTAAATGGCATCATGTGATGGATTAACACAAAAAGATGCTGCAAATAGGAAGAAACAAGCCAGAAACCATATTAGAAGAAAGCCTATCTCAAGTCTTGTTGGATTTTGTGGTGTCCATGAACTCCACTGAGTTCTTGAAGGAAAGCTTGCAAATGTGCAGAATCCTCATAGGTGGAAGTAATGTTGTTATAGGTGACTTTGAACAGGCATAGATGGAACAGAACAAAACAGCACCAGTGCAGGTCTCAAGTAAAGAAATTATTTGCGTCGGTCTGCTATATTATTGACATAATCTTGAGTGAAGTATATGTTATGTCCAGTCCATAAAATGTGTTCCTTAGTCTGAGCAGCTGCTAAAACTTCGATCAAATCAGTGTATTCAAGAAAATATAAAATAACACCTCTCGGTCTGGTGGAAATAGATGCTGCATGAGGTGCATGGTCTGTCTGTGTGCACCCTCAATATTTAGAGGAGAGGACGCTGACAACTGAAGTAATTTGAGAAGAAAGGTCCAAAAAAATGAGTCTCGATCAGAGCCCGCCGTTCCCTGCAGCAAACCATAAATGCGTAGATTGCTCCTGCTATTCCTGTTTTCCACATCTTCAACCTGCCTTTGAAGCAAGTGTTGAAAAGTACTTTCTTTTTGGCATGGTTACCCCCACTTTTTGCCTGCTATCAAAAAGCTTTGACTGTTTTCACTGGGATCTTGCTAACGAGGACCCCAGTGATTGTGCTCTCTTCCTCTAAATTTTGTATGCCTAGGACTTTGCAACACCCACAATTGGCATACTGTGCCCCCTTTAAAGTCCCCAGTATATGGTACTAAGGTACCTGGGGCATTGTGGCACCAGAGGATCCCCATAGGCTGCAGCATGTATTGTGCCACCCATGGGAACCCATGCAAAATATGTCTGCAGGCCTCCCATTGTGTCGTAGTTTGGACTCTTTCTCTCGGCAAGACTGCTGGTCTAAGGATGACAGTACTTTTGTTCGTAGGCGACTATGTCTATCCTACAACAAGTCACAACTGTTGTGCTAACCTTACTGGCTCATTAGCAGCACCTCACCAGAAACATAATAGTAAAAGGTGATTTGTGGCAGACTTTACACATGGACTTGAGAATAAGACATCTCAGGGAGTGTCATGGTTAAACGGAGATTACCCCTTTCTCACAGATATATCATGTCTCATACAAACACAGACAATGACAAAGATGCAGTAAAGTTTCAATAGTTTTTATTTAACACAACTGCAATTTGTGATATGTTGCATGGGCTGCAATGATTAGGATAATGAATAGTGCAAGAAACAGAACTGTGAAGACGAGAGTCATTATTACAAAGATCCCCACCATCTTACAATGCATGTAAAATACATAAGAGGTGTAATATGCCCTAATACCCTAATATGATAGGCCTCACCTCCTACCTAAAGGAGAGCTGGGTTTGTTAAACCTAATCTGCCAATGCCATGTCCATGAGAGGAGCCCCCCACCCTTGTTACCTTGGAATGAGGTCTCTGTCTCAGACCCCGCAGGGACACGAAGACTGGGTCAGCATCAAGACGACGTTCAGCATCGATATCAGCGATGGTGGCGATGCCCTCTGGTCGGAATCCCTCTGATTATCTGTCTAAAGTGCGATGTATTTATACAGATCTACCAGGACTCCTGACATATGTGTGTTCCCAAACAATAGATAACAGACATGCTTGGGACAGCAATTATTATAAACAAATCCCTCAAAAGTATAGAGAAGGAAAATCCCTAAGTGTGAACACCTACTGTTTGTTTGTCTTTGTCGCTTGATCTTGACGCCTTAGCGCAGTGGCACTGATAATGCAAAGCATAACAAGTGGCCCAACTATAAACAAGGCAGCCATCTTAGATTAATTAAATAATTAAATGGGCTAAGACTGGGGGCACAAGTCTGCAAGCCAAAGGCTAAGCTAACTCCTGTAATCCCATTAAAACAAACTAGGATTCACTACAATTGCAGCCTGCATGAAAAGGTGCATGCACCCTTTTACAATAGGTCACTGTAAGTCACCCCTATGGTAGGCCATCCTAGACCAGAGGGCAGGGTGCAGGTCCCTGTGTGTGAGGGCACCCCTGCACGAGGGGTACCCCTATGATCTCCAACTCCATTGCACTGGACTACGTAAGTGAGGGGAAGCCATTTTACCCATGTACTGGACACCTGTGTCCAGCTACATGATGCTAATTCCGAACCTGGGCATGTTTGTTATCAAACATGTCAAACTCATACCCCGATACCATTTCCAGTATTGGTTGTATGATTCTATGCACTCTGGGGGCTCCTTAGAGGACCCCCAGCATTGCTCCTACCGGTCTTTTGGGGTTTTCCGGGCAGCCCACGCTGCTGCCACCCCTCAGACAGGTTTCTGCCCTCCTGCTGCTTGACCAGCTTAGGCAGAGGAAGGCAGAGGAAGGCAGAACAAAGGATTTCCTAAACCCCTCTCCCTTTGATAATAGGTTTTACATGGCTTGGGAGGGGTAGCCTCCCCAAGACACTGGTTTGCTTCGAAGGGCACATTTGGTGCCCTCCTTGCATAAACTGGTTTGCACTAGCCCAGGGACCCCCAGTCCTTGCTCTGGTGTGAAACTGGACAAAGGAAAGGGGAGTGACCAGAGTTCCTCCAGGGGGCTACTCGATTCTGCCATCTTGAAGCCAAGATGGGCAGTGGCCCCTGGGGGCATCTGATTGGCCAGGTCAGGTAGGTGATGTTACAGCTTCCTTCTGATAGGTGGTTACCTCACTAGGTGATGAAACCCCCTTTTAGGGCTATTTAGTGAATCCCTTAAGGGTGGGTCTCCGGATTTGACATGCAAGACTCCAACAGGACTCCCCTGCATTGTTTACTTCATCTCCTGGGCACTAGAACCGTAACTGGACTCTTCAGGAACCGATAATCTGCAACTTCAGAGATGACCCCACTTTGTAACAATGTTTCTCCGGCTCCTTCCAGCAACTGCAACATTTCCCCAACTGTGCATCCTCTGAGGTCCCCGAGACTTCAGCCTGCACCAAGAAGAAAGAAAGAATCTCCCTTGAAGTAAAGGAATCAGTCCCCTGTACCTGCAGGCACCAACTGCATGATGTCCGGCTACGTGGATCTTCCATTCTCTGGAACTGTATGGATCCTGCCTCTTGAGTGGTCCTCTTGGTCCTCTCTGTCTGCTGTCCAACTTGGGAGACGGTAAGCCCTTGCCTCTCTTTGCAGGAGAGTCCTCCTGTGCACCTCGATTCTTGCAGCTACCAAGGCTTGTTTAATCCTGCTCCAAGGGATCTTCAGGCTCCATGTTGCCCCGGCTCCCAGTACCTCCTCCTGCCAAGCACAGTCTCGTATCTGCTGCCCCAGCGACGTGGAACTCCTCTTCAAGTGTGCTGACTGGGCCTCACTGCGACTTGCTGTGCCTGCTGCCAGTAGATTGTCTGTTGGGGCTGTGACTGCTTCTGTTGACCCTCTCGACTGCTGAGGGTCACCTCATACTCCCCTCCCTGGTTCGAGACCCCGGGCCTTGCTGGTCCTCTTCAGCCTTGCAGTTCTTCATTTGCACCCATTGCATTTGCCAAGGTTTGCTGGTGGTCCTCCTGAACAACTGACCATCTGCGACCCAACAACCGGTGTGGGACACCACCTGCACTGCTCCAGGGACTCCTCTTAGGCTCCTGCACTGCACAGCTGGTCTTCTTCTTCCCCATCGACCTGGTCCTGCATCCACAGAAGGGTTAGTAGTGGCTTCTGCCACAACCGGACACTCCATCATGAACTGGACTCTATCCCTATCCTTTGAAGGTCCTCTTCTACCGGAATCCACCTTTGGGTTCTTCCTTCCTGTCTGGTCCTGTTCTTGTATAGTTCTTTTTCTAAGTCCTCGTGTTAGCTCTTTGGATGACCAGGAACTTACATCTGCTTTCCTGGTCGCTGGGGCTCACTGTGGTACTCACCACTTGGGGTTCCTAGTTCCTCGAGCTCCCCTCTCATGATTCCACATCCTTGGGTGGGGGACTGTATCTTTCATTCCACTTTTTTAGTATATGGTTTGGCCCTCCCCTAGGGCCCTTTCTAGTTTTTACTTAGTATTGCCAATGCTTGTTGCTTTTTATGCTATTTGCTGATTACTACAGTGTATGTAATTAGTGTGTACTTACCTTCAGTCGGAGGGAACGGCCTATAAGTATTCTAGGGCCGGATGTATGAAACATTTTTGCATTCGCAAACGGTGCGAATCGCAAAAATCGGCCGTTTGCGAATGCAAAAACGTTGTCTGCGATGCATAAAATGCATTCGCAGACCAAAAATAAGAAATCGCAAAAATTTAGATTTTTGCGTTGCGACCTGGTTTTGCGAGTCGCATTTTGCGATTCGGTATTTCCAGTAGGAATTGCAATTTTTCGCAGAATGGAATTTTGCACATGCAAAATACCACTAAGTGAAACCAGGTGGTAACCAGGTGCATCCTATATAAAGAGGCCCAGAATGCCTCAGACTCTTTTCCACAATGGCTGCACTCTACGTCATGGCGAGAAGAATGAGGATCCTGGCAGGTTTGAGGAGAGGGAGGAGGAGACAGGAGCGCATTTTCAGAGTGCGCATTACACTTTTTAACCAGACAGAGGAGGAAATATTTGAGAGGTATAGGTTGAACTCAGCCATGATACTTGATCTGATAGCTGAGCTACAACCCATACTGCAGCGCAGAACATAAAGGACTCATAGCATACCCACCCATGTGCAGGTATTATGCTCCCTCCACCTACTCGCCACAGGGAGCTATCAAGGGGTCATAGCAGCAGCTGGAGGGGTATCACAGAGTACCCTCTCTAGATTTTTCAATGCATTTATCAACGCCATGCTGAGCAGGATACACCGGTACATCAGATTCCCCCACACCCCACAGGCTATACAGCAGACAAAAATAGATTTCTACCAGATAGCACAGTTCCCCCACGTCCTAGGTGCCATAGATGGGACACATGTTGCAATCTGTCCACCATCAGCCACAGAGTATGTGTACCGCAACCGTAAAAACTAACATTCAATAAATATACAGGTGATATGCAATGCCTTATACATCATTACTGATCTCGTGGCCAGGTACCCAGGGAGCACACATGATTCGTACATCTTTCGCCATAGCGGCATTCACACAAGACTGCTAGCTGGGGAGTTTGGAGAAGGATATCTACTAGGTATTGTCCCTCTGTACACTGGCGCATTGATGGCGTGTTGATGTAAGATGGCTCACTTACTCATCATACCCTCTGTCCCTTCCAGGAGACAGTGCCTACGCAGTGCGCACCTACATGATGACGCCCTACCTCAATCCTGCAACACCTGCTGAACGGAGATACAATGCAGTACACAGGGCGACCCGCAGTGTGGTGGGGCGCACCTTTGGACTGCTGAACAGTCGCTTCCGTTGCCTCCACAAAAGTGGAGGGGCACTACAGTACTGCCCAGAGACGACATGTAGAATAGTGGCTACTTGTGCAATCTTGCACAATATAGCTACCACCAGGGGCATACCTGTAGAAATATGTGATACTGATTCTGATGAGGATGATGATCCCAAACCACCCCTACAGCCAGCAGACAGGACCAGTGCAGCAGAGGGAAGGCAAAGGCGTGCTGACATCACACACAACCATTTCAGATTTAAGTATGAATAAGACAAATGCACTGACAAATGTACCTGTAGTGAAGTAAATTTATTACCTTAATGTCAGGTAATGTTAGTCCAACGAATACCAACAAAAGTGAGTTAACAAATAGAAACAATAGAAGTTCAGAGTAAAGCACTATTACTTCATAGTGTACTAATTACCCCTCTGGCCGCTACAGTTACTTCTTGCAGCCACGCACACCACTCGGGTGCCCAGTTGCCTTACTGGCACCTCGATTGTGGCAGTGCTGGGCCTGTCACTGCACCATCTGGTGTCCATTGCGGGTACAGCTAGGCTGCTGAGGCTGGAAGTGTTCTCCATGTCCCCCAGTCCAAGCTCACTAAGGGCCATATTTATACTTTTCGACGCACAACTGCGCCAACGCAGTTGTGCATCAAAAAATTTAACGACGGCTAACGCCATTCTGAAGCGCCATGCGGGCGCCGTATTTATTCAATGACGTTAGCCGGCGTTAGCCGGCGCTGCGGAGTGGTGTGCGTAAAAAAAAATGACTTACACCAGGCAGCGCCGGCGTAGGGGAAAATGGAGTTTGGGCGTCAAAAAATGGTGCAAGTCAGGCTGAGGCAAATTTTTCGCCTCAACCCGATTTGCGCCATTTTTTTTCACTCCCAACCCCCATTGAAATGACTCCTATCTTAGCAAAGACAGGAGTCATGCCCCCTTGCCCAATGGCCATGCCCAGGGGACTTATGTCCCCTGGGCATGGTCATTGGGCATAGTGGCATGTAGGGGGGCACAAATCAGGCCCCCCTATGCCACCCAAAAAAAAAAAAAAAATACCTACCTGAACTTACCTTAAGTTTCCTGGGATGGGTCCTTCCATCCTTGGGTGTCCTCCTGGGGTGGGCAAGGGTGGCAGGGGGTGTCCCTGTGGGCATGGGAGGGCACCTCTGGGCTCCTTCCGAGCCCACAGGTCCCTTAACGCCTGCCCTGAGCAGGCGTTAAAAAATGACGCAAACGCGGCTGGACGTCATTTTTTTTTACCCGCTCACTCCCGGGCGTCATTTTTGCCCGGGAGTATAAATACGACGCACATGCCTCTGAGTCATTTTTTAGTAGGGAACGTCTACCTTGCATATCATTAATGCAAGGAAGGTGTCCACGCAAAAAAATGACGCAAACTCCATGAACTTTGACGCTAGACGCGTCTAACGCCAAAGTATAAATATGGAGTTAGTTTTGCGTCGAATTTGCGTCAAAAAAAACGACGCAAATCCGGCGCAAACGGAGTATAAATATGCCCCTAAGTGTGGCTGACCTGTGTCCCATGATGTTGTCTATCACATTTGTGATTTGGACAAGTCAGTGAGCCACATCCCTGCTGCTGTGTGCTGCCTCCACCTGTGCAGCCACTGCACGACGTGCAATCTCATAGGTTGAATTAGCTAGCCTATCGACAGAGCGACAGAATCCCCTGAACATGTTCATGAAGCGTCGCTCCTGCCTGCGGTGGCTCACCCTGTCATGGCGCAGCTCCTGGCATAGTTCCCGCACAGCAGAAGTGAGCTCCCTTGTGTCCTGCGATGCCTGGACCTGTCCCTCATGCAGCTGTTCTTTATTTGTATTCAGGCACTCCAGCTGACGATGCAGGCTCCCCATGTTAGCATTATGTTGCTGCATCTGTTTTTGTAAACCAGTGATCTTTTTTGTTCTGCAGGTGCTGCTGCTGCAACATAGCTGCTTCCAGGCCACCAAAAAAGGAGGTTCCCTCACCTGCCTCATACGCCTGTGCACCTGCATTTGTCGCCATCCTGCTGGGTGCTGTGGTCTGCTGCGAACTGGCCTCCTGCATCTGGGTGCATCTGCCAGTTGGGGATGGTGTATGTGGCCCTTCCTGCTGCTCATCGGAGTCCTGACTGAGCTCTGGCAGTGACAGTGCCCTGGGCCTGCGTCGGAGTGGCGCAATGGTGAGAGACCCACTTGTGTTGGAGTCTGAGGCTGGATGGGTGTCAGTCTCCCCTAAGCTGGCACATGCTGTGGCTGCTAGGCCTGGCCCACCTGCAATGACAATATGCAGCATGTCAGTTATGTTTATTACAAGTAAGGGCACACAATGGTAATAAAGGTACAGGTACTTCTTTTCACTGTGTTGTGGGTGTTGTGATCCTCTGGGTGTCGCTCAACTTAAATACATTGTGGCCCATATTTTTACTTTTTTAGCGCCGCATTTGCGTTGTTTTTTGACGTACAAGTGGCGCAAACATACAAAATACAATTGTATTTTGTAAGTTTGCGCCGCTTTTGCGTCAAAAAACAGCGCAAATGCAGCGCTAAAAAAGTATAAATATGGGCCTGTATGTGCTACTTTCAGCTCTGGGTTGTGGACTGCCACTCCCATAATGCATTGTTGTGCTGCTTCTAAGATGTGGAATGGACTACTTCTCACAATGTTTTACATTATTTGCTAATTCCTAAGGGGCTTTCGTGCATACACATATGGGGTTACAATTCAATATTGCACTTAACTTTGCTGGTACTCGGTGTGCCTGAGGTGTCTATCTTTGTGACCCCACTGACTGCTTCAGGGAGGAGTGTGGACTCCACTAGGTCCTCTAACGGGGTGGATGGTGACTCTGTGGGTGGACCACCTCCTGTGCTCCTGGCCTCCTGCAGTCTTCTTGCCACCCTCTCCTTGGCACGGGACCGCAGGTCGTACCACCTCTTCTTAATTTCTTCGACAGAGCGCTGTGCCACTCCAATAGCGCAGATCTTAGTGTGTATGTCTGCCCAGAGTCTCCTTTTCTCACTCTCCAGCACCTGGAGTGAGCTTTTGCCAAAAAGCCGGTCATGGCTCCTGACCACCTCCTCTGTCAGCACCTCCAGCTCTTGCTCGCTAAATTTTAGCTTCCACTTTCTTTCTCCCTTCTCCTTTCCTTGGGCTGAGGTGTCCATGGTTGTACAGGTGTGCTGCCTCCTTCAGAGTGTTGCTCAGTGTGGCTGGGCTGACTCTCTCTGGATGCTGGTTTGGGTGTGGCACCTTAAACTGCCTGGGATGACTCACTTCCTGCTTGTGATGTCATCAGGCTCCTCCAGGTGTGCTTTCTCGAAATTTCTCGCAATTTGCGATTTTCAATTACCGAATCGCAATTTGCAAAAATGCAAATTGAGATTCGGTAATTGTGCCTTGCAAACCACAAATAGCGAATTTTAAGAAATCGCTAATTCCGAATCGCAATTATGGTACATTGCCTATTGCGACTCGGAAATAGCGATTTCTTAAAAATCGCTATTTGCGATTCGCAGTGCCATTTCTTCATACATCTGGCCCCTAGTGTTGTGTTACCATGAGAAAGTACCTTTATTTTTGTAAGACTGTGTGGTTCTTTCATGTGTGATAAGTTGCTGTGTGACTATAGTGGTATTGCATAAGCTTTGCGTGTCTCCTAGATAAGTCTTGGCTGCTCATCTACAGCTACCTCTAGAGAGCCGTGGCTTCCTAGACACTGCCTACACTTCTCTAATAGGGAATACCTGGACCTGGTACAAGGTGATAACACCATAGGTGCTCACCGCAGACCAGGCCAGCTTCCTGCAGCAAGAAAATCTGTGAATGAAGAATTGGGACTTCAAGAACTGAGTTGGTGAGATCCAGTATGTGCTGTTTAGCCACCACCAACCTCTTTACCAAGTTTGACCATTTATCGTCCAAACTCTGAGGTTTAGTATTAGTTTCCTCTATGCACGGTCACTATGCTCTTATCTGCACCAGAAGAAGATCCATGGAAATGGAGGAGACAGATTTCGTGGGTGAAGGAGGGTCTTTTTTTTATCTTCTGGTTAAAACTTTCCCTATTCCATGTGGCGCAGCACCATTTCCTGAAGATGTAGAAGAGGCAGAGCTTCTAAGGGTCAAGGCATTTGTATCCTCCATCTCAAATTTGATATCAAAAGCATAATGTATGAACTTGTGAAGGAAAAGAGACAAATGATGATTTTGAGCGACGTGGATTTTATTTTAATCTGTTCAAACAGCAATGTGCAAAAAGTGAATGTGTGTGGCTATAGATAAAAACAATTAAACATTGATAGCTTTCCCATCTCTTATGAGAAAGGGTTCTTCCTTTCTTGTTTTATGTGTATATGACTTACTTGAAGAGCAGTAGATGACTTTTGCTCCCAAGTTGTACAGTACTGCGGGCCCAGCTGCTGATTCCTTGTTCAGCTAGAGTGCGCTTGCTGCCTATAACTGCCATGGTCACTAGAGCTGCAAGCAGTTCCATGCAGAAGAGTGCTGCAAATGTTATGATGCCAGCTGCCATAGCATTAGGGGGCTCAGGCCATGAAATGAGCAGCTCCACAGCTCCACAGCTCCATGCCAGCAGAAGGAAATGCAATGATGGTACATGCGGTAGGGAGAGGTGACTCTGGCACTGGGAGGCTAGTGCAGGCAATCTCCTGAAAATGTGGGCCAGGCCGCAGGTGCATTAAAAGCAGCACCAACTTTGGGTCCTTCAGGGAAACTTATGGAAGCTGTTCCCTCAACTGTGCACCCCACCTGTACAGGTGCTGAACCTTCAGGATGATGATTTAATTTGGAGGCTGACAGAGTCAAGCAAGGGAATTTGGCCACATCTCACAGCTGCTCCTCCGCTCCTCTTGTCAGCTTATTTTCCCCACTGGGCCCAAAGTGAAACATGAGTATTTGTTTTGCAATTTTATATAGCACAAACTTGACTCTGAGATATTTGAGCTCTTTACATGAGAACCAGCAGTTACATTTCACAAGGACACATTCACTTTTATTTTTTAGGCACTAACGCAGTTTTGCACCAAAATGATTAGCACCAGCTTGTGCCATTCCTGAGCACCAGACAGGCGCCATATTTATGGAATGGCGCAAGCAGGTGCAAAGGGTGGGCTAGCGTAAAAAAAAAAATGACATTAGCCGGGTGGGGCTGGCGGTATGGGAGACGGGGATTTTGCTCCAAAAAATGACATTAGGCTGGTTAGCGAGTCAAAAAAGATGACTCTAACCAGCCTAGCGTCATTTTTTGACACAAACCATCCATACCACAACTCTTGTCTTAGAAAAGACAGGAGTCATGCGCACCACCCCAATGGCCAGCACAGGGGACAAGGGTCCCTTGGGCATGGCCATTGCACCCTGTGCCATACATGGGACCCAAGTTGGGCCCCCAGAGGCACTTTAATTAAAAAAGAAAAATTGACTTACCTATACTTACCCTACTTACCTGGGATGGGGTCCCCCATCCTCCGGTGTCCTTCTGGAGTGGGTGGGGGTGTTCCTGGGGCTTGAGGAGGGCACCTGTGGACCCATTCCATGGTGTTTAACCATTGAAATGCGTCCACAGGTCCCTTAACACCTGGTCTGGCCCAGGCATTAAATAATGGTGCAACGCCCCCTCCTTCCACCCGTGTGTCATTTTAGCACGGGGGATAAATATGGGGCTATTGGGTTAGCACCATTTTATTTTATGGAAATGCCTACTTTGCATCTCATTGACGCAAGGTAGGTTCACGCATTTAAAAAAAACGGTGCAAACTCCAATATTTTGACGTTAGACATGTCTAACGTCAAAATATAAATTTGGAGTTCGTTTTGCCCGAATTTGCATAAACAATGTTGCCAATTTTGACGCAAATGGGGTATAAATATGCCCCTAAGGGTCTGATTTAATTCATGGTGGGCAGCGTGCTATTCCGCCATGAGGACGGAGTAAATTACTCTGCCCCCATGACTCAGACGCCACGTAACTAATTATCATTACCAAGAACAGCCATTATAGCGGTTCCTGACAATCCATATTACTGCTATGGGGCTGCTGCAGCAGGATGCAGACCTGTAGCAGGTGATAATCATTTATCCTTTTTAAAAATAAAATATCAAAACGCAATTTTCTTTTATGAAGAGATAAAATATGAGGCCCCCCTCGCCATGAGAGCCTTCTACCATGGCAGGGGAAGCTTTGTAACAATTTTCCTACTCCTTACCGTCAGGTTTTACTTGGCCATTAAAAACAGCAAAACAATGACTGCATGTTCACCTATCTAAATTGGGGGGGTGGATGTGTAGCCATTTCTCCGAGGCCAATACTCACCAGGGCCGTCAGAGAAAGTTTGCCATGGCAGAGTAGTCTCTGCTGTGGCCAAATTGTAGGTCCGAAAGCATTTAAATCAAATGGGCGGACCTTCATATTGGCAATATGTACACTACGTCACAGTGGCAACAGAATATGCATACTGACAATGTATAAATCGGGCCCTAAGGGATTTGCCCATAATCACAGGATGTTTACCCAAAAGCCAAGACTCCAACCCGGTCTCCCGGTTCCAAAGTCAGCAGCTCTAGCCATTAGGTTAGGCCACATGCTTTCCTGACTCTACTCCACTCTTCTCAGAGACCAGTCTCCACCCAGCCTCGGACCCTTAATCAATACACAGAGAGCAATCTTGTAGTAGGCCCAAATAGATAATAAAAATCATAAGGTGGCAAACAAACTAAAAGCAAGTACAAAGCCTCCACTTTCTATGGGGGGGGGCACAGAAAAATATAGGTTGATCTGACTCACGCCCCACTAAGCTTTGGCCCTCGGTTGAATTACTTCTTTGAAATTTATATATTATAGGGGATATTTACAAGGAGCTTCCTTTCTTTGTTAGCTCCATATTTACAATGTGACGCATTTGGATAAATGTGTCATTTTGACAGGCCTGCATGAAAAAAACTTGCCTAGGATATGGCTGCACCACAAAGATTTTACTGTATGCAGCGTGGGCCTTCCATCAGAAAAAGCCTCCAAAACCCAGGCGTAGAGACTGTTACAGTGACTTTTAAAATTGATTCTGACCGTTTTTGTTCACTTCACACCCTGTAAGGTGTCTATTTTACACCTCCCCAATAGTTGTAGTAGGTCTACACATGTGGCAATCATTTTTTAGGACCCCTTGACCAACATGGGACCATTGAACTTATGGGGCCTGATTTAAGAAAAGTGCATCCAATGCAGCACCACTTGTCTGGCGCCCATTGGCTCCCCCCCTAACGCCACGTGTGTGCACCATATCTAATTATATATATATATATATATATATATATATATATATATATATATATATATATATATGTGCTATATTTTGGTTGTCTGCGTCCTGAAATTGCCTCTGTTTCAATGGGGGAAAAAAAAATTCTCCTGATTACTTTTTTTTTATTTTCCACTTTCTTCTTCTAAAATGTTGGCAGATATGGGTATAGTCAGGGCCACTGGAATTATGCAATTGTGCAGTGTCAATCAATCAATCGATCACTTGTAAAGCGCATTACTCACCCGCTTGGGTCTCAAGGCGCTGAGGGGGGATGGTGGGGGGGAGGGGAAGGATTGCTACTGCTCGAATAGCCAGGTCTTGAAGCGTTTCCTGAAGGTCGGGAGGTCCTGGGTCTGATGTAGGTGAATGGGGAGAGAGTTTCAGGTCTTGGGAATGAGGTGGGAGAAGGATCTGCCGCCGGCTGTAGTTCGATCGATGCGAGGAACGGTGGCGAGGGCGAGGTGGGTGGAGCGGAGTTGGTGGATGGGAGCGTAGAAGGTGAGTCGCTCGTTGAGGTAGGCGGGGCCTGCGTTGTGGAGGGCTTTGTGGGCGTGGATGAGGAGTTTGAAGGTGATCCTCTTGTTGACGGGAAGCCAGTGCAGATCTCTGGGGTGGGCTGAGATGTGGTTGTGGCGTGGGATGTTGAGGATGAGGCGTGCGGAGGCGTTCTGTATTCGTTACAGTTTCTTCTTGAGCTTGGCCGTTGTTCCTGCGTAGAGTGCGTTGCTGTAGTCCAGTCTGCTGCTGACGAGGGCGTGGGTGACCATCCTTCTGGTTTTGGTGGGGATCCATCTGAAGATCTTACGAAGCATGCGGAGGGTGTTGAAGCACGAAGATGAGACGCCGTTGACTTGCTGGGTCATGGTGTGCGATGAGTCTAGGATGAAACCTAGGTTGCGTGCTTGGGTGGTAGGTGTTGGTAGCACTCCCTAGGGTGGCTGGCCACCAGGAGTCGTCCCATGCGGAGAGGTTGGAGCCTAGGATCTCAGGGCCATATTTATACTCCGTTTGCGCCGAAATTGCGTCGTTTTTTTTTACGCAATTTCGACGCAAAACTAACGCCAACTAACGCCATATTTATACTATGGCGTTAGAGGCGAATAGCGCCAAAGTTCCCGGAATGTGCGTCATTTTTTAGCGTGAACCCCTTCCTTGCGTTAATGATATGCAAGGGAGGCGTTCCCGTCTAAAAAATGACTCCCAGGCCTTTACGTGGTATTTATACTCCCGGGCAAAAGAGACGCCCGGGAGTTGGCGTGGCTAAAAACGGCGCATTTGCGCCACTTTTTAACGCCTGCTCAGGGCAGGCGTTAAGGGGCCTGTGGGCTCAAAATGAGCCCACAGGTGCCCTCCCATGCCCCCAGGGACCCCCCCTGCCACCCTTGCCCACCCCAGGAGGACCCCCAAGGATGGAGGGACCCACCCCAGGGACATTCAGGTAAGTTCAGGTAAGTATAATTTTTTATTTTTTATATTTTTTTTTGGTGGCATAGGGGGGCCTTATTTGTGCCCCCCTACATGCCACTATGCCCAATGACCATGCCCAGGGGACAGAAGTCCCCTGGGCATGGCCATTGGGCAAGGGGGCATGACTCCTATCTTTACAATGATAGGAGTCATGTTGATGGGGGATGGGCGTCGTTAAAAAATGGCGCAAGTCGGGTTAAGACGATTTTTTCGACGTAACCTGACTTGCCCCATTTTAAGACGCCCATGCGCCATTTTCCCCCTACGCCGGCGCTGTCTGGTCTACGTGGTTTTTTCCCACGCAAACCAGGCAGCGCCGGTCTGATTGCGCCGTCTAACGCCATTCCATAAATACGGCGCCCGCTTGGCGCTTCAGAATGGCGTTAGACGGCGCAAAACTTTTTGACGCTAAACTGCGTTAGCGCAGTTTAGCGTCAAAAAGTATAAATATGGGCCTCAGTCTTGTCCGAGTTCAGTTTAAGGCGGCTCTTCTCCATCCAGTTGCCAATGGAGTGCAATCCGTCTTGGAGGTTGGTTTTTGCGGTGGCGGGGTACTTGGTGAGCGAGAGGATCAGCTGGGTTTCGTCTGCGTAGGAAACGATGTTGTGGTGACTTCGTTGCAATAGATTTGCGCATCTGCTACATAGTCCATCATTTCCCTCATAACCTGAAGATTTTTTTTAAAATGTGTTTCTAGCTGAACTGACCAAAAGGTTACTAAAAATGCAGAGGCACTCTTTCCTAGGCAGTGGAATGCCTTTTGCAAAGGTAGACTAGTTACATTTGTATTGCTTATTGCTATATTTGGGTGTTAAACTAGCACCAGTGAGAAGCAACCAAGGCACAGGTAGTGTTAACAAGTTTAAAAATGTCAAACTGAGGAAACAATACTATCACTTAATGTGCCGCATTATGCCGCATAATGTGTCTTTTCTTGCTGCATTATGTACTCGCCCCCGGTTACAGTACGTTCCTACGTGGTCCTGTGCGGTAATGAAACTCGCGAATTACACCAGGGTGCAGTACCACGAGTGCTCCCTAGGGGTCCCTCATGAAGTCAGCCAGGCACAACACACCCGGGGTGCAGTACCGCAGATTGTCATTAGAGGTCCCTAATGACGTCAGTCCTGGTGGATATACCCTAGGAGAGCCTTGACAGCGGATGTTACTGGAGGCCCCATTTGCCCATAATGCATTGCAAAAAAAAGTCAAACCCCTCGCTCCCTTTAAAACAAAATCGACTTCTCACAAGTAGACTTTAATACAGTACTATTCAGCATACAATATCTACAATTTCTTCTGCACATTTCAAGGTCAACTACATGTACTTAATCGCCATAACAGTCAAATGACCACATTTACAGTACGACCAAGAATGAAATTTTAAAATGATCAGAAGAATCTTGCGCTTATTTCAAATTTCGTGTCTTGGGTTCAGTTGCACTTTGTGTGGTGACTGAAGATGAGACATTGAAATTTTTGGACGATCTTTGATTATTCAGAGGTCTAAAATTAACTTTGTTATGAAAGCTATAATATATGTTTTGAAATAGCGGTAAATTAGATCTATGTTGAAAACTGCAATTTATATTTGGTGTTTGCAAAAGCGTGATAAATAAAACGCATCTTTAGCATTATAATTATAAAGTGATTTGGAGTTTGTTTTCTCTATAGTTATTCGTGAAGAATGTGAGTTTTGAACTACGTTGCCGCTCTCCCCCCTGCCGCTGGCTTCAAAGTGCTTTGCTGCACTAGCATCAATATTTTTGATGCTACTGCAGAAAAGCCGCACAACAGCATAAAAAATGTTGATGTTTTTGTTCTAACGACAGCCACGATGCGCCATATTTTAAATACTGCACCACCGTGATTGTCATATGGTGGAATGGGGCGGAGCAAGAAAAGTGGCGTATCAGGACCGTTGCACCACTTTCTTGTAAATATGCACAGATGGGGCATGTTTACAAGCCTCTAGCACCCCCTTGCGGCACCCTAGCACCATTTATTTTACGCTCAGGTGGCGTTAAGGAGATTCCCACTGAGAGAGCGTAGTTTAAATATTTCATATTAGATGTGAAATGCTTATACCTAACAATGCTGCATACAAAAACGATCATAAAATATTATTTGCTTAAATGTATTCCTAACATGATTATAAGAGTGAAGTTACTATTGTGCACATAAACTAATGTCGACTGCAAGAAATAATTGTTTGCATTATAATTAATTGAATATGTTAACGCTTACAAATATTGCATTTGCATTAGAACCTATAGGCCTTAAATTAGCGTGAGTTGAAAGTTAGCCGTGTAGCTCTCATATTAAAGCATATTTTTCTGTTTTTCAGTGTACTGATTCGTAAAAGGCCATGACACAGCATGTGTTCTTTTCCTTTGTTTTATGTTGCAAGTTATGCCTTATTCCCATCCGCGTGCTAGCTGCCTTAGTATAAGTTTATACGTTTTGCAACAAATATAGAAACATTCAAGGACACTTTACCATGGAAAAGAGAACTTTTGACCCGAAGAACGTGCCAAAGGATGAAGTAACCCTGGATGTGCCACCTACGAAGACATCAATTATGAAGACCAATCAAAACGTTATAAATTATCGTGGGGTGACAATGTAGATTTTCCTAGTAATTTATGAAGGAAAGTCTTAATTTCATTAAAGACACGGAGGCGAGTATTATGCAGTAGTCTTTTCTTTATTTTAATAGCAGCTCCAGTCAAGATCAACTACAACTCCCATAAGGCAAACCACAAGTAGCCAATGGGAGAACAACAGTAGTCCATAACAGTGCACCAATCACCGCCGTATTCACGGAATAATACCCATCCTGACTGAAAGCAGCCCTCTTTTCTTGTGCGAAACTCAATGAGAAGTAAACAATGGAATAATAGCACAACAAATGCAAAACGCCAAACAGAGCGAGAAAGCTTCTTGTAGATAAAATAACAGTCTCTGAAGGAAATCCGGCAGGTTTTGTCGACTCGTCTCTTGACAATCCCTGAAAGGAAACTCCGGGAAGGCCACCGCACCTAAACGATCTCTATGCAGAGGTTTGCTGTGTTGAAGTAGAAGCTAAAAGGGTGGGTAATAAAAAAACAGAATTAGAATTTATAGCGGCGGGATAATACTCGCCTCCGTGTCTTTAATAAAATTAAGACTTTCCTTCATAAATTACTAGGAAAATCTACATTTTATGACAAGACCGGAGGCTCCTATTATGCAATTTTAAAGCGAATCTAACACATTAAAAGAGGCATGCTGAATCGGTTTACAATAAAAAACTTTGAATACATTATCATTAGACCAGTCAGCCGACCTGAGAATATCCTCTAAACGAGAACCAGCCCAGAAAGCTTTAGATGCCATGGCTCCTCTAGCTGAATGCGCACCAAAAGCAGAGGTATCAATACCAGCCAAAGTCATAATCCAGCGGACCAAAAGGGCCAAAGTAGGAGAGGATACAGGATTGTAAGGTTTCCTAAAAGAGATCAACAACTGAGTAGAAGAGGACTTTCTCAAATCGTCTGTCCATTGTTCATAAACCTTTAAACATTGACCCACACAGAGCCCGGGATGATCAGGAAAAAAGGGATAAAAAACTGAAGAAAGGTTAGTTTTGGTACGTCTCACTACATTAAACAGAACCCCGGAGGGAGTAAAATAGCGAGCAGTAACATCGAGAGCTCTAACATCACATAATCGTTTAAAAGATGCCAAACATAAAAGCATAGCTAGCTTAGCCGATAACTGCTTTAAAGATAACAACGGATTGTCGGGCCAAGAGGCAAACAAAGTTAGTACTGCATTGACATCCCATAAACAACTGTATTTAGGGCCTTATTTATACTTTTTGGTGCAAAACTGCACTAAGGCAGTTTTGCCCCAAAAAGTTTTGCACTGGCTTGCACCATTCCATAAATATGGTGCCCGGCTGGTGCACAGAAATGGTGCAAGCCGGTGCTAAACTTTTTGGTGCAAAACTGAGTTAGTGCAGTTTTGCAGCAAAAAGTATAAATAAGGGCCAATATTTTGTAAGTTTGTGCCACTTTTGCGTCATAAAATGACATTAATGCGGTGCAAAAAAAGTTTAAATCAGGGCCTTAGTGCTAGATGGGTCTAGCACCAAAGTATAAATATGGAGTTAGTTTTGCACCGAATTAGAGTAAAAAAAAATGGCACTAATTCGGTGCAAACAGAGTATAAATATGCCGCAGGGTATAAATATGCCCCTAAATATGGCGTTAAGGCCATAGAGTGATTTTTTGCACGGGAACGCCTACCTTGCATCTCATTAAGGCAAAGTAGGTTTCCACTTTCGAAAAATGACTTTAACTCCATAAATTTGGTGCTAGAGGGTCTAGCACCAAAGTATAAATATGGAGTAAGTTTTGCACCTAATTAGAGTAAAAAAAAATGACACTAATTCGGTGCAAACAGAGTATAAATATGCCCCTTAGGTTTTGGTGGATTAAAACATTTGACTCCCTTTAATAAACGACAAACCAGCGGGTGTTCGCCAATAGGCTTCCCTTGGAAGTAAACATGAGCCGAAGAAATCGCAGATCTATATAAATTAATAGTACGAAAGGACTTACCTTTACTGGCTTCCGACGCCAGAAAATTGACCATCAAAGACACATCCGCTGTAATGGGATCAACTTGTCTTCCCAAACACCAGCAACACCAGAGAGACCAAGCTGATCTATAAGCCTTCTTTGTTTCAGGAGCTGTAGCCCGGTCAATGAGGGCTGCAGCTTCTGCCGAAATTGAAACGCTAGATCGGGATTCCCCGAAATTTTCCATGCCGATAAGATCAGGGACTCTTGAAGAATTAAACTGTGACGGAGGCCTTGATGATTGGACAGGAGATCTGGAAAGGAGGGTATCAGAATCGGGGATTCGATTGACAGTTCCAGGAGGGAAGGGAACCACACCTGGGAGTGCCAATAAGGAACTATGAGGACTAGAGAAGCTCGTTGACGTCTGACTTGTGCCAGAACTCTGGGAATCAAGATAAAAGGAGGAAAGGCGTAATTGAGGGAAAACAACCAATCCTGAGTAAACGCATCGAAGGCTAGAGCTAGAGGATCTGGAAGCCAGCTGAAAAAACGTGGAAGTTGAGCGTTTAGCAGTGAAGCAAAGAGATCTATATGGAAGGGTCCCCACTTGTGTAGTAGGGCGTTGAACACCTGTAAGTTGAGCCTCCAGTCGCTGGAATCCCGAAAGAAACGAGAGTACCAGTCCGCTACCAGATTGAGGTTGCCCGGAAAATATTCGGCTTGAACAGAGATTTTGTTTTGAAGACAGAACTCCCAAAACCCTTTCGCTAATTCCGCTAAAGGTTTGGATTTTGTGCCTCCTAACCGATTTATGTAACGCACCGCCGAAATGTTGTCCATTCTGAGCAGAACCGAACAAGAAATCCTGTCTTTTGCGAGGCTCCTGAATGCAAAGGAGCCTGCAAGCATCTCTAAACAGTTTATGTGCAATTTTGACTCCTCTAGAGACCATGAACCTCCAGTCGAGATTGCACCACACCGGGCTCCCCAACCCGTCAGACTTGCATCTGACTCTAATACAAGATCTGGGGCTGATGCAAAGATAGTTCTGCCGTTCCAGGCGTCTAAATGGTCTATCCACCACTGGAGTTCTGCCCGTGACTCTTGATCTAGAGCTATAATATCTGAATAAGCTAGACCTTTTTGGATATGCCGAATCTTTAGTCTTTGTAATGCTCGATAATGCAGAGGACCCGGAAAAATTGCTTGAATTGAGGACGAAAGCCGACCCACAATTCTTGCTAAAGATCTGAGGGATATAAAAGAACTGCGAAGAATCAGAAGAATTTCTGACTTTATGGATTTGATCTTTGATGACGGTAGAAGGAGAGTAGCTGATACGGAATCTACCAAAAAGCCTAGGAACTCGATTTGTTGAACTGGCTCTAAAGAAGATTTCTCGTAATTTACGATAAAACCTAGATCCTCCAACAGAACGCAAGCTAGACGCACTTGAGACAATAGCAAGGTGCGAGTCTGACTCATGATCAAAATGTCGTCCAAGTAAATCACCAGGCGTACGCCTCGAGCTCTGAGAAAAGCCGCCACAGGCTTCATTAATTTTGTGAAGCACCATGGGGCGGAGGAAAGGCCGAAAGGAAGAGCGGTGAAACGAAAGTACTGACCTGCCCAGTGGAATTGGAGGAACTTCTGCGAGACGGGATGAATGGGAACTGACAGATAAGCATCCCGAAGATCCAATCTTACCAACCAATCGCCTCGAAGAAGAGTATCTCTGAGATGAAGAATAGTCTCCATCTTGAAATGCCGATAAAGAACAAACTGGTTGAACTGTTTCAGATTGATGACTGGACACATTTTCTTGTTCTTTTTCTGAACAAGAAAAACGGAACTGAGGAAACCTGAAGGATCTAGAGAACAAGGAACAATAGCTTGTTTTTGCAGCAGAGATTGAATCTCCAACGAGATCAAATCTGTCATTTGATCTGAAAACTGAAGAGGAGGAGGAAAAACCTCTTGAAAAGGTTCTGAAAAGAGTTCTATAACATAACCTCGCACTGTGTTTAAAACCCAAGGATCCTTTGTAAGATCCTCCCATCTTGACAGACATTGCGGAATGCGACCCCCCCACCACAGGAGTAAAGGAAGTCTTACTTACCGAGTTGAGTCGCACCTCTGGTGTTACGGCCTCCTTTTGCCCTGAAGCCCCTGCTTCTTTGGGGATAGAATTGAGGCCTGTAATCCTGATAGGAGTTCTGGTAGGCACCGCGGGAACCTTGGTTGGCGTAAGTTCGGCCGGCAAAGCGGTTCCTACTTCTGCCGGCCCTGGTGAAAACCCGAGAAGCGAACATCTTCTTCAAAGATTGCTGCGCCTTATCCAACGACGAAAAAGTGGTCACATACTTGCTTAACTCCTTAATGAAGGAATCACCAAACAGCAATCCTTCTGCTTTTACCCCCGGATCTGAACCGGCTAAATTAACCAATTTTGGGTCCAACTTGAGCAAGAGTCCTTTCCTCCGTTCGTGGGTAATGGAGGAATTAGCATTTCCTAACAAACAAACAGCCAGCTGCGCCCATAAGGAGAGTTCTTCCGGGTCAATGGCCACCTGTTCCAGCCGAGCTGATTCCGCTATATCAAATATGCGAGTCAAGGGGCCCACAATGTCCAAAAGTTTATCCTGACATGTGGACCAGGCCTTATCTACCCCTTCACGGGGATCCTTGCCGTATCTGGTGAAGAACGTCAGGAGTGAGGAATCAATCGCTGGAGTCGCCGTTATCTTAGAAGACAGAGCCGGGCGAGGACACTCCGATTTTAACTTCGCCTGGACCTGTTTATCCAAGGGGGTACGAAGTCTGGCAGTGACGTGGTTCGCCAGATGTTCTGAGGGAAGCCACTCTGTGGAATTCGGATGCTGGATATCCCCAGGGTCAAACATAGGTACCCCTTCAGAATCCAGAATGGCTGTGGACTCTTTTTGAGAGGAGGAGGGAAGAACAACTCTCCAACATCCTCATCCGAACTACCCTCATCCGACTCAGGAGCATTTATTTCCTCATCTGTGTCCAAAATTTTTGTTATTTTAATAGGGGATGATATATGTTTGGTTTTAACCATGCATTTTCTCATAGACTTAGCTATTAACCCCTCCTTATTAGGAGGCCCATGAGGAACCACGTCCTCCGCCATGTGTGAAACACTGTCACTTCCAGTTAGCGTCGCTTTTTTATTTTTTGAAGGGATTGGACGCTTTCTGCTTTCCCCCCCAGAATGGGCCAGCATGGTCTTGGACACAATATTAACAACCGAATTTTCCAAATTTTTTGAAAGTTTTTGCCAAGAGGCAACCATAGCCTGATCCACAGAAGACTGAATAAAATCATTTAAATGTTCCTTTAAAACATCTTCCTCCTCCTCATGAGTTAACTGAGGCTGGGTACTATCCATGATAAAATCTGAAACACAACCCTTTTATCCCAGACAGGCAAGGGTTAAACCTCTCTCAAAGAGAGGAAAGGAGATATCTGGCCCCGCCCACGGGCGGAGTTATCCGAGAAGAAACCGAGCCGGGAGCTGAAACTGACAGAAAGCCGATGAACCTGCCAAGACGAGCGTTTGCTGAGCCCCAGGAGCAGCGTCGAGGTAAGCGTGCAGTTTCTTCAATGCGCGTAGGCTGAAATATGCCAACGCGCGCTGAAGAACCTCAAACGGTCACAGGGACCGTTACCGGCCGCACGCGATCCAAAAAAATCAATATAGAACCCCTGCGGCTGACAAGCCAAACTAACAACCCACATGAAAACGAAAGAAATAATTTTAATGTCTAACACGCACTAACGATGCGCCGATTATAAAATGAAGGGAAAAACGAATAATACTTATCTTGACTGAGGAGCAGCAAGAAAAGAGGGCTGCTTTCAGTCAGGATGGGTATTATTCCGTGGATACGGCGGTGATTGGTGCACTGTTATGGACTACTGTTGTTCTCCCATTGGCTACTTGTGGTTTGCCTTATGGGAGTTGTAGTTGATCTTGACTGGAGCTGCTATTAAAATAAAGAAAAGACTACTGCATAATAGGAGCCTCCGGTCTTGTCATAAAATTTGGATTACCTAATGTATAATTTGATAGGCTAAAGATAGTGGGGTATAGCGATTATCCAATAGAATTTTGGGGGAAGGTATTGCGAAAAAGGGATAAAAACTCATGACACAGAAGGGTTGTTAGAATTAGGTAGGGAATGATATCGATTGCATCCAGAAACTCTGTCACTCTGTTTTGTGACTTGAGACTTAAACAAACATCCTCATCCATAGACTGCCCCTTTACACTTCTCCTCCTTATGAGGGAAGTGTCCCCTGTCCCTTAGATGAAATAAACTGTTGGCGATCCAACTGATGCCCTGAAGACGAGGACTGATCCTGTATGCCGAGGAGGATAATTATGACAATGCTATTGTAAATTGTCTGTTGCTTTTCCTTTCTAGGTACCAACTGCTGTATTTTTGGATAGAGTCCTTAGTCAGATGTTTTCCAAATTCGTGTTCAAAATTATTTTGCATGAAGTCCAACATGCTGATGCTAATTAGTGGTTAGGCTAGGTGATCACTTTGACTGACGCAAATAGACGTGACCGACATTGCGCTATGCTGAACTGAGACATATATGACATTCTCTGCACTCTGATCTATGCATATCTTATCTTGGTGCTCTCAATGTCTGTGATCTTTGCATTATTGAAGCCTTATCATAGCTGTCGTGTTGTGACTTTGCTCATATGCTTCTTGATTTTGAGATTGACACTTTTATTATTAGATTGTAATCAATAGGGAATAAAATTCACAAAAACTCCAATAAAGGTGTGGTTATTCATGGCTGAAAGGTCATGGTTGCGCCAAGCAGTTTAATAAATGTCTTTATCCAAAGTAAAGTATATTGTGGTGATATATGTTGATAACGTCATTGACATATTGCTTGACATATTGATCAGTTATCTCGTTCTACGTTGTCTCACCACTGGGTCAAAAGATTCATCGGCCTAAAACAAGTCCTAATGTGTATAAAATTGCTATAAAGGGACGTGTTATCAGTTTGGTAGCAGAGTGACGGTTTGGCCCTTGGGGGCCCTAGGACGTAGATTCATTGTTTAATTTGTTTTTCTGTGATAATGCAAATTGGAGGTATGATGGGTTTCTAAGTTCATCATGACTTTCCCGGGATCTTGGAGCCTGCCTGAATGAGTTGGGGAATGTTCTCGGCGACATAGTATAGGTGGTTAGGGTCTTTGCGCTTGCTTAGCTTATGCATTTTGCAGGTGATTGTGAAGAATTGTGTGCATTTAGGCCAAACTAAGGCCCATATTTATACTTTTTGACGCTAAACTGCGCTAACGCAGTTTAGCGTCAAAAAGTTTTGCGCCGGCTAACGCCATTCTGAAGCGCCATGCGGGCGCCGTATTTATTGAATGGCGTTAGCCGGCGCAAGCAGACCGGCGCTGCCTGGTGTGCGCGAGAAAAACCACGTACACCAGGCAGCGCCGGCGTAGGGGGAAAATGGCGCATGGGCGTCTTAAAATGGGGCAAGTCAGGTTACGTCGAAAAAATCGTCGTAACCCGACTTGCGCCATTTATTTTCGACGCCCATCCCCCATCAACATGACTCCTATCATTGTAAAGATAGGAGTCATGCCCCCTTGCCCAATGGCCATGCCCAGGGGACTTATGTCCCCTGGGCATGGTCATTGGGCATAGTGGCATGTAGGGGGGCACAAATCAGGCCCCCCTATGCCAAAAAAAATTATTTAAAAAAAAAAAAAAAATACTTACCTGAATGTCCCTGGGGTGGGTCCCTCCAGCCTTGGGTGTCCTCCTGGGGTGGGCAAGGGTGGCAGGGGGGGTCCCTGGGGGCAGGGGAGGGCACTCTGGGCTCATTTTGAGCCCACTTGTCCCTTAACGCCATGCCTGACCCAGGCGTTAAAAAGCGGCGCAAATGCGCCGTTTTTAGCCACGCCCACTCCCGGGCGTCTCTTTTGCCCGGGAGTATAAATACCACGTAAAGGCCTGGGAGTCATTTTTTAGACGGGAACGCCTCCCTTGCATATCATTAACGCAAGGAAGGGGTTCACGCTAAAAAATGACGCACATTCCGGGAACTTTGGCGCTATTCGCCTCTAACGCCATAGTATAAATATGGCGTTAGTTGGCGTTAGTTTAGCGTCGAATTTGCGTCGAAAAAAACGACGCAAATTCGGCGCAAACGGAGTATAAATACGGCCCTAAGTGTTGTTTAGTAGGAGTTGGCGTACTCCACAGTATGAGAGTAGGGAAGTCGGCGTACTTCATGTGAATGTAGCGCTTTAATGCTCAAAATTATCCACGTGGTTGGTTGTTGTGTACGGACCTGTCGAGGTCTAAGACTCCGGAGTATGAAGAAAATATGGTTTATGTTGTAATCTGTGCAGTTTAATAGGTCAATCGGGTGTGATTGACAAGTCAAGTCTGGGTCATAATGTGTGTATGAAAACCTTCGATGGAGATTTGACAAATTCTAAAGTGCACTAGAAGGAGTCATTGACAAGTCGAGAGTAGGATTTGTGGGTCGAATTCTGCTTGCGTATGCGGGAACTGATAAGGGAGAGTAGCGGCCGAGGCTTCAAGTGAAATCTGTGTAAAGTTCTGAAGCGAATGTGTTACCCTTCCTGTAGTAAAACGGCAGATTTGTGTTGTCATTTAAAGTGCTTGCAATAATCGCATTAGTTTATGTGAGATTGTATGGGTTCAGTGAGGAGCGGATGCGCCGCAAGACTTTGTCAGCTGCAGTGTGTGTGAGTGTGACGTCAGTGGCACAGTGCTGAGATAGGTCAGTTGTCGAGAGGGGTCGCGCACGGATTGGTTGCCGTCCGTGGGAGGCAATAGATGGAATAAGGCGGGTGAAGAGTGTCCTGGGAACTAAGTCACTTCTGATTAAATACAAAATAAGAGAATCACAAAAATGAATTTCGTTAAAGCATTTAAGAGCGCTCTAAAGGGAGACATATATATTGTTGCAACCGATGGGGAGCCTACACCACATGAGGGTACTCCAGCTTACATAGTCATGGAAGAGAAAGGTGTTGCGCCTTGCTTGTGGATGAAACAATGGCACAAATTAACAGAGAAAGGGGGATGTCTAGCGTTCCCAGAACATGGGACGTTTAATCCAAAGGTACTGGAAAATTTGAGGTGGATGTTAAGTACGCAGAAACCACCTCCGAGAACAGCTCAGTATGAGGCTTTGGCGATTTGGGACTTGGTGGCTCTTAAACATAGACAAGAAAGGTTTCAGAGAAGACTGAGAAGGGCAGAGAAATCTTATGCAGAGGCTAGGTGGGACAATGAGAACAAAATGTGGAGACGGGGAATTGTTGACGGATTGAAATTATTCCCAGCAATAACACAGGGAGAAGAGACGCAGGGAAAGAAAGCCTCCTGTAAAACTGACAAAGATTCAGGGAAATCTAAAGAGAATAAAAGATCTTGGGAAGAGGAAGATGATTCAGATGATGAGGAATTTATGGACAGATTATTACATGATCGTCCGCCACCATATGCGGTGAGCGACAGTGCTCCAAGTACTAGCTTGGATCCTGGGAACCAGACGTAGGAAAAGGGAGTTACTGATACGGTACAGACTAGCGATACAGCTCCGATACTGAATGGTGTCAGTGTACCCACTGCTCCAGACATACCGATACAGTTGCAGCCTCCACCACAGATACAGAGAATCTACCCTGATGTCCCAGTGCTTGAGACAACTACGAACTTGATAGTGCCGCCAGACCCGATATACACGAAGCCAAAGCTAATACAAATTGAATCAACTCCGAAATTAATGTCTCAACCACAACCACAGTTGATACCAGGGTACAACCCTGTAGCAGGTCCACCATTAGTGCCGGTTCCGGGTACAATAGAACAGATTTATGGAGTTGCTGCTCCAAGAAGTCTGGGTCCGGGTCAGACACCTGCCTCTATATCGTTACCCATTACTGTCGGTCCACCAGTGCCACTATATGCACAGGGTAAAACGGGCGTGTGTAATCAGGGAGTGATGACTCAGGAGGCGATAAGAGCAGGGTCCATAGGAACTCCACAGATAATGGCCCCCGGGGAACAAGTAATTGAACAGCCAAGGCCCTTAATGGACCTTAGTCCAGTAGGAGCACCTCTCGAAGCAATGCGTCAAGCAGGATTGGGAGTTCTAACTCCACAAACCATGAGCACAAATACCTCACATTCCCCAATGATGCATGCAGGGAACATTTCACTGCAAGGTTTTACAGTTCAACAGCTAAATGAATGGCTAGAAAAAACTTATACTTCACAGAAAACCGCAGTGGTTACAGTCGAACCAGAGAAAGAAAAACAAGATGAATACTTGAACTTTGTACGACTAGGGGCGGAAGCTGGCGAGTTGGTAGAAGGGACAATAGGAGTAAATAGATTGGAGTCGTACACAGAGGCAGAATTTAGATACTTATGCCCCAAGATTACTAGGGAGGTAGGCAAAGTACATCAGAGATTAGCGAACTTAGCAGACAAATAAAATATCGATATTGGAAACACTAAACATTTAAAAAGTTACAGATTAGATTTTGATTCAAAAGACTTTGAGCACATGAGGTCTGCAGGAATGAAGGCACATTTGAGAGAACTGTTGCACAGCGCACAAATTTGGGGTGCACTGGAACAATGGGAAGGCAGATGGCCAAAGAAAAGAGATAAGGGAAAAGGTGACAGCTCAGGGTCTAATCAAGCCAACACCTCACCTGATTTAGAATCAGTAAAAATATTACCTATGAGAGAAACAGCTGGTGGTGTTTTAGTTCATGTGCCTTGGACTAGAGGAGATATTCTATCCTTTACTAACGATTATCCCAGATTGAGAGAGAAGCCGATCGAGTGGTATCAACAAACAGATAGGTTTGTGAAACTTGCAAAGTCTCTCTGGGAAGACTTGAATACCTTGTTTGAGTACATGAGCACCAGCAGTTACATTTCACAAGGACACATTCACTTTTATTTTTTAGGCACTAAAGCAGTTTTGCACCAAAATGATTAGTACCAGCTTGTGCCATTCCTGAGCACCAGACAGGCGCCATATTTATGGAATGGCGCAAGCAGGTGCAAAGGGTGGGCTAGCGTAAAAAAAAAAATGACGTTAGCCGGGTGGGGCTGGCGGTATGGGAGACGGGGATTTTGCACCAAAAAATGACATTAGGCTGGTTAGCGAGTCAAAAAAGATGACTCTAACCAGCCTAGCATCATTTTTTGACACAAACCATCCATACCACGACTCTTGTCTTAGAAAAGACAGGAGTCATGCGCACCACCCCAATGGCCAGCACAGGGGACAAGGGTCCCTTGTGCATGGCCATTGCACCCTGTGCCATACATGGGGCCCCAAGTTGGGCTCCCAGAGGCACTTTAATTAAAAAAGAAAAATGTACTTACCTATACTTACCCTACTTACCTGGGATGGGGTCCCCCATCCTCCGGTGTCCTTCTGGAGTGGGTGGGGATGTTCCTGGGGCTTGAGGAGGGCAACTGTGGACCCATTCCATGATGTTTAACCATTGAAATGCGTCCACAGGTCCCTTAACACCTGGTCTGGCCCAGGCATTAAATAATGGTGCAACGCCCCCTCCTTCCACCCGTGTGTCATTTTAGCACGGGGGATAAATATGGGGCTATTGGGTTAGCACCATTTTATTTTATGGGAATGCCTACTTTGCATCTCATTGACGCAAGGTAGGTTCACGCATCTAAAAAACGGTGCAAACTCCAATATTTTGACGTTAGACATGTCTAACGTCAAAATATAAATTTGGAGTTCGTTTTGCCCGAATTTGCATAAACAATGTTGTCAATTTTGACGCAAATGGGGTATAAATATGCCCCTAAGGGTCTGATTTAATTCATGGTGGGCAACGTGCTATTCCGCCATGAGGACGGAGTAAATTACTCTGCCCCCATGACTCAGACGCCACGTAACTAATTTATAAATGCCTGCCAAGTGGGCGGTCATTTATAAAATCATTACCAAGAACAGCCATTATAGCGGTTCCTGACAATCCATATTACTGCTATGGGGCTGCTGCGGCAAGACGCAGACCTGTAGCAGGTAATATTCATTTATCCTTTTTAACAAGAAAATATCAAAACGCAATTTTCTTCTATGAAGAGATAAAATATGAGGCCTCCCTCGCCATGAGAGCCTTCTACCATGGCAGGGGAAGCTTTGTAACAAATTTCCTATTCCTTACCGTCAGGTTTTACTTGGCCATTAAAAACAGCAAAACAATGACTGCATGTTCACCTATCTAAATTGGGGGGGTGGATGTGTAGCCATTTCTCCAAGGCCAATACTCACCAGGGCCGTCAGAGAAAGTTTGCCATGGCAGAGTAGTCTCTGCTGTGGCCAAATTGTAGGTCCGCAAGCATTTAAATCAGATGGGCGGACCTTCATATTGGCAATATGTACACTACGTCACAGTGGCAACAGAATATGCATACTGACAATGTATAAATCGGGCCCTAAGGGATTTGCCCATAATCACAGGATGTTTGCCCAAAAGCCAAGACTCCAACCCGGTCTCCCGGTTCCAAAGTCAGCAGCTCTAACCATTAGGTTATGCCACATGCTTTCCTGACTCTACTCCACTCTTCTCAGAGACCAGTCTCCACCCAGCCTCGGACCCTTAATCAATACACAGAGAGCAATCTTGTAGTAGGCCCAAATAGATAATAAAAATCATAAGGTAGCAAACAAACTAAAAGCAAGTACAAAGCCTCCACTTTCTATGGGGGGGGGCACAGAAAAATATAGGTTGATCTGACTCACGCCCCACTAAGCTTTGGCCCTCGGTTGAATTACTTCTTTGAAATTTATATATTTTAGGGGATATTTACAAGGAGCTTCCTTTCTTTGTTAGCTCCATATTTAGAATGTGACGCATTTGGATAAATGTGTCATTTTGACAGGCCTGCATGAAAAAAACTTGCCTAGGATATGGCTGCACCACAAAGATTTTACTGTATGCAGCGTGGGCATTCCATCAGAAAAAGCCTCCAAAACCCAGGCGTAGAGACTGATACAGTGACTTTTAAAATTTATTCTGACCGTTTGTGTTCACTTCACACCCTGTAAGGTGTCTATTTCACACCTCCCCAATAGTTGTAGTAGGTCTACACATGTGGCAATCATTTTTTAGGACCCCTTGACCAACATGGGACCATTGAACTTATGGGGCCTGATTTAAGAAAAGTGCATCCAATGCAGCACCACTTGTCTGGCGCCCATTGGCTCCCCCCCTAACGCCACGTGTGTGCACCATATCTAATTATATATATATATATATATATATATATGTATATATATATATATATATATATATATACGCTATATTTTGGTTGTCTGCGTCCTGAAATTGCCTCTGTTTCAATGGGGAAAAAAAAGATTCTCCTGATTACTTTTTTTTTATTTTCCACTTTCCTCTTCTAAAATGTTGGCAGATATGGGTATAGTCAGGGCCACTGGAATTATGCAATTGTGCAGTGTCAATCAATCAATCGATCACTTGTAAAGCGCAGTACTCACCCGCTTGGGTCTCAAGGCGCTGAGGGGGGATGGTGGGGGGGAGGGGAAGGATTGCTACTGCTCGAATAGCCAGGTCTTGAAGCGTTTCCTGAAGGTCGGGAGTTCCTGGGTCTGATGTAGGTGAACGGGGAGAGAGTTTCAGGTCTTGGGAATGAGGTGGGAGAAGGATCTGCCGCCGGCTGTAGTTCGATCGATGCGAGGAACGGTGGCGAGGGCGAGGTTGGTGGAGCGGAGTTGGTGGATGGGAGCGTGGAAGGTGAGTCGCTCGTTGAGGTAGGCGGGGCCTGCGTTGTGGAGGGCTTTGTGGGCGTGGATGAGGAGTTTGAAGGTGATCCTCTTGTTGACGGGAAGCCAGTGCAGATCTCTGGGGTGGGCTGAGATGTGGTTGTGGCGTGGGATGTTGAGGATGAGGCGTGCAGAGGCGTTCTGTATTCGTTACAGTTTCTTCTTGAGCTTGGCCGTTGTTCCTGCGTAGAGTGCGTTGCTGTAGTCCAGTCTGCTGCTGACGAGGGCGTGGGTGACCATCCTTCTGGTTTTGGTGGGGATCCATCTGAAGATCTTACGAAGCATGCGGAGGGTGTTGAAGCACGAAGATGAGACGCCGTTGACTTGCTGGGTCATGGTGTGCAATGAGTCTAGGATGAAACCTAGGTTGCGTGCTTGGGTGGTAGGTGTTGGTAGCACTCCCTAGGGTGGCTGGCCACCAGGAGTCGTCCCATGCGGAGAGCTTGGAGCCTAGGATCTCAGTCTTGTCCGAGTTCAGTTTAAGGCGGCTCTTCTCCATCCAGTTGCCAATGGAGTGCAATCCGTCTTGGAGGTTGGTTTTTGCGGTGGCGGGGTACTTGGTGAGCGAGAGGATCAGCTGGGTTTCGTCTGCGTAGGAAACGATGTTGTGGTGACTTCGTTGCAATAGATTTGCGCATCTGCTACATAGTCCATCATTTCCCTCATAACCTGAAGATTTTTTTTTAAATGTGTTTCTAGCTGAACTGACCAAAAGGTTACTAAAAATGTAGAGGCACTCTTTCCTAGGCAGTGGAATGTCTTTTGCAAAGGTAGACTAGTTACATTTGTATTGCTTATTGCTATATTTGGGTGTTAAACTAGCACCAGTGAGAAGCAACCAAGGCACAGGTAGTGTTAACAAGTTTAAAAATGTCAAACTGAGGAAACAATACTATCACTTAATGTGCCGCATTATGCCGCATAATTTGTCTTTTCTTGCTGCGTCCTGTGCGGTAATGAAACTCGCGAATTACACCAGGGTGCAGTACCACGAGTGCTCCCTAGGGGTCCCTCATGAAGTCAGCCAGGCACAACACACCCGGGGTGCAGTACCGCAGATTGTCATTAGAGGTCCCTAATTAGGTCAGTCCTGGTGGATATACCCTAGGAGAGCCTTGACAGCGGCTGTTACTGGAGGTCCCATTTGCCCATAATGCATTGCAAAAAAAAGTCAAACCCCTCGCTCCCTTTAAAACAAAATCGACTTCTCACAAGTAGACTTTAATACAGTACTATTCAGCATACAATATCTACAATTTCTTCTGCACATTTCAAGGTCAACTACATGTACTTAATCGCCATAGCAGTCAAATGACCACATTTACAGTACGAACAAGAATGAAATTTTAAAGTGATCGGAAGTATCTTGTTTCAAATTTCGTGTCTTGGGTTCAGTTGCACTTAGTGTGGTGACTGAAGATGAGACATTGAAATTTTTGGAAGATCTTTGATTATTCAGAGGTCTAAAAAAAACTTTGTTACGAAAGCTATATGTGTTTAAAAATAGCGTTTAATTTAGATCTATATTAAAAACTGCAATTTATATTTGGGCCCATATTTATACTTTTTGACGCTAAACTCGTTAGCGTCAAAAAGTTTTGCGCCGTCTAACGCCATTCTGAAGCGCCATGCGGGCGCCGTATTTATGGAATGGCGTTAGACGGCGCAATCAGACCGGCGCTGCCTGGTTTGCGTGGGAAAAAAACACGTAGACCAGACAGCGCCGGCGTAGGGGGAAAATGGCGCATGGGCAAAAAACACGTAGACCAGACAGCGCCGGCGTAGGGGGAAAATGGCGCATGGGCGTCTTAAAATGGGGCAAGTCAGGTTACGTCGAAAAAATCGTCGTAACCCGACTTGCGCCATTTTTTTTCGACGCCCATCCCCCATCAACATGACTCCTATCATTGTAAAGATAGGAGTCATGCCCCCTTGCCCAATGGCCATGCCCAGGGGACTTCTGTCCCCTGGGCATGGTCATTGGGCATAGTGGCATGTAGGGGGGCACAAATCAGGCCCCCCTATGCCCAAAAATATTATTAAAAAAATAAAAAATAAAACTTACCTGAACTTACCTGAATGTCCCTGGGGTGGGTCCCTCCAGCCTTGGGTGTCCTCCTGGGGTGGGCAAGGGTGGCAGGGGGGGTCCCTGGGGGCAGGGGAGGGCACTCTGGGCTCATTTTGAGCCCACTTGTCCCTTAACGCCATGCCTGACCCAGGCGTTAAAAAGCGGCGCAAATGCGCCGTTTTTAGCCACGCCCACTCCCGGGCGTCACTTTTGCCCGGGAGTATAAATACCACGTAAAGGCCTGGGAGTCATTTTTTAGACGGGAACGCCTCCCTTGCATATCATTAACGCAAGGAAGGGGTTCACGCTAAAAAATGACGCACATTCCGGGAACTTTGGCGCTATTCGCCTCTAACGCCATAGTATAAATATGGCGTTAGTTGGCGTTAGTTTTGCGTCGAAATTGCGTCAAAAAAAACGACGCAATTTCGGCGCAAACGGAGTATAAATATGGCCCTTGGTGTTTGTAAAAGCGTATAAATTGATTTGGAGTTTGATTTCTCTAGTTCGAGCTGCGTTGCCGCTGACCTCAAAAACCCGCATTTATAAATGCGGCGCTAAAAAAAGTATAAGTACGAAAGTGCTTTGCTGCACTAGCATCAATATTTTTGATGCTACTGCAGAAAAGCCGCACAACAGCATAAAAAATGTTGATGTTTTTGTTCTAACAACAGCCACGTTGCGCCATATTTTAAATACTGCACCACCGCGATTGTCATATGGTGGAATTGGGCGGAGCAAGAAAAGTGGCATATCAGGACCGATGCACCACTTTCTTGTAAATATGCACAGATGGGGCATGTTTACAAGCCTCTAGCAGCCCCTTGCGGCACCCTAGCACCATTTTTTTTACGCTCAGGTGGCGTTAAGGAGATTCCCACTGAGAGAGCGTAGTTTAAATATTTCATATTAGATGTGAAATGCTTATACCTAACAATGCTGCATACAAAAACGATCATAAAATATTATTTGCTTAAATGTATTCCTAACATGATTATAAGAGTGAAGTTACTATTGTGCACATAAACTAATGTCGACTGCAAGAAATAATTGTTTGCATTATAATTAATTGAATATGTTAACGCTTACGAATATTGCATTTGCATTAGAACCTATAGGCCTTAAATTAGCGTGAGTTGAAAGTTAGCCGTGTAGCTCTCATATTGAAGCATATTTTTCTGTTTTTCAGTGTACTGATTCGTAAAAGGCCATGACCCAGCATGTGTTCTTTTACTTTGTTTTATGTTGCAAGTTATGCCTTATTCCCATCCGCATGCTAGCTGCCTTAGTATAAGTTTACACGTTTTGCAACAAATATAGAAACATTCAAGGACACTTTACTATGGAAAAGAGAACTTTTGACCCGAGGAACGTGCCAAAGGATGAAGTAACCCTGGATGTGCCACCTACGAAGACATCAATTATGAAGACCAATCAAAACGTTATAAATTATCGTGGGGTGACAATGTAGATTTTCCTAGTAATTTATGAAGGAAAGTCTTAATTTTATTAAAGACACGGAGGCGAGTATTATGCAGTAGTCTTTTCTTTATTTTAATAGCAGCTCCAGTCAAGATCAACTACAACTCCCATAAGGCAAACCACAAGTAGCCAATGGGAGAACAACGGTAGTCCATAACAGTGCACCAATCACCGCCGTATCCACAGAATAATACCCATCCTGACTGAAAGCAGCCCTCTTTTCTTGTGCGAAACTCAATGAGAAGTAAACAATGGAATAATAGCACAACAAATACAAAACGCCAAACAGAGCGAGAAAACTTTTTGTAGATAAAATAACAGTCTCTGAAGGAAATCCGGCAGGTTTTGTCGACTCGTCTCTTGACAATCCTTGAAAGGAAACTCCGGGAAGGCCACCGCACCTAAACGATCTCTATGCAGAGGTTTGCTGTGTTGAAGTAGAAGCTAAAAGGGAGGGTAATAAAAAAACAGAATTAGAATTTATAGCGGCGGGATAATACTCGCCTCCGTGTCTTTAATAAAATTAAGACTTTCCTTCATAAATTACTAGGAAAATCTACATTTTATGACAAGACCGGAGGCTCCTATTATGCAATTTTAAAGCGAATCTAACACATTAAAAGAGGCATGCTGAATCGGTTTACAATAAAAAACTTTGAATACATTATCATTAGACCAGTCAGCCGACCTGAGAATATCCTCTAAACGAGAACCAGCCCAGAAAGCTTTAGATGCCATGGCTCCTCTAGCTGAATGCGCACCAAAAGCAGAGGTATCAATACCAGCCAAAGTCATAATCCAGCGGACCCAACGGGCCAAAGTAGGAGAGGACACAGGATTGTAAGGTTTCCTAAAAGAGATCAACAACTGAGTAGAAGAGGACTTTCTCAAATCGGCTGTCCGTTGTTCATAAACCTTTAAACATTGACCCACACAGAGCCTGGGATGATCAGGAAAAAAGGGATAAAAAACTGAAGAAAGGTTAGTTTTGGTACGTCTCACTACATTAAACAGAACCCCGGAGGGAGTAAAATAGCGAGCAGTAACATCGAGAGCTCTAACATCAGATAATCGTTTAAAAGATACCAAACATAAAAGCATAGCTAGCTTAGCCGATCACTGCTTTAAAGGTAACAAAGGATTGTCGGGCCAAGAGGCAAACAAAGTTAGTACTGCATTGACATCCCATAAACAACTGTATTTAGGGCCTTATTTATACTTTTTGGTGCAAAACTGCACTAAGGCAGTTTTGCCCCAAAAAGTTTTGCACCGGCTTGCAACATTTTTTAGCACCAGCTGGGCACCATATTTATGGAATGGTGCAAGCCGGTGCAAAGGGTAGGCTAGCTTAAAAAAAAATGACGTTAGGCAGTTTTGAGTCAAAATAAATGATTCTGACCAGATTAGCATCATTTTTTGACGCTAAGGGGCATATTTATACTCTTTTTGCACTGAATTAGCGTCATTTTTTTTAAAACTCTAATTCAGTGCAAAACTAACTCCATATTTATACTTTGGTGCTAGACCCGTCTAGCACCAGATTTATGGAGTTTAAGGCCCATATTTATACTTTTTGACGCTAAACTGCGCTAACGCAGTTTAGCGTCAAAAAGTTTTGCGCCGGCTAACGCCATTCTGAAGCGCCATGCGGGCGCCGTATTTATTGAATGGCGTTAGCCGGCGCAAGCAGACCGGCGCTGCCTGGTGTGCGCGAGAAAAACCACGTACACCAGGCAGCGCCGGCGTAGGGGGAAAATGGCGCATGGGCGTCTTAAAATGGGGCAAGTCAGGTTACGTCGAAAAAATCGTCGTAACCCGACTTGCGCCATTTTTTTTCGACGCCCATCCCCCATCAACATGACTCCTATCATTGTAAAGATAGGAGTCATGCCCCCTTGCCCAATGGCCATGCCCAGGGGACTTCTGTCCCCTGGGCATGGTCATTGGGCATAGTGGCATGTAGGGGGGCACAAATCAGGCCCCCCTATGCCAAAAAAAATTATTAAAAAAAAATTAAAAAATACTTACCTGAACTTACCTGAATGTCCCTGGGGTGGGTCCCTCCAGCCTTGGGTGTCCTCCTGGGGTGGGCAAGGGTGGCAGGAGGGGTCCCTGGGGGCAGGGGAGGGCACTCTGGGCTCATTTTGAGCCCACTTGTCCCTTAACGCCATGCCTGACCCAGGTGTTAAAAAGAGGCGCAAATGCGCCGTTTTTAGCCACGCCCACTCCCGGGCGTCTCTTTTGCCCGGGAGTATAAATACCACGTAAAGGCCTGGGAGTCATTTTTTAGACGGGAACGCCTCCCTTGCATATCATTAACGCAAGGAAGGGGTTCACGCTAAAAAATGACGCACATTCCGGGAACTTTGGCGCTAGACGCCTCTAACGCCATAGTATAAATATGGCGTTAGTTGGCGTTAGTTTAGCGTCGAATTTGCGTCGAAAAAAACGACGCAAATTCGGCGCAAACGGAGTATAAATACGGCCCTAAGTCATTTTTTGGAAGTGGAAACCTACCTTGCCTTAATGAGATGCAAGGTAGGCGTTCCCATGCAAAAAAATGACTCTATGGCCTTAACACCATATTTATACTCCCATGTAAAAATGGTGCAAGGGAGGCAGGAGGGGTCAAAAAATGGGGCAAAGCTTGCTTTGCCCCATTTTTTAAGACCTGGGTCAGGGCAGGCGTTAGGGGACCTGTGGCCCTATTTCCATAGTGGAACACCATGGAATAAGCCCAGAAGTGCCCTCCCTAGGCCCAAGGGGCACTCCCACCCTCACTAGAGGGACTGCAAGGCTGGGGGACCCCATCCCAGGTAAGTACAGTTAAGTGCATTTTATTTTTGAAAGTGCCTGAAATGGGCCCCATACATGGCACAGGGTGCAATGGCCATGCCCAGGGGGCCCCTGTCCTCTGTGTTGGCCAATGGGGTGGTGGGCATGACTCCTGCCTTTTCTAAGGCAGGAGTCATGTGGCATGGTAGGTTTAGCACCATAAAATGACGCTAATCTGGTTAGAGTCATTTTTTTTTACTCTAACCTGCCTAAAGCCATTTTTTGGTGCTAAACCCTCTTCTTCTATACTGCCAGCCCCACCCGATTAAAGTAATTTTTTTAAACTCTAGCCTACCCTCTGCACCGGCTTGCACCATTCCATAAATATGGGGTCATATTTATACTCCGTTTGCGCCGAATTAGCGTCGTTTTTTTCGACGCAAATTCGGCGCAAAACTAACGCCATATTTATACTTTGGCGCTAGACGCGTCTAGCGCCAAAGTATGAGTAAAGAGCGTCATTTTTTAGCGTGAACGCCTTCCTTGCGTTAATGAGATGCAAGGTAGGCGTTCCCGTCCCAAAAAATGACTGCGACGCAAATGCGTCGTATTTATACTCCCGGGCAAAAATCACGCCCGGGAGTTGGCGGGGCAGAAAACCCCGCATTTGCGCCACTTTTTAACGCCTGTGTCAGGGCAGGCGTTAAGGGACCTGTGGGCTCAAAATGAGCCCACAGCTGCCCTCCCATGCCCCCAGGGACCCCCCCTGCCACCCTTGCCCACCCCAGGAGGACACCCAAGGATGGAGGGACCCACCCCAGGGACATTCAGGTAAGTTCAGGTAAGTATAAATATTTTTTTTTTTTATATTTTTTTGTGGCATAGGGGGGCCTGATTTGTGCCCCCCTACATGCCTCAATGCCCAATGACCATGCCCAGGGGACATAAGTCCCCTGGGCATGGCCATTGGGCAAGGGGGCATGACTCCTGTCTTTACTAAGACAGGAGTCATGTAAATGGCGTCTGGGCGTCGTTAAAAATGGCGCAAATCGGGTGGAGGTGATTTTTTGCGTCAACCTGACTTGCACCATTTTTAAGACGCCCTAGCGCCATTTTTCCCTACGCCGGCGCTGCCTGGTGTACGTGGTTTTTTTCCACGCACACCAGGCAGCGCCGGTCTGCTTGCGCCGGCTAACGCCATTCAATAAATACGGCGCCCGCATGGTGCTTCAGAATGGCGTTAGCCGGTGCAAAATATTTTGACGCTAAACTGCATTAGCGCAGTTTAGCGTCAAAAAGTATAAATACGGGCCATGGTGCCTGGCTGGTGCACAGAAATGGTGCAAGCCGGTGCTAAACTTTTTGGTGCAAAACTAAGTTAGTGCAGTTTTGCAGCAAAAAGTATAAATAAGGGCCAATATTTTGTAAGTTTGTGCCACTTTTGCGTCATAAAATGACGTTAATGCGGTGCAAAAAAAGTTTAAATCAGGGCCTTGGTGCTAGATGGGTCTAGCACCAAAGTATAAATATGGAGTTAGTTTTGCACCGAATTAGAGTAAAAAAAAATGGCACGAATTCGGTGCAAACAGAGGCCCATATTTATACTTTTTGACGCAAAACTGCGCCAACGCAGTTTTGCGTAAAAAAAATTAGCGCCGGCTAACGCCATTCTGAAGCACCATGCGGGCGCCGTATTTATAGAATGACGTTAGCCGGCGTTAGCCGACCGGCGCTGCCTGGTGTGCGTGAAAAAAACCACGTACACCAGGCAGCGCCGGCGTTGGGGAAAATGGCATATGGGCGTCTTAAAATGGGGCAAGTCAGGTTGAGTAAAAAAAATCGACTTAACCTGATTTGCGCCATTTTTTTACGACGCCCATCCCCCATTAACATGACTCCTGTCTTAGTAAAGACAGGAGTCATGCCCCCTTGCCCAATGGCCATGCCCAGGGGACTTCTGTTCCCCTGGGCATGGTCATTGGGCATTGTGGCATATAGGGGGGCACAAATCAGGCCCCCCTATGCCAAAAAAAAAAATAATAAAAAAATATATATACTTACCTGAACTTACCTGAATGTCCCTGGGATGGGTCCCTCCATCCTTGGGTGTCCTCCTGGGGTGGGCAAGGGTGGCAGGGGGGGTCCCTGAGGGCATGGGAGGGCAGCTGTGGGCTCATTTTGAGCCCACAGGTCCCTTAACGCCTGCCCTGACCCAGGCGTTAAAAAGAGGCGCAAATGCGGGGTTTTTTGCCCCGCCCACTCCCGGGCGTGATTTTTGCCCGGGAGTATAAATACCACGCATTTGCTTCGCAGTCAATTTTCTAGACGGGAACGCCTACCTTGCATCTCATTAACGCAAGGAAGGCATTCACGCAAAAAAATGACGCTCATTCCTCATACTTTGGCGCTAGACGCGTCTAACGCCAAAGTATAAATATGGCGTTAGTTTAGCGCCGAATTTGCATCGAAAAAAACGACGCAAATTCGGCTCAAACGGAGTATAAATATGCCCCAGAGTATAAATATGCCGCAGAGTATAAATATGCCCCTAAATATGGCGTTAAGGCCATAGAGTGATTTTTTGCACGGGAACGCCTACCTTGCATCTCATTAAGGCAAAGTAGGTCTCCACTTTCGAAAAATGACTTTAACTCCATAAATTTGGTGCTAGAGGGGTCTAGCACCAAAGTATTAATATGGAGTTAGTTTTGCACCGAATTAGAGTAAAAAAAAAATGACACTAATTCGGTGCAAACAGAGTATAAATATGCCCCTTAGGTTTTGGCGGATTACACATTTTTACTCCCTTTAATAAACGACAAACCAGCGGGTGTTCGCCAATAGGCTTCCCTTGGAAGTAAACATGAGCCGAAGAAATCGCAGATCTATATAAATTAATAGTACGAAAGGACCTACCTTTACTGGCTTCCGACGCCAGAAAATTGACCATCAAAGACACATCCGCTGTAATGGGATCAACTTGCAACACCAGAGAGACCAAGCTGATCTATAAGCCTTCTTTGTTCCAGGAGCTGTAGCCCGGTCAATGAGGGCTGCAGCTTCTGCCGAAATTGAAACGCTAGATCGGGATTCCCCGAAATTTTCCATGCCGATAAGATCAGGGACTCTTGAAGAATTAAACTGTGACGGAGGCCTTGATGATTCGACAGGAGATCTGGAAAGGAGGGTATCAGAATCGGGGATTCGATTGACAGTTCCAGGATGGAAGGGAACCACACCTGGGAGTGCCAATAAGGAACTATGAGGACTAGAGAAGCTCGTTGACGTCTGACTTGTGCCAGAACTCTGGGAATCAAGATAAAAGGAGGAAAGGCGTAATTGAGGGAAAACGACCAATCCTGAGTAAACGCATCGAAGGCTAGAGCTAGAGGATCTGGAAGCCAGCTGAAAAAACGTGGAAGTTGAGCGTTTAGCCGTGAAGCAAAGAGATCTATATGGAAGGGTCCCCACTTGTGTAGTAGGGCGTTGAACACCTGTAAGTTGAGCCTCCAGTCGCTGGAATCCCGAAAGAAACGGGAGTACCAGTCCGCTACCAGATTGAGGTTGCCCAGAAAATATTCGGCTTGAACAGAGATTTTGTTTTGAAGACAGAACTCCCAAAACCCTTTCGCTAATTCCACTAAAGGTTTGGATTTTGTGCCTCCTAACCGATTTATGTAACGCACCGCCGAAATGTTGTCCATTCTGAGCAGAACCGAACAAGAAATCCTGTCTCTTGCGAGGCTCCTGATTGCAAAGGAGCCTGCAAGCATCTCTAAACAGTTTATGTGCAATTTTGACTCCTCTAGAGACCATGAACCTCCAGTCGAGATTGCACCACACCGGGCTCCCCAACCCGTCAGACTTGCATCTGACTCTAATACAAGATCTGGGGCTGATGCAAAGATAGTTCTGCCATTCCAGGCGTCTAAATGGTCTATCCTCCACTGGAGTTCTGCCCATGACTCTTGATCTAGAGCTATAATATCTGAATAAGCTAGACCTTTTTGGATATGCCGGATCTTTAGTCTTTGTAATGCTCGATAATGCAGAGGACCCGGAAAAATTGCTTGAATTGAGGACGAAAGCCGACCCACAATTCTTGCTAAAGATCTGAGGGATATAAAAGAACTGCGAAGAATCAGAAGAATTTCTGACTTTATGGATTTGATCTTTGATGACGGTAGAAGGAGAGTAGCTGATACGGAATCTACCAAAAAGCCTAGGAACTCGATTTGTTGAACTGGCTCTAAAGAAGATTTCTCGTAATTTACAATAAAACCTAGATCCTCCAACAGAACGCAAGCTAGACGCACTTGAGACAATAGCAAGGTGCGAGTCTGACTCATGATCAAAATGTCGTCCAAGTAAATCACCAGGCGTACGCCTCGAGCTCTGAGAAAAGCCGCCACAGGCTTCATTAATTTTGTGAAGCACCACAGGGCGGAGGAAAGGCCGAAAGGAAGAGAGGTGAAACGAAAGTACTGACCTGCCCAGTGGAATTGGAGAAACTTCTGCGAGACGGGATGAATGGGAACTGACAGATAAGCATCCCGAAGATCCAATCTTACCAACCAATCGCCTCGAAGAAGAGTATCTCTGAGATGAAGAATAGTCTCCATCTTGAAATGCCGATAAAGAACAAACTGGTTGAACTGTTTCAGATTGATGACTGGACGCATTTTCTTGTTCTTTTTCTGAACAAGAAAAACGGAACTGAGGAAACCTGAAGGATCTAGAGAACAAGGAACAATAGCTTGTTTTTGCAGCAGAGATTGAATCTCCAACGAGATCAAATCTGTCATTTGATCTGAAAACTGAAGAGGAGGAGGAAAAACCTCTTGAAAAGGTTCTGAAAAGAGTTCTATAACATAACCTCGCACTGTGTTTAAAACCCAAGGATCCTTTGTAAGATCCTCCCATCTTGACAGACATTGCGCAATGCGTCCCCCACCACAGGAGTAAAGGAAGTCTGACTTACCGAGTTGTCGCACCTCTGGTGTTACGGCCTCCTTTTGCCCTGAAGCCCTGCTTCTTTGGGGATAGAATTGAGGCCTGTAATCCTGATAGGAGTTCTGGTAGGCACCGCGGGAACCTTGGTTGGCGTAAGTTTGGCCGGCAAAGCGGTTCCTACCTCTGCCGGCCCTGGTGAAAACCCGAGAAGCGAACATCTTCTTCAAAGATTGCTGCGCCTTATCCAACGACGAAAAAGTGGTCACATACTTGCTTAACTCCTTAATGAAGGAATCACCAAACAGCAATCCTTCTGCTTTTACCCCCGGATCTGAACCGGCTAAATTAACCAATTTTGGGTCCAACTTGAGCAAGAGTCCTTTCCTCCGTTCGTGGGTAATGGAGGAATTAGCATTTCCTAACAAACAAACAGCCCGCTGCGCCCATAAGGAGAGTTCTTCCGGGTCAATGGCCACCTGTTCCAGCCGAGCTGATTCCGCTATATCAAATATGCGAGTCAAGGGACCCACAATGTCCAAAAGTTTATCCTGACATGTGGACCAGGCCTTATCTACCCCTTTACGGGGATCCTTGCCGTATCTGGTGAAGAACGTCAGGAGTGAGGAATCAATCGCTGGAGTCGCCGTTATCTTAGAAGACAGAGCCGGGCGAGGACACTCCGATTTTAACTTCGCCTGGACCTGTTTATCCAAGGGGGTACGAAGTCTGGCAGTGACGTAGTTCGCCACATGTTCTGAGGGAAGCCACTCTGTGGAATTCGGATGCTGGATATCCCCAGGGTCAAACATAGGTACCCCTTCAGAATCCAGAATGGCTGTGGACTCCGAAACATATTTGGACTTTTTGAGAGGAGGAGGGAAGAACAACTCTCCAACATCCTCATCCGAACTACCCTCATCCGACTCAGGAGCATTTATTTCCTCATCTGTGTCCAAAATTTTTGTTATTTTAATAGAGGATGATATATGTTTGGTTTTAACCATGCATTTTCTCATAGACTTAGCTATTAACCCCTCCTTATTAGGAGGCTCATGAGGAACCACGTCCTCCGCCATGTGTGAAACACTGTCACTTCCAGTTAGCGTCGCTTTTTTATTTTTTGAAGGGATTGGACGCTTTCTGCTTTCCCCCGCAGAATGGGCCAGCATGGTCTTGGACACAATATTAACAACCGAATTTTCCAAGTTTTTGCCAAGAGGCAACCATAGCCTGATCCACAGAAGACTGAATAAAATCATTTAAATGTTCTTTAAAACATCTTCCTCCTCCTCATGAGTTAACTGAGGCTGGGTACTATCCATGATAAAATCTGAAACACAACCCTTTTATCCCAGACAGGCAAGGGTTAAACCTCTCTCAAAGAGAGGAAAGGAGATATCTGGCCCCGCCCATGGGCGGAGTTATCCGAGAAGAAACCGAGCCGGGAGCTGAAACTGACAGAAAGCCGATGAACCTGCCAAGACGAGCGTCTGCTGAGCCCCAGGAGCAGCGCCGAGGTAAGCGTGCAGTTTCTTCAACGCGCGTAGGCTGAAATATGCCAACGTGCGCTGAAGAAACTCAAACGGTCACAGGGACCGTTACCGGCCGCGCGCGATCCAAAAAAATCAATATAGAACCCCTGCGGCTGACAAGCCGAACTAACAACCCACATGAAAACGAAATAAATAATTTTAATGTCTAACACGCACTAACGATGCGCTGATTATAAAATGAAGGGAAAAACGAATAATACTTATCTTGACTGAGGAGCAGCAAGAAAAGAGAGCTGCTTTCAGTCAGGATGGGTATTATTCCGTGGATACGGCGGTGATTGGTGCACTGTTATGGACTACTGTTGTTCTCCCATTGGCTACTTGTGGTTTGCCTTATGGGAGTTGTAGTTGATCTTGACTGGAGCTGCTATTAAAATAAAGAAAAGACTACTGCATAATAGGAGCCTCCGGTCTTGTCATAAAATTTGGATTACCTAATGTATAATTTGATAGGCTAAAGATAGTGGGGTATAGCGATTATCCAATAGAATTTTGGGGGAAGGTATTGCGAAAAAGGGATAAAAACTCATGACACAGAAGGGTCATTAGAATTAGGTAGGGAATGATATCGATTGCATCCAGAAACTCTGTCACTCTGTTTTGTGACTTGAGACTTAAACAAACATCCTCATCCATAGACTGCCCCTTTACACTTCTCCTCCTTATGAGGGAAGTGTCCCCTGTCCCTTAGATGAAATAAACTGTTGGCGATCCAACTGATGCCCTGAAGACGAGGACTGATCCTGTATGCCGAGGAGGGTAATTATGACAATGCTATTGTAAATTGTCTGTTGCTTTTCCTTTCTAGGTACCAACTGCTGTATTTTTGGATAGAGTCCTTAGTCAGATGTTTTCCAAATTCGTGTTCAAAATTATTTTGCATGAAGTCCAACATGCTGATGCTAATTAGTGGTTAGACTAGGTGATCACTTTGACTGACGCAAATAGACGTGACCGACATTGCGCTATGCTGAACTGAGACATATATGACATTCTCTGCACTCTGATCTATGCATATCTGATCTTGGTGCTCTTAATGTCTGTGATCTTTGCATTATTGAAGCCTTATCATAGCTGTTGTGTTGTGACTTTGCTCATATGCTTCTTGATTTTGAGATTTACACTTTTATTATTAGATTGTAATCAATAGGGAATAAAATTCACAAAAACTCCAATAAAGGTGTGGATATTCATGGCTGAAAGGTCATGGTTGCGCCAAGCAGTTTAATAAATTTCTTTATCCAAAGTAAAGTATATTGTGGTGATATATGTTGATAACGTCATTGACATATTGCTTGACATATTGATCAGTTATCTCGTTCTACGGTGTCTCACCACTGGGTCAAAAGATTCACCGGCCTAAAACGAGTCCTAATGTGTATAAAATTGCCATAAAGGGACGTGTTATCAGTTTGGTAGCAGAGTGACGGTTTGGCCCTTGGGGGCCCTAGGACGGAGATTCATTGTTTAATTTGTTTTTCTGTGATAATGCAAATTGGAGGTATGATGGGTTTCTAAGTTCATCATGACTTTCCCGGGATCTCGGAGCCTGCCTGAATGAGTTGGGGAATGTTCTCGGCGACATAGTATAGGTGGTTAGGGTCTTTGCGCTTGCTTAGCTTATGCATTTTGCAGGTGATTGTGAAGAATTGTGTGCATTTAGGCCAAACTAAGTGTTGTTTAGTAGGAGTGGGCGTACTCCACAGTATGAGAGTAGGGAAGTCGGCGTACTTCATGTGAATGTAGCGCTTTAATGCTCAAAATTATCCACGTGGTTGGTTGTTGTGTACGGACCTGTCGAGGTCTAAGACTCCGGAGTATGAAGAAAATATGGTTTATGTTGTAATCTGTGCAGTTTAATAGGTCAATCGGGTGTGATTGACAAGTCAAGTCTGGGTCATAATGTGTGTATGAAAACCTTCGATGGAGATTTGACAAATTCTAAAGTGCTCTAGAAGGAGTCATTGACAAGTCGAGAGTAGGATTTGTGGGTCGAATTCTGCTTGCGTATGCGGGAACTGATAAGGAGAGAGTAGCGGCCGAGGCTTCAAGTGAAATCTCTGTAAAGTTCTGAAGCGAATGTGTTACCCTTCCTGTAGTAAACCGGCAGATTTGTGTTGTCATTTAAAGTGCTTGCAATAATCGCATTAGTTTATGTGAGATTGTATGGGTTCAGTGAGGAGCGGATGAGCCGTGAGACTTTGTCAGCTGCAGTGTGTGTGAGTGTGACGTCAGTGGTACCGTGCTGAGATAGGTTAGTTGTCGAGAGGGGTCGCGCACGGATTGGCTGCCGTCCGTAGGAGGCAATAGATGGAATAAGGCGGGTGAAGAGTGTCCTGGGAACTAAGGCCCATATTTATACTTTTTGACGCTAAACTGCGCTAACGCAGTTTAGCGTCAAAAAGTTTTGCGCCGTCTAACGCCATTCTGAAGCGCCATGCGGGCGCCGTATTTATGGAATGGCGTTAGACGGCGCAATCAGACCGGCGCTGCCTGGTTTGCGTGGGAAAAAACCACGTAGACCAGACAGCGCCGGCGTAGGGGGAAAATGGCGCATGGGCGTCTTAAAATGGGGCAAGTCAGGTTACGTCGAAAAAATCGTCTTAACCCGACTTGCGCCATTTTTTAACGACGCCCATCCCCCATCAACATGACTCCTATCATTGTAAAGATAGGAGTCATGCCCCCTTGCCCAATGGCCATGCCCAGGGGACTTCTGTCCCCTGGGCATGGTCATTGGGCATAGTGGCATGTAGGGGGGCACAAATCAGGCCCCCCTATGCCAAAAAAAATTATTAAAACAAAAAAAAAAAATACTTACCTGAACTTACCTGAATGTCCCTGGGGTGGGTCCCTCCAGCCTTGGGTGTCCTCCTGGGGTGGGCAAGGGTGGCAGGGGGGGTCCCTGGGGGCAGGGGAGGGCACTCTGGGCTCATTTTGAGCCCACTTGTCCCTTAACGCCATGCCTGACCCAGGCGTTAAAAAGCGGCGCAAATGCGCCGTTTTTAGCCACGCCAACTCCCGGGCGTCTCTTTTGCCCGGGAGTATAAATACCACGTAAAGGCCTGGGAGTCATTTTTTAGACGGGAACGCCTCCCTTGCATATCATTAACGCAAGGAAGGGGTTCACGCTAAAAAATGACGCACATTCCGGGAACTTTGGCGCTATTCGCCTCTAACGCCATAGTATAAATATGGCGTTAGTTGGCGTTAGTTTTGCGTCGAAATTGCGTCAAAAAAAACGACGCAATTTCGGCGCAAACGGAGTATAAATATGGCCCTAAGTCACTTCTGATTAAATACAAAATAAGAGAATCACAAAAATGAATTTCGTCAAAGCATTTAAGAGCGCTCTAAAGGGAGACGTATATATTGTTGCAACCGATGGGGAGCCTACACCACCTGAGGGTACTCCAGCTTACATAGTCATGGAAGAGAAAGATGTCGCGCCTTGCTTGTGGATGAAACAATGGCGCAAATTAACAGAGAAAGAGGGATGTCTAGCGTTCCCAGAACATGGGACGTTTAATCCAAAGGTACTGGAAAATTTGAGGTGGATGTTAAGTACACAGAAACCACCTCCGAGAACAGCTCAGTATGAGGCTTTGGCGATTTGGGACTTGGTGGCTCTTAAACATAGACAAGAAAGGTATCTACCCTGATGTCCCAGTGCTTGAGACAACTACGAACTTGATAGTGCCACCAGACCCGATATACACGAAGCCAAAGCTAATACAAATTGAATCAACTCCGAAATTAATGTCTCAACCACAACCACAGCTGATACCAGGGTACAACCCTGTAGCAGGTCCACCATTAGTGCCGGTTCCGGGTACATTGGAACAGACTTATGGAGTTACTGCTCCAAGAAGTCTGGGTCCGGGTCAGACACCTGCCTCTATATCGTTACCCATTACTGTCGGTCCACCAGTGCCACTATATGCACAGGGTAAAACGGGCGTGTGTGATCACGGAGTGATGACTCAGGAGGCAATAAGAGCAGGGTCCATAGGAACTCCACAGATAATGGCCCCCGGGGAACAAGTAATTGAACAGCCAAGGCCCTTAATGGACCTTAGTCCAGTAGGAGCACCTCTCGAAGCAATGCGTCAAGCAGGATTGGGAGTTCTAACTCCACAAACCATGAGCACAAATACCTCACATTCCCCAATGATGCATGCAGGGAACATTTCACTGAAAGGTTTTACAGTTCAACAGTTAAATGAATGGCTAGAAAAAACTTATACCTCACAGAAAACCGCAGTGGTTACAGTCGAACCAGAGAAAGAAAAACAAGATGAATACTTGAACTTTGTACGACTAGGGGCGGAAGCTGCCGAGTTGGTAGAAGGGACAATGGGAGTAAATAAATTGGAGTCCTACACAGAGGCAGAATTGAGATACTTATGCCCCAAGATTACTAGGGAGGTAGGCAAAGTACATCAGAGATTAGCGAACTTAGCAGACAAATAAAATATCGATATTGGAAACACTGAACTTTTAAAAAGAAGTTACAGATTAGATTTCGATTCAAAAGACTTTGAGCACATGAGGTCTGCAGGAATGAAGGCACATTTGAGAGAACTGTTGCAAAGCGCACAAATTTGGGGTGCACTGGAAAAATGGGAAGGCAGATGGGCAAAGAAAAGAGATAAGGGAAAAGGTGACAGCTCAGGGTCTAATCAAGCCAAGACCTCACCTGATTTGGAATCAGTAAAAATATCACCTATGAGAGAAACAGCTGGTGGTGTTTTAGTTCATGTGCCTTGGACTAGAGGAGATATTCTATCTTTTACTAACGATTATCCCAGATTGAGAGAGAAGCTGATCGAGTGGTATCAACAAACAGATAGGTTGTGAAACTTGCAAAGTGTCTCTGGGAAGGCTTGAATACCTTGTTTGAGTACATGAGCACCAGCAGTTACATTTCACAAGGACACATTCACTTTTATTTTTTAGGCACTAAAGCAGTTTTGCACCAAAATGATTAGCACCAGCTTGTGCCATTCCTGCGCACCAGACAGGCGCCATATTTATGGAATAGCGCAAGCAGGTGCAAAGGGTGGGCTAGCGTAAAAAAAAAAATGACGTTAGCCGGGTGGGGCTGGTGGTATGGGAGACGGGGATTTTGCCCCAAAAAATGACATTAGGCTCGTTAGCGAGTCAAAAAAGATGACTCTAACCAACCTAGCGTCATTTTTTGACACAAACCATCCATACCACGACTCTTGTCTTAGAAAAGACAGGAGTCATGCGCACCACCCCAATGGCCAGCACAGGGGACAAGGGTCCCTTGGGCATGGCCATTGCACCCTGTGCCATACATGGGGCCCCAAGTTGGGCTCCCAGAGGCACTTTAATTAAAAAAGAAAAATTTACTTACCTATACTTACCCTACTTACCTGGGATGGGGTCCCCCATCCTCCGGTGTTCTTCTGGAGTGGGTGGGGGTGTTTCTGGGGCTTGAGGAGGGCACCTGTGGACCCATTCCATGGTGTTTAACCATTGAAATGCGTCCACAGGTCCCTTAACACCTGGTCTGGCCCAGGCATTAAATAATGGTGCAACGCCCCCTCCTTCCACCCGTGTGTCATTTTGGCACGGGGATAAATATGGGGCTATTGGGTTAGCACCATTTTATTTTATGGGAATGCCTACTTTGCATCTCATTGACGCAAGGTAGGTTCACACATCTAAAAAACGGTGCAAACTCCAATATTTTGACGTTAGACATGTCTAACGTCAAAATATAAATTTGGAGTTCGTTTTGCCCGAATTTGCATAAACAATGTTGTCAATTTTGACGCAAATGGGGTATAAATATGCCCCTAAGGGTCTGATTTAATTCATGGTGGGCAACGTGCTATTCCGCCATGAGGACGGAGTAAATTACTCTGCCCCCATGACTCAGACGCCATGTAACTAATTTATAAATGCCTGCCAAGTGGGCGGTCATTTATAAAATCATTACCAAGAACAGCCATTATAGCGGTTCCTGACAATCCATATTACTGCTATGGGGCTGCTGCGGCAGGACGCAGACCTGTAGCAGGTGATAATCATTTATCATTTTTAACAAGAAAATATCAAAACGCTATTTTCTTCTATGAAGAGATAAAATATGAGGCCCCCCTCGCCATGAGAGCCTTCTACCATGGCAGGGGAAGCTTTGTAACAATTTTCCTATTCCTTACCGTCAGGTTTTACTTGGCCATTAAAAACAGCTCTAGCCATTAGGTTACGCCACATGCTTTCCTGACCCTACTCCACTCTTCTCGGAGACCAGTCTCCACCCAGCCTCGGACCCTTAATCAATACACAGAGAGCAATCTTGTAGTAGGCCCAAATAGATAATAAAAATCATAAGGTGGCAAACAAACTAAAAGCAAGTACAAAGCCTCCACTTTCTATGGGGGGGGCACAGAAAAGTATAGGTTGATCTGACTCACGCCCCACTAAGCTTTGGCCCTCGGTTGAATTACTTCTTTGAAATTTATATATTATAGGGGATATTTACAAGGAGCTTGCTTTCTTTGTTAGCTCCATATTTACAATGTGACGCATTTGGATAAATGTGTCATTTTGAAAGGCCTGCATAAAAAAACTTGCCTAGGATATGGCTGCACCACAAAGATTTTAATGTATGCAGCGTGGGCATTCCATCAGAAAAAGCCTCCAAAACCCAGGCGTAGAGACTGATATAGTGACTTTTAAAATTGATTCTGACCGTTTGTGTTCACTTCACACCCTGTAAGGTGTCTATTTCACACCTCCCCAATAGTTGTAGTAGGTCTACACATGTGGCAATCATTTTTTAGGACCCCTTGACCAACATGGGACCATTGAACTTATGGGGCCTGATTTAAGAAAAGTGCATCCAATGCAGCACCACTTGTCTGGCCTGGCGCCCATTGGCTCCCCCCCTAACGCCACGTGTGTGCACCATATCTAATTATATATATATATATATATGTATATATATATATATATACGCTATATTTTGGTTGTCTGCGTCCTGAAATTGCCTCTGTTTCAATGGGGATTTTTTTTTTTGCCTGATTACTTTTTTTTAATTTTCCACTTTCCTCTTCTAAAATGTTGGCAGATATGGGTATAGTCAGGGCCACTGGAATTATGCGATTGTGCAGTGTCAATCAATCAATCAATCACTTGTAAAGCGCAGTACTCACCTGCTTGGGTCTCAAGGCGCTGAGGGGGGATGGTGGGGGGGAGGGGAAGGATTGCTACTGCTCGAATAGCCAGGTCTTGAAGCGTTTCCTGAAGGTCGGGAGGTCCTGAGTCTGATGTAGGTGAACGGGGAGAGAGTTTCAGGTCTTGGGAATGAGGTGGGAGAAGGATCTGCCGCCGGCTGTAGTTCGATCGATGCGAGGAACGGTGGCGAGGGCGAGGTTGGCGGAGCGGAATTGGTGGATGGGAGCGTGGAAGGTGAGTCGCTCGTTGAGGTAGGCGGGGCCTGCCTTGTGGAGGGCTTTGTGGGCATGGATGAGGAGTTTGAAGGTGATCCTCTTGTTGACGGGAAGCCAGTGCAGATCTCTGGGGTGGGCTGAGATGTGGTTGTGGCGTGGGATGTTGAGGATGAGGCGTGCGGAGGCGTTCTGTATTCGTTACAGTTTCTTCTTGAGCTTGGCCGTTGTTCCCGCGTAGAGTGCGTTACTGTAGTCCAGTCTGCTGCTGACGAGGGCGTGGGTGACCATCCTTCTGGTTTTGGTGGGGATCCATCTGAAGATCTTACGAAGCATGCGGAGGGTGTTGAAGCACGAAGATGAGACGCCGTTGACTTGCTGGGTCATGGTGTGCGATGAGTCTAGGATGAAACCTAGGTTGCTTGCTTGGGTGGTAGGTGTTGGTAACACTCCCTAGGGTGGCTGGCCACCAGGAGTCGTCCCATGCGGAGAGGTTGGAGCCTAGGATCTCAGTCTTGTCCGAGTTCAGTTTAAGGCGGATCTTCTCCATCCAGTTGCCAATGGAGTGCAATCCGTCGTGGAGGTTGGTTTTTGCGGTGGCGGGGTACTTGGTGAGCAAGAGGATCAGCTGGGTTTCGTCTGCGTAGGAAACGATGTTGTGGTGACTTCGTTGCAATAGATTTGCGCATCTGCTAGTCCATCATTTCCCTCATAACCTGAAGATTGTTTTTAAAATGTGTTTCTAGCTGAACTGACCAAAAGGTTCCTAAAAATGCAGAGGCACTCTTTCCTAGGCAGTGGAATGCCTTTTGCAAAGGTAGACTAGTTACATTTGTATTGCTTATTGCTATATTTGGGTGTTAAACTAGCACCAGTGAGAAGCAACCAAGGCACAGGTAGTGTTAACAAGTTTAAAAATGTCAAACTGAGGAAACAATACTATCACTTAATGTGACGCATTATGCCGCATAATTTGTCTTTTCTTGCTGCATTATGTACTCGCCCCCGGTTACAGTACGTTCCAGGAACGTACTACGTGGTCCTGTGCGGTAATGAAACTCGCGAAATACACCAGGGTGCAGTACCACGAGTGCTCCCTAGGGGTCCCTCATGAAGTCAGCCAGGCACAATACACCCGGGGTGCAGTACCGCAGATTGTCATTAGAGGTCCCTAATTAGGTCAGTCCTGGTGGATATACCCTAGGAGAGCCTTGACAGCGGCTGTTACTGGAGGTCCCATTTGCCCATAATACATTGCAAAAAAAAGTCAAACCCCTCGCTCCCTTTAAAACAAAATCGACTTCTCACAAGTAGACTTTAATACAGTACTATTCAGCATACAGGCCCGTATTTATACTCCGTTTGCGCCGAATTTGCGTCGTTTTTTTAGACGCAAATTCGACGCTAAACTAACGCCAACTAACGCCATATTTATACTATGGCGTTAGAGGCGTCTAGCGCCAAAGTTCCCGGAATGTGCGTCATTTTTTAGCGTGAACCCCTTCCTTGCGTTAATGATATGCAAGGGAGGCGTTCCCGTCTTAAAAAATGACTCCCAGGCCTTTACGTGGTATTTATACTCCCGGGCAAAAGAGACGCCCGGGAGTGGGCGTGGCTAAAAACGGCGCATTTGCGCCGCTTTTTAACGCCTGGGTCAGGCATGGCGTTAAGGGACAAGTGGGCTCAAAATGAGCCCAGAGTGCCCTCCCCTGCCCCCAGGGACCCCCCCTGCCACCCTTGGCCACCCCAGGAGGACACCCAAGGACGGAGGGACCCATCCCATGGACATTAAGGTAAGTTCAGGTAAGTATTTTTTTTTTATTTTTTGTGGCATAGGGGGGCCTGATTTGTGCCCCCCTACATGCCACTATGCCCAATGACCATGCCCAGGGGACAGAAGTCCCCTGGGCATGGCCATTGGGCAAGGGGGCATGACTCCTATCTTTACAATGATAGGAGTCATGTTGATGGGGGATGGGCGTCGAAAAAAAATGGCGCAAGTCGGGTTACGACGATTTTTTCGACGTAACCTGACTTGCCCCATTTTAAGACGCCCATACGCCATTTTCCCCCTACGCCGGCGCTGTCTGGTCTACGTGGTTTTTTCCCACGCAAACCAGGCAGCGCCGGTCTGATTGCGCCGTCTAACGCCATTCCATAAATACGGCGCCCGCATGGCGCTTCAGAATGGCGTTAGACGGCGCAAAAGTTTTTGACGCTAAACTGCGTTAGTGCAGTTTAGCGTCAAAAAGTATAAATATGGGCCACAATATCTACAATTTCTTCTGCACATTTCAAGGTCAACTACATGTACTTAATCGCCATAACAGTCAAATGACCACATTTACAGTACGACCAGAAATGAAGGCCCGTATTTATACTTTTTGATGCTAATCTGTGCTAACGCAGTTTAGCGCCGGGTAACGCCAGTTAGGACACCCATCCCCCATCAACATGACTCCTGTCTTAGCAAAGACAGGAGTCATGCCACCTTTCCCAATGGCCATGCCCAGGGGACTTGTGTCCCCTGGGCATGGTCATTGGGCATAGTGGCATGTAGGGGGGCACAAATCAGGCCCCACTATGCCACAAAAAAAAATACTTACCCCAACTTACCTTTTCTTCCCTTGGATGGGTCCCTCCATCCTTGGGTGTCCTCCTGGGGTGGGCAAGGGTGGCAGGGGGTGTCCCTGGGGGCAGGGGAGGGCACCTCTGGGCTCCTTCAGAGCCCACAGGTCCCTTACCACGCACATACCTCGGAGTCATTTTTTAAGACGGGAACGCCTCCCTTGCATATCATTAACGCAAGGGAGGTGTTCACGCAAAAAGCAAACAGAGTATAAATATGCCCCGAAATCTTTAATAAAATGATCAGAAGAATCGTGTGCGTATTTCAAATTTCGTGTCTTGGGTTCAGTTGCACTTTGGGGCATATTTATACTCCGTTTGCGCCGAATTTGCGTCGTTTTTTTCAACGCAAATTCGACGCAAAACTAACTCCATATTTAGACTTTGGCGTTAGACGCGTCTAGCGCCAAAGTTCATGGAGTTAGCGTCATTTTTTTGCGTGAACACCTTCCTTGCGTTAATGATATGCAAGGTAGGCGTTCCCGTCTTAAAAAATGACTGCGATGCATATGCGTCGTATTTATACTCCCGGGCAAAAATGAAGCCCGGGAGTGGGCGGGACTAAAAAACCCGCATTTGCGCCGGATTTTAGCGCCTGGGTCAGGGCAGGCGTTAAGGGACCTGTGGGCTCAGAATGAGCCCAGAGGTGCCCTCCCAAGCCCCCAGGGACACCCCTTGCACCCTTGCCCACCCCAGGAGGACACCCAAGGATGGAGGGACCCATCCCAGGGAAGAAATGGTAAGTTGTGGTAAGTATTTTTTTTATTTTTTTTTGTGGCATAGGGGGGCCTGATTTGTGCCCCCCTACATGCCACTATGCCCAATGACCATGCCCAGGGGACAGAAGTCCCCTGGGCATGGCCATTGGGCAAGGGGGCATGACTCCTGTCTTTGTCATGTTAATGGCGTCTGGGCGCCAAAATAAAATGGCACAAATCGGGTTAAGACGATTTTTTTGCCTCAGCCTGACTTGCCCCATTTTTGGACGCCCAAACGCCATTTTGCCCTACGCCGGCGCTGCCTGGTGTACGTGCTTTTTTTTCACGCACACCAGGCACCGCCGGTCGGCTAACGCCGGCTAACGCCATTCAATAAATACGGCGCCCATATGGCGCTTCAGAATGGCGTTAGCCGGCGCTAATTTTTTTGGCGCTAAACTGCGTTAGCGCAGTTTTGCGTCAAAAAGTATAAATATGGCCCTTTGTGTGGTGACTGAAGATGAGACATTGAAATTTTTGGAAGATCTTTGATTATTCAGAGGTCTGTAAAAACCTTTGTTATAAAAGTTATAATAGTTGTTTAATTTAGATCTACTGTATAATGAAAACTGCTATTTATATCTGATTTATATTTGGGGGCATATTTATACTCCGTTTGCGCCGAATTTGCGTCGTTTTTTTCGGCGCAAATTCGGCGCAAAACTAACGCCATATTTATACTTTGGCGTTAGACGCGTCTACCGCCAAAGTATGGGCAAATAGCATCATTTTTTTGCGTGAACGCCTTCCTTGCGTTAATGAGATGCAAGGAAGGCGTTCCCGTCTTAAAAAATGACGGCGACGCAAATGCGTCGTATTTATACTCCCGGGCAAAAATCACGCCCGGGAGTGGGCGGGGCAAAAAACTCCGCATTTGCGCCACTTTTTAACGCCTGGGGTAGGGTAGGCGTTAAGGGGCCTGTGGGCTCAAAATGAGCCCACAGGTGCCCTCCCCTGCCCCCAGGGACCCCCCCTGCCACCCTTGACCACCCCAGGAGGACACCCAAGGATGGAGGGACCCATCCCAGGGACATTCAGGTAAGTTCAGGTAAGTATAAATTTTTTTTTTTTTTTTTTGGGTGGCATAGGGCGGCCTTATTTGTGACCCCCTACATGCCACTATGCCCAATGACCATGCCCAGGGGACATAAGTCCCCTGGGCATGGCCATTGGGCAAGGGGGCATGACTCCTGTCTTTACTAAGACAGGAGTCATCTAAATGGCGTCTGGGCGTCGTTAAAAATGGCGCAAATCGGGTTAAGACTATTTTTTTGCGTCAACCTGACTTGCGCCATTTTTAAGACGCCCTAACGCCATTTTTCCCTACGCCGGCGCTGCCTGGTGTACATGTTTTTTTTCCACGCACACCAGGCAGCGCCGGTCTGCTTGCGCCGGCTAACGCCATTCAATAAATACGGCGCCCGCATGGCGCTTCAGAATGGCGTTAGCAGGCGCAAAGATTTTTGACGCTAAACTGCGTTAGCGCAGTTTAGCGTCAAAAAGTATAAATACGGGCCTTGTTGTTTGTAAAAGCGTGATAAAAAAAACGCATCTTTAGCATTATAATTATAAAGTGATTTGGAGTTTGTTTTCTCTACGTAGTCATCCGTGAAGAATGTGAGTTTTGAGCTGCGTTGCCGCTCTCCTCCCTGCCGCTGGCCTCAAAGTGCTTTGCTGCACTAGCATCAATATTTTTGATGCTACTGCAGAAAAGCCGCACAACAGCATAAAAAATGTTGATGTTTTTGTTCTACGATTCGCCATATTTTAAATACTGCACCACCGTGATTGTCATATGGTGGAATGGGGCGGAGCAAGAAAAGTGGCGTATCAGGACCGATGCACCACTTTCTTGTAAATATGCACAGATGGGGCATGTTTACAAGCCTCTAGCACCCCCTTTGCGGCACCCTAGCACCATTTTTTTTACGCTCAGGTGGCGTTAAGGAGATTCCCACTGAGAGAGCGTAGTTTAAATATTTCATATTAGATGTGAAATGCTTATACCTAACAATGCTGCATACAAAAACGATCATAAAATATTATTTGCTTAAATGTATTCCTAACATGATTATAAGAGTGAAGTTACTATTGTGCACATAAACTAATGTCGACTGCAAGAAATAATTGTTTGCATTATAATTAATTGAATATGTTAACGCTTACGAATATTGCATTTGCATTAGAACCTATAGGCCTTAAATTAGCGTGAGTTGAAAGTTAGCCGTGTAGCTCTCATATTAAAGCATATTTTTCTGTTTTTCAGTGTACTGATTCGTAAAATGCCATGACCCAGCATGTGTTCTTTTACTTTGTTTTATGTTGCAAGTTATGCCTTATTCCCATCCACATGCTAGCTGCCTTAGTATAAGTTTATACGTTTTGAAACAAATATAGAAACATTCAAGGACACTTTACCATGGAAAAGAGAACTTTTGACCCGAAGAACGTGCCAAAGGATGAAGTAACCCCGGATGTGCCACCTACGAAGACGTCAATTATGAAGACCAATCAAAACGTTATAACTTATCGTGGGGTGACAATTTGGATTACCTAATGTATAATTTGATAGGCTAAAGATAGTGGGGTATAGCGATTATCCAATAGAATTTTGGGGGAAGGTATTGCAAAAAAGGGATCAAAACTCATGACACAGAAGTGTTGTTAGAATTAGGTAGGGAATGATATCGATTGCATCCAGAAACTCTGTCACTCTGTTTGGTGACTTGAGACTTAAACAAACATCCTCATCCATAGACTGCCCCTTTACACTTCTCCTCCTTATGAGGGAAGTGTCCCCTGTCCCTTAGATGAAATAAACTGTTGGCGATCCAACTGATGCCCTGAAGACGAAGACTGATCCTGTATGCCGAGGAGGGTAATTATGACAATGCTATTGTAATTTGTCTGTTGCTTTTCCTTTCTAGGTACCAACTGCTGTATTTTTGGATAGAGTCCTTAGTCAGATGTTTTCCAAATTTGTGTTCAAAATTATTTTGCATGAAGTCCAACATGCTGATGCTAATTAGTGGTTAGGCTAGGTGATCACTTTGACTGACGCAAATAGACGTGACCGACATTGCGCTATGCTGAACTGAGACATATATGACATTCTATGCACTCTGATCTATGCATCTCTTATCTTGGTGCTCTTAATGTCTGTGATCTTTGCATTATTGAAGCCTTATCATAGCTGTCGTGTTGTGACTTTGCTCATATGCTTCTTGATTTTGAGATTGACACTTTTATTATTAGATTGTAATCAATAGGGAATAAAATTCACAAAAACTCCAATAAAGGTGTGGTTATTCATGGCTGAAAGGTCATGGTTGCGCCAAGCAGTTTAATAAATGTCTTTATCCAAAGTAAAGTATATTGTGGTGATATATGTTGATAACGTCATTGACATATTGCTTGACATATTGATCAGTTATCTCGTTCTACGGTGTCTCACCACTGGGTCAAAAAATTCATCTGCCTAAAACGAGTCCTAATGTGTATAAAATTGCCATAAAGGGACGTGTTATCAGTTTGGTAGCAGAGTGACGGTTTGGCCCTTGGGGGCCCTAGGACGGAGATTCATTGTTTAATTTGTTTTTCTGTGATAATGCAAATTGGAGGTATGATGGGTTTCTAAGTTCACCATGACTTTCCCGGGATCTCGGAGCCTGCCTGAATGAGTTGGGGAATGTTCTTGGCGCCATAGTATAGGTGGTTAGGGTCTTTGCGCTTGCTTAGCTTATGCATTTTGCAGGTGATTGTGAAGAATTGTGTGTATTTAGGCCAAACTAAGGGCCGTATTTATACTCCGTTTGCGCCGAATTTGCGTCGTTTTTTTCGACGCAAATTCGACGCTAAATTAACGCCAACTAACGCCATATTTATACTATGGCGTTAGAGGCGTCTAGCGCCAAAGTTCCCGGAATGTGCGTCATTTTTTAGCGTGAACCCCTTCCTTGCGTTAATGATATGCAAGGGAGGCGTTCCCGTCTTAAAAAATGACTCCCAGGCCTTTACGTGGTATTTATACTCCCGGGCAAAAGAGACGCCCGGGAGTGGGCGTGGCTAAAAACGGCGCATTTGCGCCGCTTTTTAACGCCTGGGTCAGGCATGGCGTTAAGGGACAAGTGGGCTCAAAATGAGCCCAGAGTGCCCTCCCCTGCCCCCAGGGACCCCCCCTGCCACCCTTGCCCACCCCAGGAGGACACCCAAGGACGGAGGGACCCATCCCATGGACATTAAGGTAAGTTCAGGTAAGTATTTATTTTTTTATTTTTTGTGGCATAGGGGGGCCTGATTTGTGCCCCCCTACATGCCACTATGCCCAATGACCATGCCCAGGGGACAGAAGTCCCCTGGGCATGGCCATTGGGCAAGGGGGCATGACTCCTATCTTTACAATGATAGGAGTCATGTTGATGGGGGATGGGCGTCGAAAAAAAATGGCGCAAGTCGGGTTACGACGATTTTTTCGACGTAACCTGACTTGCCCCATTTTAAGACGCCCATACGCCATTTTCCCCCTACGCCGGCGCTGTCTGGTCTACGTGTTTTTTTCCCACGCAAACCAGGCAGCGCCGGTCTGATTGCGCCGTCTAACGCCATTCCATAAATACGGCGCCCGCATGGCGCTTCAGAATGGCGTTAGACGGCGCAAAAGTTTTTGACGCTAAACTGCGTTAGCGCAGTTTAGCGTCAAAAAGTATAAATATGGGCCTAAGTGTTGTTTAGTAGGAGTGGCCGTACTCCACAGTATGAGAGTAGGGAAGTCGGCGTACTTCATGTGAATGTAGCGCTTTAATGCTCAAAATTATCCACGTGGTTGGTTGTTGTGTACGGACCGGTCGAGGTCTAAGACTCCGGAGTATGAAGAAAATATGGTTTATGTTGTAATCTGTGCAGTTTAATAGGTCAATCGGGTGTGATTGACAAGTCAAGTCTGGGTCATAATGTGTGTATGAAAACCGTTGATGGAGATTTGACAAATTCTAAAGTGCACTAGAAGGAGCCATTGACAAGTCAAGAGTAGGATTTGTTGGTCGAATTCTGCTTGCGTATGCGGGAACTGATAAGGAGAGAGTAGCGGCCGAGGCTTCAAGTGAAATCTCTGTAAAGTTCTGAAGCGAATGTGTTACCCTTCCTGTAGTAAAACGGCAGATTTGTGTTGTCATTTAAAGTGCTTGCAATAATCGCATTAGTTTATGTGAGATTGTATGGGTTCAGTGAGGAGCGGATGAGCCGTGAGACTTTGTCAGCTGCAGTGTGTGTGAGTGTGACGTCAGTGCATAGTGCTGAGATAGGTTAGTTGTCGAGAGGGGTCGCGCACGGATTGGTTGCCGTCCGTGGGAGGCAATAGATGGAATAAGGCGGGTGAAGAGTGTCCTGGGAACTAAGTCACTTCTGATTAAATACAAAATAAGAGAATCACAAAAATTAATTTCGTTAAAGCATTTAAGAGCGCTCTAAAGGGAGACGTATATATTGTTGTAACCGATGGGGAGCCTACCCCACCTGAGGGTACTCCAGCTTACATAGTCATGGAAGAGAAAGGTGTCGCGCCTTGCTTGTGGATGAAACAATGGCGCAAATTAACAGAGAAAGAGGGATGTCTAGCGTTCCCAGAGCATGGGATGTTTAATCCAAAGGTACTGGAAAATTTGAGGTGGATGTTAAGGCCCATATTTATACTTTTTGACGCAAAACTGCGCTAACGCAGTTTTGCGTCAAAAAAATTAGCGCCGGCTAACGCCATTCTGAAGCGCCATGCGGGCGCCGTATTTATTGAATGACGTTAGCCGGCGTTAGCCGCCGGCGCCGTCTGGTGTGCGTTAAAAAAAACGACGTACACCAGGCAGCGCCGGCGTAGGGGGAAAATGGAGTATGGGCGTCCAAAAATGGTGCAAGTCAGGCTGAGGCAAAAAAATCGCCTCAACCCGATTTGCGCCATTTTTTTTTCACTCCCAACCCCCATTGAAATGACTCCTGTCTTAGCAAAGACAGGAGTCATGCCCCCTTGCCCATTGGCCATGCCCAGTCATTGGGCATAGTGGCATGTAGGGGGGCACAAATCAGGCCCCCCTATGCCACAAAAAAAAAAAAAAAAAATACTTACCACAACTTACCTTTTCTTCCCTGGGATGGGTCCCTCCATCCTTGGGTGTCCTCCTGGGGTGGGCTAGGGTGGCAGGGGGTTTCCCTGGGGGCATGGGAGGGCACCTCTGGGCTCATTCTGAGCCCACAGGTCCCTTAACGCCTGCCCTGACCCAGGCGTTAAAATCCGGCGCAATTGCAGGTTTTTTTGCCCCGCCCACTCCCGGGCGTCATTTTTGCCCGGGAGTATAAATACCACGCACATGCCTGGGAGTCATTTTTTAAGACGGGAACGTCTACCTTGCATATCATTAACGCAAGGAAGGTGTTCACGCCAAAAAATGACGCTAACTCCATGAACTTTGGCGCTAGACGCGTCTAACGCCAAAGTATAAATATGGAGTTAGTTTTGCGTTGAATTTGCGTCGAAAAAAACGACGCAAATTCGGTGCAAACGGAGTATAAATATGCCCCTAAGGCCCATATTTATACTTTTTGACGCAAAACTGCGCTAACACAGTTTTGCGTCAAAAAAATTAGCGCCGGCTAACGCCATTCTGAAGCGCCATGCGGGCGCCGTATTTATTGAATGACGTTAGCCGGCGTTAGCCGCCGGCGCCGTCTGGTGTGCGTTAAATAAAAACGACGTACACCAGGCAGCGCCGGCGTAGGGGGAAAATGGAGTATGGGCGTCCAAAAATGGTGCAAGTCAGGCTGAGGCAAAAAAATCGCCTCAACCCGATTTGCACCATTTTTGTTTCACTCCCAACCCCCATTGAAATGACTCCTGTCTTAGCAAAGACAGGAGTCATGCCCCCTTGCCCAATGGCCATGCCCAGGGGACTTATGTCCCCTGGGCATGGTCATTGGGCATAGTGGCATGTAGGGGGGCACAAATCAGGCCCCCCTATGCCACAAAAAAAAAAAAAAAAAAAATTACCACAACTTACCTTTTCTTCCCTGGGATGGGTCCCTCCATCCTTGGGTGTCCTCCTGGGGTGGGAAAGGGTGGCAGGGGGTGTCCCTGGGGACATGGGAGGGCACCTCTGTGCTCATTCTGAGCCCACAGGTCCCTTAACGCCTGCCCTGACCCAGGCGTTAAAATCCGGCGCAATTGCAGGTTTTTTTGCCCCGTCCACTCCCGGGCGTAATTTTTGCCCGGGAGTATAAATACCACGCACATGCCTGGGAGTCATTTTTTAAGACGGGAACGCCTACCTTGCATATCATTAACGCAAGGAAGGTGTTCACGCCAAAAAATGACACTAACTCCATGAACTTTGGCGCTAGACGCGTCTAACGCCAAAGTATAAATATGGAGTTAGTTTTGCGTCGAATTTGCGTCGAAAAAAACGACGCAAATTCGGCGCAAACGGAGTATAAATATGCCCCTAAGTACGCAGAAACCACCTCCGAGAACAGCTCAGTATGAGGCTTTGGCGATTTGGGACTTGGTGGCTCTTAAACATAGACAAGAAAGGTTTCAGAGAAGACTGAGAAGGGCAGAGAAATCTTATGCAGAGGCTAGGTGGGACAATGAGAACAAAATGTGGAGACGGGGAATTGTTGACGGATTGAAATTATTCCCAGCAATAACACAGGGAGAAGAGACGCAGGGAAAGAAAGCCTCCTGTAAAACCGACAAAGATTCAGGGAAATCTAAAGAGAATAAAAGATCTTGGGAAGAGGAAGATGATTCAGATGATGAGGAATTTATGGACAGATTATTACATGATCGTCCGCCACCATATGCGGTGAGCGACAGTGCTCCAAGTACTAGCTTGGATCCTGGGAACCAGACGCAGGAAAAGGGAGTTACTGATACGGTACAGACTAGCGATACAGCTTCGATACAGAATGGTGTCAGTGTACCCACTGCTCCAGACATACCGATACAGTTGCAGCCTCCACCACAGATACAGAGGCCCATATTTATACTTTTTGACGCTAAACTGCGCTAACGCAGTTTAGCGTAAAAAAATTTAGCGCCATTCTGAAGCGCCATGCGGGCGCCATATTTATGGAATGGCGTTAGCCGGCGCTAGCAGACCGGCGCTGCCTGGTGTGCGTGGAAACAAACCACGTAGACCAGGCAGCGCCGGCGTAGGGGGAAAATGGCGTTAGGGCGTCTTAAAATGGGGCAAGTCAGGTTGAGGCAAAAAAATCGCCTCAACCCGATTTGCGCCATTATTTTCGACGCCCAGACGCCATTTGAATGACTCCTGTCTTAGTAAAGACAGGAGTCATGCCCCCTTGCCCAATGGCCATGCCCAGGGGACTTATGTCCCCTGGGCATGGTCATTGGGCATAGTGGCATGTAGGGGGGCACAAATAAGGCCCCCCTATGCCACCCAAAAAAAAATAAAAAATATAAAAAATTATACTTACCTGAACTTACCTGAATGTCCCTGGGGTGGGTCCATCCATCCTTGGGTGTCCTCCTGGGGTGGGCAGGGGTGGCAGGGGGGTCCCTGGGGGCAGGGGAGGGCGCCTGTGGGCTCATTTTGAGCCCACAGGCCCCTTAACGCCTACCCTGACCCAGGCGTTAAATAGTGGCGCAAATGCGGGGTTTTTTGACCCGCCACCTCCCGGGCGTGATTTTTGCCCGGGAGTATAAATACGACGCATTTGCGTCGCCGTCATTTTTTTAGACGGGAACGCCTTCCTTGCATCTCATTAACGCAAGGAAGGCGTTCACACAAAAAAATTACGCTATTTGCCCATACTTTGGCGCTAGACGTGTCTAACGCCAAAGTATAAATATGGTGTTAGTTTTGCGCCGAATTTGTGTCGAAAAAAACAACGCTAATTCGGCGCAAACGGAGTATAAATACGGGCCAGAGAATCTACCCTGATGTCCCAGTGCTTGAGACAACTACGAACTTGATAGTGCCGCCAGACCCGATATACACGAAGCCAAAGCTAATACAAATTGAATCAACTCCGAAATTAATGTCTCAACCACAACCACAGCTGATACCAGGGTACAACCCTGTAGCAGGTCCACCATTAGTGCCGGTTCCGGGTACATTGGAACAGACTTATGGAGTTGCTGCTCCAAGAAGTCTGGGTCCGGGTCAGACACCTGCCTCTATATCGTTACCCATTACTGTCGGTCCACCAGTGCCACTATATGCACAGGGTAAAACGGGCGTGTGTGATCAGGGAGTGATGACTCAGGAGGCAATAAGAGGAGGGTCCATAGGAACTCCACAGATAATGGCCCCCGGGGAACAAGTAATTGAACAGCCAAGGACCTTAATGGACCTTAGTCCAGTAGGAGCACCTCTCGAAGCAATGCGTCAAGCAGGATTGGGAGTTCTAACTCCACAAACCATGAGCACAAATACCTCACATTCCCCAATGATGCATGCAGGGAACATTTCACTGCAAGGTTTTACAGTTCAACAGTTAAATGAATGGCTAGAAAAAACTTATACTTCACAGAAAACCGCAGTGGTTACAGTCGAACCAGAGAAAGAAAAACAAGATGAATACTTGAACTTTGTACGACTAGGGGCGGAAGCTGCCGAGTTGGTAGAAGGGACAATGGGAGTAAATAGATTGGAGTCCTACACAGAGGCAGAATTGAGATACTTATGCCCCAAGATTACTAGGGAGGTAGGCAAAGTACATCAGAGATTAGCGAACTTAGCAGACAAATAAAATATCGATATTGGAAACACTAAGGGGCATATTTATACTCCGTTTGCGCCGAATTTGCGTCGTTTTTTTCGACGCAAAACTAACTCCATATTTATACTTTGGCGTTAGACGCGTCTAGCGCCAAAGTTCATGGAGTTAGCGTCATTTTTGGCGTGAACACCTCCCTTGCGTTAATGATATGCAAGGGAGGCGTTCCCGTCCTAAAAAATGACTCCGAGGCATGTGCGTGGTATTTATACTCCCGGGCAAAAATGACGACCGGGAGTGGGCGGGGCAAAAAACCCCGCATTTGCGCCTCTTTTTAACGCCTGGGTCAGGGCATGCGTTAAGGGACCTGTGGGCTCAGAAGGAGCCCAGAGGTGCCCTCCCCTGCCCCCAGGGACACCCCCTGCCACCCTTGCCCACCCCAGGAGGACACCCAAGGATGGAGGGACCCATCCCAGGGAAGAAAAGGTAAGTTGGGGTAAGTATTTTTTTCATTTTTTTTTGTGGCATAGGGGGGCCTGATTTGTGCCCCCCTACATGCCACTATGCCCAATGACCATGCCCAGGGGACATAAGTCCCCTGGGCATGGCCATTGGGCAAGGGGGCATGACTACTGTCTTTGCTAAGACAGGAGTCATGTTGATGGGGGATGGGCGTCGTAAAAAAATGGCGCAAATCGGGTTAAGACGATTTTTTTGCCTCGACCTGACTTGCCCCATTTTTAGACGCCCATACGCCATTTTCCCCTACGCCGGCGCTGCCTGGTGTACGCGGCTTTTTTCCACGCACACCAGGCAGCGCCGGTCAGCTAACGCCATTCTATAAATACGGCGCCCGCATGGCGCTTCAGAATGGCGTTAGCCGGCGTTAATTTTTTTGACGCTAAACTGCGTTAGTGCCGATTAGCGTCAAAAAGTATAAATACGGGCCTAAACATTTAAAAAGAAGTTACAGATTAGATTTCGATTCAAAAGACTTTGAGCACATGAGGTCTGCAGGAATGAAGGCACATTTGAGAGAACTGTTGCAAAGCGCACAAATTTGGGGTGCACTGGAAAAATGGGAAGGCAGATGGGCAAAGAAAAGAGATAAGGGAAAAGGTGACAGCTCAGGGTCTAATCAAGCCAAGACCTCACCTGATTTGGAATCAGTAAAAATATTACCTATGAGAGAAACAGCTGGTGATGTTTTAGTTCATGTGCCTTGGACTAGAGGAGATATTCTATCCTTTACTAACGATTATCCCAGATTGAGAGAGAAGCCGATCGAGTGGTATCAACAAACAGGTTTGTGAAACTTGCAAAGTGTCTCTGGGAAGACTTGAATACCTTGTTTGAGTACATGAGCACCAGCAGTTACATTTCACAAGGACACATTCACTTTTATTTTTTAGGCACTAAAGCAGTTTTGCACCAAAATGATTAGCACCAGCTTGTGCCATTCCTGAGCACCAGACAGGCGCCATATTTATGGAATAGCGCAAGCAGGTGCAAAGGGTGGGCTAGCGTAAAAAAAATAAAATGACGTTAGCCGGGTGGGGCTGTCGGTATGGGAGACGGGGAATTTTGCACCAAAAAATGACATTAGGCTGGTTAGCGAGTCAAAAAAGATGACTCTAACCAGCCTAGCGTCATTTTTTGACACAAACCATCCATACCACGACTCTTGTCTTAGAAAAGACAGGAGTCATGCGCACCACCCCAATGGCCAGCACAGGGGACAAGGGTCCCTTGGGCATGGCCATTGCACCCTGTGCCATACATGGGGCCCCAAGTTGGGCTCCCAGAGGCACTTTAATTAAAAAAGAAAAATGTACTTACCTATACTTACCCTACTTACCTGGGATGGGGTCCCCCATCCTCCGGTGTCCTTCTGGAGTGGGTGGGGGTGTTCCTAGGGCTTGAGGAGGGCACCTGTGGACCCATTCTATGGTGTTTAACCATTGAAATGCGTCCACAGGTCCCTTAACACCTGGTCTGGCCCAGGCATTAAATAATGGTGCAACGCCCCCTCCTTCCACCCGTGTGTCATTTTAGCACGGGGATAAATATGGGGCTATTGGGTTAGCACCATTTTATTTTATGGGAATGCCTACTTTCCATCTCATTGACGAAAGGTAGGTTCATGCATCTAAAAAACGGTGCAAACTCCAATATTTTGACGTTAGACATGTCTAACGTCAAAATATAAATTTGGAGTTCGTTTTGCCCGAATTTGCATAAACAATGTTGTAAATTTTGACGCAAATAGGGTATAAATATGCCCCTATGGGTCTGATTTAATTCATGGTGGGCTACGTGCTATTCCGCCATGAGGATGGAGTAAATTACTCTGCCCCATGACTCAGACGCCACGTAACTAATTTATAAATGCCTGCCAAGTGGGCGGTCATTTATAAAATCATTACCAAGAACAGCCATTATAGCGGTTCCTGACAATCCATATTACTGCTATGGGGCTGCTGCGGCAGGACGCAGACCTGTAGCAGGTGACAATCATTTATCCTTTTTAACAAGAAAATATCAAAACGCTATTTTCTTCTATGAAGAGATAAAATATGAGGCCCGCCATGAGAGCCTTCTACCATGGCAGGGGAAGCTTTGTAACAATTTTCCTATTCCTTACCGTCAGGTTTTACTTGGCCATTAAAAACAGCTCTAGCCATTAGGTTACGCCACATGCTTTCCTGACCCTACTCCACTCTTCTCGGAGACCAGTCTCCACCCAGCCTCGGACCCTTAATCAATACACAGAGAGCAATCTTGTAGTAGGCCCAAATAGATAATAAAAATCATAAGGTGGCAAACAAACTAAAAGCAAGTACAAAGCCTCCACTTTCTATGGGGGGGCACAGAAAAATATAGGTTGATCTGACTCACGCCCCACTTAGCTTTGGCCCTCGGTTGAATTACTTCTTTGAAATTTATATATTGTAGGGGATATTTACAAGGAGCTTGCTTTCTTTGTTAGCTCCATATTTACAATGTGACGCATTTGGATAAATGTGTCATTTTGACAGGCCTGCATAAAAAAAACTTGCCTAGGATATGGCTGCACCACAAAGATTTTAATGTATGCAGCATGGACATTCCATCAGAAAAAGCCTCCAAAACCCAGGCGTAGAGACTGTTACAGTGACTTTTAAAATTGATTCTGACCGTTTTTGTTCACTTCACACCCTGTAAGGTGTCTATTTTACACCTCCCCAATAGTTGTAGTAGGTCTACACATGTGGCAATCAGTTTTTAGGACCCCTTGACCAACATGGGACCATTGAACTTATGGGGCCTGATTTAAGAAAAGTGCATCCAATGCAGCACCACTTGTCTGGCGCCCATTGGCTCCCCCCCTAACGCCACGTGTGTGCACCATATCTAATTATATATATATATATATATATATATATATATATATATATATATATATATATGCTATATTTTGGTTGTCTGCGTCCTGAAATTGCCTCTGTTTCAATGGGGAAAAAATCAATTCTCCTGATTATTTTTTTTTAATTTTCCACTTTCCTCTTCTAAAATGTTGGCAGATATGGGTATAGTCAGGGCCACTGGAATTATGCGATTGTGCAGTGTCAATCAATCAATCAATCACTTGTAAAGCACAGTACTCACCCGCTTGGGTCTCAAGGCTCTGAGGGGGATGGTGGGGGAGAGGGGAAGGATTGCTACTGCTTGAATAGCCAGGTCTTGAAGCATTTCCTGAAGGTCGGTAGGTCCTGGGTCTGATGTAGGTGAACGGGGAGAGAGTTCCAGGTCTTGGGAATGAGGTGGGAGAAGGATCTGCCGCCCGCTGTAGTTCGATCGATGCGAGGAACGGTGGCGAGGGCGAGGTTGGCGGAGCGGAGTTGGTGGATGGGAGCGTGGAAGGTGAGTTGCACATTGAGGTAGGCCGGGCCTGCGTTGTGGAGGGCTTTGTGGGCGTGGATGAGGAGTTTGAAGGTGATCCTCTTGTTGACGGGAAGCCAGTGCAGATCTCTGAGGATGGCTGAGATGTGGTCGCGGCGTGGGATGTTGAGGATGAGGCGTGCGGAGGCGTTCTTGCCCGTATTTATACTTTTTTTGCGCCGCAATTGCGTCGTTTTTGACGCAATAACGGCGCCAACTTGCAAAATACCATTGTATTTTGTAGGTTTGCGCCGTTTTGCGTCAAAAAGCGGCGCAAATGCGGCGCTAAAAAAAGTATAAATACGGGCCTCTGTATTCGTTGCAGTTTCTTCTTGAGCTTGGCCGTTGTTCCCGCGTAGAGTGCGTTGCTGTAGTCCAGTCTGCTGCTGACGAGGGCGTGGGTGACCATCCTTCTGGTTTCGGGGGGGATCCATCTGAAGATCTTACGAAGCATGCGGAGGGTGTTGAAGCACGAAGATGAGACGGCGTTGACTTGCTGGGTCATGGTGTGCGATGAGTCTAGGATGAAACGTAGGTTGCGTGCGTGGGTGGTAGGTGTTGGTAGCACTCCCTAGGGTGGCTGGCCACCAGGAGTCGTCCCATGCGGAGAGGTTGGAGCCTAGGATCTCAGTCTTGTCTGAGTTCAGTTTAAGGCGGCTCTTCTCCATCCAGGTGCCAATGGAGTGCAATCCATCGCGGAGGTTGGTTTTTGCGGTGGCGGGGTACTTGGTGAGGGGGAGGATCAGCTGGGTTTCGTCTGCGTAGGAAACAATGTTGTGGCCACTTCGTGGCAATAGATTTGCGCATCTGCTACATAGTCCATCATTTCCCTCATAACCTGAAGATTTTTAAAAAAATGTGGGCCATATTTATACTTTTCGACGCACAACTGCGCCAACGCAGTTGTGCGTCAAAAAATGTAACGCCGGCTAACGCCATTCTGAAGCGCCATGCGGGCGCCGTATTTATTCAATGACGTTAGCCGGCATTAGCCGGCGCTGCTGAGTGGTGTGCGTAAAAAAAAATTACTTACACCAGGCAGCGCCGGCGTAGGTGAATATGGAGCTTGGGCGTCAAAAAATGGGGCAACTCAGGCTGAGGCAAAATTTTCGCCTCAACCCGAATTGCGCAGTTTTTTTTTACTCCCAACCCCCATTGAAATGACTCCTGTCTTAGCAAAGACAGGAGTCATGCCCCCTTGCCCAATGGCCATGCCCAGGGGACTTATGTCCCCTGGGCATGGTCATTGGGCATAGTGGCATGTAGGGGGGCACAAATCAGGCCCCCCTATGCCACAAAAAATATTTTAAAGAAATACTTACCTGAACTTACCTTAAGTTCCCTGGGATGGGTCCCTCCATCCTTGGGCGTCCTCCTGGGGTGGGCAAGGGTGGCAGGGGTTGTCCCTGGGGGCATGGGAGGGCACCTCTGGGCTCGTTCCGAGCCCACAGGTCCCTTAACACCTGCCCTGAGCAGGCGTTAAAAAATGACGCTAACGAGGGTAGATGTCATTTTTTTTGACCCGCCCACTCCCGGGCGTAATTTTTGCCCAGGAGTATAAATACGACGCACATGCCTCGGAGTCATTTTTTAGTAGGGAACGCCTCCCTTGCATATCATTAACGCAAGGAAGGTATCCACGCTAAAAAATGACGCAAACTCCAAGATCTTTGGCGCTCGACGCGTCTAACGCGAAAGTATAAATATGGAGTTAGTTTTGCGTCGGATTTGCGTAAAAAAAAAACGACACAAATCCGGCGGAAACAGAGTATAAATATGCCCCTGTGTTTCTAGCTGAACTGACCAAAAGGTTACTAAAAATGCAGAGGCACTCTTTCCTAGGCAGTGGAATGCCCTTTGCAAAGGTAGACTAGTTACATTTGTATTGCTTATTGCTATATTTGGGTGTTAAACTAGCACCTGTGAGAAGCAACCAATGCCCAGGTAGTGTTAACAAGTTTAAAAATTTCAAACTGAGGAAATAATACTATCACTAAGGGGCATATTTACACTCTGTTTGCACCGAATTAGTGTCATTTTTTTTTACTCTAATTCGGTGCAAAACTAACTCCATATTTATACTTTGGTGCTAGACCCCTCTAGCACCAAATTTATGGAGTTAAAGTCATTTTTTGAAAGTGGAGACCTAGGCCCATATTTATACTTTTTGACGCTAAACTGCGCTAACGCAGTTTAGCGTCAAAAAGTTTTGCGCCGGCTAACGCCATTCTGAAGCGCCATGCGGGCGCCGTATTTATTGAATGGCGTTAGCCGGCGCAAGCAGACCGGCGCTGCCTGGTGTGCGCGAGAAAAACCACGTACACCAGGCAGCGCCGGCGTAGGGGGAAAATGGCGCATGGGCGTCTTAAAATGGGGCAAGTCAGGTTACGTCGAAAAAATCGTCGTAACCCGACTTGCGCCATTTATTTTCGACGCCCATCCCCCATCAACATGACTCCTATCATTGTAAAGATAGGAGTCATGCCCCCTTGCCCAATGGCCATGCCCAGGGGACTTCTGTCCCCTGGGCATGGTCATTGGGCATAGTGGCATGTAGGGGGGCACAAATCAGGCCCCCCTATGCCAAAAAAAATTATTAAAAAAAAATAAATAAATACTTACCTGAATGTCCCTGGGGTGGGTCCCTCCAGCCTTGGGTGTCCTCCTGGGGTGGGCAAGGGTGGCAGGGGGGGTCCCTGGGGGCAGGGGAGGGCACTCTGGGCTCATTTTGAGCCCACTTGTCCCTTAACGCCATGCCTGACCCAGGCGTTAAAAAGCGGCGCAAATGCGCCGTTTTTAGCCACGCCCACTCCCGGGCGTCTCTTTTGCCCGGGAGTATAAATACCACGTAAAGGCCTGGGAGTCATTTTTTAGACGGGAACGCCTCCCTTGCATATCATTAACGCAAGGAAGGGGTTCACGCTAAAAAATGACGCACATTCCGGGAACTTTGGCGCTATTCGCCTCTAACGCCATAGTATAAATATGGCATTAGTTGGCGTTAGTTTAGCGTCGAATTTGCGTCGAAAAAAACGACGCAAATTCGGCGCAAACGGAGTATAAATACGGCCCCTACTTTGCCTTAATGAGATGCAAGGTCGGCGTTTCCGTGCAAAAAATCACTCTATGGCCTTAACGCCATATTTAGGGGCATTTTTATACTCTGCGGCATATTTATACTCTGTTTGCACCGAATTAGTGTCATTTTTTTTTACTCTAATTCGGTGCAAAACTAACTCCATATTTATACTTTGGTGCTAGACCCATCTAGCACCAAGGCCCTGATTTAAACTTTTTTAGCACCGCATTAACGTCATTTTATGACGCAAAAGTGGCACAAACTTACAAAATATTGGCCCTTATTTATACTTTTTGCTGCAAAACTGCACTAACTCAGTTTTGCACCAAAAAGTTTAGCACCGGCTTGCACCATTTCTGTGCACCAGCCGGGCACCATATTTATGGAATGGTGCAAGCCGGTGCAAAGGGTAGGCTAGAGTTTAAAAAAATTACTTTAATCGGGTGGGGCTGGCAGTATAGAAGAAGAGGGTTTAGCACCAAAAAATGGCTTTAGGCAGGTTAGAGTAAAAAAAAATGACTCTAACCAGATTAGCGTCATTTTATGGTGCTAAACCTACCATGCCACATGACTCCTGCCTTAGAAAAGGCAGGAGTCATGCCCACCACCCCAGTGGCCAACACAGAGGACAGGGGTCCCCTGGGCATGGCCATTGCACCCTGTGCCATGTATGGGGGCCCATTTCAGGGCCCCCTATGGCACTTTCAAAAATAAAATGCACTTACCTGGACTTACCTGGGATGGGGTCCCCCATCCTCGCAGTCCCTCTAGTGAGGGTGGGGGTGCCCCTAGGGCCTAGGGAGGGCACCTCTGGGCTTATTCCATGGTGTTCCACTATGGAAATAGGGCCACAGGTCCCCTAACGCCTGCCCTGACCCAGGTCTTAAAAAATGGGGCAAAGCAAGCTTTGCCCCATTTTTTGACCCCTCCTCCCTCCCTTGCACCATTTTTACATGGGAGTATAAATATGGGCCCGTATTTATACTCCGTTTGCGCCGAATTAGCGTCGTTTTTTTCGACGCAAATTCGGCGCAAAACGAACGCCATATTTATACTTTGGCGTTAGACGCGTCTAGCGCCAAAGTATGGGCAAATAGCGTCATTTTTTTGCCTGAACGCCTTCCTTGCGTTAATGAGATGCAAGGAAGGCGTTCCCGTCTAAAAAAATGACGGCGACGCAAATGCGTCGTATTTATACTCCCGGGCAAAAATCACGCCCGGGAGTTGGCGGGTCAAAAAACCACGCATTTGCGCCACTTTTTAACGCCTGGGTCAGGGTAGGCGTTAAGGGGCCTGTGGGCTTAAAATGAGCCCACAGGTGCCCTCCCCTGCCCCCAGGGACCCCCCCTGCCACCCCTGCCCACCCCAGGAGGACACCCAAGGATGGAGGGACCCACCCCAGGGACATTCAGGTAAGTTCAGATAAGTATGACATTTTTATATTTTTTTATTTTTTTTGGTGGCATAGGGGGGCCTTATTTGTGCCCCCCTACATGCCACTATGCCCAATGACCATGCCCAGGGGACATAAGTCCCCTGGGCATGGCCATTGGGCAAGGGGGCATGACTCCTGTCTTTACTAAGACAGGAGTCATTTAAATGGCGTCTGGGCGTCGAAAATAATGGCGCAAATCGGGTTGAGGCAAATTTTTTGCCTCAACCTGACTTGCCCCATTTTAAGACGCCCTAACGCCATTTTCCCCCTACGCCGGCGCTGCCTGGTCTACGTGTTTTTTTTCCACGCACACCAGGCAGCGCCGGTCTGCTAGCGCCGGCTAACGCCATTCCATAAATACGGCGCCCGCATGGCGCTTCAGAATGGCGTTAGACGGCGCTAAATATTTTGACGCTAAACTGCGTTAGCGCAGTTTAGCGTCAAAAAGTATAAATATGGGCCATGGTGTTAAGGCCATAGAGTCATTTTTTTGCACGGGAACGCCTACCTTGCATCTCATTAAGGCAAGGTAGGTTTCCACTTCCAAAAAATGACTTTAACTCCATAAATTTGGTGCTAGATGGGTCTAGCACCAAAGTATAAATATGGAGTTAGTTTTGCACTGAATTAGAGTTAAAAAAAAATGACGCTAATTCAGTGCAAACAGACTATAAATATGCCCCTTAGGCCCATATTTATACTTTTTGACGCTAAACTGCGCTAACGCAGTTTAGCGTCAAAAAATTTAGCGCCGTCTAACGCCATTCTGAAGCGCCATGCGGGCGCCGTATTTATGGAATGGCGTTAGCCGGCGCTAGCAGACCGGCGCTGCCTGGTGTGCGTGGAAAAAAACCACATAGACCAGGCAGCGCCGGCGTAGGGGGAAAATGGCGTTAGGGCGTCTTAAAATGGGGCAAGTCAGGTTGAGGCAAAAAAATCGCCTCAACCCGATTTGCGCAATTTTTTCGACGCCCAGACGCCATTTAAATGACTCCTGTCTTAGTAAAGACAGGAGTCATGCCCCCTTGCCCAATGGCCATGCCCAGGGGACTTATGTCCCCTGGGCATGGTCATTGGGCATAGTGGCATGTAGGGGGGCACAAATAAGGCCCCCCTATGCCACCAAAAAAAATTAAAACAAATAAAAAATTATACTTACCTGAACTTACCTGAATGTCCCTGGGATGGGTCCCTCCATCCTTGGGTGTCCTCCTGGGGTGGGCAAGGGTGGCAGGGGGGTCCCTGGGGGCATGGGAGGGCACCTGTGGGCTCATTTTGAGCCCACAGCCCCGAGGCGTTAAAAAGTGGCGCAAATGTGGGGTTTTTTGCCCCGCCCACTCCCGGGCGTGATTTTTGCCCGGGAGTATAAATACGACGCATTTGCGTCGCATCGCCGTCATTTTTTTAGACGGGAACGCCTTCCTTGCATCTCATGGAGTATAAGCTAGCCTACCCTTTGCACTGGCTTGCACCATTCCATAAATATGGTGCCCAGCTGGTGCTAAAAAATGGTGCAAGCCGGTGCAAAACTTTTTGGGGCAAAACTGCCTTAGTGCAGTTTTGCACCAAAAAGTATAAATAAGGCCCTAAATGTGTCACATTATGCCGCATAATTTGGCTTTTCTTGCTGCATAATGTACTCGCCCCCAGTTACAGTACGTTCAAGGAACACGTGTAACAGCACTACGTGGTCCTGTGCGGTAATGAAACTCGCGAATTACACCAGGGTGCAGTACCACAAGTGCTCCCTAGGGGTCCCTAATGAAGTCAGCAAGGCACCACACACCCGGGGTGCAGTACTGCAGATTGTCATTAGAGGTCCCTAATTAGGTCAGTCCTAGTAGATATACCCTAGGAGAGCCTTGACAGCGGCTGTTACTGGAGGTCCCAGTTGCCCATAATGCATTGCAAAAAAGTCAAACCCCCCCCTCGCTCCCTTTAAAACAAAATCGACTTCTCACAAGTAGACTTTAATACAGTACTATTCCACATACAATATTTACAATTTCTTCTGCACATTTTAAGGTCAACTACAAGTACTTAATCGCCCTAATATTCAAATGATTACATTTACAGTACAATCAAGAATGTTAAGTAGAATAATTCGATCAGAAGAATCGTGTGCTTGTTTCAGTTTTCGTGTCTTGGATTTAGTTGCACTTCGTGTGGTGACTGAAGATGAGACATTGAAATTTTTGGAAGACCTTTGACCATTCAGAGGTCTAAAAAAATCGTTGTTATAGAAATAGTAATAGTTGTTGTGAAAGAGCGCTTATTTTAGATCTATATTGGACACTGCAATTTATATCTAATTTATATTTGGTGTTTGCAAAAGCTTGATAGATAAAACGCATCTTTAACAATATAATTCTTTTCTCTCTACGTAGTTATCCGTGAAGAGCTGCGTTGCCGCTCTCCTCCCTGCCGCTGGCTTCAAAGTGCTTTGCTGCACTAGCATCAATATTTTTGATGCTACTGCAGCAAAGCGGCACAACAGCAATGCGCCATATTTTTAATACTGCACCACCTTGATTGTCATATGGTGGAATAGGGCGTATCAGGACCGATGCACCACTTTCTTGTAAATATGCACAGATGGGGCATGTTTACAAGCCTCTAGCACCCCCTTGCAGCACCCTAGCACCATTTTTTTTACGCTAAGGCAGCATTAAGGAGATTCCCACCATATGCCTCATTTATAAAGTAGCACAATGCTTGCATTGCGACGCTTTGTAGCCCATTGCACCATATTATAACTACATCACGTTTATTGTATGCAAAGGAGGCATTCCCCTGCAGGGAGGCCCAAATAATTGGCACAGTGCAATTTAGAAGATTTCACAGAGACATTTTTTCCCGTAATTTTTAACTCCTGCTCAGGGAAAGTGTTAAAGTGACGCTGCCATTATGGCCTATGGGCCTCCCTGACCTTTGCTGGACTAGTGTCAACATTTTTGGCGCTAGCCCAGCAAAGTGTCACAATAGCGTCAAAAATTTTGACGCTATTCTCCTACCGTGTGCCATAGTGCGCTGTATTGTAAATACCGCACTACCATGGTGACCTTAGGGGGGACGCAGGGTGATACAAGAAAACTGGCGCATCAGAGCCGATGCACCAGTAAATATATAAATATGCCCCGATAACTAGCATAAATTGAAAACGTTTTCCTACTTTCTATGTGTGCAGTACAGTGCAGTACACATGCAAAGTTGGAAATTATGGGAGAAATTAAACCATTTGTCGTTTGAAAACCTGCTTTCCAGCAGCATAATTATTTGGCTCAAAACCCTGCCTCCTAACGTTAGTAGACAGGGTTTTGAGTCAAAACCCATAGGTGGTTGCATGAGAACATCCATGTACCACTCATGTAAAGCCCCCTTCATGCTAAGTAACACAAAGCATCGCCTTGCACTGGTTTGTATTACTTTTCTTTACAAATCCTTGTAAGTACTAAGGGCCATATTTATACTTTTTGATGCAAAACTGTGCCAATGCAGTTTTGCGTCAAAAATATTACCGCTGGCTAACGCCATTTCTGTGCGCCGTGCAGGCGTCAAATTTATACGTTGACGCACGGCGGAGCAAACCACAGTGAGCCATTTTTTTTTACGCACACCGAAGTGTCACGTCATAAAGGAAATCGACCTTAACACGTGGAAATGACTGTGAGACGATTTACGACACCGCAAACCGGATATGCACCGTTTTTTGACCCAATAGCTTCAAAATGCGCCGCAAACACAGCCATTTCAGCAGAGGAGAACCAAAATGGATCCCAGATGCCTGTACAGACCCCAGGAAGATGACAACAGACCAGGAACCAGCCAGGAGGACCCACACAAGACCCAGAACAGGGAGAAGAAGACAAGAAAGTGTTGCTTCAGTGCAGAGGAGCAGGAAATTCTGGTGAAAGAGGTGACAGAACACCAGCACCAACTGTTTGTCACCTCAAAGTTGCCAATCAGTAGGAGAGAGGCAATATGGCAACAAATTGTTAACAAGATTAACAGTGTGGCAGAAATACGCAGAACAGTCATTGAATGCAAGAAGCGCTGGCATGACTGCAAGCGCAGGCCCAAGGAAAAGATGGCCAGGAACAGGAAAGCAGCACTGCAGACTGGAGGTGGGAGTCCAGCACCACAGGAGGCCCTGGACCACATGGAGGAGATGGTTGCAGCCGTCATCCCTGAGGAGATCGTCACAGGGATTCAAGGACAGGACAGTGCAGACTACCAGGAGACAACACAGATGTAGGGTAAGTGGCATGGGAAACTAAAATGCACTAATATTAACTGCAACCGGGGGGGGGAATACCTACTACACAATGTATGTAAGTCATCATATACATGGAGTGGCATGGGTAAGGGGGTACGGCATGGGGACATGGCCCGTACAGAGAAAAGCTGGGGCACACCATAACACAACACCAACAACCTTTCCATGGGGGTATGCTGCCATGCCAACGATGTTGCAAAGGGAAAGCCTCGCCAGGAGGGAAGGGCGTCAAACTGACACCCCATCACACGTCAGCCACTATACTCACTACATTAACTAGGGCCCAATTAACAACCTTTAGCCATAGCGACAACTGGAATGTAACATTGACAACAGTTGCCACTACCACCTCCGCTGTGTGTGCTGGTCAAGTAGCCAATGGCAGTAACGTCCCCATGGATCATACACACCTAAATTAGAGGGTTTAGGATGACAACGTTAACAATCCCCTGAAACAAGACAAATGTTCCAGTCCTGTCAATTGCGAATGTCCATAGTTGCCGCAAACATCAGCCAATGTCATCAACATTAGGAGGTACACAGCACTAATGTCACACCCATGCTGCATTAGTCAGGATCCACCCTGTGCCTGGGTCGCAATGCAACATCCCAAATGTCATACTGCTCAGACAAAATCATTGAGGGGGAGGACACATGTAACTGGTCACTGAAATACACCTGCACAGTCAGAGGAGGAAATAGGACACTGCTATGACTATCAGGGCAATCCAATGTACCACACATTCCCCAACATCAGCTGTACACATTACCAATGCTGACATCCATATCGTGCCATAACAATGCTATGCATAGTATGTGCTACATCTCAACTACATATAGGTGGATGTGAAAGATCAGAGACTGGGGCAGGTCCAGATTGTTAAGTGTGCTGCTAGTGCCATCAGAGCATCCACAGCCAGTGAAAGCTCTCACCGTGAGAATGGAAGTAGGGGGAGGGTTGAGTAGGAGAAGAAGGTGGCAATTCACTATTTGGCCAAAACCAACACCTAGAAGATGTGATGCTGACAAGTCCACTAACTGACCACAATATATGTGACCTGCAGGTGGGGCATAGGCCTGGGAGAATGCCCATCTGAAAGACTGGATCAATGAACAGGAACCAAGATCACAATGTGAAATCATCACAAAGCAGGCATGTCACATCACAAATGCCACAACACAGACACACTAATTGTACCCTATTTCATTGCAGGGCACAATGGATCTCCTGCGGACATGCCTGTCCAGGACTACCCTGATGACATGGATGACGAGCTGACAAACATCAGTGAGCAGACCCTCCAAGATGCCCTTGGAACCCTCCAGACCCCACCTTCAGTCACAAGGAGGAGCACAGAACAAGCAGCCATTACAGAGGATCCATCCACCACCCCAATTGTACAACCTGCCAGCTCCAATACAGCTGAGGACTCTGACGACACTGGCACCAGCTTTGAGAGAACTGTAGTGGGAGTACGGCGGGAGCTGGCCAAGGAGGTGCGGGTGGGGATGCAAAATATGGCAGCCAGCCTTGGGGGGATGCGTTCGTGTATGATGTCATCTGCAGATCAGGCAGCAGACATGCAAGGACTACAACAAACAGTAAAGGAATTCACCACTGCAGTAAGGGAGTTGCCACAACACCTCACACCCCAAACCTTCCACTGCATGCAAGAATGAAATCATGACCCCCTCAGGGCCGACCTGGCTGCCTACCATCGTGATGTGGCTGCTATTCTTAAGAACCAGCAGATCCTCCTTGCAGCAGTACTGCCCTTAAGACCCCCACTGGTAGCAGCTAGCGGGATGTCTGACTCCACGTCTACACACACTGAGGTGTGTGTTGCCCCTTCAAAACCACCACCAACAAGGGCAGAGGAGGCAACACACACATCAGAAGATGAAGGCTAGGAACAGATCACCTTCTTATGTAAAAGTACCCGGAAGCACTAGTCCCTGCCACATGGCCACCTATTACCAAGGTCCTGCGCTTCGTAACATGCCAGTCTTGCAACAACTGTACTCAAGCACTGTTCTGCAAAACCACTGTTTATATTGTCAGCCTGCCCTGTGATTGTCTCTCACAAACTCATTGGCAAATCCTGTCCCTCTGCACTGTCTGACACTTCACCCCAGCATGTGCAATGACATGTCCTTTTGCACTTGTGTAGGATCACAATGGAAGATGTCACTATAATGGACTCACAATCATGGACAATGTACAAATAGCACTACAGCACTTTTCAATAAATAGCACTTACACAACCACTTTGTCTCTGTGTAATGTGACACATCAACCATGCAGTAGATCACTTAATTTTGCCTCCTGTCATATATCATAGCTTGTCAATACAACTGTCCTGAAATAATGTAGGCTGATAACTATGCACAGTGGCCTGGATTCTACCATACTCTGCCCTTCCTGAGGGTAATATCTGAGGAAAAGATAAACTATACACCATAATGCTGTGTTGGACAGAATAATGCTTCCGCAAGGGATATCTAAACCATAAAATGGGGCCTACAAAATGTTGTTTCAATGCAAAACTAACACATGTAACATTGCCCACAAATATAAGCGAACAGTCACCAAACTGCATGAATGGAGGTGTATGAGTTTACATCCAAATAAGTAATCATGCTGAACAGTGTAACAAATGATCTATGTGAGGTATTTATGCTATGCTACAAGAGAGCTTACTACCACTCACCTTATAAGGGTTTCCTTGGACATGAGATTGCAGTCGGACATAACACAGTGTCCCCAATCATAAATCTGGAAGCACTGTATGTGACATTGAAAACATACATTATGAAAAAAAACACGTTGGGATCCATAGTAACTGTGATTGGTGGTTGCAATGAATGGCCTAAACTTTGTAAAGTAGCTTTGGGGTAGCTGCCAATGTGACAGCTCAGTTGGGATTTGTTAGCAGCATCAGACACAAAATGTAATACACAAGAAACACTGTACACTCATGCCAAGGCCCTGATCTACAAGCATGCCACACATACTGTAAAGGATTAACTACATATTTATTAAACAGTAAAAACAGAAATAAAAACTCGGGGAAAAGCCTTACCTACCCTATCTACTCTAACTACTCATTACCCACAACTGTCCCTAACTAACCTAAGCTAAACCTACTTATCACATTTAATGAAACTTTCTAAACATCAACCCCCCCACCCCCCTTATGAGACAGGACACATGGAGGACAACAGATACTAACCTAAACACACACTATCCTATACTAAACAAATATATATATTTTTTGTTTTTTTTGTTTTCATTTTTAATTATTATTATTTTTTTAAACACACAAGAACCCCAACATTGCCCCCCCACCCACTAACACCACCCCTGATCAGCTAGCGTCTTTTTTCTAGACGCTAGCTATTCCTTATAGCCATCTTGCATCATTCCATAAACATGACGTTAAGATGGCTCTAAGGAATGGCGTTAGCTGGCGTTAATATTTTTGACGCACAACTGCATTGAAGCAGTTTTACATCAAAAACCATAAGTATGGGCCACAGTCTCCTGATTATTTTTTTAAAATTCTCCCACTTTCCTCTTATAAAATGTTGCCATAGCATACATGTGTATAGTCAGGGCAACTGGAATTATGCAATTGTGCAGCCGTGGCAATTTTAGCATAATTAAAGATTTGCTGCATCGGCTACATAGTCCATCATTTACCTCATAACCTGAAGATTTTAACACAAAAAAATTGTTTCCAGCTGACACGGTTCAAAAGTTACTAAACATGCAGAGACACCTTTTGCAAAAATTAGACTAGTTACATTTTTATCGCTTATTGCTATATTTTGGTGTTAAACTAGTACTAATGAGGAGCAACCAATACCCAAGCAAGTTTAAAAATTACAAAATGATGAAAGAATACTATCACGAAAAGTGCCACATTATGCAGCGCAGTGCAGCATAATTTGCCTTTCTTGCCGCATAATTTGCACTATTGTTTAACGCCTGGGTCAGGGCAGGCGTTAGGGGACCTGTGGACCTATTTCCTTGGTGGAACACCATGGAATAAGCCCACAGGTGCCCTCCCCAGGCCTCAGGGATACCCCCACCCACACCAGAGGGACAGAGGAGGATGGGTGACCCCATCCCAGGTAAGTATAAGTAAGTACAAGCAATTATTTATTTTTTCAAGTGCCATTGGGGGCACTGAAATGGCCCCCCCTACATGGCACTGGGTGAAGTGGCCATGTCCAGTGGATCCTGGTCCCCTGTGCTGGCCATTTGGGTGGTGGGCATTACTCCTGTCTTTCTAAGACAGGAGTCATGGGTATGGATGGTTTTGCATCGTAAAATGACTCTAGGCAGGTTAGAGAAATTTGTTTTTTACTCTAACCTGCCTAACGTCATTTTTGGGTGCAAAACCCCCTTCTTCCATACCGCCAGCCCCATCCGACCAACATCATTTTTTTAATGCTAGCCTAGCTTTTGCACCGGCTTGAACCATTCCATAAATATGGTGTCCGGCTGGTGCACAGAAATGGTGCAAGCCAGTGCTAAACTTGTTGGTGCAAAACTGCGTTAGTGCAGTTTTGCACTAAAAAGTATAAATCAGGACCTAAGCCTGCTTAGTGCCATTATTTAACGCCTGAGTCAGACCAGGCGTTAGGGTAGCTGTGAACCCATTTCCATGGCCAAACACACCATAGGGACACCAGAGGATGGGGGACCGCATCCTGGGTAAGTATAGGTAAGTATTTATTTTTAATTTTTAGGTGTGCCATTGGGGCCCCCTGGCATGGGGCCCCATGTCTGGCCCTGGGTCTAATGGCGTTGCCCCGGGGACACTGGTCTCCTGTGCTGGACATTGGGGTGGTGGGCATGACTCCTGTCTACACCAAGACAGAAGTAATGTATGTGGCTGCTTATGCGTCACAAAATTACGCTAGACTGGTTAGTGGCATATATTTTGCCACTAACCAGCCAAACCTCTTTTCTGACCCACTAGCGCCACAATCTTTAACGCCACCCCTAGACGCTAGCCATTCCTTAGTGCCATCTTGCATCATTCCATAAACATGACGTTAAGATGGCTCTAAGGAATGGCATTAGCTGGTGTTAATATTTTTGACGCAAAACTGCATTGAAGCAGTTTTGCATCAAAAACCATAAGTATGGGCCACAGTCTCCCGATTTAAAAAAAAAAAATCTCCCACTTTCCTCTTAGAAAATGTTGGCATATTTGTGTATAGTCAGGGCAACTGGAATTATGCAATTGTGCATAATTGGCAATTTTCGCATGATTATAGATTTGCTGCATCGGCTACATAGTCCATCATTTACCTCAGAACCTGAAGATTTCAACACAAAAAAATTGTTTCCAGCTGATACGGTTCAAAAGTTACTAAACATGCAGAGACGCCTTTTCAGAATTAGACTAGTTACATTTTTATTGCTTATTTCTATATTTTCGTGTTAAACTAGTACTAATGAGGAGCAACCAATACCCAGACAAGTTTAAAAATGACAAAATAATGAAATAATATTATCACGAAACGTGCCACATTATGCCGCATAATTTACTCACCCCCTTGTTATAGTATGTTCCCGGGACACGTCTAATAGAGCACTAGATAGTTCTGTGCGGTTAAGTAACTCGCGCATTACAGCAGGGTGCAGTACCAGGAATAGCACTAGGGGTTCCTAACGAAGTCAGCCAGGCACCACGATGTATGTGCTCCGGGGGTGCAATACCACGGGTTGTCACTAGAGGTTCCTGATTACGTCGGTCAGCAACCCTACTGGATCTACACTAGAAGTGCCTAGATAGAGGCTGTTACTAGAGGTCCCAGTTGCCCATAATGCATTGCAAAAATTCAATCCCGTCGCCTCCTCTAAAACAAAACAAATTTATCACAAGTAGACTTTGATATAGTCGTTTCAGCATAAAATATACAAAAGCTCTGCTATACATTTCTGCGTGAACTACGTGTACTTAGTCGTCCTAATATTCAAATTACCAAAATACAGGGTGATCAAGAAGGCGAAATGCTTTCCTGAAATCCAAGTGAAAAGTGATCAGGAGATTCGTGTCTTCGATCAGTTGCACTTTGTGTGGTGACTGAAGAGGAGATATCGAAATTTTTGGCGGACCTTTGTTGATTCAGAGGTCTGAACAAAGGTTATTATGATAGATTACTTTTATTACATATGTTACTAACAATAAATGTACTTATTTGAGTATTATAAGTAAATGTTGGTTATGAAATTGAGTGTAGGAAAACAGTGGTATATTTGTACTCTGCAGAATGTGAGTGAGGCCCGTGCTCCTTAAGGCCCATATTTATACTTTTTGACGCTAAACTGCGCTAACGCAGTTTAGGGCGTTAGACGGCGCAATCAGACCGGCGCTGCCTGGTTTGCGTGGGAAAAAACCACGTAGACCAGACAGCGCCGGCGTAGGGGGAAAATGGCGCATGGGCGTCTTAAAATGGGGCAAGTCAGGTTACGTCGAAAAAATCGTCTTAACCCGACTTGCGCCATTTTTTAACGACGCCCATCCCCCATCAACATGACTCCTATCATTGTAAAGATAGGAGTCATGCCCCCTTGCCCAATGGCCATGCCCAGGGGACTTCTGTCCCCTGGGCATGGTCATTGGGCATAGTGGCATGTAGGGGGGCACAAATCAGGCCCCCCTATGCCACAAAATATTATTAAAAAAAAAAAAAAAAATACTTACCTGAACTTACCTGAATGTCCCTGGGGTGGGTCCCTCCAGCCTTGGGTGTCCTCCTGGGGTGGGCAAGGGTGGCAGGGGGGGTCCCTGGGGGCAGGGGAGGGCACTCTGGGCTCATTTTGAGCCCACTTGTCCCTTAACGCCATGCCTGACCCAGGCGTTAAAAAGCGGCGCAAATGCGCCGTTTTTAGCCACGCCAACTCCCGGGCGTCTCTTTTGCCCGGGAGTATAAATACCACGTAAAGGCCTGGGAGTCATTTTTTAGACGGGAACGCCTCCCTTGCATATCATTAACGCAAGGAAGGGGTTCACGCTAAAAAATGACGCACATTCCGGGAACTTTGGCGCTATTCGCCTCTAACGCCATAGTATAAATATGGCGTTAGTTGGCGTTAGTTTTGCGTCGAAATTGCGTCAAAAAAAACGACGCAATTTCGGGGCAAACGGAGTATAAATATGGCCCTAAATTCTTATACCCCAGCCCTTATTTATACCCCAGCATCATTTTGACACAAAGGAGGTGGACCTTAAAAAACCGTGCACAGCCTGTTGTGCGCTGCGCCTGGCCTGGGTCAGGCCAGGAGTTAGTCCAGAGGTGCCCTCCCCTGCCCCCAGGGACACCCCCTGCCACACTCGCCCACCCCTGGAGGACACCCATGGATGGGTCGACCCATCCCAGGGAAGTAAAGGTAAGTATTTTTTATCGTTTTTTTTTTAAGTGTCATAGGGGAGCCTAATTTGGGCCCACCTACATGCCACTATGCCCAATGACCATGCTCAGGGGACAGAAGTCCCCTGGGCAAGGGGGCATGACTCCTGTCTTTACTAAGACAGGAGTCATATCAATGGGGATTGTGCGTAAAAAAAAATGGCGCAAGTCCGGTTTGAGCCCTGATTTTTGCCTCAGACCTGACTTGCACCATTTTTTGACGCAAAACCCCCATTTTCCCTTAGCCGGCGCTGCCTGGTGTGAGTCATTTTGTTTTTTTACTCAGACCAGTACGCAGCGCCGGCTAACGTCATTCCATAAATAAGGCACCCGCATGGTGTGTTGGAATGGCATTAGCCGGCGGTAAAATTTTTGACGCACAACTGGGTTGGCGCAGTTGTGCATCCAAAAATATAAATATGGCCCTCAGGGCCATATTTATACTTTTTGAGGCAAAACTGCGCTAACGCAGTTTTGCGTCAAAAGAATTAGCGCCGGCTAACGCCATTCTAAAGCGCCATGCGGGCGCCGTATTTATTCAATGACGTTAGCCGGCGTTAGCCGCCGGCGCTGCCTGTTGTGCGTGAAAAAAAACGACGTACACCAGGCAGCACCGGCGTAGGGGGATATGGAGCTTGGGCGCCAAAAAATGGGGCAAGTCAGGCTGAGGCAAATTTTTCGCCTCAACCCGATTTGCGCCATTTTGTTCGACTCCCAACCCCCATAGAAATGACTCCTGTCTTAGCAAAGACAGGAGTCATGCCCCCTTGCCCAATGGCCATGCCCAGGGGACTCCTGTCCCCTGGGCATGGTCATTGGGCATAGTGGCATGTAGGGGGGCACAAATCAGGCCCCCCTATGCCACAATTTTTTTAAAAAAAAAACACTTACCTGAACTTACCTTAATGTCCCTGGGATGGGTCCCTCCATCCTTAGGCGTCCTCCTGGGGTGGGCAAGGGTGACAGGGGGGGTCCCTGGGGGCATGGGAGGTCACCTCTGGGCTCCTTCCGAGCCCACAGATCCCTTAACGCCTGCCCTGGCCAGGTGCTAAAAAACAGCGCAAAAGCGGCCGTATGTCATTTTTTTTGACCAGCCCACTCCCGGGCGTGAATTTTGCCCGGGAGTGTAAATACGGCGCACATGCCTCGGAGTCAATTTTTTAGACGGGAACGCCTACCTTGCATATCATTAACGCAAAGTAGGTGTCCACGCTAAAAAATTACGCAAACTCCATGGACTTTGGCGCTAGACGCGTCTAACGCCAAAGTATAAATATGGAGTTAGTTTTGCGTCGGAATTGCGTTAAAAAAAAACAACGCAATTCCGGCGCAAACAGAGTATAAATATGCCCCTCAGTTTTTTCATTGTCACCATAATGGTGTGGGCGACTATGGGCCAGATTTACAAAACTTTGGGCCATATTTTTACTTTTTGACGCACAACTGAGCCAACGCAGTTGTGCGTCAAAAAATCTAACGCCGGCTAACGCCATTCTGAAGCGCCATGCGGGTGCCATATTTATTCAATGACGTTAGCCGGCGGCGCTGCCTGGTGTGCGTAAAAAAAAATGACGTACACCAGACAGCGCCGGCGTAGGGGAATATGGAGCTTGGGCGCCAAAAAATGGGGCAAGTCAGGCTGAGGCAAAATTATCGCCTCAACCCGATTTGCGCCATTTTTTTCGACTCCCAACCCCCATTGAAATGACTCCTGTCTTAGCAAAGACAGGAGTCATGCCCCCTTGACCAATGGCCATGCCCAGGGGACTTCTGTCCCCTGGGCATGGTCATTGGGCATAGTGGCATGTAGGGGGGCACAAATCAGGCCCCCCTATGCCACAAAAAAAAAATAATAATAATACTTACCTGAACTTACCTTATGTTCCCTGGGATGGGTCCCTCCATCCTTAGGCGTCCTCCTGGGGTGGGCAAGGGTGACAGGGGGGGTCCCTGGGGGCATGGGAGGGCACCTCTGGGCTCCTTCCGAGCCCACAGGTCCCTTAACGCCTGCCCTGACCAGGCGCTAAAAAACAACGCAAAAGCGGCTGGACGTCATTTTTTTTGACCCGCCCACTCCCGGGCGTGATTTTTGCCCGGGAGTGTAAATACGGCGCACATGCCTCGGAGTCAATTTTTTAGACGGGAACGCCTACCTTGCATATCATTAACGCAAAGTAGGTGTCCACGCTAAAAAGTGACGCAAACTCCATGGACTTTGGTGCTAGACGCGTCTAACGCCAGAGTATAAATATGGAGTTAGTTTTGCGCCGAATTTGCGTAAAAAAAAACAACGCAAATCCGGCGCAAACGGAGTATAAATATGCCCCTTTATTACCCCCGTCACTTTTGTAATGCTCCGTGGCAAACACTGTGGGGCACACTCCAGGGCATATTTCTACTTTTTGGCGTAAAACTGCACTAATGTACACTCCGGGGCATATTTATACTTTTTGGTGCCAAACTGCACTAATGCAGTTTTTAACCAAAACGTTTAGCACCGCCTTGCAAAGGGTGGGCTTGCGTAAAAGAAATGACGTTAGCCGGGTGGGGCTGGCGGTATGGGAGAAGGGAGTTTTGCACCAAAAAGTGACGTTAGGCTGGTTAGAGTAAAAAGAAATGACTAACCAGCCTAGCGTCATTTTCTGACGCAAAACTATCCATACCAAATGACTCACGACAGGAGTCATGCCCACCACCTCAATGGCCAGCACAAGGGAACAGTGTCCCCTGGGTATGGCCATTGCACCCTGTACCATGCAGGGGGCCCCAAGTTGGGTCCCCGCTGGCACTTTAATTGAAAAAAGAAAATTACTTACCTATACTTACCCTACTTACCTGGGATGGGGTCCCCCATCCTCCGGTGTCCCTCTGGTGTGGGTGGGGGTGTTCCTGGGACTTGAGGAGGGCATCTGTGGACCCATTCCATGGTGTTTAAGCATGGAAATGGGCCCACAGGTCCCTTAATGCCTGGTCTGACCCAGACGTTAAATAATGGTGCAAAGCAAGGTTTGCACCATTGTTTAGCCCTTCCTCCAACCCATGCATCATTTTAGCATGGTGGGATAAATATGCCCCCAAAAGGTTTAGCACCGCCTTGCGCCATTTCTGAGCACCAGCCGGGTGCCATATTTATGAAATGGTGCAAGCCGGTGCAAAGGGTGGGCTTGAGTAAAAGAAATTACGTTAGCCGGGTGGGGCTGGTGGTATGGGAGAAGGGGGTTTTGAACCAAAAAATGACGCTACGCTGTTCAGAGTAAAAAAAGATGATTCTAACCAGCCAAGTGTCATTTTCTGACACAAAACCATCCATACCACATGACTACTGTCTTAGGAAAGACAGGAGTCATGCCCACCACCCCAATGGCCAGCACAGGGGACCAGTGTCCCCTGTGTATGGCCATTGCACCCTGTGCCATGCAGGGGGCCCCAAGTTGTGCCATGATGGCACTTTAATAAAAACAAAAAAAAAGACTGACCTTTACTTTCCCTACTTACCTGGGATAGGGTCCTCCGGTGACCCTCTGGTGTGGGTGGAAGTGTTCCTGGGACTTGAGGAGGGCACCTGTGGACCCATTCCATGGTGTTTAACCATGGAAATGGGTCCACAGGTCCCTTAATGCTTGGTCTGACCCAGCTTTGCATCATTATTTAGCCCCCCCCACCCGTGTGTCATTTTAGCAGGGGGGACTATAAATATGGGGCCATGAGGTTAGCACCATTTTTTAGATGAGAATGCCTACTTTGCATCTCATTGACGCAAGGTAGGTTCATTCATCTAAAAAATTGTGCAAACTCCAATATTTTGACGTTAGATGGGTCTAACGTCAAAATATAAATATGGAGTTAGCTTTGCACCAAATTTGCGTAAAAAAAGGCCATTCAGGCCCATATTTATAAAACATTATGCAAAACTGCGCAAATGCAGTTTTGCGTCATTTTTCCTAATGCCAGCTAGCATCATTGCTTAGCACCATCCTAGCGCCATATTTATGAAAATGACGTAGGATGGCGTTAAGGAATGGATAGCACCAGAAAAAAAGGTGCAAACTGATGCGCAATGCCGTAAGTAAAAGTGACGTTAATGCTGTAAAAATGGTGCGAAACCATTTTGCGGCACGTAAACATGTTGCAAAAGGCTAGCGCCATCTTAACACTGCATTAGCGTCAAAATAAAACGCAAAAGCTGGAAAGAGTGCAATTGCAACAGAAGATGCAATCAACAGGCCAGGAGAGACAACTGGGAGACCACCAACACCCACGTGCCAGCCAGGAGGGTACAGAAAAATCACAGGAGAAGGAGAACAGGAAGCACAAGTGTCGCTTTATTTAGGAGGAGCACTACAAACTGTTCAGAGAGGTGACGGAGCACCAACATCAGCTATTCGTCACCTCCAAATTGCCAACTGGGAAGAGAGACACAATATGGCAGCAAATAGTGGACAAAATAAACAGTCACAGAGGTGAAGAGAACTGTCACAGAGGTCAAGAAGTGCTGGCATGATTGCAAGCGCAGAACTAAGGAGACCGTAAGGCACCACTGCAGACTAGAGTCGGAAGTCCTGCACCACAGGAGGACCTGGATGAGCTGGTGGAGATGGTTGCAGCGGTCATCCTAGAGGAACTTGTCACTGGAATCGCAGGACAGGACAGGTCAGACTACCAGGAACCAACGCAAATGCAGGGTAAGTTGCAGGGAGGGATATCTGGAACTCCAAAGGCGGAGGCACACAGGGCATACTCACTGCAGGGTAAAGGGTTGCATCGGGACACATAGGCTCTGAGTAAAGATGTACCATCCTCACCCAAGCCTCATATATACCAATGCTGTGGTTGTGCTATGCACACCAACATATACATAACGTCAACATAGGCCAATCACTATTGCTATACTTCACCATGTAAATATGCACCACATTGCCTGGTAGGCACATGCAAATAGTGTGGCTGTGCCATTACAGCACCCATTGCACATAGTCCAAGCCCTGGACCAACACAACATAGACATCAGAGACTAGGACGGAAGTCAATACCACCCGGGAGGGGGGAGGAGGCGTCAGGGTGGTGTATCAGGGCAAAATGCTTCCCTAACTCAATATTGCATTGCTTATACTTATGTTTGCTGCATCTTGCAGCGCACATTGAAATGCTGTCTCCCCAAAATAGCCTGTACATGTGCAGGAAGGGACATCTCCCTGCACATGAACAAATTATCACTTCAAGGCAGTCACCCCGTCATCCTGCTGCAACAATGTCTGTGTTGGTGCAGGGAGCACTAATCTATGCAGACACGGGGGAATTGGAGGGCTGTACTGTACACAGGTAAATATGGCACATCACTACTTATCAAAACTGCTGCAGTGTACTGCAACACATCTTGCAGCTGCCCTGAGCTATGCCAAATGAGTAAATATCTCCCCTACAGCTTGCAACCTGTGGAAACACAACCCATACAGGCAGAAACCACAACAACTCAAACACAACCATATGCGTCACATGGGAATGGCCACAGAATAAATGCATACAACACAATGTGCATGTATGGGAACATCATGTGTGAAGCTGTACACGTAGCTGCAATCTCACCATTTGAGAAGTTAGAAGGCTAGATCAAATAAAATGATGGTGTGTGTTGCTGTGCAAAATTAGGCAGTATCACACACCGTCATATTAAAAAAGGCAGGGATGCACCATAAGCATAATGCAGCACACATAGTAAAAACAAGAAATGCAGTACAAATATAAGCATCACTCCTAGATCTTGACATGCAAAACTCACTCCTGAGCTGGTGCCAGATATTGGGCCAGCGTCCGGAATGCAAATATTCAAAAATCTAAGACAGTGTCAAAACGCAATGGGTGCTGCCGTGGTACGCCCACGGCAACACCCATTGCATTTGGACGTTGCCTGAGATGTACGAGTATCAGTGAACATGTGGCAGCGCAAAAATCTAAGGCCATCCCAGGTGTGGTGTCAGCAAGCCCCAGTGAGGGCATACATGTATTACCCCTTGTTTATTTCTTTCTATGTGTGCTGCGTTCTGCAGCACACACAATGGAGCCAAATTGCCATGAGTGATTGCGTATGTGCAGGAACGGACACCTTCCCACACATAAACAATCAAACCTTACAACGCAGACATGATGGTGCAAGGATGCCTGTGTTGGCACTAGGCAGCTCTGTGTAGTGCCAGCTCAGGGGTGCGCCGTATGCAAATGAATACGGCGCATCCCTGCATTGTGCAATTGACGCAGTGGGACGCTGCCACTTTGAGCGCAGCGTTGGGCTTCGTCATATTCCATTACTAGTGAGCTTGACCCATGTGTGATGCCCAGCGCTACATATAAGTACAACCACAACTTTGGGTCAGTGACATGTCAGTGAGCCTCCAGTGGCAAATACATGATGTCCCATGTCTACAGCTGATGCAATTCAATATTGGTTTTATACTGTCTCATTGCACAGGATGATGGCTTACCTTCTGCTGACTTGCCTGTGTCTGGATTTCCATAATGACATGGATGACCAGCTGCCATGCCTCAATGAACAGACCCTCCAGGATGTCCTAGGAGCACTCCATACACCACCTCTAGTTTCAGGGAGTACACACAGCGTTGCGGGGTCTCCCCAGGAACCACCTAGCCACCAATCCATGCCACCAGCCAATACTCACACAGTCCTGGACTCCGAGGACCCAGAGATCAGCTTTCAGTAGACAGTGGTAGGAGTAGGTTTTGGTGGGGATGGAGACCATGGAAGACAGCCTAGCGGGAGTGCGGACATGCTTCAGTCCAAATAAGGACAACTCAGCTGCTTTCAGAGGCACCCACTCCCTGCTACGTGGAGTCTATCAGTCTCTGGCAAACATAGCTGCTGTCATGAAGGAGAGGCTACGACAAATGCCCTCCCAAAAGGCCAGCAGCATGCAAAATACCCCGGACTCCACACAGCGGGACATGGACTCCCTTAGAGAGAAGCTGGCTGCCTACAACATGATGTTGTTGCGGTCTTGAAGAATCAGCAGTGCCTCCTTGCAGCAGCGATGCCTCATGTGTTGCAACAAATGGCAGCTGCCAGGTCCTTTGACATCTCTATCCCCTTAACCCCTTCCCCGCCACGGACGTAATGGTTACGTCCATGGCAGCGCCCGTGTGGCGCCATGGACGTAACCATTACGTCCAGGGACTGGCAGTCGGGGGAAGCGCTAGCGCTTCCCCCGAGGGCCGCCCCCCAACACCCCCAGGCCAGGGCTGAAAGGGGAATCCCTTCCCCTTTCACGCCCCCCCTCCCCACCCCCCCCCATGACGTCAGCGCGCGATCGCGCGCTGATTTCATGGAAAGGGGGAATGACGCGCTGGAAGCCATTTGCTTCCAGCGCGTCAAGGGAGAAGGTGAGTATTTCACCTTCCTGCGGGGTGGGGGTGCTCTCAGAGAGGCATCGAGGGAAAGGAAAGGGTTTTCCTTTCCCTCGATGTCTCTTTGAGCATTCCTGCTGCCCGATCGCGATGCGATCGGGCAGCAGGAATGCCCACTAGACACCAGGGATTTCTGTATGTGTGTGTGTGAATATTAGTGTAGGGGAGCGACACCTTGGGCAAGGGTCGCTCCCCTTTGGGGGCACATGCATTTTACGTCGTTTCTGCCCCCCCTGGGGGCAGATTGGCCCTATTTTTAGGCCGATCTGCCCCCAAGGGGGGCAGAAAGCCACTAGACACCAGGGATTTTATTGTTGCTTTGTATTTTTTGTGTTGGGGGGCGGCCCCTTGGGCAAGGGTCGCTCCCCTTTGGGGGCACATGTATTTTACGTCGTTTCTGCCCCCCCTGGGGGCAGATTGGCCCTATTTTTAGGCCGATCTGCCCCCAAGGGGGGCAGAAAGCCACTAGACACCAGGGATTTTATTGTTGATTTGTATTTTTTGTGTTGGGGGGCGGCCCCTTGGGCAAGGGTCGCTCCCCTTTGGGGGCAAATGTATTTTACGTCGTTTCTGCCCCCCCTGGGGGCAGATTGGCCCTATTTTTAGGCCGATCTGCCCCCAAAGGGGGCAGAAAGCCACTAGACACCAGGGATTTTATTGTTGATGTGTATTTTTTGTGTTGGGGGGCGGCCCCTTGGGCAAGGGTCGCCCCCAGGGGCCCTCATGTATTTTTGGGCAGTTCTGCCCCCCTTGGGGGCAGAGAGGCCTATTTTTTTTAGGCCTTTCTGCCCCCAAGGGGGGCAGAATCCCAATAGCGCCAGAAATAGTATGTATGTATGTGTGCTTTGTGTTGGGGGGTGGCCCCTTGGGCAAGGGTCGCTCCCCCCAGGGGCGCAATGTATTTATTGTCGTTTCTGCCCCCCTTGGGGGCAGATTGGCCCTATTTTTAGGCCGATCTGCCCCCAAGGGGGGCAGAAAGCCACTAGACACCAGGGATTTTATTGTTGATTTTTATTTTTTGTGTTGGGGGGTGGCCCCTTGGGCAAGGGTCGCCCCCAGGGGCCCACATGTATTTTTGGGCAGTTCTGCCCCCCTAGGGGGCAGATATGCCTATTTTTTAGGCCTTTCTGTCCCCAAGGGGGGCAGAATCCCCATAGCGCCAGGGATACTATGTATGTGTGTGTGTGCTTTGTGTGGGGGTGTGGCACCTTGGGCAAGGGTCGCCCCCCCCAAAGGGTGCAATGTAATCTGGGCGATTTCTGCCCCCTCCCCTTGGGGGTAGATTGGCCTATTTTTTTTTAGGCCCATCTTCCCCCAAGCAGAGAAGACTAGACACGGGAAAATGAAAAAATGGTTAGTGGCGGAGTGTTTGTCAACTGGCGAAGTATTTACTTTTATGATAATAACAGTTTTTCTCCTTTTTGTTTTAGTTCAAAGCTTTTGCTGACTTTGCTGTGGCTTGTTGCAGTTTTGGCAGTAGTTGTCCTGCGGTTTGCGTAGTTGCATGTTTTAGGTAAGTAAATAAATTTACTCCAAGTGAGTATTGTTGCAATGCATGAATGACATGTTTGTAGGTGGTGTACTGAATGCAGGATTGTGTGTGAAATTGTCCTTAGAGTTATGCACAATGATTATTGTGTTGTCTTATGTCTAATTTGCTTTTTTTTTTCTCTTTTTAGTGGGATATCGTTGGTGATTGCTGTGGCTGTGCAGAGTAGTTGCTGGTGAGTCAAGCTTTTTCAGGCAAGTGAGCAGTATAGTTTTTGAGTTTATAATTCTTAGTGATAAACCTATACTTTGTTACTTATCTTACACAGTGCTGGTTGTTGGTGGTGTATTTGTCCAGTTAATTTTAGTAGGAAGGATCATGGCCAGCCGTAGGATGACCGCTCAGCAGGTTGTTAGTGTGCTTTTTGAGTCATCTTCTGACCATGAATATGAGACTGACTCTGCATCTGAGGCAGAGGAGGAAGTGCAGGATTCTGGAAGTGAATTTTCTGTCAGAGATGAATCATCTGATGATGAAGCCACTCTCAGTGCTGATGAAGGGCCTGTTTTAGAGGAGGACAGTGATGTGCCAATGGTGCAGGAGCCAGCGGCTGAAAGGCTTCCCATTGGAAGACCTGACGCATGGGTTGCACCAAACATGGAGCAGCCACAGTTGCCTGCGTTTACTGGTTTTCCAGGGTGTCGAGTTAATACGGAAAACTTTTTGCCCGTCAACTTTTTTGAGTTGTTTATGGACGATATATTTTGGAAGAGATTGTTGAGCAGACTAATTTGTATGCAGAGCAGTTTTTGAGGGACAACGCTGCCAGACTTAGGCCACACTCTAGAGCTAGCCGGTGGATTCCCACAAATCTGGAAGAGTTGAAAAAGTTCTTGGGTTTAACTTTTTTGATGGGGCTGATAAGGAAGCCGTTGCTGTCTTCATATTGGTCTACTAGTCCCTTGATGGCAACTGCTATATTTCCTGCCATCATGAGTCGTAACCGGTATGAGCTTCTTCTTCGGATGTTGCATTTTGTAGATAATGCTTTAGCCTTGCCACGAGATCATCCTGATTCTGACCGTCTTTTTAAGATTAGACCTGTCCTTGATCATTTGGTAGATCGGTTTTCAGAGATCTATGTTCCAGGGAAAGAAATATCTGTAGATGAGTCTTTGGTCCTGTTCAAGGGTCGTTTGGTTTTTAGGCAGTACATTCCTAGCAAGAGGGCACGGTATGGAATTAAATTGTATATGCTGTCAGAAAGTAGTACAGGATATGTTTATAATTTCCGGGTCTACACTGGTAGGGATTCCAATATTGACCCCCCTGGTTGTCCTCCCACTTTTGGAGTTAGTGAGAAAATTGTGTGGGAACTTGGTAGACGACTGTTTAACAAAGGTCACCATTTATATGTAGATAACTTCTACACTGGAGTTCGGTTGTTCAAGGAGTTGTTCAGAGTGGACACTGTTGCTTGTGGCACAATCCGCTCTAATCGGAAAGGCTATCCAAAAGAGCTTGTCTGTAAAAAACTTGAGAAGGGACAGTGCAGTGCCTTGCGGAATGATGAGCTGCTAGCTCTGAAATTTGTAGACAAGAGGGATGTATACATGCTAAGCACCATCCATGATGAGAGTACTTCACCTGTGGCTGTTTGGGGTCGGTTGCCGAAGTGCGCAAACCTGTGTGCATCTTAGACTATAATAAGCACATGGGTGGTGTTGATAGAGTAGATCAGAGGTTAGAACCTTACACTGCTGCTCGTAAGTCTTATGTGTGGTATAAGAAATTAGCGCTTCACTTGTTCCACTTGGCAACTTTTAATGCTTTTGTTGTGTTTAAGGATAGTTCTCCAGAGTCAAGGATGACATTTGTGAAATTTCAGGAGTCTCTCATAGCTAGCCTTGTTGTGCTGGAACAGGCAAGAGTTCCTAGAGAAGCAGTGGTGGAGGATGTGGCTAGATTGAAAGATCGTCACTTTGCTGAGCACATTCCTCCCACGGCCCAAAAAAACTTTCCTGCTAAGAGATGTAGAGTCTGTGCTCGAAGAGGTATCAGGAAGGAGACTAGGATGTACTGCCCTGATTGTCCTTCAAAGCCTGGGCTGTGTGTGGGTGGCTGTTTCAGGAGCTACCACACACAGAAGAATTATTGGGAAATTCCGTGAGCGTAAACTGGTGTTTTATATTTTTATATGTTCGGTTTCACGGTTGGCATTAGTCATGTATTCAGTTAGAGCTTTTGTGTTTGTAGTTTTGTACTAATTTATGATTAGTGGTTTCTTTGTTGTTTAAAAACAAAAAAAAGGGGATGGCATGTGTAGAGTGGCGCTTGGCTGGCGGCGTGGGTGTGGTGGCGCTTGGCTGGCGGTGTGTGTGGGGTGGCGCTTGGCTGGCGGTGTGTGTGGGGTGGCGCTTGGCTGGCGGTGTGTGTGGGGTGGCGCTGGGCTGGCGGTGTGTGTGGGGTGGCGCTGGGCTGGCGGTGTGTGTGGGGTGGCGCTTGGCTGGTGGTGTGGGTGGGGTGGCGCTTGGCTGGTGGTGTGGCGCTTGGCTGGCAGTGCCGGCCAAACGCCAGTCCACACACTCATCAGCTGGTGTGATTGCTGTATCAGGCATGTGGGCGTATGAAAGTGATGGGCCCTTGACTGGCGCTGTCTGTGGATGCGAGTCTTGCAATGTGCTGGGCCCGTGGCTGGCGGCGTGAATGGTCTAGTGCATGTCATGTATGAAAGGTGTGTGAATGGACTGTAAAGCGGTTGGTGCCTTGTCGTGGCTTTACAGCTCACGAGCTGTGAGTCATTGGTTCAGTTTTTTGGCCTTTCAGTTATTACCAGTGCATTTCACTTTTGTGAAATCTCTTGTTAATAAAATTTGATCTACTGAACCATCACTCACCCTCGTGCCAAATCCAACCAGTATGTGTGGTACAAATGACAAAACCTGCTCCGCTGTAATCAGGCGTCGCAGCACACTTGAGACACGCTAGGTGCCTCAGGTGGGACCCCGATGATGAAGCATGCCACCAACTTGGTTGGTGGGTGAGGGGTCTTCTTCACATAACCTAAGTGTGTTTCTTTTCACAATTTTAGTGTTTGGCACATCACGGACGTATGTGCACACATCAAAGTGATATATTCCAAAAATACCTGTGTTTGGGGGGGAGGGCCCACCTATGTTTTTGGTCCTGGGTGCGGCCGTCATGTAGGGAAACCTACAAAACCCAGAAACTTTTTAAAACTAGGCACCCCAAGGAGTCTAGGGAGGTGTGGCTTGTGTGGCTCCCCCAACATTTTCTTACCCAGACTCCTCTGTAAACCTCACAATTTGCATAAAAAAGCATATTTTCCTGATTTTTCTTAGTAGGATCACCGCTCCAGCACAAAATTCCTACTCCCCAGTTTTCCCCTCAGTCTCCCAAGTAAAATGACACCTCACTTATGTGGGTCCCCAAAGCAGAGTCCGTCTAAAGATGTATAAAAGAATATGCCCTTATAAACTTGCTGTGCTATCCCTTCTATCCCTTCAGGTTTTGGGCCTTATTATGTTGCAGGCACCTGGGCCACCCACACAAGTGAGGTATCATTTTTATCGGGAGACTTGGGGGAACGCTGGGTGGAAGGAAATTTGTGGCTCCTATCAGATTCCAGAACTTTCTGCCACAGAAATGTGAGGAACATGTGTTTTTTTAGCCAAATTTTGAGGTTTGCAAAGGATTCTGGGTAACAGAACCTGGTCCGAGCCCCGCAAGTCACCCCTCCTTGGATTCCCCTAGGTCTCTAGTTTTCAGAAATGCACTGGTTTGGTAGGTTTCCCTAGGCGCCGGGTGAGCTACAGGCCAAAATCCGCAGGTAGGCACTGTTTTCTCCCAAAATTGTGGATGTGTCCACGTTGCGCTTTGGGGTGTTTCCTGTCGCAGGCGCTAGGCCTACCCAAGCAAGTGAGGTATCATTTTTATCGGGAGACTTGGGGGAACGCTGGGTGGAAGGAAATTTGTAGCTCCTCTCAGATTCCAGAACTTTCTGCCACAGAAATGTGAGGAACATGTGTTTTTTTAGCCAAATTTTGAGGTTTGCAAAGGATTCTGGGTAACAGAACCTGGTCCGAGCCCCGCAAGTCACCCCTCCTTGGATCCCCCTAGGTCTCTAGTTTTCAGAAATGCACAGGTTTGGTAGGTTTCCCTAGGTGGCGGCTGAGCTAGAGGCCAAAATCTACAGGTAGTCACTTTGCTAAAAACAGCTCTGTTTTCTGTGATATGTCCACGTTGTGTTTTGGGGCATATCCTGTCGCGGGAGCTAGGCCTACCCACACAAGTGAGGTATCATTTTTATCGGGAGACGTGGGGGAACACTGGGTGGAAGGAAATTTGTGGCTCCTCTCAGATTCCAGAACTTTCTGCCACAGAAATGTGAGGAACATGTGTTTTTTTAGCCAAATTTTGAGGTTTGCAAAGGATTCTGGGTAACAGAACCTGGTCCGAGCCCCGCAAGTCACCCCTCCTTGGATCTCCCTAGGTCTCTAGTTTTCAGAAATGCACAGGTTTGGTAGGTTTCCCTAGGTGGCGGCTGAGCTAGAGGCCAAAATCTACAGGTAGTCACTTTGCTAAAAACAGCTCTGTTTTCTGTGATATGTCCACGTTGTGTTTTGGGGCATATCCTGTCGCGGGCGCTAGGCCTACCCACACAAGTGAGGTATCATTTTTATCGGGAGACGTGGGGGAACGCTGGGTGGAAGGAAATTTGTAGGTCCTCTCAGATTCCAGAACTTTCTGCCACAGAAATGTGAGGAACATGTGTTATTTTATCTAAATTTTGAGGTTTGCAAAGGATTCTGGGTAACAGAACCTGGTCCGAGCCCCGCAAGTCACCCCTCCTTGGATTCCCCTAGGTCTCTAGTTTTCAGAAATGCACAGGTTAGGTAGGTTTCCCTAGGTGCCGGCTGAGCTAGAGGCCAAAATCTACAGGTAGGCACTTCGCAAAAAACACCTCTGTTTTTTTCCAAAATTTAGGATGTGTCCACGTTGCGCTTTGGGGTGTTTCCTGTCGCCGGCGCTAGGCCTACCCACGCAAGTGAGGTATCATTTTTATCGGGAGACTTGGGGGAACGCTGGGTGGAAGGAAATTTGTAGCTCCTCTCAGATTCCAGAACTTTCTGCCACAGAAATGTGAGGGACATGTGTTTTTTTAGTCACATTTTGAGGTTTGCAAAGGATTCTGGGTAACAGAACCTGGTCCGAGCCCCGCAAGTCACCCCTCCTTGGATCCCCCTAGGTCTCTAGTTTTCAGAAATGCACAGGTTTGGTAGGTTTCCCTAGGTGGCGGCTGAGCTAGAGGCCAAAACCTACAGGTAGTCACTTTGCTAAAAACAGCTCTGTTTTCTGTGATATGTCCACGTTGTGTTTTGGGGCATATCCTGTCGCGGGCGCTAGGCCTACCCACACAAGTGAGGTATCATTTTTATCGGGAGACATGGGGGAACGCTGGGTGGAAGGAAATTTGTAGCTCCTCTCAGATTCCAGAACTTTCTGCCACAGAAATGTGAGGAACATGTGTTTTTTTAGCCAAATTTTGAGGTTTGCAAAGGATTCTGGGTAACAGAACCTGGTCCGAGCCCCGCAAGTCACCCCTCCTTGGATCCCCCTAGGTCTCTAGTTTTCAGAAATGCACAGGTTTGGTAGGTTTCCCTAGGTGGCGGCTGAGCTAGAGGCCAAAATCTACAGGTAGTCACTTTGCTAAAAACAGCTCTGTTTTATGTGATATGTCCACGTTGTGTTTTGGGGCATATCCTGTCGCGGGCGCTAGGCCTACCCACACAAGTGAGGTATCATTTTTATCGGGAGACGTGGGGGAACGCTGGGAGGAAGGAAATTTGTAGCTCCTCTCAGATTCCAGAACTTTCTGCCACAGAAATGTGAGGAACATGTGTTTTTTTAGCCAAATTTTGAGGTTGGCAAAGGATTCTGGGTAACAGAACCTGGTCCGATCCCCGCAAGTCACCCCTCCTTGGATTCCCCTAGGTCTCTAGTTTTCAGAAATGCACAGGTTTGGTAGGTTTCCCTAGGTGCCGGCTGAGCTAGAGGCCAAAATCTACAGGTAGGCACTTCGCAAAAAACACCTCTGTTTTTTTCCAAAATTTAGGATGTGTCCACGTTGCGCTTTGGGGTGTTTCCTGTCGCCGGCGCTAGGCCTACCCACGCAAGTGAGGTATCATTTTTATCGGGAGACTTGGGGGAACACTGGGTGGAAGGAAATTTGTAGCTCCTCTCAGATTCCAGAACTTTCTGCCACAGAAATGTGAGGAACATGTGTTTTTTTAGCCAAATTTTGAGGTTTGCAAAGGATTCAGGGTAACAGAACCTCGTCCGAGCCACACAAGTCACCCCTCCTTGGATTCCCCTAGGTCTCTAGTTTTCAGAAATGCATAGGTTTGGTAGGTTTCCCTAGGTGGCGGCTGAGCTAGAGGCCAAAATCTACAGGTAGTCACTTTGCTAAAAACAGCTCTGTTTTCTGTGATATGTCCACGTTGTGTTTTGGGGCATATCCTGTCGCGGGCGCTAGGCCTACCCACACAAGTGAGGTATCATTTTTATCGGGAGACGTGGGGGAACGCTGGGTGGAAGGAAATTTGTGGCTCCTCTCAGATTCCAGAACTTTCTGCCACAGAAATGTGAGGGACATGTGTTTTTTTAGCCAAATTTTGAGGTTTGCAAAGGATTCTGGGTAACAGAACCTGGTCCGAGCCCCGCAAGTCACCCCTCCTTGGATCCCCCTAGGTCTCTAGTTTTCAGAAATGCACAGGTTTGGTAGGTTTCCCTAGGTGGCGGCTGAGCTAGAGGCCAAAATCTACAGGTAGTCACTTTGCTAAAAACAGCTCTGTTTTCTGTGATATGTCCACGTTGTGTTTTGGGGCATATCCTGTCGCGGGCGCTAGGCCTACCCACACAAGTGAGGTATCATTTTTATCGGGATACGTGGGGGAACGCTAGGTGGAAGGAAATTTGTGGCTCCTCTCAGATTCCAGAACTTTCTGCCACAGAAATGTGAGGAACATGTGTTTTTTTAGCCAAATTTTGAGGTTTGCAAAGGATTCTGGGTAACCGAACCTGGTCCGAGCCACACAAGTCACCCCTCCTTGGATTCCCCTAGGTCTCTAGTTTTCAGAAATGCACAGGTTTGGTAGGTTTCCCTAGGTGGCGGCTGAGCTAGAGGCCAAATTCTACAGGTAGTCACTATGCTAAAAACAGCTCTGTTTTCTGTGATGTGTCCAGGTTGTGTTTTGGGGCATATCCTGTCGCGGGCGCTAGGCCTACCCACACAAGTGAGGTATCATTTTTATCGGGAGACGTGGGGGAATGCTGGGTGGAAGGAAATTTGTCGCTCCTCTCAGATTCCAGAACTTTCTGCCACAGAAATGTGAGGAACATGTGTTTTTTTAGCCAAATTTTGAGGTTTGCAAAGGATTCTGGGTAACAGAACCTGGTCCGAGCCACACAAGTCACCCCTCCTTGGATTCCCCTAGGTCTCTAGTTATCAGAAATGCACAGGTTTGGTAGGTTTCCCTAGGTGCCGGCTGAGCTAGAGGCCAAAATCTACAGGTAGTCACTTTGCTAAAAACAGCTCTGTTTTCTGTGATGTGTCCACGTTGTGTTTTGGGGCATATCCTGTCGCGGGCGCTAGGCCTACCCAAACAAGTGAGGTATCATTTTTATCGGGAGACTTGGGGGAACATAGAATAGCAAAACAAGTGTTATTGCCCCTTGTCTTTCTCTACATTTATTCCTTCCAAATATAGGGGTGTGTGTAAAAAAGACATCTATTTGAGAAATTCCATGTAATTCACGTGCTACTATGGTCACCCCGGAATTCAGAGATGTGCAAATAACCACTGCTCCTCAACACCTTATCTTGTGCCCTTTTTGGAAATGCAAAGGTTTTCTTGATAGCTATTTTTTACTCCTTATATTTCAGCAAATGAATTACTGTATACCCGGTATAGAATGAAAACGCACTGCAGGGTGCAGCTCATTTATTGGCTCTGGGTTCCTCGGGTTCTTGATGAACCTACAAACCCTATATATCCCCGCAACCAGAGGAGTCCAGCAGACGTAACGGTATATTGCTTTCGATAATCTGACATTGCAGGGAAAGGTTACAGAGTAAAAAGTAGCGAAAAATTGATGTTTTTTTCACCTCAATTTCAATATTTTTCTTTTTCAGCCGTTATTTTCTGTAGGAAACCCTTGTAGGATCTACACAAATGACCCCTTGCTGAATTCAGAATTTTGTCTACTTTTCAGAAATGTTTAGGTTTCTGGGATCCAGCATTGGTTTCATGACCATTCCGGTCACTGACTGGAAGGAGGCTGAAAGCACAAAAAATTGCACAAATGGGGTATGCCCCAGTAAAATGCCAAAATTGTGTTGAAAAATTGGGTTTTCGGATTCAAGTCTGCCTGTTCCTGAAAGCTGGGAAGCTGCTGAGTTTAGCACCACAAACCCTTTGTTGATGCCATTTTCAGGGGAAAAACCACAAGCCTTCTTCTGCAGCCCCTTTTTCCAATTTTTTTGAAAAAAACGAAATTTTCACTGTATTTTGGCCAATTTCTTGGCCTCCTTCAGGGGAACCCACAAAGTCTGGGTACCTTTAGAATCGCTAGGATGTTGGAAAAAAAGGACGCAAATTTGGCTTGGTTAGCTTATGTGGACAAAAAGTTATTAGGGCCTAAGCGCGAACTGCCCCAAATAGGCAAAAAAAGGCCTGGCACAGGAGGGGGAAAAGGCCTGGCAGCGAAGTGGTTAAAGTCTAAAACATCATCAGTCATGGCACAGGAGGCACCACACACACCAGAGGATGAAGATGTGGAAGGAATAACATTCACAAGGAAAAATACCCGGTAGCACCAGTTTGTGCCACATGGACAGTTTCTCCTTAGTTCTGGACTTAAGATCATGCCAGTGTTGTGACAGTATGAAATGTGCCTCTTCACCTAACCACTGTAGAAATGTCTGCTGTTTGCTGTCATTGTCTCTACCATACCAAATGGCAATGTTAGGCACTCCTCACTAATGCACACTACTCCTAACCATGTCTCATGACATATCCCTCAAACCTGGACTCCTATTGTGCTACATATGGCAACTGTTCAACCATGGGATCTGTGACATAGATATTGTATAGAAATCACTATAACTTTTGCACCTGTAAATAAAGCACCTTGTACACGTAGCATTTCTACGTTTACTGTGATCCATCTGCTCAGCTAAAAGTTTGCATTGTGTCAATCCATGTCAATGTGTACAGAATATCAGTACATGAGTGCATGACTGTGAGACACTGAAGGAGGCTGGCCTGGCTTATAGTGGGTACCCTGTGGTACTTACACCTTGTGCTAGGTCCAGTTATCCCTTATTAGTAGAATAGAGGTGTTTCTAGCAGCTTAGGCTGATAGGAGGTAGCTATGGCAAAGCAGCTTAGGCTGAACTAGGAAACATGCAAAGCTCCTACTATACCACTTATATCATAAGCACAATATCATATGAAAACACAATACACAGAGTTACTAAAAATAAAGGTACTTTGGGCCTTATTTATACTTTTTGGTGCAAAACTGCACTAAGGCAGTTTTGCCCCAAAAAGTTTTGCACCGGCTTGCACCATTTTTTAGCACCAGCTGGGCACCATATTTATGGAATGGTGCAAGCCGGTGCAAAGGGTAGGCTAGCTTAAAAAAAAATAACGTTAGGCAGTTTTGAGTCAAAATAAATGATTCTGACCAGATTAGCATCATTTATTGACGCTAAGGGGCATATTTATACTCCGTTTGCGCCGAATTTGCGTCGTTTTTTTCGACGCAAATTCGACGCAAAACTAACTCCATATTTATACTTTGGCGTTAGACGCGTCTAGCGCCAAAGTTCATGGAGTTAGCGTCATTTTTTTGCGTGAACACCTTCCTTGCGTTAATGAGATGCAAGGTAGCCGTTCCCGTCTTAAAAAATGACTCCGATGCTATTGCGTCGGATTTATACTCCCGGGCAAAAATGACGCCCGGGAGTGGGTGGGTCTAAAAAACCCGCATTTGCGCCGGATTTTAGCGCCTGGGTCAGGGCAGGCGTTAATGGACCTGTGGGCTCAGAATGAGCCCAGAGGTGCCCTCCCCTGCCCCCAGGGACACCCCCTGCCACCCTTGCCCACCCCAGGAGGACACCCAAGGATGGAGGGACCCACCCCAGGGACATTAAGGTAAGTCCAGGTAGGTATTTTGTTATATTTTTTTTTGTGGCATAGGGGGGACTGATTTGTGCCCCCCTACATGCCACTATGCCCAATGAACATGCCCAGGGGACATAAGTCCCCTGGGCATGGCCATTGGGCAAGGGGGCATAACTCCTGTCTTTGCTAAGACAGGAGTCATTTCAATGGGGGATGGGCGTCGTTAAAAAATGGCGCAAATCGGGTTGTGGCGATTTTTTTGCCTCAGCCTGACTTGCACCATTTCTGGACGCCCATACGCCATTTCCCCCCTACGCCGGCGCTGTCTGGTGTACGTCGTTTTTTTTAACGCACACCAGACAGCGCCGGCGGCTAACGCCGGCTAACGTCATTCAATAAATACGGCGCTCGCATGGCGCTTCAGAATGGCGTTAGCCGGCGATAATTTTTTTGACGCAAAACTGCGTTGGCGCAGTTTTGCGTCAAAAAGTATAAATATGGGCCTAAGGGGCATATTTATACTCTGTTTGCACTGAATTAGCGTCATTTTTTTTACTCTAATTCAGTGCAAAACTAACTCCATATTTATACTTTGGTGCTAGACCCGTCTAGCGCCAAATTTATGGAGTTAAAGTCATTTTTTGGAAGTGGAAACCTACCTTGCCTTAATGAGATGCAAGGTAGGTGTTCCTGTGCAAAAAAATGACTCTATGGCCTTAACACCATGGGCCGTATTTATACTCTGGTTGCGCCGAATTTGCGTCGTTTTTTTCGACGCAAATTCGACGCTAAACTAACGCCAACTAACGCCATATTTATACTATGGCGTTAGACGCTTCGGGCGCCAAAGTGCCCGGAGTGAGCGTCATTTTTTAGCGTGAACCCCTTCCTTGCGTTAATGAGATGCAAGGGAGGCGTTCCCGTCTTAAAAAATGACTCCCAGGCCTTTACGTGGTATTTATACTCCCGGGCAAAAATGACGCCCGGGAGTGGGCGTGGCCAAAAACGGCGCATTTGCGCCGCTTTTTAACGCCTGGGTCAGGGATGGCGTTAAGGGACAAGTGGGCTCAAAATGAGCCCACAGTGCCCTCCCCTGCCCCCAGGGACCCCCCCTGCCACCCCTGCCCACCCCAGGAGGACACCCAAGGATGGAGGGACCCATCCCAGTGAAGTACAGGTAAGTTCAGGTAAGTATAATTTTTGTTATTTTTCAATTTTTTTTGGGTGGCATAGGGGGGCCTTATTTGTCCCCCCCTACATGCCACTATGCCCAATGACCATGCCCAGGGGACATAAGTCCCCTGGGCATGGCCATTGGGCAAGGGGGCATGACTCCTATCTTTACAATGATAGGAGTCATGTTGATGGGGGATGGGCGTCGAAAAAAAATGGCGCAAGTCGAGTTACGACGATTTTTTCGACGTAACCTGACTTGCCCCATTTTAAGACGCCCATACGCCATTTTCCCCCTACGCCGGCGCTGTCTGGTGTACGTGGTTTTTTTCCACGCAAACCAGGCAGCGCCGGTCTGCTTGCGCCGGCTAACGCCATTCCATAAATACGGCGCCCGCATGGCGCTTCAGAATGGCGTTAGACGGCGCAAAAATTTTTGACGCTAAACTGCGTTAGCGCAGTTTAGCGTCAAAAAGTATAAATATGGGCCCATATTTATACTCCCATGTAAAAATGGTGCAAGGGAGGGAGGTGGGGTCAAAAAATGGGGCAAAGCTTGCTTTGCCCCATTTTTTAAGACATGGGTCAGGGCAGGCCTTAGGGGACCTGTGGCCCTATTTCCATGGTGGAACACCATGGAATAAGCCCAGAGGTGACCTCCCTAGGCCCTAGGGGCACCCCCACCCACACTAGAGGGACTGCGAGGATGGGGGACCCCATCCCAGGTAAGTATAGGTAAGTGCATTTTATTTTTTAAAGTGCCATAGGGGGCCCTGAAATGGGCCCCCATACATGGCACAGGGTGCAATGGCCATGCCCAGGGGACCCCTGTCCTCTGTGCTGGCCATTGGGGTGGTGGACATGACTCCTGCCTTTTCTAAGGCAGGAGTCATGTGGCATGGTAGGTTTAGCACCATAAAATGACGCTAATCTGGTTAGAGTCATTTTTTTTTTACTCTAACCTGCCTAAAGCCATTTTTTGGTGCTAAACCCTCTTCTTCTATACTGCCAGCCCCACCCGACTAAAGTAATTTTTTAAAACTCTAGCCTACCCTTTGCACCGGCTTGCACCATTCCATAAATATGGTGCCCGGCTGGTGCACAGAAATGGTGCAAGCCAGTGCTAAACTTTTTGGTTCAAAACTGAGTTAGTGCAGTTTTGCAGCAAAAAGTATAAATAAGGGCCAATATTTTGTAAGTTCGCGCCACTTTTGCGTCATAAAATGACATTAATGCGGTGCAAAAAAAGTTTAAATCAGGGCCTTGGTGCTAGATGGGTCTAGCACCAAAGTATAAATATGGAGTTAGATTTGCACCGAATTAGAGTAAAAAAAAATGACGCTAATTCGGTGCAAACAGAGTATAAATATGCCGCAGAGTATAAATATGCCCCTAAATATGGCGTTAAGGCCATAGAGTCATTTTTTGCACAGGAACGCCTACCTTGCATCTCATTAAGGCAAAGTAGGCCTCCACTTTCAAAAAATGACTTTAACTCCATAAATTTGGTGCTAGAGGGGTCTAGCACCAAAGTATAAATATGGAGTTAGTTTTGTACCGAATTAGAGTAAAAAAAAATGACACTAAGGCCCATATTTATACTTTTCGACGCTAAACTGCGCTAACGCAGTTTAGCGTCAAAAAGTTTTGCGCCGTCTAACGCCATTCTGAAGCGCCAAGCGGGCGCCGTATTTATGGAATGGCGTTAGACGGCGCAATCAGACCGGCGCTGCCTGGTTTGCGTGGGAAAAAACCACGTAGACCAGACAGCGCCGGCGTAGGGGGAAAATGGCGCATGGGCGTCTTAAAATGGGGCAAGTCAGGTTACGTCGAAAAAATCGTCTTAACCCGACTTGCGCCATTTTTTAACGACGCCCATCCCCCATCAACATGACTCCTATCATTGTAAAGATAGGAGTCATGCCCCCTTGCCCAATGGCCATGCCCAGGGGACTTCTGTCCCCTGGGCATGGTCATTGGGCATAGTGGCATGTAGGGGGGCACAAATAAGGCCCCCCTATGCCACCAAAAAAAAATATAAAAAATAAAAAATTATACTTACCTGAACTTACCTGAATGTCCCTGGGGTGGGTCCCTCCATCCTTGGGGGTCCTCCTGGGGTGGGCAAGGGTGGCAGGGGGGGTCCCTGGGGGCATGGGAGGGCACCTGTGGGCTCATTTTGAGCCCACAGGCCCCTTAACGCCTGCCCTGAGCAGGCGTTAAAAAGTGGCGCAAATGCGCTGTTTTTAGCCACGCCAACTCCCGGGCGTCTCTTTTGCCCGGGAGTATAAATACCACGTAAAGTCCTGGGAGTCATTTTTTAGACGGGAACGCCTCCCTTGCATATCATTAACGCAAGGAAGGGGTTCACGCTAAAAAATGACGCACATTCCGGGAACTTTGGCGCTATTCGCCTCTAACGCCATAGTATAAATATGGCGTTAGTTGGCGTTAGTTTTGCGTCGAAATTGCGTCAAAAAAAACGACGCAATTTCGGCGCAAACGGAGTACAAATATGGCCCTAATTCGGTGCAAACAGAGTATAAATATGCCCCTTTATTTTTATGACAATATGCCACAAGTATCTCAGTGAGTACCCTTAGTAAGAAGGTAAGTAATATACACAAGTTATATGTACACAAACCCAAAACAGGTAAGTAAGAGTCAGAAAAGTAATGCAAACACTGTAGAATTACAATAGGTTGCAATAGGCAAACATAGGTCGAGGGGCAACAAAAACCATATGCTCCAAAAGTAGAATGTGAATCACGAATGGACCCCAGACCTATGGGAGCTTGTAGAGGGTCGCTGGGACTGTAAGAAAACAGTCAGGGTGTCCAAGATACCCCACCCCAAGACCCTGAAAAGTAGGAGTAAAGTACACCTACTACCCCTAAAGAGCACAATAGTCTTGATAGGGGGGATTCTGCAAGAACAACAAACACCAGCAGTGCACTGAAAATTGATTCCTGGACCTGAGGACCTGCAAAGCAAGGGGACCAAGTCCAATAGTCGCAACAGTGTCCCGGGGGGCAGGAGCCCAGAAAACCCTGGATGAAGGTGTAAGGAAGCTGCCTTTGGATGGAAGAAGCTTGGAATTTTGCAAGAACGAAGAGGACTAGGAACTTCTCCTTTGGTTGGAAGATTTCCCACATCGCGATGAAGGTTGCAGAAGTGTTCCCATGCAGAAATACCGCAAACAAGCCTTGCTAGCTGCAAGGGTCGCTGTAGAGATTTTTGGGTGCTGCTGAAGACCAGGAAGGACCAGGGAGGCGCCCCTTGGAGGAGGAGACAGAGGGGGCACTCAGCAACTCAGAGAGCCCTCACAGAAGCAGGCAGCACCCGCAGAAGTACCTGAAAAGGCACTTGGAAGATTTGTGAACCAGAGTCCATGCAGAGATACAAAAGAGGGTCCCACGACATCGGAGGCCAACTCAGCGGGTTGAGCACTGCAGTCCGGAGTGCTGGGGACCCAGGCTAGGCTGTGCACGAAGGAAATCCTGGAAGAGTCCACAGAAGCCGGAGCAGCTGCAAATCACGCAGTGCACAGGTTTGCAGTCTAGCGTGGGGATGCAAGGACTTACCTCCACCAAACTTAGACTGAAGAATCACCGGACTGTGGGAGTCACTTGAATAGAGTTCCTGTGTTCCAGGGACCACGCTCGTCAGGATGAGAGGGGACCCAGAGGACCGGTGATGCAGTCTTTTGGTGTCTGCATTAGCAGGGGGAAGATTCCGTCGACCCACAGGAGATTTCTTCTTGGCTTCTGGTGCTGGGTGAAGGCAGACAACCCCCCAGAGCATGCACCACCAGGAAACAGTTGAGAAAGCCAGCAGGATGAGGCACTACAATGTTGCTGGTAGTCGTCTTGCTACTTTGTTGCGGTTTTGCAGGTGTCCTGGAGCAGTCAGCGGTTGATCTTTGGTAGAAGTCAAAGAGGGAGATGCAGAGGAACTCTGGTGAGCTCTTCCATTCGTTATCTGATGAATTCCCCAAAGCAGAGACCCTAAATAGCCAGAAAAGGAGGTTTGGCTACCAAGGAAGGAGGATTGGATACCAAGAAAGGTAAGAGCCTATCAGAGGGGGTCTCTGATGTCACCTGCTGGCACTGGCCACTCAGAGCAGTCCAGTGTGCCCCCAACACCTCTGTTTCCAAGATGGCAGAGGTCTGGGACACACCTAGGCTAGTGCCAGGGTGCCCACACACTAAGGCCCGTATTTATACTTTTTGACGCTAAACTGCGCTAACGCAGTTTAGCGTCAAAAAGTTTAGCGCCGGCTAACGCCATTCTGAAGCGCCATGCGGGCGCCTTATTTATTGAATGGCGTTAGCCGGCGCTAGCAGACCGGCGCTGCCTGGTGTGCGTGGAAAAAAAACACGTACACCAGGCAGCGCCGGCGTTGGGGAAAATGGCGTTAGGGCGTCTTAAAAATGGTGCAAGTCAGGTTGACGCAAAAAATCGCCTCCACCCAATTTGCGCCATTTTTAACGACGCACAGACGCCATTTACATGACTCCTGTCTTAGTAAAGACAGGAGTCATGCCCCCTTGCCCAATGGCCATGCCCAGGGGACTTATGTCCCCTGGGCATGGTCATTGGGCATTGAGGCATGTAGGGGGGCACAAATCAGGCCCCCCTATGCCAAAATAAAATATACAAAAATTAAAAATGTATACTTACCTGAACTTACCTGAATGTCCCTGGGATGGGTCCCTCCATCCTTGGGTGTCCTCCTGGGGTGGGCAAGGGTGGCAGGGGGGGTCCCTGGGGGCATGGGAGGGCAGCTGTGGGCTCATTTTGAGCCCACAGGTCCCTTAACGCCTGCCCTGACCCAGGCGTTAAAAAGAGGCGCAAATGCGTTTTTTTTTGTCCCGCCTACTCCCGGGCGTGATTTTTGCCCCTGAGTATAAATACGACGCATTTGTGTTGCAGTCATTTTTTTGGACGGGAACGCCTACCTTGCATCTCATTAACGCAAGGAAGGCGTTCACGCAAAAAAATGACGCTCTTTCCTCATACTTTGGCGCTAGACGCGTCTAACGCCAAAGTATAAATATGGCGTTAGTTTTGCGCAGAATTTGCGTCGAAAAAAACGACAAAGGCATCCAAAGGCTTGTATCTTACTGCAAAATTGTCACAACACAGACACACTAATTGTACCCTGTTTCATTGCAGAGGAACACGGATCTCCTGCTGGTCTGCCTGTCCATGAGTTCCCTGATGACATGGATGACGACACCATCAACCTCCCACAAGAGACCATTGACATGGTCCTTGAAAGCCTCCAAACCCCACCTTCAGTCACAAGGAGGAGCACAGAAGAAGCAGCCACCACAGTAGAACCACCCGCCACCCCAATTGTAAGACCTGCCAGCTCCAACACAGCTGAGGACTCTGACGACACTGGCACCAGCTTCGAAAGAACTGTCGTTGTGGTCCAGGGGGAGCTGGCCAAGGAGGTGCGGCTGGGGATGCAAAATATGGCAGCCAGCCTTGAGGGGGTGCGTTCGTGCATGTTGTCAACTGCTGATCAGGCAGCTGCAATGCAAGCCAGAAATTTTCTCTTGGAGGACATTTCAAAAACACTGAAGGAAATTGGCACAGCTGTCATCCAGTTGAGACAACAACTCAAACTGCAAGCCACTCAACGTGTGCACGAATGCAACATAGAACCCCTCAGGGCCGACCTGGCTGCCTACCATCGGGATGTGGCTGCCATTCTGAAAAACCAGCAGGCCCTCCTTGCTGCAGTACTGCCCTTCCTTACTCAACAGGGATCAGCCCCCGGGATGTCTGCCTCCATGTCTTCTAACACTGAGGTGTGTGTTGCCCCTTCACAACCAACAACAACAAGGACACACCAGGCAACACACACATCAGAAGAAGAAGACATGGAACAGATAACATTCACACGCAAGAGTACCCGGAAGCCCTAGTCCCTGCACCATGCCCTACTCTGACCAAGGTCCTACGTTTTGACACATGCCAGTCTCACTACAACTAACCTCAATGACTGTTCGGCAATCCACTGTCTGACTTGTCCACCTTGCCAGTGAATGTTTCTCTCCTACCATTTGGCATTTCATGTTCCTCTGCACTGTCTGTGACATCACCCCAGTATGTCAGGAGCATCATCCACACCCCTTCTGTAGGATCACCATGTAATAATGCACCAGAAAGGAGTCAGCAAACATGGTGAATGGACATTTTGCACAACACCACTTATGAATAAATATCACTTGCACACCTATTGTGTCTCTGTGTCATTTCAAAATTCAACTGTGCAGTAGATAACTCCAAAGTGGCTGTGTGGAAACCATGTCGATTCTCTATACTACTGTCCTGATTTCATGTATACTGAATCATCTGTGCAGTGGCCAGGATTGCATCATAGCTTTACTATACTGAGGAAAATAACTGATGAAGGGACTAAGCACACACAATCATGCTGTGTTGGACAGAATGATGCACCATCTATAGCTATTCTACACAACTAATGGTGGCAAAGAAATGTAGGCACCATGCAATACTAAAATTTGAAATTATGCTGTAGAATGAAAGGAATGATAAACAAATTACACTGCATCAATCACCCTTCCTTCCATCCGTATACTTCCATGAAGGAAAGTCATGCTGAATCAGTACACACATGATGTAGGTCAGCAATGATAGCAACAAGACAAGACTGTGACCAAATCATCATCTATAAAGCTCTCCCTGAACTTCACAATGCTGTCCGACCTATCTATTTACCTACAATAACAAGTCTGGAAGCACTCTTTGTGAAGTAGGATACATACCAACCCCAAACCTTGATGATCAATGCACACTACCAATGGTGGCTCTCCAACATGGTGGATACTTACCAAGTTAGCACACGGGTAGCTGGCATGTTAAACCTCATAAGCCTGGGGATAGGGAGCATGGAACACAAATGTCATACTTAACATTTCTGCTACACTGATGTCAAGGCCATGAAAAGGTAGCACCTAACGCATCAGGTAAAGGGTTAACACATTTTTTATTTAAAAGTAGTAATAAAAGAGGCAACTAAGGGAAAGGTAAACCTACACTAATCTAACCTGACTACTACTAACCCACAACTGTCCCTAACTAACCTAAGCTAAACTTACTCTACACATGTAACGAAACGATCTAAACATCAACCCCCCACCCACCATTAAGAGACAAGACACATGCAGGACAACACTTACTAACCTACACACATACTATACTATCCTAAACAAACATATATTTTTTTATATTTTTTATTTTTTATATTTTTATTTTTTATTTTTTTATTTTTTATTAAACAGGAATCCCAACATTGCCCCCCACCCACCCACCCACACAAAAATATTAGATAGAAAGTATAAGGACCCCCCACCCTCTTACCTAACACTAACTAAGCTAATTACCTATACTTATCCTATAACTAACCCCCCAAACCCAACTAACAGTATGAAAAGAGGAAAGAGGGGAGAGGGGAGGGGTAAAAGTTCAGGAGGGCAAAATAACTAAAGATTTGCCCTCTGAAGTGTGCGCCGGATGGAGCGCACCTTCTTTTTAACCTCCGCCATGTCCTCCGTCAGGTTGTCCACCTTTTGAATTAACGTGTCCAGTTTCCTAGACAGTGCCTGGAAGGCTGCAGGGTCAATTGGAGGGTCACTGCTGATCTGAGTGCCGGTGGAGCTGGAGATTGTCGCTGGAGTGGAGTGGCCACGGGACAGCCCTGCTCCCAACACACGGCTGGGTCCAGGTCTTGAGGAAGATGGCTGGTCCGTCGCTGGGTCCCCTTGGGCAGACCTGGTGGTTGTAGGTGGCACCGTTGGTGGAGCCTGTGGTGTGGCATATCACGCCCCGGAGGCCCGATCGGAATTGTATCTGCGGGCCATCCTCCGATACCCACACTGCACCTGCAGGATGTGCCTGTACCTCATTGCCCTGTGCTCAAAATGGTTGCGCTCTGCGGCACTCAGGTTTGCAGCTGTGAAGAGAAAAGGGAAATATTGAGCATTGAATTTACAGTGGGTTGAATCCCACAATGGCTCATTTGTCCATTACTAGAAATATATTGTATGCCGCAATTGTTACAACATAGTTCACGGAAATGCTCAGAGGAAGTACATGTGAATCATGCATCCCTAAGGTCATATCACACCTAGCATATCCATGTCTCTACATGATGGATGACATCACCCTAAACTACTCATCCAAATCATACCTAAGGCATTTGACATTATGGCACCAGCTCTTCCGCATACTGACTTCAGTACATATGTCATTCTATGTGATTACACTCACACTCCTCACTCAATAGCATTTTTAATTAGTTGTGTGCTAAGATTGAACCCCTGGCCCAGAATCATGTGTCCACACTAGGTGTCAGATGTAGGAATTTAGGAAAATCAACTAGCAAATTGCAAAGCAGAACGGTGTCTCTGACACCGTCTGCGAGTCGCTATGGGGTCCCTAAAACCCACCTCATGAACATCAAGATGTGGGTTCCAAGTTGCCCCACCTTAGCAACATGGGCACTCACGGGGATGGTGGCCTGCTGGGACCAGCAGAACTCCATAGACGTGACTGTTTTTAAATTAAGCAAGTTATTTCTCCCCAAGTGTAGGCCGTTTACCGGAAAGAAAAATGAGCTGCAATTATTTTTAAATCACAACAATTGTACTTGGAAATTTTCACGGTAATTATTGGTCCCTTAGACCACTGGCTTTTTTGCGCAGGATTTTTTTAGTCCACTCACAAAGGCTGAAGCTTTACAATGAGGACCCCTTCCAGTCAGCAAGGTGGTTACCATCCACTTCAAGTGGATGATAACAGCTACTCACTTTGCAACCACGTACTCGGTTGCAAATGGGATTGCCTACCACTGTGATTTGCAAGTAGGTCTGGTAAAACCCTTCATTATATCAATTTTGAAAAGCATTTTACTCATATGTACATGACCACCAAAGATATTTTGGATTAGGAAACAGACGTTTGCAAATCCCACACAGATATTTATGCCATTTGCAACGTGTAGACATTTTTCTCACTCTGGCCCAAGGTACTAACTCAAGTCACAAAAGGTGTTAAGTACGTGTAACATACTGGTTGCTACAGTCCTAGGTACCCTGTTTCACAGTACCATCCCAGTCTTTGTGGGTGGTGTGGGAAGAACAACCAACAATCCCATGTTCAATGCACACCCAGGAGTGTACAGAAAGTTCAACAATTATGTGCCTTCACACACAACACCTATGAAGGGCTAGCAACACGTTGTAGTCAGCCCAACCTTGTCACATCCCAGGTCCACACATGTCAAAATGTTATGACTTAGCCCAACATAACATACTATTAGTGAGGCATGTTTAACAACACACACAGGGGAGGTAGTACACCCATTCACATGATTCAACTGAACACCTAGGGCATTGCACTCAAGTCACACACACTTCGAGTTCACCTTGTGGAAGTACATGCCCATGGAAGATCCAACCTACAGTGTACACAGTCCATCCTCAACTAGGAAGAAGCACTTGTCATCAATGCCATGTGCCTAAGCTATCTGGGAGACTGTCAGTCTGATATGCAGACTCAGTTCATGGCAAGTCCCTGACCAAGTCTAACATTGACCAGTCTATTCCAAATGAGTCATACCATTCCCAATTGCCGCCATAATTGAATGGGCTACAGCCCCTCAATCTGAGAGATGACTACGTATTGCTTTGCAGAAACATTATTCAAATTTGATATCACACTAAAAGAACAAAGCCAATAAACGGCCAGCACATCAAATCATGAATTCTCTTGAACACACAGTAATCCATCATGCGTCATTACCAAACAATGTAAATAGCACTCAGGCGACACTCACTGTAGGTATCGGGGTCGTCAAAATGGGCCACCTCTCCCACGGTGTACGGGGCTGGTCCACCTGTAAAGCATGAAACAAAGATTATACTCAGACTGGGTGAACGGACAAAAGATTTCTGTTACAATGACACTGTGTGAAAATGACATGGTAATGATAGACTTTCACACATGCTCATCCTGCATGGATCACTTTGTATTCAACATTAACATTGGATGAGTCTCCTGCTCCAGTGTCACACCCTACTACACTCATGCAGTGGTCAGGACAGTCATGTATCGTCCAAGTTAATCCTCCATTAGTATGTCCCAACAATAATGTTATCCATACATCTCAGCATGTGCATCCCCGAGAGACATTCCAAAACTGGTTCCATGAGGACTGCATGACCACTCACAATTAAACAGGCTATTTGGACAGGGTCAACAGACAGCAAACAGACACACATGTGACATATGTGTGAACAACATGACTAACTTCATGTGACGTGACGGCAACACACATGTATAGCATCATCATGTGTTTCCAATTTTCTGTCTAGCTATGGCGTCTGCATATGTAGGTATGTTGTTTCTACATGACGTACTCACTGGCCATTATGACCAGTGGAGTACAAATAGAGCCGTTCACGTGTTGTTTTTCTGACACAAATGCAACACTACATTACATTTAGCTACAGGCATCTGGTATGTGTTGCAAAAATGATCCATCGGACTGGTAGCATAGGTCTTCATACACATTCTGCAACAAATACACATTAGGACACATATGTATACCTTTGTAGCGCAGCATTTGAAACATTTTGGGACGCAGAGAGGGGGCGACTTAGCATAATACAAATAGATGTTGAATTTATAAAGCTGTCATTGCGTGTACATGTGTTGCAAGAATGGGGATTAATGTGTATAACCATGGGCCTAGGTTTCCCTGGCATTACACACACTCAGCTACTTATTTTGCAGATTCGCTAACAATCATCACATGTTCACACACCGATTTCTGTCATTCCCATGTAATTGTTTTTTACTCACCAACATGGCCACCAATCTGGAGTCCCAGGTGGTCCAGCAGGTCCTGTTCCCTGGTGATCAGATCTGCCCAGCGGTGCTTGAGTTGGTGTACATTCCTGAGACTCCCATAGACCCGGACCAGGTGATGGCGCACCTTCTCCCACCGGATTTTCCTGGCCTCCGTGTGATACCCCTGTATCACACGGCCCCCAGCTTCCAGCATTAGTGGGAGGAAATGGCTTACGAGCCATATGAACCCCCCCAATTCGTCTTCCCCCATCCTGGACAGGCGAGGCCTACCTGACATATTGAGAGGGATAAGAATGTACCAACAAAATATAAAATATAAAGGGGGAAATGGGGAAAGGTAGAGGTGTGAAAGAAAAAGGAGAAGTAGAAAAATAGCCCAACTAACCCCCCAAACTATGCTACCCACAACAGACTCCCACAGACAATACAAACTATCACAGGTATAGACAAAATAACACTAAACAGACTGAGACAATGTGATACAACAATAATAGATTGACACTAAGACAAAATACAAGGCACACAGGACACTAGAGCAGTAAAACACAGGACAACACCTTTCACACAACCACACAGTCTAGAGAAATCTGAGACTGCAAAGTGAAAGTGAAAGTTACCTCCCAGTACAGATTTTGTAAACAGGATATCCTATTACATCACTTCCTGCATAAAATGGCCGCCGTTTTTATTTTCCCGTTATTTTCACGCATACACAGTTGTGCGTCAATTTTTTATGACGCATTACAGTGCACATGATGCGGAGTGAAAAAATATGATATGAATATTAATAATTAATACTGTACATGAAATGACCAATATATTGTGCATGTAGCGTCAATTTCACCACACATACATCATGGGCGTCGTTTTTTTTACACGTACAGTGGTGCACATGATGCGGAGTGAAAAAATATGTTATGAATATTAATAATTAATACTGTACATGAAATGACCAATATATTGTGCATGTAGCGTCAATTTCACCACGCATACATCATGGGCGTCGTTTTTTTTACACGTACAGTGGTGCACATGATGCGGAGTGAAAAAATATGTTATGAATATTAATAATTAATACTGTACATGAAATGACCAATATATTGTGCATGTAGCGTCAATTTCACCACGCATACATCATGGGCGTCGTTTTTTTTACACGTACAGTGGTGCACATGATGAGGAGTGAAAAAATATGTTATGAATATTAATAATTAATACTGTACATTAAATGACCAATATATTGTGCATGTAGCGTCAATTTCACCACGCATATATCATGGGCGTCGTTTTTTTTACACGTACAGTGGTGCACATGATGCGGAGTGAAAAAATATGTTATGAATATTAATAATTAATACTGTACATGAAATGACCAACATATTGTGCATGTAGCGTCAATTTCACCACGCATACATCATGGGCGTCGTTTTTTTAACACGTACAGTAGTGCACATGATGCAGAGTCAAAAATATTGTGGATGTAAATAATATTTTGAAGGCGAAATATCAAGACACTTTTGGATACATTTGTATCTGACTCTGCATTGTGTGCACTCATGTACGTGAACAAATTATGACGGCCATGCTGTATGCGTAGAATATGGAGCAAATTTATCCAAATGTCTTCATGTGTTTAGCTTTGGAAAGGTGATTTGTCATGGTCAAACGGTGCGATGTGAGACACATTTGTGTTTGTATATGACAAATGTCCGTACTTTTATGTATAGACGGCCTTCACACTGTGATGTTTGGGATACGTTAACTAATGTATTGACCATATTTGACAACATATTTGGTGTAATTGCTGATGGCTATTTTGAAATGATGTTTTTGATACCATTATGTATTCCGTCTCCAAAATGTGCCCACCTTTATGATGGGGATGCTTTTATCTGTAGTCCTAACAGGGAGTGGGAGAGTCACTTTCAGTTTTTATGGGGCTGACCATGTCCCATTATGATTTTGTGTTTCATATTTGTGTAGGACTTGTGACATGGAGGCCACACATGTGCCTTATGCATGTGTTTAGTTCACAAGTACATGATTCTTGTATGTTTTGGGGGTGGTAGAGGTGGACTTAGGCCCCCAGCACCCTAGGATTTGACCATCCAGAATAGCTACTGTATCCATGGAGTATTTTTATCATATCATGGCAAACCTGCAGCAGCGGGCTAATGTAAGGCCATATGGTATGAATGACTGTTGACCATTCATTCATCTCATTAGCCCATTTGACGTTTGCAGTAATGATGATTTGGAGCTAAGTTGCATACCATTTTCATATGACTAAGTTTGCAAGACTCTCAGCGTTCACGATGTGATAATGCGAAGAATTTTTTGCTTGTCTATGTCCCTTTCTGCATACACTGGTTTAGTGTCATGTTACAATCTTCCTGCTAGGTTCAAACTGGGACACAACTGTGATGGTCTACTTTCAAATATTAGGTGGGTTGTATGACATATGTGTACATGTGTGTGGGAATGTGGATCCAGTATGACCTGTCTGTGTATGTTGTCACTGTAACTTCAAGGTCTCCTCCTGAGTTAGTGGCAGCTGATGTTGTTGCAATTGTGTATTGCTCACATCATACACTTGAGAGAAGCCATTGATGACATGTTCACGTACACATGGATGGTCCCACCCTGTCTCTGAACACGTGTGATGTGACTTTCAAATGATCTCCAATTTTGGGCTGGATGAGAGACTGTTTCAGTTGTTTGGATCCGGCATGTGTAATTGTCACATTTGTACTCTTGTTGGGCTCTGTGTATGGTAATGTAACATGTCACATCCTACCCTCTGTGCATACAGTTGTGATGTTTATTTTTGGTGTGATGAACTTTAATGGCATTCTTGATCAATGAGACGACATTCATCTTCAGCTATTTCAAACTAAAGGTGGTCAGAAATGAATAGGCCAAAGCATGATGTGGTGTTTGTTATCTGTGTTTATTTACAAGTGTGGAATACAAGTGATTATAATAACTTAAGTAAAAAAATTGTTCACAAGCTGTTGGCGCCTACGCACTCCTGCTGCGGTGTTAGGTTGTTCCCCCTCCTGTTGCAGGCCAGCATCCTCCTCATCATCATCCTCAGGCATGTCTGGGTCCGGTTCAAGGAGGGGAATGTTCCTTTTTACACAAATATTGTGTAATATGGCACAAGTGAGTATGATCTTGCAGACCATCTCTGGGGAGTATAGTAGGCTTCCGCCAGTGATGTCAAGGCAGCGGAACCTTGACTTTAGGATCCCAAAGGTCCTCTCCACAATGCTGCGTGTCCTCTTGTGGGCGTCATTGTATGCCCGCTCAGCAGCAGTATTTGGGTTCCCATATGGTGTCATTAGCCAAGGCTGGATGCCATACCCCTGATCAGCTGAAAGAGAAACACAGAATGGTATCAATTAGATGTAGGAGGCACTGTTGTACGTATTTTTGATGGCAGTAGTTGTGTTGTGTTGTCTGTGACTATTTTGTGTACTAATGTGACAACCTATGGTTGTTGGTGGAAACTTTGGCATTGTTTTTTTTCCTTGGCTGAGCAAGTGTTTGTTGTCTAACTGTTTGTCAGCAGGATGTATTGGTTTCTCAAGTACAGTGTGCCCTCCCTTGCATTGTGACTTGTGACACAGGTGTCCGTGTGTCCTCACTGGGGGTGTGATGATAGTTCCATGCAGAGTTGAAACATGAAAGGGTATTAGAAACGTTCATATGAACATACCCAGGCCATCCCATCCCTTAAAAGTTATGCATTGTATTAGTGTACAGGTTATTGTGAGACTTCCAATTTGCAAGGGACATTTAGGCAACCACAGTCATGAATGTCTTCACACTAAGCTGTGGAGTAAATTCAAATGTGTGAGAGGTTCAATGGTGACTTGTGACACATGGCTAGTGATGTGAGTACCTCAGTGTGTTCCTGTCTAGGTGTTGCTATTGTGGTGTATGTGTTGTTTATCCTAGAGGGTTTCTGTGCAGTGAGTATATAAGTAGATTTTTGTCCTTACCAACAAGTAGTCCATTGCCATACCGTCCATCCTGGAAGTGTTGGTTGATGGTGCAGTGACGGAAGATGAATGCGTCATGTACACTCCCAGGATATTTAGCCACAATGTTGCTGATCAGTCCTTGGTGATCGACTATGGCCTGCACGTTGATGGAATGTGTGTGCTTCCTGTTGCGGTAGAGGTGTTCACTCGCAGCAGGTGGCACAAGGCGTACGTGTGTGCAGTCGATTGCACCAAGGACGTGCGGAAAGCCACTGATGGCGTAGAACCCCTGTTTTGTTTCCTGCTGCTTCTGCACTGTGTTAGGGAAGCAGACGTGGCGGGGTGTCAGTCCAATGATGGCATCCAGTACTTTAGGCAGGAATGCGGAGAAAGATGGTTGTGAGATTCCACCAACCAGGGCACCAGTTGTCTGAAAGGAGCCACTTGCCAGCAGGTGAAGTACGGCAAGCAGCTTTGTTTCGGTTGGGATAGTGCGTGGAGTCACTAAAGTGGGGGCCAATTGCTGTTCAATATTTGTCAGCAGCTGCTGAATGGCCTGCCAGTTCAACCGGTACCTCTGGATGATGTCTCGTTCCCTGAGGCCATGCAGGGTTGTTCTTGGGCGGAATATCCTCTCCTGCCTTCTGCGCTGTCTTTGGGGTCCCTGCTGTTGTTGTTGTGGCTGCTGTTGTTGCTGCAGGGCTCTGCGTCTACGTGCACGTTGAAGAAAAAGCACCTCCATGTCTCCCTGTTGCTGCTCTGCTGCTCTGTTGTTTGTTCTGTGTGTTCTGATTAAGTACAGGTGTGTTTGCCCCATTTTAACGCCTGCCCTGACCCAGGCGTTAAAATTTCACGATATTCGTGCTTTGCGCCATTTTTTTGCGCCGCCTGCCGCGCGGGAGTGATTTTTGCCCTGGAGCATAAATACCACGCACCGCTATGTGCGTCTGTTTTTGGACGGGAACGCCTACCCTGCATGTCCTTAACGCAGGGCGGGGTGCCGCTTCCAAAAACTGGCGCACATAGCGCCATTTTCCTGGTGCGCCGGATCGGGCGTCAGGGTTTAAATATGGGGCAACGTTTGCGATGAAAGTGCGTCAAAATTTTTGACGCACATTCGGCGCAAACGGAGTATAAATATGCCCCTAAATGTTTTTCCAAAGTTTTAAAACGTTTTTGTCTGTGCTTTCTAAAAGTTCTAAAACTTTTTTCTTTCTCACTATCCTTAAGCCTATACTATCATGGTGGTCATTCTGACCCTGGCGGTCTTTGACCGCCAGGGCGGAGGACCGCGGGAGCACCGCCGACAGGCCGGCGGTGCTCCAATGGGGATTCCGACCGCGGCGGTAAAGCCGCGGTCGGACCGGCACCACTGGCGGGGTCCCGCCAGTGTACCGCGGCCCCATTGAATCCTCCGCGGCGGCGCAGCTTGCTGCACCGCCGCGGGGATTCCGACCCCCCCTACCGCCATCCAGATCCCGGCGGTCGGACCGCCGAGATCCGGATGGCGGTAGGGGGGGTCGCGGGGCCCCTGGGGGCCCCTGCAGTGCCCATGCCACTGGCATGGGCATTGCAGGGGCCCCCGTAAGAGGGCCCCTACATGTATTTCACTGTCTGCTGCGCAGACAGTGAAATACGCGACGGGTGCAACTGCACCCGTCGCACAGCTTCCACTCCGCCGGCTCGATTCCGAGCCGGCTTCATCGTGGAAGCCTCTTTCCCGCTGGGCTGGCTGGCGGTCTGAAGGCGACCGCCCGCCAGCCCAGCGGGAAAGTCAGAATTACCGCCGCGGTCTTTCGACCGCGGAACGGTAACCTGACGGCGGGACTTTGGCGGGCGGCCTCCGCCGCCCGCCAAGGTCAGAATGAGGGCCCATGTCTGTTGTAGAGCCCACTCCCAAAACTGTTAATGCAACATATGAGAGTTTAAACTATAAAAGTTTGAGAGGTCTCTGCCTGGATAGAGGTTTGAGTATAGGTAAGAATCCTACAAAAGAGTTTCTCTTTAACATGCTCATTGTAGATGACCAGAACCAGTCTGGCCCATCTCAGGAGAGGTTAGAAAATGGGGAAGCTTCCCAGTCTGACTCAGGGGAGTTCCACAAGAAAGCTGGAGAGGGCTCTTACAAGGTCCTGCCCCCTAGCAGGGCACCTAGTGATACTGGTAGTGATAGAGGCTCCCACAACAGTAGGGCATCTTTCACCCCTAGAGGCCAGGTTACTAGGGTCCAGACAGTTAGGGACAGGTCCCCCTCTGAAACTTCCCACATTTCCTCTGTGTCAAAGCATTCCCAACCCACCCACCCTGAGGATAACTTGTTAGAAAGTGAACTCTAAAAGTAGAGGGTTGAAGAGACCAGACTTAAGCTTAAACAGCAGCAGCTGGCCTTAGATAGGGAATCCCTAGACATAGAGAAGGAAAGACAGATGTTGGGGTTAGCTCCCCATGGTGGCAGCAGCAGTATTCCTGATAGCAATCCTGTTAGAGAGCAAGATTCCAGGAATCTGCACAAAACAGTCCCCCCTTACAAGGATGACATTAATAAGTGGTTTGCTGCACTTGAGAGGGCCTGTATGGTACAGTTGGTCCCTCAAAGGCAGTGGGCTGCTATTTTGTGGCTATCTTTCACTGGAAATGGTAGGGATAGGCTCCTTACTGTCAGAGAAAGTGATGCCAATAACTACAAAGTGTTGAAAGATGCACTCTTGGATGAATTTGGCTTAACCACTGAACAATACAGGATTAAGTTCAGAGACACCAGAAACAAGTCTTCTCAAGACTGGACATATTTTCTGGACTGGTCAGTGAAGGCCTTGGAAGGGTGGTTGTGTTAACATGTCCTTTTATGTCAATTTATACACACTAGGACTCGTTTTAGGCCAATGAATCTTTTGACCCAGTGGTGAGACACCGTAGGACGAGATAACTAATCAATATGTCAAGCAATATATCAATGATGTCCCCAATATTAATCACCACAATACACTTTACTTTAGATAAAGACATTGATCAAACTGTTGACGCAACCATGACCTTTCAGCCATGAATAACCACACCTTTTGGTAGAATTTTATGAATTTTATTCCCTATTGATTACAATCTACTAGCAGAAGTGTCAATCTCAAAACCAAGAAGCATAAGACCATAGTCACAATATGGTAACTGTGATAAGATTTCATTAATGCAAGAATCACAAACATAAGAACATAGCACAGCGTGAACATAGATCAGAATACAAAGAACATTACGTAAGTCTCAGTTCAGCATAGCGTAACGTCAGTCTTTGTCTATTTGCGTCAGTCAGAGTGATCACCTATCCTAACCACTAATTAGCATCAGCATGTTGGGCTTCATGCAAAATAATTTAGAACACCAATTTAGAAAACATCTAACTATGGCCTCTAAATAAAAATGAGCAGTTGGTACCTAGAAAGGAAAAGCAAACAGACAAATTACAATTGCATTGTCATAATTACCCTCCAAGGATTAAGTCAGCACACAGGATCAGTCTTCATCTTCAGGACATCAGTCGAATCGCCATCGGTCTAACCTCGTCTAGAGGACAGGGGACACTTCCCTCATAAGGAGGAGAAATGTAAAAAGGGGCAGTCTATGGGTGAGGATGGTTTATTAAATCTCAAAGTCACCAAACAGAGTGACAGAGTTTCTGGATAAAATCGACAGAATTCCCTACCTAGTTCTAACGTCCCTTCTGTGACATGAGTTTTTATCCCTTTTCGTAATACCTTCCACCAAAATTCTATTGGATATCCACTATACCCCACTATCTTTAACCTATCAAATTATACATTAGGTAATCCCAATTGTCACCCCACGATAATTTATAACACTTTGATTGGTCTTCATAATTGACGCCTTCGAAGGTGGCACATCCGGGGTTACTTCACCGTTTTGGCACGTTCCTCGGGTCATGAGTTCCTTTGTCCATGGTCAAATGTCCTTGTACATTCTTTCATTTACTTTTGTTTCAAAATTTGTATAAAACTCATACCAAGGCAGCTAGCATGCGGATGGGAACAGGATAGAATTTGTTACATAAAACGTAGGAAAAGAACAAAATGCAGGGTCATGGCCCTTTGCGAGTCAGCACACTGAAAAACAGAAAAATATGCTTTAATATGAGAGCTACACAGCTAAACTTCAACTTACGCTAACTTAAGGCCTAAGGGATTTTTCTATACAATGCAATATCATAAATGTTAATATAACCCATAGCATGAACAGTTTTACTTATCATTGTTAGCTTCATGTATATAATTGTGACCACACACGTTATAGTCGAATTTTCAGATGCATATTTAAGCATTGCTCTAATTATTGTCGTTTTCTATGCAGCATTATTGATCATTGATATAAGCATTTCACGTTTAGCATATGTAATATTTAAACTACGCTCTCTCAGTTGCATGGCAGTAACGTTTCTGACTATGAAAGCCTGTACAATCTTATTCTGAGAGAGCATATTCTTAACAATTGTGGCCCGTATTTATACTTTTTTAGCGCTGCATTTGCGCCGTTTTTTGACGCAAAAACGGCGCAAACTTACAAAATGCAATTGTATTTTGCAAGTTTGCGCCGCTTTTGCGTCAAAAAGTGACGCAAATGCGGCGCTAAAAAAGTATAAATACGGGCCTGTGTGTCTGACTTGTTGCACTAATACCTAGTGGACTCTGATCTGACCTCTCCCCAAGAATTGGGAAAGAAGGCAGACAAATGGGTCAGAACAAGGGTGAACAGAAAAGTTCATACAGGGGGTGACAAGGATGGCAAGAAGAAGGATGGTAAGTCTTCTGAGAAGGGTGGGGACGAAAGTAAGCACTCTGATTCTTCATCAGGCCCACAAAAATCCTCTGGGGGTGGTGGGTCCAAATCCTCTTCTAATAATCAACCAAAAAAGCCTTGGTGTTATTTTTGTAAAGTCAAAGGCCATTGGGCAAGTGATTCCACTTGTCCAAAGAAAAACACCAAACCTCCCACCACCACAACCCCTGCTGCAAATTCTAGTGCCCCTAGTAATAGCAGTGGTGGTTGGAAATCTACTACTAACAGCCAATCCAAGGGTGTAGCTGGGCTTACTATTGGCAATGTAGTTGGGGTTGGTTTTGTTAGGGAGACCACAGAGGCTGTTTTAGTCTCTGATGGTGGCATTGATTTTGCCACCTTGGTTGCTTGTCCCCTTAATATGAGTAAGTACAAGCAACTTCCCCTAATCAATGGTGTTGAGGTTGAGGCCTACAGGGACACAGGAGCCATTGTAACTATGGTGATAGAAAAACTGGTCCACCCTGATCAACACCTACTTGGTCAGCAGTACCAAGTGACTGACACTCATAACAACACTCTTAGCCACCCCATGGCTGTTGTGAATCTCAACTGGGGGGGGGGAGGTTACTGGTCCAAAGAAAGTTGTGGGAGCCACAGATTTACCTGTAGACTGTCTACTAGGAAATTATTTAGAGACATCAGCTTGGGCAGAAGTGGAGTTGGAGGCTCATGCAGAAATGCTGGGCATTCCTGGGCATATTTTTGCTTTGACAAGGGCTCAGGTCAAAAAGCAAAAAGGACAGGGTTACTTGGATCCTGGAACAATGGACCAAGTGCTCCCTAAAGCTAGGGGTAAGAAGGGTAAATCCCTACCCATTATCCCTCCCTCTAAAGATGATTCCCCTTTTGAGGAAGAGGAATTCTCTCCCTGTGCAGAACTTACACCAGAAGAGCGGGCAGCAGACACTGCTGATCTTTTGGGTGGAGGGGGGCCTGCCAGGGAAGAGCTGAGTGTGGCACAGCAAACCTGTCCCACATTAGAGGGTCTGAGACAGCAAGCTGTCAAGCGTCAGAATGGGGATGTCAGTGACAGTCATAGGGTGTACTGGGAAGGCAACCTCTTGTACACAGAGTCAAGGGACCGAAACCTTGGAGCTGCTAGGAGATTGGTCATTCCCCTGCAATACAGAGAGTTTCTTCTCACCCTAGCACATGACATTCCTTTGGCTGGGCATTTGGGCCAGATGGAAACTTGGGAAAGACTTGTCCCCTTGTTTCACTGGCCTCATATGTCAGAGGACACAAAATACTTTTGTAAATCTTGTGTGACCTGCCAAGCCAGTGGCAAGACTGGTGGCACCCCAAAGGCCCCTCTAATTCCACTTCCAGTGGTTGGGGTGCCCTTTCAAAGGGTAGGGGTTGACATAGTTTGCCCCCTTGACCCTCCTACTGCTTCAGGCAATAGATGTATCTTGGTGGTAGTGGACCATGCCACAAGATATCCTGAAGCCATACCTTTAAGGACCACTACAGCACCTGCAGTGGCAAAGGCCCTCCTAGGAATCTTTTCCAGGGTGGGTTTCCCAAAGAGGTGGTGTCAGACAGAGGTAGCAACTTCATGTCTGCATACCTAAAAGCAATGTGGAATAAGTGTGGTGTTACCTACAAGTTCACCACCCCTTACCATCCACAAACAAATGGTCTGGTTGAGAGGTTTAATAAAACTCTCACAGGTATGATAATGGGACTCCCTGAAAAACTCAGGAGGAAATGGGATGTTCTGTTACCTTGCCTCCTTTTTCATTATAGGGAGGTACCCCAGAAAGTAGTGGGCTTCAGCCCCTTTGAACTCCTCTTTAGGCACCCTGTGAAAGGTCCACTTACTCTTGTGAAGGAGGGTTGGGAACAACCTTTAAAAGCTCCTAAACAGGACATAGTAGACTATGTACTTGGCCTAAGATCCAGAATGGCTGAGTATATGAAAAAGGTCAGTATAAACCTTCAGGCCAGCCAAGAGCTACAAAAGCAATGGCATGACCAGACGGCTGTCCTGATCCAGTACCAACCAGGACAGAAGGTGTGGGTATTGGAGCCTGTGGCCCCAAGAGCACTCCAAGACAAATGGAGTGGACCCCATCTAATTGTTGAGAAGAAGGGTGAGGTTACCTATTTGGTAGACCTGGGCACTGCCAGGAGTCCCCTTAGGGTGATTCATGTCAACCGCCTAAAACCCTACTATGACAGGGCTGATCTCACCCTGCTCATGGCAACAGATGAGGGACAGGAAGAAGAGAGTGACCCTCTCCCTGATCTCTTCTCCACCACTGAAGCAGATGCCTTAGTGGAGGGACTAGTTTTAGCAGATTGTCTGACCGCAGAACAGAAAGAAAACTGCATCAATTTCCTAAGCCAATTTTCAGTATTTTAGCACTTTTGATCTAACTGCAGGGCATTGGCAGATTAGATTGGCAGAAGATGCTAAACCCAAGACTGCATTTTCTACCATTGGAGGGCACTACCAATTCACAGTAATGCCCTTTGGTTTAAAAAATGCTCCTGCCACTTTTCAGAGGTTGGTGAATACAGTCCTGCAGGGTTGGAGGCTTTCAGTGCAGCATATCTAGATGATATTGCTGGCTTTAGCTCAACCTGGGATGATCACCTGGTCCACCTATGGAAAGTTGTGGAGGCCCTGCAAAAGGCAGGCCTCACTATCAAGGCCTCAAAGTGCCAGATAGGGCAGGGGAAAGTGGTTTATCTGGGCCACCTGGTTGGTGGAGAACAGATTGCACCACTACAGGGGAAAATCCAAACTATTATAGATTGGGTTGCCCCTACAACTCAGACCCAGGTGAGAGCCTTTTTAGGCCTCACAGGGTACTATAGGAGACTCATCAAGAATTACGGCTCCATAGCAGCCCCTCTTAATGATCTCACTAGCAAGAAAATGCCTAAGGTGTTATGGACAGCTAGCTGTCAGAAAGCTTTTGAGGAGCTCAAACAGGCCATGTGCTCTGCAGCTGTCCTAAAAAGCCCATGTTACTCCAAGAAATTCATTGTTAAAACTGATGCATCTGAATTAGGGGTAGGGCAGTACTATCAGAACTGAATTCTGAGAGCCAGGATCAACCAGTTGCTTTTATCAGCAGAAGGTTGACGCCTAGAGAAAAGCATTGGTCTGCCATAGAGAGGGAGGCCTTTGCTGTGGTCTGGGCACTGAAAAAGTTGAGGCCATACCTGTTTGGTACTCACTTTATTGTTCAGATAGACCACAAACCTCTACTTTGGCAAAAGCAAATGAAAGGTAAAAACCCTACATTTTTGAGGTTGTCAATATCTCTACAGGGAATTGTAGGAAAGTACCATCTTGCCTGGCATGTTACCCCCATATTTCACTGTATATATGTTGTTTTAGTCTATGTGTCACTGGGACCCTGCCAGGCAGGGCCCCAGTGCTCATAAGTATGTGCCCTGTATGTGTTCCCTGTGTGATGCCTAACTGTCTCACTGAGGCTCTGCTAACCAGAACCTCAGTGGTTATGCTCTCTCTGCTTTCCAAATTTGTCACTAACAGGCTAGTGACTAAATTTACCAATTCACATTGGCATACTGGTACACCCATATAATTCCCTAGTATATGGTACTGAGGTACCCAGGGTATTGGGGTTCCAGAAGATCCCTATGGGCTGCATCATTTCTTTTGCCACCCATAGGGAGCTCTGACAATTCTTATACAGGCCTGCCAGTGCAGCCTGAGTGAAATAACGTCCACGTTATTTCACAGCCATTTACCACTGCACTTAAGTAACTTATAAGTCACCTATATGTCTAACCTTCACCTGGTGAAGGTTGGGTGCAAAGTTACTTAGTGTGAGGGCACCCTGGCACTAGCCAAGGTGCCCCCACATCGTTCAGGGCAAATTCCCTAGACGTTGTGATTGCTGGGACACCATTACACGCGTGCACTGTACATAAGTCACTACCTATGTACAGCGTCACAATGGTAACTCCGAACATGGCCATGTAACATGTCTAAGATCATGGAATTGTCCCCCCAATGCCATTCTGGCATTGGGGGGACAATTCCATGATCCCCCGGGTCTCTAGCACAGAACCCCGGTACTGCCAAACTGCCTTTCTGGGGTCTCCACTGCAGCTGCTGCTGCTGCCAATCCCTCAGACAGGTTTCTGCCCTCCTGGGGTCCAGGCAGCCCTGGCCCAGGAAAGCAGAACAAAGGACTTCCTCTGAGAGAGGGTGTAACACCCTCTCCCTTTGGAAATAGGTGTGAGGGCTGGGGAGGAGTAGCCTCCCCCAGCCTCTGGAAATGCTTTGATGGGCACAGATGGTGCCCATCTCTGCATAAGCCAGTCTACACCGGTTCAGGGATCCCCCAGCCCTGCTCTGGCACGAAACTGGACAAAGGAAAGGGGAGTGACCACTCCCCTGACCTGCACATCCCAGGGGAGGTGCCCAGTGCTCCTCCAGTGTGTCCCAGACCTCTGTCATCTTGAAAACAGAGGTGTTTGTGGCACACTGGACTGCTCTGAGTGGCCAGTGCCAGCAGGTGACGTCAGAGGCTCCTTCTGGTAGGCTCTTACCTCTCTTGGTAGCCAATCCTCCTTCCTAAGTAGCCAAACCTCCTTTTCTGGCTATTTAGGGTCTCTACTTTGGGGATCTCACTAGATAACGAATGCAAGAGCTCACCAGAGTTCCTCTGCATCTCCCTCTTCACCTTCTACCAAAGGATCGACAGCTGACTGCTCAGGGTACTTGCAAAACCGCAACAAAGTAGCAAGATGACTACCAGCAACCTTGTATCGCTTCATCCTGCCGCTTTCTCGACTGTTTCCAGGTGGTGCATACTCTGGGGGTAGCCTGCCTCCTCTCTGCACCAGGAGCTCTGAAGAAATCTCCCGTGGGTCGACGGAATCTTCCCCCTGCAACCGCAGCCAACAAAAGACTGCATCACCGGTCCTCTGGGTCCCCTCTCAGCACAACGATCGTGGTCCCTGGAACTCAGCAACTCTGTCCAAGTGACTCCCACAGTCCAGTGACTCTTCAGTCCAAGTTTGGTGGAGGTAAGTCCTTGCCTCCCCACGCTAGACTGCATTGCTGGGTACCGTGTAATTTGCAGCTGCTCCAGCTCCTGTGCACTCTTCCAGGATTTCCTTCATGCACAGCCAAGTCTGGGTCCCCGACACTCTAACCTGCAGTGCACAACCTTCTGAGTTGTCCTCTGGCGTCGTGGGACTCCCTTTTGAGACTTCGCGTGGACTCCGGTTCACTCTTCTTCCAAGTGCCTGTTCAGGTACTTCGGCGGGTGCTGCCTGCTTCCGTGAGGGCTCCCTGACTTGCTGGGCACCCCCTCTGTCTCCTCATCCAAGTGGCGACATCCTGGTCCCTCCTGGGCCACAGCAGCACCCAAAAACCCTAACCGCAATCCTTGCAGATAGCAAGGCTTGTTTCCAGTCTTTCTGCATGGGAACCCCCCAGCAAGCTTCTTCACGACGTGGGACATCCATCCTCCAAAGGGGAAGTTTCTAGTCCTCTTCGTTCTTGCAGAACACCAAGCTTCTTCTGACAGGTGGCAGCTTCCTTGCACCCTCAGCTGGCATTTCGTGGGCTCCTGTCCACTCTCGACACTGTCGCGACTCTTGGACTTGGTCCCCTTGTCTTACAGGTACTCAGGTCTGGAAATCCACTGTTGTTGCATTGCTGGTGTTTGTTCTTCCTGCAGAATCCCCCTATCACGACTTCTGTCCTCTCTGGGGGTTGTAGGTGCACTTTACACCTACCTTTCAGGGTCTTGGGGTGGGCTATTTTTATAACCCTCACTGTTTTCTTACAGTCCCAGCGACCCTCTACAAGCTCACATAGGTTTGGGGTCCATTCGTGGTTCGCATTCCACTTTTGGAGTATATGGTTTGTGTTGCCCCTATACCTTTGTGCTCCTATTGCAATCTACTGTAATTTTACATTGCTTTCATTACTTCCTTTTGCTATTATCTGCATAATTTTGGTTTCTGTACATATATCTTGTGTATATTTCTCATCCTCATAATGAGGGTACTCACTGAGATACTTTTGGCATATTGTCATAAAAATAAAGTACCTTTATTTTTAGTATATCTGTGTATTGTGTTTTCTTATGATATTGTGCATATGACACCAGTGGTATAGTAGGAGCTTTACATGTCTCCTAGTTCAGCCTAAGCTGCTTTGCCATAGCTACCTTCTATCAGCCTAAGCTGCTAGAAACACTGCTTCTACACTAATAAGGGATAACTGGACCTGGCACAAGGTGTAAGTACCTCTGGTACCCACTACAAGCCAGGCCAGCCTCCTACAGGAATGGACTATACAGTGGAACATAGACCTGGGAGTACCCATTCAAATGCAGATGGACTCTCCAGATATTTCCACTTAGACAATGACGACTCATCTGGACAAGGCTAGTCTTATTGTCCTTCGTTTGGGGGGGGGGGTGTAGGAAAGTACCATCTTGCCTGGCATGTTACCACCATTTTCACTGTATGTATGTATGTTTTAGCCCTTTTGTCACTGGGATCCTGCTAGGCAGGACCCCAGTGCTCATAGTATGTGCCCTGTATGTGTTCCCTGTGTGGTGCCTAACTGTATCACTGAGGCTCTGCTAACCAGAACGTCAGTGTTTATGCTCTCTCTGCTTTCTAAATTTGTCACTGCAGGCTAGTGACTAAATTTACCAATTCTCATTGGCACACTGGAACACCCATATAATTCCCTTGTATATGTACTTAGGTACCCAGGGCATTGGGGTTCTATGAGATCACTATGGGCTGCAGCATTTCTTTTGCCACCCATAGGGAGCTCACACAATTCATACACAGGACTGCCACTGCAGCCTGAGTGAAATAACATCCACGTTATTTCACAGCCATTTTACACTGCACTTAAGTAACTTATAAGTCACCTATATGTCTAACCCTCACTTAGTGAAGGTTAGGTGCAAAGTTACTAAGTGTGAGGGCACCCTGGCACTAGCCAAGGTGCCCCCACATTGTTCAGGGCAAATTCCCCAGACTTTGTCAGTGCAGGGACACCATTACACGTGTAAACTACATATAGGTCAATACTTCTGTGTAGCTTCACAATGGTAACTCCGAACATGGCCATGTAACATGTCTAAGATCATGGAATTGTCCCCCCAAGCCAAATCTGGTATTGGGGTGCCAATCCCATGCGTCCCCGGGGCTCCAGCATGGACCCCGGATACTGCCAAACTAGCTCTCTGGGGCTTTCTCTGCAGCTACTGCTGCTGCCAACCCTCAGACAGGTTTCTGGCCTCCTGGGGTCTGGGCAGCCCAGTCCCAGGAAGACAGAAACCTGTCTGAGGGTTACACCCTCTCCCTTTGGAAATAGGTGTTAAGGGCTGGGGAGGAGTAGCCTCCCCCAGCCTCTGGAAATGCTTTAAAGGGCACATATGGTGCCCTCCTTGCATAAGCCAGTCTACACCGGTTCAGGGAGCCCCCAACCCCTGCTCTGGTGTGAAACTGGACTAAGGAAAGGGGAGTGACCACTCCCCTGTCCATCACCACCCCATGGGTGGTGCCCAGAGCTCCTCCAGTGTGTCCCAGACCTCTGCCATCTTGAATGCAGAGGTGTGAGGGCACAATGTAGACCTCTGAGTGGCCAGTGCCAGCAGGTGACGTCAGAGACCCCTCCTGATAGGCTCTTACCTGGTTAGGTATCCAATCCTCCTCTGAGGGCTATTTAGGGTCTCTCCTGTGGGTTTCTCTTCAGATAACGAATGCAAGAGCTCACCAGAGTTCCTCTGCACTTCTCCCTTCGACTTCTGCCAAGGATCGACCGCTGACTGCCCCAGGATGCCTGCAAAACCGCAACAAAGTAGCAAGAAGACTACCAGCAACATTGTAGCACCTAATCCTGCTGTTTCCTGGTGGTGCATGCTCTGAGAACTGTCTGCCTTCACCCTGCACTGGAAGCCAAGAAGAAATCTCCTGTGGGTCGACTAAATCTTCCCCCTGCTACCGCAGGCACCAAACTTCTGCAGCACCAGTCCTCTGGGTCCCCTCTCATCTTGACGAGCGTGGTCCCTGGAACACAGGAGCTAGATCCAAGTGACCCCGACAGTCCAGTGGTCCTGCTGTCCAAATTTGGTGGAGGTAAGTCCTGGACTCCCCACGCCAGACAGTAATCCTGTGTACTGCGTGATCTGCAGCTACTAGGGCTTCTGTGCACTGTTGCAAGGATTCCTTCGTGCACAGCACAGCCCAGGTCCCCAGCACTCCGTCCTGCATTGCTCAAATCGCTGCGTTGACCACTGGCTTCGTGGGACCCTCTTTTGTTGTGCTGAGATGACCGCCATGCTCAGATTTCTTGAACACCTGTTCAAGTTCTTTTGCGGGTGCTGCCTGCTTCTGCATGGGCTCTCTCTATTGCTGAGCGCCCCCCTCTGTCTCCTCTTCCAAGGGGCGACCTCCTGGTCCTTTCTGGGCCCTGGCAGCACCCATAATCTTCAACCGTGACTCTTGCAGCTAGCAAGGCTTGTTTGAGGCCTTTCTGTGTGCAAACAACTCTGCATCCTCCAGCACACTGTGGGACATCTTTTGACCAAAGGAGAATTTCCTGGCGCCTTCTGTTGTTTCAGAATCTTTGGCTTCTTCCACCTGGAGGCAGCACTTTTGCACCTTCATTTGGGGTTTAGCGGGCTCCTGCCCCCCCGGGCACTTGCGTGACTCTTGAACTGGGTCCCCTTCCTTTTCAGGTCCTCAGGTCCAGGAATCCATCTTCAGTGCTTTGCAGTCAGTTGTTGTCTTTGCAGAATACTTTATCTCGACTTTACTGTGTTTCTGGGGTAGTAGGGTAACTTTACTCCTACTTTTCAGGGTCTTTGGGTGGGGTATCTTGGACAACCTTAGTGTTTTCTTACACTCCCAGCGACCCTCTACACACTGCACTAGGCCTGGGGTCCATTTGTAGTTCGTATTCCACTTTTGGAGTATATGGTTTATGTTGCCCCTAGGCCTATTTTATCCTATTGCATTCTATTGTGTTCTACAGTGTTTGCACTACTTTTCTAAGTGTTTTACTTACCTGATTTTGGTTTGTGTGTATATTTTGTGTATATTACTTACCTCCTAAGGGAGTATATCCTCTGAGATACTTTTGGCATATTTTCACTAAAATAAAGTACCTTTATTTTTAGTAACTCTGAGTATTGTGTTTTCTTGTGATATAGTGCTATATGATATAAGTGGTATAGTAGGAACTTTGCATGTCTCCTAGTTCAGCCTAAGCTGCTCTGCTACAGATACCTCTATCAGCCTAAGCTGCTAGAACCCTACTAATCTGCTGATAAGGGATAACTGGACCTGGCACAAGGTGTAAGTACCATCTGGTACCCACTATAAGCCATGCCAGCCTCCTACATCAAATACCTTGGAAAGGAAGGCAGAGAATGAGGGCTGTGACATCCCGGCAGCCAGGGCACCAGTGGTTTGAAAAGAGCCACTTGCCAACATGTGCCGTACAGCTTGGTCTCTGGTGGAATGATGTGGGGTGTCTGCAAGCTGGGTGCCAACTGTGGCTCAATGTGGCGCAGCAGCTGCTGTATAGCTTGCCAATTAAGGGGCATTTTATACTCCATCTGTGCCGAATGTGCGTAAAATTTTGGACGCACATTCAGTGCAAACGTTGCCCCGTATTTAAACTTTGAAGCTTGAGCCCACGGACGACAAAATTCCGCTGTGTGCGTTATTTTTTGGATGCGGCAACCCACCTTGCGTTAATGATATGCAAGGTAGGCGTTCCCGTCCAAAAAATGACTTAAACGGCCCTGCGTCGTATTTATGCTTTCGGGCAAAAATTACGCACGGCCGGGAGGAGGAGCCAGAAAATGATGCACAGCCCGATTTGAATAAAAAATTAACGCCTGGGTCAGGGCAGGCGTTAAAATGGGGCAAACACACCTGTATTTAATCAGAACACACAGAAGCAACAGCAGAGCAGCAAAGCAGCAAAAGGGAGACATGGAGGTGATTCTTATCCAGCGTGCACGCAGACGCAGAGCCCATCAGCAACAACAGCAGCTACAGCAACACCAGCAGGGACCCCAAATGCAGCGCAGAAGGCAGGAGAGAATATTCCGCCCCAGAACAACCCTTCATGGCCTCAGGGAACACAACATCATCCAGAGGTACAGGTTGAACTGGCAGGCCATTCAGCAGCTGCTGCGAAACATTGAACCGCAGTTGGCACCCACTTTGCTGACACCCCGCACCATCCCAACAGAAACCAAGCTGCTTGCCGTATTTCACATGCTGGCAAGTGGCTCTTTTCAAACAACTGGTGCCCTGGTTGCCGGAATTTCACAACCATCATTCTCTGCCTTTTTGCCCAAAGTATTGGATGCCATCATTGGACTTACACCCCGCCACATCTGCTTCCCTAACACACTGCAGAAGCAGCAGGAAACAAAACAGGGGTTCTACCTCATTCGTGGCTTCCCACAAGTCCTTGGTGCAATCGACTGCACACATGATGGTAGGCAGTCAGGTCGGCCCTGAGGGGTTCAATGTTGCATTCGTGCACGCGTTGACAGGATTGCTGTTGTAGGTGTTGGGTCAACTGTATTACAGCTGTGCTGATTTCCTTCTGGGTTTTTTGCTGTTCCTGCAAGATAGATGTTAGGGCTTGCATAGCTGCTGCCTGATCTGCAGATGACATCATGCACGAACGCACCCCCTCAAGGCTGGCTGCCATAGTTTGCATCCGCACCTCCTTGGCCAGCTCCCGCTGTACTCCAACTACAGTTCTTTCAAAGCTGGTGACTGTGTCGTCTGAGTCCTCAGCTGTATTGGAGCTGGCAGGTCTTACAATTGGGGTGGTAGGTGGATCCTCTGCGATGGCTGCTTGCTCTGTGCTCCTCCTTGTGACTGAAGGTGGGGTCTGGAGGGTTTCAAGGACCTTTTGGATAGTCTCCTGGGGAATGTTTATCGGCTCATCATCCATGTCATCAGGGTAATCTGGGACAGGCATATCCGCAGGAGATCCTTCTTCCTCTGCAATGAAACAGGGTACAATTAGTGTGTCTGTGTTGTGGCATGAGTGATGTGACATGCCTGCTTTGTGATGAATTCACATTGTGATCTTGTTTCGTGTTCATTGCTCCAGTCCTTCAGATGGGCATTCTCCCAGGCCTATGGCCCACCTGCATGTCACATGTATTTTATTGAGTTATTAGACTTGTCGGCATCATCTCTTCTAGGTGTTGGTTTTGGCCAAATAGAGAATTGCCACCTTCTTGTCCTACTCAAGCCTCCGTCTAAATCCATTCTCATGGTGAGACCTTTCACTGACTGTGGGTGCTCTGATGGCACTGGCAGCACACTTAACAATCTGGACCTGCCCCAATCTCTGATCTTTCACATCCACTTAAATGTATTTGACATGTGGCATATCCTATGCATAGCAATGTTATGACACAATATGGATGTTGGCATTGGTAATGTGTACTGCTGATGTTGGGGAATGTGTGGTACATTGGATTGACCTGATTGTCGTATCAGTGTCCTATTTCCTCCTCTGACTGTGCAGGTGTATTTCAGTGACCAGTTACATGTGCCCCCCCCCCCCTCAATGCTGTTGTCTGAGCAGTATGACATTTGGGATGTTACATTGTGACCCAGGCACAGGATGGACCCTGACATATGCAGCATGGGTATGTCCTTAGTGCTGTGTAGCTCCTATTGTTGTTTACATTGGCTGATGTTTGCAACAACTATGGGCATTGACCTATGACAGTACTGGGGCCTTTGTCTTGTTTCTGGGGATTGTTGAAGTTGCCATCCTCAACCCCCTAATTTAGGTGTGTATGATCCATGGAGAGGTTACTGCCTTTGGCTACTTGAGCTGCACACAGAGCGTAAGTGGTAGTGGCAACTGTTGTTGCAGTTACATTCCAGTTGTTGGTATGGCTAGAGGTTGTTAATAGGGCCCTAGTTACTGTATGGGGTATGGTGGCTGACGTGTCCCGGGATGTCAGTTTCACGTTGTGGCCTTCCCTCCTGGCGTGGCTTTCCCTTTGCTCCATTGTTGGCATGGCAGCATGCCCCCATGGGACTGTTGTTAGTGTAGTGTAATGGTGTGCTCCAGCTTCTGTTTGTGCAGACCATGCCCCCATGTCATCCCCCTTTACCCATGCCACTCCATGTGTATGATGACTTCCATGCATTTTGTAGTCAGTATCCCCCCCCCGGCTGTAGATGACATTATTGCATTTTAATTCCCCATGCAACTTACCCTGCATGTGCGTTGTCTCCTGGTAGTCTGCACTGTCCTGTCCTTGAATCCCTGTGACGATCTCCTCAGGGATGACGGCTGCGACCATCTCCTCCATGTAGTCCAGGGCCTCCTGATGTGCTGGACCCCCCCCTCCAGTCTGCAGTGCTGCCTTCCTGTTCCTGGCCATCTTTTCCTTGGTCTTGCGCTTGCAGTCATGCCAGCGTTTCTTGCATTCGATGACAGATCTGCGTACTTTTGCCACACTGTTAATCTTGTCAACAATTTGTTGCCATATAGCCTCTCTCCTACTGATTGGCAACTTTGAGGTGACAAACAGTTGGTGCTGGTGTTCCGTCACCTCTTTCACCAGAATTTCCTGCTCCTCTGCACTGAAGCGACACTTTCTTTTCTTCTTATAAGTGTCCTGGTTCTTGTGTGGGTCCTCCTGGCTGGTTCCTGGTCTGTTGTCATCTTCCTGGGGTCTGTAGTGGCATCTGGGATCCATTTTGGCTCTCCTCTGGTGAAATGGCATTGTTCGCGGGGTTTTTTGACGATGTTGCGTCAAAAAACGTTGCATATCCGGTTTGCGGGGTCGTAAATCGACCCACAGTCATTTCCGCTACGTTAACGCCGTTTTGCTTTACGACTTGACGCTGTGGTGTGCGTCAAAAATAATGAATCCCACCTGTGGTTTGCGCCGCCGTGTGTCAAAGTACAAATTTGACGCCCGCACGGCGCACCAAAATGGTGTTAGCCGGCGGTAATATTTTTTATGCAAAACTGCGCCGGCGCAGTTTTGCGTCAAGAAGTATAAATATGGCCCTTAGTCTGTACCTCTGGATGATGTCATGTTCCCTGAGACCCTGAAGGGTTGTCCTGGTCCTGAATAGCCTCTCCTGCCTTCTGCGTTGCCTTTTCCGTCTCTGTTGGTGTGGTGGAAGCTGCTGCTATTGCCCTGTGCTCTGCGTCTTCGTGAATGCTGGATGAATAGCACCTCCATGTCTTCTTTTTTTAGCTCTGATGTTGCTTCTGTGAGTTTTCCTTAAGTACTGGTGTGTTTGCCCCATTTTAACGCCTGCCCTGACCCAGGCGTTAAATTTTGGCACAAATTGGGATTTGCGTAATTTTCCGTCTCCGTCTCCTAGCCGTGCACCATTTTTGCACAGTTGGATAAATATGGTGCACGGGTGTTTAAGACATTTTTTAGACGGGAACGCCTACCTTGCATCTCATTGACGTAAGGTGGTTTCATGCATCCAGAAAATGGCGCACACTGGGATATTTTGACGTTAGACGTGTCTAGTGTCAAAGTATAAATATGGTGTTAGCTTTGTGCCGAATTTGCGTCAAAATAAATGACGCTAATCCGGCACAAAGGGAGTATAAATATGGGCCTAGGTAAATTTAGTCTCAGGAATGTCACAAAGTACGCACCCACTTTGCTGCTCTGGCACTATTATTGCAGAGCCGCACTTTAACTAGCACTCTACAGCCCCACCACCGTTAGAGGCTTGGCCGGGAGCCTTAATAAATGGGGAGCAGCCAAAGAGGAGCCACTTTGTGATACAAAGCTACGCTGCCTCCGTAAACTCCCCATCTCCACTCATTGAGCTATGATTCTTTTACAATTCCATCAACACACACAAGTCAATACCATGCTGCCCTAATATGCAGTATCGTATACCACGCCTTTTCATCACTCTGATCATCATTTCATTTCCTTAGGATCCCTTTCCTTCTGGCCTTTATTCGCAACCCAACATTGTTGTTACCCAGCAGTGCTATCTCACCCATTCCGACACAAGATTCTACTCAAGTCCACTCAACCACACCCGAACTTGAACACAATTCACATCACTTCCCCCGTGTGTCCCCTCAGTTTTACTGTCCAAGTTCTTCCCGGTTCATGATTCACTCTGGCGATAAGTACATTGCCCAGCCAACAACCCTACAGGGACACTCAAGGCCTCATTTACAACATTTTAGAACATGGCAACACCTCAAGGGTTCTTGCTGTGCTGCTCAGTATTAGAAGAAAAGGGCAGGAAGGCACTATACTAAAGAACTATGATGCATTTCTTTCCTTTCTGTCTAGGCCGGTGCAAAGATTGGTGCCCAGAGCCAATGCAGACACCCCTGCACCATGGTGCAAAGGCGTCTGTGTTTTTGGCACAATTGGTTTGGTACTGGAAGGGACATCTTAGAACACTAATGTAAATAAAATAAGATCATGAGTGGTACAGCTTTCTCCAACCAGCCCATATTTATCATTAATTCATACAAAGCAACACAGCAAGACACATTTCTGAGCTGCGTGAAAGGGAGAGGGCAGGTGTCAGACCAGAGAGCCTTAAGAGGGTCATCCCCCAACGTTCTGTCTGCCTCCCTTCACTTTTCTGACACTGTTTGTGCTGGTTTTAGAACTCTGCACACTTTACCACTGCAGTCCAGTGCTAAAGTGCATGTGCTCTCTCCTCTAAACATGGTAACATTGGTTCCTACCCAAATGGCATATTTAATTTACCTGTAAGTCCCTACTAAAGTGCACTATCTGTGCTTAGGGCCTGTAAATTAAATGCTACTAGTGGGCCTGCAGCACTGATTGTGCCTCCCACATATGTAGCCCCTTAAACGTGTCTAAGGCCGGCCATTGCAAGGTCTGTGTGAGCAGTTTCAGCTCCACTTCAACTTGGCATTTAAAGCTCCTTGCCAAGCCTTAAACTCCCCTTTTTCTACATATGAGTCACCTGAATGTAGACCCTAGGTAACTCATAGGGCACGGTGCTATGTAGGTAAAAGGCACTTATGTGTTTTGTATGGCCTTGTAGAGAAAAATTAATTCATTTGTTTTCCACTAGTGTGAGGCCTGCTCCTCTCATAGACTAGCATTAGAACTGCCCTCATAAACTATTAAGTGGTAGATTCTGATCTGGAAGGAATAGCCATGTCTTGTTTGGTATTGCCACAATGGAAATAGAAAATCCTGCTTACTGGTGAAGTTGGATTTAATATTACTATTTTTAAAATGCCACTTTTATAATGTGGGCATTTCTCTGCACTTACTGCCATCTATGCCTCTTATCCACGTCTGGCCTGTGCTGGTGGACAGCTCACATTGTACACTTCACCCATACAACCATAAACACAGGGCATGCAGTCACATCTGCATTCATCTGCATACTGAATGTGTCTTTCTGGGCAGGAAAGGTGGAGGGGCTCATACTTTTCAAAGGCCAGTGGCCTACCCTCACACGAAGGACTGATAGTACCCCACAGGGAGCCTGGCAGACAGGACAGGACTCAAAGGGGAGCTTGTGCACCTCAAAACCACTCTTTGAAGTTTCCCCCACTTCAAAGGCCTTTTGGGTATATAAACTGGGTCTCGGACCCCACCAAATCAGACACTGCTGGACCTACACCTGCACCCTGTCAGAGGAACTGCATGGCTGCCCAAAGGACTCATCTACACTGCTTTGTTGAGAAGGACTGTTGTCCTGCTGGTCTCTAACTCTGCTTTCCCCCAGAAGTGCTCTCCAAGGGCTTGGATTAAGCTTGCCTCCTGTTTCTGAAGTCTCAGGGCCAACAAAGGCCACGTCTTTAAGAAAATCCTTGTGCATCGAAAATCGACATGAAACACCTGCAGAAATCGACGCAAAGCCTGCACTGTGGCTGACAAATCGCCGCACCACTGACCAGAACGATGCAGCACCGACTTCCAGACTGGAAATTCGATGCAGCACCTGCCTTACGACAGAAAATTTGACACATCGCCTACTGGATCGATGCATCGCCTACTCCTTTTTCCAGCGCATCAAGGATTTTCAAAGCATTGCCCCTAGGCTTCAAAATATCCCCGCATCACAGTAAGAAGCCAAGACTGCGCACCTGAAAAACAATGCAACCTCTTGCAGCGTGGAAAGAAACTACGCTTTGTCTGTGCCGTGCCGAAAAATCCGACGCAACAACTTATCTTTCCATACAACTCCACCTCTGTAGTCTCTGTGCATCATTATTTTTGTCGCATCCCAAGTACTGTGTGTTACAAAGAAACAATTGTTGATTTTTAAGGATTCAGACTCTAACCTTTTAAAAGTGATATTTTAATTTGTGCTTATTGGAGCTTTGTCGTTTTGATCGAATTTTATTCAGATAAATATTATCTATTTTTCTAAACCTGTGTGGTGTATTTTTGTGGTGTTTTCACTGTGCGATGTATACCTCTGCAAAATAGAGACCTCAGCTCTAAGAGCAGGAATACCCCATATCTACTAAGAAACACTGCTTGCCTACTCTCTTTTTGTAGGCAAAAATGTGCCCTATAATGTTAAGTACAGTGCACTCCTGCCCTTTCCCTTTTGTGCACCCCTGCCCTATCCCTTTCACGCAACGCAGCAAGGCTGCTTGCTGTGTTGCGCTTTGTGAATTTTTTTTAGATATGGGTCTAAGTTCCAGGAGCATGTGTAATGGAGGACTATAAGGTCCATTAGGTTGAGGTAGCTCCCACAATACACCAGGGTGCCGTACCAAGGATGGTCACAAGGGGTCCCTAATCAAGTTAGCCACACACCACACTGTATAGACACCAGGAAACAGTACCATGAGCTATCACTAGGGTTCCCAGGCCCGTCAGAGTCCACTCTGTACGGGGACAACTAAGGACTCCTGCAAGATGGAAACTGTGACGTGCCGGTACCTGTTTTTAGGGCTGAGCCTGCGTTGCATGCGCTTGCGCATGCGTTTCGCTAGTGAGACAGTTTAGGAATTAAAAAGGGCTCGGAGCCCCATCCACGTCACGTCAGTGTCTTTTGTTGGTTCGTGGGCTTGCCTGTTAGAATCTGCTTAATTTCATTAGTGGAAGGCACGCATACGTCATGTCTTTTCCGGTGGCTAGCCCTCCTCGAGCGCATCGACCAAATACAGAAAACATACGAGGCTCACTGTTTTCCATCTGGTTCGTGGACTACTTTTTCTCTATTTTCGCAGCGCGATATCGCTTGGCAGACGTCGAGCGCTTTGCATAATATTGACCCTGTTACACAGTTGATTGCACTTTTTCCGGTTACGTATGTAATTGCACTTTTGCCAATTGGTTTTATTACGAGTGAACTGTAGCAGCGCGATCGCGCTGTTTTTTTCTTTCAGCTTGTATATAGATCTGCATGCATGTAGAGACTCAGCGCCAAACATGATTATCACGCTTAGGCCCATATTTATACTTTTTTGCGCTGCATTTGCGTCATTTTTTTACGCAAAAGCGGTGCAAACTTACAAAATACAATTGGATTTTGTAAGTTTGCGCTGCTTTAGTGTAAAAAATCGGCTCAAAAAAAGTATAGATATGGGCCTTAGTATATACATCTAAAACATTATTATTCAAGTGTAAACTTTACTGACACATTTAAATCCATACGAAGTCATATTTTAACTCTCATCTGAACTCCTATCTTAACTTCAGCAATAAACACTTTCAAACACCATATTTCACATCCAAAACCATTACTCTGGCAAGTATTGCAGTGCACTAGTCAAAACAAAACTTAGGACCGTATTTATACTTTTTTTAGCGCCGCATTTGCGCCGCTTTTTGACGCAAAATGGCGCAAACCTACAAAATACAGGGCCGTATTTATACTCTGGTTGCGCCGAATTTGCGTTGTTTTTTTCGACGCAAATTCGACGCTAAACTAACGCCAACTAACGCCATATTTATACTATGGCGTTAGACGCTTCGGGCGCCAAAGTGCCCGGAGTGAGCGTCATTTTTTAGCGTGAACCCCTTCCTTGCGTTAATGATATGCAAGGGAGGCGTTCCCGTCTTAAAAAATGACTCCCAGGCCTTTACGTGGAATTTATACTCCCGGGCAAAAATGACGCCCGGGAGTGGGCGTGGCCAAAAACGGCGCATTTGCGCCGCTTTTTAACGCCTGGGTCAGGGATGGCGTTAAGGGACAAGTGGGCTCAAAATGAGCCCAGAGTGCCCTCCCCTGCCCCCAGGGACCCCCCCTGCCACCCTTGCCCACCCCAGGAGGACACCCAAGGACGGAGGGACCCATCCCATGGACATTAAGGTAAGTTCAGGTAAGTATTTTTTTTTTTTTTTTTTGTGGCATAGGGGGGCCTGATTTGTGCCCCCCTACATGCCACTATGCCCAATGACCATGCCCAGGGGACATAAGTCCCCTGGGCATGGCCATTGGGCAAGGGGGCATGACTCCTATCTTTACAATGATAGGATTCATGTTGATGGGGGATGGGCGTCGGAAAAAAATGGCGCTAGTCGGGTTACGACGATTTTTTCGACGTAACCTGACTTGCCCCATTTTAAGACGCCCATACGCCATTTTCCCCCTACGCCGGCGCTGTCTGGTGTACGTTGTTTTTTTCCACGCAAACCAGGCAGCGCCGGTCTGCTTGCGCCGGCTAACGCCATTCCATAAATACGGCGCCCGCATGGCGCTTCAGAATGGCGTTAGACGGCGCAAAAACTTTTGACGCTAAACTGCGTTAGCGCAGTTTAGCGTCAAAAAGTATAAATATGGGCCACAATGGTATTTTGCAAGTTTGCGCCGTTTTTGCGTCAAAAAACGACGCAAATGCGGCGCTAAAAAAGTATAAATACGGGCCTTAGTTTTTAAAATGGGTCCAGTTTCTGAGCAAAAGTTTTTGGGCACTGGACTACGTAAAGTTAGCATATAAACATGGATTAAAATAAAATTGCCAACTCTCCACAGTAGCCACCAATAGCAAATAAGCTAGCATTTTTGGCATCATGCCACAGTAGGTAGCCAAAAAGTCATCAGCCAGCAAATGAAACCTGATATGTAGTTAGTTAACTGCTGTTGCCACAGGGGACAGCTATCCTTTTTAGGTCGAGCACAGCAGGGCGCATGCGCTGCTTTTTCGGCATGTTAGTATGTATCTAGGCTTTTAGCCATGCCCACCTCACGCCCATCACTATCACTGGGTTTGGTGGGCTTGCCCACCAAAAATCCTTTGATGACATTAGTACATGGTTTAGGTTTGTGCCTCCTTGGGGAGATTTTGTTACTGCCTTGGCCATCTCTGCTACATGGCTTATAGCACTTTTGGTAATAAGTTGGACTCCGAGCGGACTTTTTCCTTTTGTGTCTATCCTTATGGCTGATGCTCATGGCGCAGTAAATCGGCTCGCATATGTGAAACTGTTTAACTTTTGATTTTCAAGTTATGGGTCAAGAAAAGTACCGTTAGGAGTTTACAACGTTAATAGCTCTAACTCGACCATATGCGAGACCCATTGCATTGCAAATGCTTGTTTTCTTTTTCCTTGATCGACGCTGAAAGGAAAATACTTCCCGTGCAATGTGGCGACTCTGAACCGACATCCGCCTACCCATAATGCATTAAATAATCCATAAAACAAGACACACGCTTCGCCCCTAATAAAACAAAATACACTTTGCATTAGACTTTAGTTTTTCAGTTTTCTATGGTACATTTACAAACGTTCTTCTGCATCTGTGGACATGATCTCCAAATACCTACTCGCGCTAACATTCAGAAGAGTCAAAATTAAAGCATAAACAGGTAGGAACATTGCTGTTTATCATCGTGCGCATGCTGTGCTCTTATCTCAAAGTCAGTCACACTTTGTTTGGTGAATGATGATAAGATATCGGAAATTTTGGAAAACTTTTGTCAAAACAAGGGTATATGAATACAATCAAATGTTAATGATTAAACTATATAGAAATTTAACTCTCTTGGGGTCATAAAAATGTTTACTGTCTTACTTTTTATTTACTAATGACATCTCACTAAAGCCCGTATTTATACTTTTTTTAGCGCCGCATTTGCGCCGTTTTTTGACGCAAAACGGCGCAAACCTACAAAATACAATGGTATTTTGCAAGTTTGCGCCGTTTTTGCGTCAAAAAACGACGCAAATGCGGCGCAAAAAAAGTATAAATACGGGCTTAAATACTTAGGGCCATATTTATACTCCGTTTGCGCCGCGACGCAAAACGTTAGAGGCGAATAGCGCCAAAGTTCCCGGAATGTGCGTCATTTTTTAGCGTGAACCCCTTCCTTGCGTTAATGATATGCAAGGGAGGCGTTCCCGTCTAAAAAATGACTCCCAGGCCTTTACGTGGTATTTATACTCCCGGGCAAAAGAGACGCCCGGGAGTTGGCGTGGCAAAAAACGGCGCATTTGCGCCACTTTTTAACGCCTGCTCAGGGCAGGCGTTAAGGGGCCTGTGGGCTCAAAATGAGCCCACAGGTGCCCTCCCATGCCCCCAGGGACCCCCCCTGCCACCCTTGCCCACCCCAGGAGGACCCCCAAGGATGGAGGGACCCACCCCAGGGACATTCAGGTAAGTTCAGGTAAGTATAATTTTTTATTTTTTATATTTTTTTTTGGTGGCATAGGGGGGCCTTATTTGTGCCCCCCTACATGCCACTATGCCCAATGACCATGCCCAGGGGACAGAAGTCCCCTGGGCATGGCCATTGGGCAAGGGGGCATGACTCCTATCTTTACAATGATAGGAGTCATGTTGATGGGGGATGGGCGTCGTTAAAAAATGGCGCAAGTCGGGTTAAGACGATTTTTTCGACGTAACCTGACTTGCCCCATTTTAAGACGCCCATGCGCCATTTTCCCCCTACGCCGGCGCTGTCTGGTCTACGTGGTTTTTTCCCACGCAAACCAGGCAGCGCCGGTCTGATTGCGCCGTCTAACGCCATTCCATAAATACGGCGCCCGCATGGCGCTTCAGAATGGCGTTAGACGGCGCAAAACTTTTTGACGCTAAACTGCGTTAGCGCAGTTTAGCGTCAAAAAGTATAAATATGGGCCTTAGTTTGATTTCAAACACTCTGAGTGAGAGCAGCAGATCGACGGTGTTCCCCAGCTCTATGAATGCAGGAAATAAACAACCTGTAGAAAATTCACCTTTTTTGGCCAGGTCACTTTTTGCTGAACCCTATCTTTGGAGACCTTAGGACACTGTGCCCTTTATCCTTGCTAACAAGGTTGAATAGGTAAACTCCTAATGGCCAGATTTAGCTTACTTATAAGTCCCTATAGGCACTTTTAACAAACAAGCATTTGCAATGCAATGGGTCTCGCATTTGCTTGAGTGAGAGCTATTAGCGTTGTAAATTCCTAACTGGACATTTCTTGCCAGATAAATTGAAAATGAAAAGTAACATAGTTGACAGAAGCAAGCCGGTTCAAAGCGCCCCAGCTGCCACAAGAGTTATTGGCATTATTGGCTCCCTGCATGAATGTCTAGAAAGGATTGCGGCTGGGATGAAAGGCAAACTGAAACCGCAGTCGGAGCCATCACACGCTGTAACAGGAGGAAGCGTGATGTAGTATGATGGCCAACAAAAATCTTCACTTAGTGAAATCACCTGAGGAGGGAACTCAGCACACAAAGGAGGGACATTTCACAAAATGCACCAATAAAAATGAAGGAGTATGGGTATCGGTTGCAACTCATAAGTTCCAGTTTGACACCAAAATATAGCAACAAGTAACAGAAAAGTGACCAGTCCAGCTTTCCAAAGGGCCTTCCAATGTGCGGCATCACGCATCAATACATTTTTAGTCACTTTTGAACAGTTTGGGCTAGAAACAAATTTGCATTTTTTGTTCAAATCGGGAATTAATGTGGCAGATGATAGATTAGGTGGCAAAAGTGTTGAATCTATATTTATGTGAAAATCAACGCTGCCACACAATTGCATAATTCCATTGACCCTGACAGTATGTCTGGGAAGTGAGAAGAGGTCTCACCCCGGTGCCCCGGTATTTGCAGGCCCAGGTGGGACACAATGCCACTTCTATCACAGCGCAATGATCCCTTACAAATGACTGGTGACTAAACACAGGGCGGGCATATTTATACTCTGTTTGCACCGAATGTTCGTCAAAAATTTTGACGCACCATCGGCGCAAACCCTGCCCCATATTTATACTTTGACACCCGACCCCGCGGGTGTCAAAATTCCACCACGCGCGTCATTTTTTGGAAGGGGGAACCAGCCTTGCGTTAATTATATGCAAGGAAGGCGTTCCCTTCCAAAAAATTACTTTAAGGCCTGTGCCCCTTTTTTATACTCTGGCGTCATTTTGACGCACAGGAGGGGGTGGGCCTTAAAAAACGGCGCACAGCCTGATGTGCGCCGTTTTTTAACGCCTGGGTCAGGGCAGGCGTTAAGGGACCTGCGGGCTCGGAAGGAGCCCAGAGGTGCCCTCCCTTGCCCCCAGGGACACCCACTGCCACCCTTGCCCACCCCAGGAGGACACCCAAGGATGGAGGGACCCATTCCAGGGAAGTAAAGGTAAGTTCGAGTAAGTATTTTTTTCCGATTTTTTTTTGTGGCATATGGGGGCCTGATTTGGGCCCCCCTACATGCCACTATGCCCAATGACCATACCCAGGGGACATAAGTCCCCTGGGCATGGCCATTGGGCAAGGGGGCATGACTCCTGTCTTTGCTAAGACAGGAGTCATGTCAATGGAGGTTGGGCGTCAAAATAAATGGCGCAAATCCGGTTTGAGGCCTGAATTTTGCCTCAGACCTGACTTGCCCCATTTTTTGACGCACAACCCCCATTTTCCCATACGCCGGCGCTGCCTGGTGTGAGTCCTTTTTTTTTACGCACACCAGTCCGCAGCGCCGGCTAACGTCATTCCATTAATAAGGCGCCCGCATGGCGCGTTAGAATTGTGTTTGCCGGCGGTAAAAATTTTGACGCACCACTGCGTTGGCGAAGTTGTGCGTCAAAAAGTATAAATATGGGCCAGGGTGTCACCAGGGCCTGGCAGGGAGCCCCCTCCAGAGCACACCTGCCGGGAAAGAGGGAGGGGAGGCCCAGGTAGAGTGAACTGGGGTGGGGCGGGCAGGAAAGAGTAAAGGAGGGAGGGGCAGGGATTTATGGTGGTGGAGGAGGAGAGAAGCGAGTATTGGAGGCGGAAGGAGGGGCTGGCCGGGATTAGGAAAGATTAAGAGAAGTATGAAGGAAGTAAAAAATAAAGGTATAAGAATGAGAAAGCAGAAAGTGGGGGCTAAGGAGTGTCAGGGAACTAAAAACAAGACAAGCAAGAGGGAGTAGAAAGGGAAAGTAAAAGGGAAGGGTGGCTCTGGCAGAAAGTGAAGGAGAGGGACTGGCTTTAAGGAGTGGTAAAGGGGGTAAAGACGGTGGGGTTGGGGAAATGAGTATTTAATCAATGACGTTAGCCGGCATTAGCCGCTGGCGCTGCCTGGTGTGCGTGGAAAAAAACGACGTACACCAGGCAGCGCCGGCGTAGGGGGATATGGAGCTTGGGCGTCAAAAAATGGGGCAAGTCAGGCTGAGGCAAATCTTTCGCCTCAACCCGATTTGCACCATTTTTTTCGACTCCCAAACCCCATAGAAATGACTCCTGTTTTAGCAAAGACAGGAGTCATGCCCCCTTGCCCAATGGCCATGCTCAGGGGACTTCTGTCCCCTGGGCATGGTCATTGGGCATAGTGGCATGTAGGGGGGCACAAATATGGGCCTAAATGACGAAGCAAGAAGGCAGTGTAAAGTGTGCTTAGGATAGTACCAAAGCTAATGGAAGGACTGGGGGTGGAAATGTTATAGCAGGGGTAGAGAATCACACTGGTAAAGCACGTGCTCACCCCCGGGTGCCTTGGCTCTGTCTAACAGATTTTTAATCACTTTAGCTGTCCCATCATTCTGCGGGGTTTCAAGGCGCTGTACATCGGTGGGGGTGAAACAATAGGCCAGGCAGAAGTAGACCTAGTGTTGACTAGAGGTGTGAAGTAAAGATTTATTTCAATGCATCGTGCCACATTAACTCGCAGGGTATGAGTGCAGGGGTATGTATGTTGGGCACTAGGAGCCGGGAGGATTAGTGCATCGTTTGATGAATTACTGAGGATGTTTTCGACACTGGGAAGCTGATGGTGGGCCAAGCAGACCTGCACGGTTTGGTGCCTGTGTCCATAGTGGGGTCAGAGGCAGATCCTTGAAGTGGGCACTTGCATTAACTCGCTGAGTCATCAAACCCACGGGAGGTAGAAGGCAGACCGAGTTGACAGGGAATGCAGCTGGTGGCTTGGATCAGTTGAAAGGGAAAGTTTGTATCCGTTTCTTTCCCGTCATGCTGTTTCAAGCCTCGTGAAACTCCATTAAAAGCAAATCAGCAGAGGAACAGGTAGACAGAGGATAATGAACGAGATCAGATGATTATGTGACACGGCATACCTCATAATGCATATACATTAAACCGTCCAGGAACATAAGGGCTTACTAGAGCTCACTGACTGAAAAGCACAAGCACACAGACTAAAGCTTCCTGCAGAAGTACTGCGGAAATACTTCTTTTACCCAATGAATACCATGAAAGTATCCCTGGCGCTGCTGCATTACATTCTGTCAGAAGGGCATGGAGCCAGTTATCACCATATGCTCGCCTTGTCCTTGTTTAATTTGAAAGAGTTGACATAGGTGAGTCGTTCAAAGCGGCATGAGCGCAAGGGGAAACACAAAAGGAAACGAGATCATGCTGCAAAAACAGAGAAAAAGTAGTCCACAAACCCAGCGAGCCTCGCATGTTTTCTGTACTTGGTCGCTGCGCTCGAGGAGGGCTAACCACCAGAAAAGGCATGATGTGTGCGTGCCTTCCACTAATCATATGAAGCGGATTGTAACAGGCAAGCCAACTTGCCAATGAAAGACACTGACTTGACGTCGACGGGGCTCCGAGCCCTTTTCTAATACCTAAAGGGGCATATTTATACTCTGTTTGCGCCGGAATTGCGTCGTTTTTTTTTACGCAATTCCGACGCAAAACTAACTCCATATTTATACTTTGGCGTTAGACGCGTCTAGCGCCAAAGTCCATGGAGTTTGCGTCATTTTTTAGCGTGGACACCTTCCTTGTGTTAATGATATGCAAGGTAGGCGTTCCCGTCTAAAAAATTGACTCCGAGGCATGTGCGCCGTATTTACACTCCCGGGCAAAACTCACGCCCGGGAGTGGGCGGGTCAAAAAAAATGACGTCCAGCCGCTGGGCATGGCCATTGGGCAAGGGGGCATGACTCCTGTCTTTGCTAAGACAGGAGTCATTTCAATGGGGGTTGGGAGTTGAAAAAAATGGCGCAAATCGGGTTGAGGCGAAAAATTTGCCTCAGCCTGACTTGCCCCATTTTTTGGCGCCCAAGCTCCATATCCCCCTACGTCATTTTTTTTCACGCACACCAGGCAGCGCCGGCGGCTAACGCCGGCTAACGTCATTGATTAAATACGGCGCCCGCATGGCGCTTCAGAATGGCGTTAGCCGGCGCGAATTTTTTTGATGCAAAACTGCGTTAGCGCAGTTTTGCGTCAAAAAGTATAAATATGGCCCAAAGTGTCTCGCTAGCATAGGCATGCGCGAGCGCATGCGACGCAGGCTCGACCCTAATAATCATGCAGCACATGCTGCGCTGTGTGATAGGAAAAGGGCAGAAATGCGCTATACTTAAGATTGTACGTCACATTCCTGCCTTTTCCCTGTGCTGGTGCACAATGTGCTGACTACCGCAAATGCAGATACTTGCACCATGGTGCAAGGGTGGTTGCATTGCAGACGGAATTGTTTTTGTGCACAAAGAGGCGCAGAGAAAGAGGAGATAACAAGGAGAAATAAAGATATGTCTCCGCATAACGTCTCATCTGGGGAGGCGTAGGATTTTGACACATTCTAAGGGTTTACCAGTAATGGTAAATCTGGGAATGCGCCAAAATCCACGGGTGGATGCATGGGGACCCCGATGGATCCACCCATGGAACGCCTTCCCAGGGCAGAGTAACACAAGACAATGATTTTTGCTGCATTGCATCATTCTAGATTTATCAAGCCAAGCAAGGCCCCACAAGGTGGTCTTGCGAGGCTTGATAGATCTAACTTAACAGTTGCGTCGCTCTTGCTCCCCCCACCAGGGCACAAGAGTGATGCAACTCTTTGTCCATAATGTCCCTAAGACTATGGTGTACAAGGTGTACTCAGGGCATTCAAGTTAAAAGTCACTAGTGGACTTCAGCAGGTACTGTGCCACCTAGTACAGTGGCAGTGAAACCATGACATCACGGTTGCATAAAACAAGCTTTTAAAAATAGCTACAAAAATAGCTTCACAGGTGAAACATTTAGACCTGCATGGGACCTGTCAAAAGTAACCCTTTTGACAGGTAAAACCCTTCCTTTTAAATATTAATAAGTGACTCTTACACCCCGAAAGGCAGGGCTGCAGGGTATATTAAATGTTGGACATGTAGAAATTTAGGGGCATATTTATACTCCGTTTGCGCCGAATTTGTGTCGTTTTTTTCGACGCAAATTTGACGCAAAACTAACTCCATATTTATACTTTGGCGTTAGACGCGTCTAGCGCCAAAGTTCATGGAGTTAGCGTAATTTTTTTGCGTGAACACCTTCCTTGCGTTAATGATATGCAAGGTAGGCGTTCCCGTCTTAAAAAATGACTGCGATGCATATGCGTCGTATTTATACTCCCGGGCAAAAATGACGCCTGGGAGTGGGCGGGACTAAAAAACCCGCATTTGCTCCGGATTTTAGCGCCTGGTTCAGGGCAGGCGTTAAGGGACCTGTGGGCTCAGAATGAGCCCAGAGGTGCCCTCCCAAGCCCCCAGGGACACCCCCTGCCACCCTTGCCCACCCCAGGAGGACACCCAAGGATGGAGGGACCCAACCCAGGGACATTAAGGTAAGTCCAGGTAAGTATTTTTTTTTTTTTTTTGTGGCATAGGGGGGCCTGATTTGTGCCCCCCTACATGCCACTATGCCCAATGACCATGCCCAGGGGACTTTGGGCAAGGGGGCATGACTCCTGTCTTTGCTAAGACAGGAGTCATTTCAATGGGGGATGGGCATCGTAAAAAAATGGCGCAAATCGGGTTGTGGCGATTTTTTTGCCTCAGCCTGACTTGCACCATTTCTGGACGCCCATACGCCATTTTCCCCCTACGCCGGCGCTGCCTGGTGTACGTTGTTTTTTTTAACGCACACCAGACAGCGCCGGCGGCTAACGCCGGCTAACGTCATTCAATAAATACGGCGCCCACATGGCGCTTCAGAATGGGGTTAGCCGGCGCTAATTTTTTTGACGCAAAACTGCGTTGGCGCTGCTTTGCGTCAAAAAGTTTAAATATGGGCCTTAAAGTTAGCACGGCCTTACAGTGACTAGGCCGCAATACATATTTCATTGTATAAAGGCTGGTTGTTCCATAGGGAAATGCTGGCAAGCAATGACTTACTTATTTCAAACTAAGGGGCATATTTATACTCTGTTTGCACCGAATTAGCTTCATTTTTTAAAACTCTAATTTGGTGCAAAACTAATTTCATATTTATACTTTGGCGCTAGACCTGTCTAACGCCAAATTTATGGAGTTAAAGTCATTTCTTTGACGTGAAACCCTACCTTGCCTTAATGAGATGCAAGGTAGGCGTTCCCATGCAAAAAATTACTCTATGGCCTTAACGCCATATTTATACTCCCGTGCAAAAATGGTGTACAGAAGAGAGGCGGGGTAAAAAAATGGTGCAAAGCTTACTTTGCCCCATTTTTTTAATGCCTGGGTCAGGGCAGGTGTTAGGGGACCTGTGGACCTATTTCCTTGGTGGAACACCATGGAATAAGTCCACAGGTTCCCTCCCCTGGCCCCAGGTACACCCCCACCCACACCAGAGGGACAGTGGAGGATGGGGGACCCCATCCCAGGTAAGTATAGGTAAGTATTTTATTTTATTTTTTAAAGTGCCATAATGGGGCCTGAAATAGGCCCCCATACATGGCACAGGGTGCAATGGCCATGCCCAGGGTACCCTGGTCCCATGTGCTGGCCATTGGGGTGGTGGGCATGACTCCTGTCTTTTCTAAGACAGCAGCCACGTGGTATGGATGGTTTTGCGTTAGAAAATGACCCTAGGCAGGTTAGAGTAATTTTTTTTTTTTACTCTAACCTGCCTAACATCATTTTTTGTTGCAAAACCCCCATCTTCCATACCGCCAGCCCCACCTGACTAACATACTTAGCGCCATTATTTAACGCCTTGGTCAGGGCAGGAGTTAGGGAACCTGTTGGCCTATTTCCTTGGTGGAACACCATGGAATAAGTCCACAGGTGCCCTCCCCCGGCCCCAGGGACACCTCTACCCACACCAGAGGGACACCCGGAGGATGGGGGACCCCATCCCAGGTAAGTATAGGTAAGTATTTTGTCTATTTAAGTGCCATTGTGGGCCCTCAAATGGGCCCCCTTACATGGCACTGGGTGCAATGGCCGTGCCTTGGGGACCCTTGTCCCCTGTGCTGGCCATTGGGGTGGTGGTATGACTCCTGTCTTTTCAAGACAGGAGTCACGTGGTATGATGGGTTTTTGCACTGAGAAATGACGCTCGGCTGGTTAGATGATTTTTTTTTTTACTCTAACCAGCCTAACATTATTTTTCAGTGCAAAACCCCATTCCCCCATACCGCCACCCTCACCCGGCTAATGTCATTTTCCTTGACGTTAGCCTTAGCCTTAGCTCCGGCTTGCGCCGTTCCTTGAAAATGGCACCCGGCTGGGGCAATGGAATAGCGCAAGCCGGCTGTTGGAGGCTGGCCCTCTATGCAGTGTACAAAATCGAGTACACTATGCAGAGGGTTCAGGCAACCACACATTGGTTTCTAGAGGTAAAAATCAGGCCACCTAATACTCTTATTTTTAAGGTAGCTGGTCGAGCAGTTAGGCTAATCCAGGAGATGTGCTAAGTATTTGCTATACCCACAAATCCAACCATGCACCACACACACTCAATGAATAGCTCAAGACCAGAATTTATCAAAATACTTCAGACTCTTACGTAAATTTTAAGACTAAGATCTTTAGAATACGTTAATTACTTTTCAAGTTATGACTTTTTGAAGTTTTAATAAAGTTAGTCTTTCTGTGCGGAACTACACACCATAGGAATCAGTAGGCAATCTCTTTCAAAATGCATTAAAAATCCCACAGTTCTGTTACCAGTCTCTTCTTTTGCAGGATGGTTACAGTAGTTGGTGGGCATCTTCTGCCAGCTGAGATCCTCAGGCGGCGTCGATTCCGGCGGGAGCAGCGTTGGAAAGGTTCTTGGCACAGGCACAGGCCCATCTGGGTTGGCCACTTGGAAAAGGGTAGAAGATTCAAAGTTGGTGCCTGGGGGTTCCCTGGGGTTCATGAGGTCACAAGGGTTTGGGACCCGGGGCACAAAGCAGATCCCGTGATGCAAGGCCCAGGGCGGCCAGGTGCAGGACGATTTGGAGGTCTTCGATGCTGTGTGCAACGAAGTCCAGTGGAGCTGGAGGTGAGTCTGTTTATGGGCGACTTACAGGACAACAGGGGTACTCTGGTCGGAGGTTCAGGGTGTTCGTGAAGTCCCTCAACTGGGGCTTCCTCCTGATCCTATTTCAGAGCCAGGGGAGCTGGTTTTCCACTGGTCTGATATCAGCTGACCAGTACCCAGGGTATTGCTGTATCTCATTCACTAGGGTGCACAGTGCCACCAAACGTGACACAGTTGTGGAGCACTTCTGGGCGGTCAGCGGTGTGTCTTTGGGTCCAGCTGTGACTTCCAGTCGGGGAGATATCAGTGATTCAGTGAAGTGACCCTCACTGGCTTATTGGTCCTTTGTAGGTTTCCTGCTTATCTTGAGTGGTGCCTCCACTCAGGAGGGAGATCTGGGGTCATCCTTGAAGCCTGGAGGTCCCCTGTGTTTTTTGGGGTCAGTCCAGTGTTCAGCTCCTCCTCAGTCATGATTGTCAGGACTCTGGTGCAGCAAGCAGCCGACTGGGAGCCTCTTCAGGTGCAGCAGGTCCTCTGTTCTCGTCTTGGCAAGTTTTTTCGTGCTGGTCTTCCTTTCTTCTTAGGATCCTTTTCAAAATCTAAAATCTTGGGCTAGGGGAGCCTACTAGATACTGAATTTAAACATAAACCATAAAGCCAATGTAGAAAAATGCCATCAAATTGAGGTTGTATTTTTAGGAGTAGCAATACATTTTAAGATGGCTGCCATTGGTGCATGCATTAAATGTAGTCCATTTTTTGTGTTTATGTTTACAGCATGAGTTACAATGGAACGGGAAATGGGGCTAGGAATATCTCTGTGAGTAAGGGAGCTGAGTCTCCTGAAACGCGCTGGAGAGCATTTTGACTTTTGTTAGTCTGCCTGAATAACCCCTTCGCTGCCAGGCCTTTTCCCCCTCCTGTGCCGGGCCTTATTTTGGCTATTTGTGGCAGTTCGTGCTTAGGCACTCATAACTTTGTTTTCACATAAGCTATTAACGCCAAATTTGCGTCCTTTTTTTCCAACATCCTAGGGACTCTAGAGGTACCCAGACTTTGTGGGTTCCCCAGAAGGAGGCCAAGAAATTTGCCAAAATACAGTGAAAATTTCATATTTTTTTTTAAAAAATGGGAAAAAGGGGCTGCAGAAGAAGGCTTGTGATTTTTTCCCTGAAAATGGCATCAACAAAGGGGTTGCAGTGCTAAAATCACCTGCTTCCCAGCTTTCAGGAACAGGCAGACTTGAATCACTTTACCCAATTTTTCAACACAATTTTTGCATTTTACTGGGACATACCCCATTTTTACGATTTTTTGTGCTTTCAGCCTCCTTCCAGTCAGTGACAGAAATGGGCATGAAACCAATGCTGGATCCCAGAAACCGAAACATTTCTGAAAAGTAGACAACATTTTGAATTCAGCAAGGGGTAATTTGTGTAGATCCTACAAGGGTTTCCTACAGAAAATAACAACTGAAAAAAAATAATATTGAAATTGAGGTTAAAAAATCTGCAATTTTGCTTTACGTTTTACTCTGCAACTTTTTCCTGCAATGTCAGATTTTTGAAAGCAATATACCATTACGTCTGCTGGACTCTTCTGGTTGCGGGGATATATAGGGCTTGTAGGTTCATCAAGAACTCTAGGTACCCAGAGGTACCCAGAGCCAATAAATGACCTGCACCCTGCAGTGGGTTTTCATTCTACACCGGGTATACAGCAATTCATTTGCTGAAATATAAAGAGTAAAAAATAGCTATCAAGAAAACCTTTGTATTTCCAAAATGGGCACAAGATAAGGTGTTGAGGAGCAGTGGTTATTTGCACATCTCTGAATTCCGGGGTATACTAGCATGTGAATTACAGAGCATTTCTCAATTAGACGTCTTTTTTACACACTCTCTTATATTTGGAAGGAAAAAATGTAGAGAAAGACAAGGGACAATAACACTTGTTTTGCTATTCTATGTTCCCCCAAGTCTCCCCATAAACATGATACCTCACTTGTGTGGGTAGGACTAGCGCCCGCGACAGGAAATGCCCCAAAACACAACGTTGACACATCCCATTTTTTTACAGAAAACAGAGGTGTTTTTTGCCAAGTGCCCCCCTGTAGATTTTGGCCCCTAGCTCAGCCGGCACCTACGGAAACATACCAAACCTGTGCATTTTTTAAAACTAGAGACCTAGGGGAATCCAAGATGGGGTGACTTGTGGGGCTCAGACCAGGTTCTCTTACCCAGAATCCTTTACAAACCTCAAAATTTGGCTAAAAAAACACGTTCTCCTCACATTTCGGTGACAGAAAGTTCTGGAATCTGAGAGGAGCCACAAATTTCGGTCCACCCAGCGTTCCCTCAAGTCTCCCGATAAAAAATGGTACCTCACTTGTGTGGGTAGGCCTAGCGCCCACGAAAGGAAATGGCCCAAAACACAACATGGACACATCACATTTTTTCACAGAAAACAGTGCCTACCTGTGGATTTTGGCCTCTAGCTCAGCTGGCACCTGGGGAAACCTAGCAAACCAGTACATTTCTGAAAACTAGACACCTAGGGGAATCCAAGATGGGGTGACTTGTGGGGCTCTGATCAGGTTCTGTTACCCAGACCATTGCAAACCTCAAAATTTGGCTAAAAAACTACATTTTCCTCACATTTCGGTGACAGAAAGTTCTGGAATCTGAGAGGAGCCACACATTTCCTTCCACCCAGCACTCCCCCAAGTCTCCCATACAAATGGTACCTAACTTGTGTGGGTAGGCCTAGCGCCCACGAATGGAAATGGCCCAAAACACAACGTGGACACATCCTATTTTTTTTTTACAGAAAACAGAGGTGTTTTTTGCAAAGTGCCTACCTGTAGAGTTTGGCCCCTAGCTCATCCGGCACCTAGGGAAACCTACCAAACCTGTGCATTTGTGAAAACTAGAGACCTAGGGGAATCCAAGATGGGGTGACTTGTGGGGCTCTGACCAGGTTCTGTTACCCAGAATCCTTTGCAAACCTCAAAATGTGGCTAAAAAAACAAATTTTCCTCATATTTCGGTGACAGAAAGTTCTGGAATCTGAGAGGAGCCACAAATTTCCTTCCACCCAGCGTTTCCCCAAGTCTCCCGATAAAAATGATACCTCACTTGTGTGTGTAGGCCTAGCGCCAGCGACAGGAAATGCCCCAAAACACAACGTGGACACATCCATTTTTTGACAGAAAACAGAGGTGTTTTTTGCAAAGTGCCTACCTGTAGATTTTGGCCTCTAGCTCAGCCGGCACCTAGGGAAACCTACCAAACCTGTGCATTTTTTAAAACTAGAGACCTAGGGGAATCCAAGATGGGGTGACTTGTGGGGCTCTGACCAGGTTCTCTTACCCAGAATCCTTTACAAACCTCAAAATTTGGCTAACAAAACATATTTTCCTCACATTTCGGTGACAGAAAGTTCTGGAATCTGAGAGGAGCCACAAATTTCCTTCTACCCAGCGTTCCCCCAAGTCTCCCGATAAAAATGGTACCTCACTTGTGTGGGTAGACCTAGCGCCCACAAAAGGAAATGCCCCAAAACACAACGTGGACACATCCATTTTTTGACAGAAAACAGAGGTGTTTTTTGCAAAGTGCCTACCTGTAGATTTTGGCCCCTAGCTCAGCCGGCACCTACGGAAACATACCAAACCTGTGCATTTTTTAAAACTAGAGACCTAGGGGAATCCAAGATGGGGTGACTTGTGGGGCTCAGACCAGGTTCTCTTACCCAGAATCCTTTACAAACCTCAAAATTTGGCTAAAAAAACACGTTCTCCTCACATTTCGGTGACAGAAAGTTCTGGAATCTGAGAGGAGCCACAAATTTCGGTCCACCCAGCGTTCCCTCAAGTCTCCCAATAAAAAATGGTACCTCACTTGTGTGGGTAGGCCTAGCGCCCACGAAAGGAAATGGCCCAAAACACAACATGGACACATCACATTTTTTCACAGAAAACAGTGCCTACCTGTGGATTTTGGCCTCTAGCTCAGCTGGCACCTGGGGAAACCTAGCAAACCAGTACATTTCTGAAAACTAGACACCTAGGGGAATCCAAGATGGGGTGACTTGTGGGGCTCTGATCAGGTTCTGTTACCCAGACCATTGCAAACCTCAAAATTTGGCTAAAAAACTACATTTTCCTCACATTTCGGTGACAGAAAGTTCTGGAATCTGAGAGGAGCCACACATTTCCTTCCACCCAGCACTCCCCCAAGTCTCCCATACAAATGGTACCTAACTTGTGTGGGTAGGCCTAGCGCCCACGAATGGAAATGGCCCAAAACACAACGTGGACACATCCTATTTTTTTTTTACAGAAAACAGAGGTGTTTTTTGCAAAGTGCCTACCTGTAGAGTTTGGCCCCTAGCTCATCCGGCACCTAGGGAAACCTACCAAACCTGTGCATTTGTGAAAACTAGAGACCTAGGGGAATCCAAGATGGGGTGACTTGTGGGGCTCTGACCAGGTTCTGTTACCCAGAATCCTTTGCAAACCTCAAAATGTGGCTAAAAAAACAAATTTTCCTCATATTTCGGTGACAGAAAGTTCTGGAATCTGAGAGGAGCCACAAATTTCCTTCCACCCAGCGTTTCCCCAAGTCTCCCGATAAAAATGATACCTCACTTGTGTGTGTAGGCCTAGCGCCAGCGACAGGAAATGCCCCAAAACACAACGTGGACACATCCATTTTTTGACAGAAAACAGAGGTGTTTTTTGCAAAGTGCCTACCTGTAGATTTTGGCCTCTAGCTCAGCCGGCACCTAGGGAAACCTACCAAACCTGTGCATTTTTTAAAACTAGAGACCTAGGGGAATCCAAGATGGGGTGACTTGTGGGGCTCTGACCAGGTTCTCTTACCCAGAATCCTTTACAAACCTCAAAATTTGGCTAACAAAACATATTTTCCTCACATTTCGGTGACAGAAAGTTCTGGAATCTGAGAGGAGCCACAAATTTCCTTCTACCCAGCGTTCCCCCAAGTCTCCCGATAAAAATGGTACCTCACTTGTGTGGGTAGGCCTAGCGCCCACAAAAGGAAATGGCCCAAAACACAACATGGACACATCACATTTTTTCACAGAAAACAGTGTTTACCTGTGGATTTTGGCCTCTAGCTCAGCCAGCACCTAGGGAAACCTAGCAAACCAGCACATTTCTGAAAACTAGACACCTAGGGGAATCCAAGATGGGGTGACTTGTAGGGCTCTGACCAGGTTCTGTTACCCAGAATCCTTTGCAAACCTCAAAATGTGGCTAAAAAAGCACATTTTCCACACATTTCGGTGACAGAAAGTTCTGGAATCTGAGAGGAGCCACAAATTTCCTTCCACCCAGCGTTCCCCCAAGTCTCCCGATAAAAATGGTACCTCACTTGTGTGGGTAGGCCTAGCGCCCACGAAAGGAAATGGCCCAAAACACAACGTGGACACATCCCATTTTTTTTTACAGAAAACAGAGGTGTTTTTTGCAAAGTGCCTACCTGTAGATTTTGGCCCCTAGCTCATCCGGCACCTAGGGAAACCTACCAAACCTGTGCATTTTTGAAAACTAGAGACCTAGGGGAATCCAAGATGGGGTGACTTGTGGGGCTCTGACCAGGTTCTCTTACCCAGAATCCTTTACAAACCTCAAAATTTGGCTAAAAAAACATATTTTCCTCACATTTCGGTGACAGAAAGTTCTGGAATCTGAGAGGAGCCACAAATTTCCTTCTACCCAGCGTTCCCCCAAGTCTCCCGATAAAAATGGTACCTCACTTGTGTGGGTAGGCCTAGCGCCCACAAAAGAAAATGGCCCAAAACACAACATGGACACATCACATTTTTTCACAGAAAACAGTGTTTACCTGTGGATTTTGGCCTCTAGCTCAGCCAGCACCTAGGGAAACCTAGCAAATCAGCACATTTCTGAAAACTAGACACCTAGGGGAATCCAAGATGGGGTGACTTGTGGGGCTCTGACCAGGTTCTGTTACCCAGAATCCTTTGCAAACCTCAAAATGTGGCTAAAAAAACACATTTTCCACACATTTCGGTGACAGAAAGTTCTGGAATCTGAGAGGAGCCACAAATTTCCTTCCACCCAGCACTCCCCCAAGTCTCCCATACAAATGGTACCTAACTTGTGTGGGTAGGCCTAGCGCCCACGAATGGAAATGGCCCAAAACACAACGTGGACACATCCTATTTCTTTTTTTACAGAAAACAGAGGTGTTTTTTGCAAAGTGCCTACCTGTAGAGTTTGGCCCCTAGCTCTTCCGGCACCTAGGGAAACCTACCAAACCTGTGCATTTGTGAAAACTAGAGACCTAGGGGAATCCAAGATGGGGTGACTTGTGGGGCTCTGACCAGGTTCTGTTACCCAGAATCCTTTGCAAACCTCAAAATGTGGCTAAAAAAACACATTTTCCTCATATTTCGGTGACAGAAAGTTCTGGAATCTGAGAGGAGCCACAAATTTCCTTCCACCCAGCGTTTCCCCAAGTCTCCCGATAAAAATGATACCTCACTTGTGTGTGTAGGCCTAGCGCCAGCGACAGGAAATGCCCCAAAACACAACGTGGACACATCCATTTTTTGACAGAAAACAGAGGTGTTTTTTGCAAAGTGCCTACCTGTAGATTTTGGCCTCTAGCTCAGCCGGCACCTAGGGAAACCTACCAAACCTGTGCATTTTTGAAAACTAGAGACCTAGGGGAATCCAAGATGGGGTGACTTGTGGGGCTCTGACCAGGTTCTCTTACCCAGAATCCTTTACAAACCTCAAAATTTGGCTAACAAAAACATATTTTCCTCACATTTCGGTGACAGAAAGTTCTGGAATCTGAGAGGAGCCACAAATTTCCTTCTACCCAGCGTTCCCCCAAGTCTCCCGATAAAAATTGTACCTCACTTGTGTGGGTAGGCCTAGCGCCCACAAAAGGAAATGGCCCAAAACACAACATGGACACATCACATTTTTTCACAGAAAACAGTGTTTACCTGTGGATTTTGGCCTCTAGCTCAGCCAGCACCTACGGGAAACCTAGCAAACCAGCACATTTCTGAAAACTAGACACCTAGGGGAATCCAAGATGGGGTGACTTGTGGGGCTCTGACCAGGTTCTGTTACCCAGAATCCTTTGCAAACCTCAAAATGTGGCTAAAAAAATACATTTTCCACACATTTCGGTGACAGAAAGTTCTGGAATCTGAGAGGAGCCACAAATTTCCTTCCACCCAGCACTCCCCCAAGTCTCCCATACAAATGGTACCTAACTTGTGTGGGTAGGCCTAGCGCCCACGAATGGAAATGGCCCAAAACACAACGTGGACACATCCTATTTTTTTTTTACAGAAAACAGAGGTGTTTTTTGCAAAGTGCCTACCTGTAGAGTTTGGCCCCTAGCTCTTCCGGCACCTAGGGAAACCTACCAAACCTGTGCATTTGTGAAAACTAGAGACCTAGGGGAATCCAAGATGGGGTGACTTGTGGGGTTCTGACAAGGTTCTGTTACCCAGAATCCTTTGCAAACCTCAAAATGTGGCTAAAAAAACACATTTTCCTCATATTTCGGTGACAGAAAGTTCTGGAATCTGAGAGGAGCCACAAATTATCTTCCACCCAGCGTTTCCCCAAGTCTCCCGATAAAAATGATACCTCACTTGTGTGTGTAGGCCTAGCGCCAGCGACAGGAAATGCCCCAAAACACAACGTGGACTCATCCATTTTTTGACAGAAAACAGAGGTGTTTTTTGCAAAGTGCCTACCTGTAGATTTTGGCCTCTAGCTCAGCCGGCACCTAGGGAAACCTACCAAAGCTGTGCATTTTTGAAAACTAGAGACCTAGGGGAATCCAAGATGGGGTGACTTGTGGGGCTCTGACCAGGTTCTCTTACCCAGAATCCTTTACAAACCTCAAAATTTGGCTAACAAAACATATTTTCCTCACATTTCGGTGACAGAAAGTTCTGGAATCTGAGAGGAGCCACAAATTTCCTTCCACCCAGCGTTCCCCCAAGTCTCCCGATAAAAATGGTACCTCACTTGTGTGGGTAGGCCTAGCGCCCACAAAAGGAAATGGCCCAAAACACAACATGGACACATCACATTTTTTCACAGAAAACAGTGTTTACCTGTGGATTTTGGCCTCTAGCTCAGCCAGCACCTAGGGAAACCTAGCAAACCAGCACATTTCTGAAAACTAGACACCTAGGGGAATCCAAGATGGGGTGACTTGTGGGGCTCTGACCAGGTTCTGTTACCCAGAATCCTTTGCAAACCTCAAAATGTGGCTAAAAAAACACATTTTCCACACATTTCGGTGACAGAAAGTTCTGGAATCTGAGAGGAGCCACAAATTTCCTTCCACCCAGCGTTCCCCCAAGTCTCCCGATAAAAATGGTACCTCACTTGTGTGGGTAGGCCTAGCGCCCACGAAAGGAAATGGCCCAAAACACAACGTGGACACATCCCTTTTTTTTTTACAGAAAACAGAGGTGTTTTTTGCAAAGTGCCTACCTGTAGATTTTGGCCCCTAGCTCATCCGGCACCTAGGGAAACCTACGAAACCTGTGCATTTTTGAAAACTAGAGACCTAGGGGAATCCAAGATGGGGTGACTTGTGGGGCTCTGACCAGGTTCTCTTACCCAGAATCCTTTACAAACCTCAAAATTTGGCTAAAAAAACATATTTTCCTCACATTTCGGTGACAGAAAGTTCTGGAATCTGAGAGGAGCCACAAATTTCCTTCCACCCAGCGTTCCCCCAAGTCTCCCGATAAAAATGGTACCTCACTTGTGTGGGTAGGCCTAGCGCCCACAAAAGGAAATGGCCCAAAACACAACATGGACACATCACATTTTTTCACAGAAAACAGTGTTTACCTGTGGATTTTGGCCTCTAGCTCAGCCAGCACCTAGGGAAACCTAGCAAATCAGCACATTTCTGAAAACTAGACACCTAGGGGAATCCAAGATGGGGTGACTTGTGGGGCTCTGACCAGGTTCTGTTACCCAGAATCCTTTGCAAACCTCAAAATGTGGCTAAAAAAACACATTTTCCACACATTTCGGTGACAGAAAGTTCTGGAATCTGAGAGGAGCCACAAATTTCCTTCCACCCAGCACTCCCCCAAGTCTCCCATACAAATGGTACCTAACTTGTGTGGGTAGGCCTAGCGCCCACGAATGGAAATGGCCCAAAACATAACGTGGACACATCCTATTTTTTTTTTACAGAAAACAGAGGTGTTTTTTGCAAAGTGCCTACCTGTGGAGTTTGGCCCCTAGCTCTTCCGGCACCTAGGGAAACCTACCAAACCTGTGCATTTGTGAAAACTAGAGACCTAGGGGAATCCAAGATGGGGTGACTTGTGGGGTTCTGACAAGGTTCTGTTACCCAGAATCCTTTGCAAACCTCAAAATCTGGCTAAAAAAACACATTTTCCTCATATTTCGGTGACAGAAAGTTCTGGAATCTGAGAGGAGCCACAAATTTCCTTCCACCCAGCGTTTCCCCAAGTCTCCCGATAAAAATGATACCTCACTTGTGTGTGTAGGCCTAGCGCCAGCGACAGGAAATGCCCCAAAACACAACGTGGACACATCCATTTTTTAACAGAAAACAGAGGTGTTTTTTGCAAAGTGCCTACCTGTAGATTTTGGCCTCTAGCTCAGCCGGCACCTAGGGAAACCTACCAAAGCTGTGCATTTTTGAAAACTAGAGACCTAGGGGAATCCAAGATGGGGTGACTTGTGGGGCTCTGACCAGGTTCTCTTACCCAGAATCCTTTACAAACCTCAAAATTTGGCTAACAAAACATATTTTCCTCACATTTCGGTGACAGAAAGTTCTGGAATCTGAGAGGAGCCACAAATTTCCTTCTACCCAGCGTTCCCCCAAGTCTCCCGATAAAAATGGTACCTCACTTGTGTGGGTAGGCCTAGCGCCCACAAAAGGAAATGGCCCAAAACACAACATGGACACATCACATTTTTTCACAGAAAACAGTGTTTACCTGTGGATTTTGGCCTCTAGCTCAGCCAGCACCTAGGGAAACCTAGCAAACCAGCACATTTCTGAAAACTAGACACCTAGGGGAATCCAAGATGGGGTGACTTGTGGGGCTCTGACCAGGTTCTGTTACCCAGAATCCTTTGCAAACCTCAAAATGTGGCTAAAAAAACACATTTTCCACACATTTCGGTGACAGAAAGTTCTGGAATCTGAGAGGAGCCACAAATTTCCTTCCACCCAGCGTTCCCCCAAGTCTCCCGATAAAAATGGTACCTCACTTGTGTGGGTAGGCCTAGCGCCCACGAAAGGAAATGGCCCAAAACACAACGTGGACACATCCCATTTCTTTTTACAGAAAACAGAGGTGTTTTTTGCAAAGTGCCTACCTGTAGATTTTGGCCGCTAGCTCATCCGGCACCTAGGGAAACCTACCAAACCTGTGCATTTTTGAAAACTAGAGACCTAGGGGAATCCAAGATGGGGTGACTTGTGGGGCTCTGACCAGGTTCTCTTACCCAGAATCCTTTACAAACCTCAAAATTTGGCTAAAAAAACATATTTTCCTCACATTTCGGTGACAGAAAGTTCTGGAATCTGAGAGGAGCCACAAATTTCCTTCTACCCAGCGTTCCCCCAAGTCTCCCGATAAAAATGGTACCTCACTTGTGTGGGTAGGCCTAGCGCCCACAAAAGAAAATGGCCCAAAACACAACATGGACACATCACATTTTTTCACAGAAAACAGTGTTTACCTGTGGATTTTGGCCTCTAGCTCAGCCAGCACCTAGGGAAACCTAGCAAATCAGCACATTTCTGAAAACTAGACACCTAGGGGAATCCAAGATGGGGTGACTTGTGGGGCTCTGACCAGGTTCTGTTACCCAGAATCCTTTGCAAACCTCAAAATGTGGCTAAAAAAACACATTTTCCACACATTTCGGTGACAGAAAGTTCTGGAATCTGAGAGGAGCCACAAATTTCCTTCCACCCAGCGTTCCCCCAAGTCTCCCGATAAAAATGGTACCTCACTTGTGTGGGTAGGCCTAGCGCCCACGAAAGGAAATGGCCCAAGACACAACGTGGACACATCCCATTTTTTTTTACAAAAAACAGAGGTGTATTTTGCAAAGTGCCTACCTGTGGATTTTGGCCTCTAGCTCAGCCGGCACCTAGGGAAACCTACCAAACCTGTGCATTTTTGAAAACTAGAGACCTAGGGGAATCCAAGATGGGGTGACTTGTGGGGCGCTGACCAGGTTCTGTTACTCAGAATCCTTTGCAAACCTCAAAATGTGGCTAAAAAAACAGATTTTCCTCATATTTCGGTGACAGAAAGTTCTGGAATCTGAGAGGAGCCACAAATTTCCTTCCACCCAGCGTTTCCCCAAGTCTCCCGATAAAAATGATACCTCACTTGTGTGTGTAGGCCTAGCGCCAGCGACAGGAAGTGCCCCAAAACACAACGTGGACACATCCCATTTTTTTACAGAAAACAGAGGTGTTTTTTGCAAAGTGCCTACCTGTAGATTTTGGCCTCTAGCTCAGCCGGCACCTAGGGAAACCTACCAAACCTGTGCATTTTTGAAAACTAGAGACCTAGGGGAATCCAAGATGGGGTGACTTTTGGGGCTCTGACCAGGTTCTGTTACCCAGAATCCTTTACAAACCTCAAAATGTGGCTAAAAAAACATATTTTCCTCACATTTCGGTGACAGAAAGTTCTGGAATCTGAGAGGAGCCACAAATTTCCTTCCACCCAGCGTTCCCCCAAGTCTCCCGATAAAAATGGTACCTCACTTGTGTGGGTAGGCCTAGCGCCCACAAAAGGAAATGGCCCAAAACACAACTTGGACACATCACATTTTTTTTACAGAAAACAGTGCCTCCCTGTGGATTTTGGCCTCTAGCTCAGCCAGCACCTGGGGAAACCTAGCAAACCAGCACATTTCTGAAAACTAGACAACTAGGGGAATCCAAGATGGGGTGACTTGTGGGGCTCTGACCAGGTTCTGTTACCCAGAATCCTTTGCAAACCTCAAAATTTGGCTAAAAAAACACATTTTCCTCACATTTCGGTGACAGAAAGTTCTGGAATCTGAGAGGAGCCACAAATTTCCTTCCACCCAGCGTTCCCCCAAGTCTCCCGATAAAAATGGTACCTCACTTGTGTAGGTAGGCCTAGCGCCCACGAAAGGAAATGGCCCAAAACACAACGTGGACACATCCCATTTTTTTTTACAGAAAACAGAGGTGTTTTTTGCAAAGTGCCTACCTGTGGATTTTGGCCTCTAGCCCAGCCGGCACCTGCGGAAACCTAGCAAACCAGCTCATTTCTGAAAACTAGAGACCTAGGGGAATCCAAGATGGGGTGACTTTTGGGGCTCTGACCAGGTTCTGTTACCCAGAATCCTTTGCAAACCTCAAAATTTGGCCAACAAAACACTTTTTCCTCTCATTTCGGTGACAGAAAGTTCTGGAATCTGAGAGGAGCCACAAATTTCCTTCCACCCAGCATTCCCCCATGTCAACCGATAAAAATGGTACCTCACTTGTGTGGGTAGGCCTAGCGCCCACGAATGGAAATGGCCCAAAACACAACGTGGACACATCCCATTTTTTTTTACAGAAAACAGAGGTGTTTTTTGCAAAGTGCCTACCAGTAGATTTTGGCCCCTAGCTCATCCGGCACCTAGGGAAACCTACCAAACCTGTGCATTTTTGAAAACTAGAGACCTAGGGGAATCCAAGATGGGGTGACTTGTGGGGCTCTGACCAGGTTCTGTTATCCAGAATCCTTTGCAAACCTCAAAATGTGGCTAAAAAATCACATTTTCCTCATATTTCGCTGACAGAAAGTTCTGGAATCTGAGAGGAGCCACAAATTTCCTTCCACCCAGCGTTTCCCCAAGTCTCCCGATAAAAATGATTCCTCACTTGTGTGTGTAGGCCTAGCGCCAGCGACAGGAAATGCCCCAAAACCCAACTTGGACTCATCCCATTTTTTGGCAGAAAACAGAGGTGTTTTTTGCAAAGTGCCTACCTGTAGATTTTGGCCTCTAGCTCAGCCGGCACCTAGGGAAACCTACCAAACCTGTGCATTTATGAAAACTAGAGACCTAGGGGAATCCAAGATGAGGTGACTTGTGGGGCTCTGACCAGGATCTATTACCCAGAATCCTTTACAAACCTCAAAATTTGGCTAAAAAAACATATTTTCCTCACATTTCGGTGACAGAAAGTTCTGGAATCTGAGAGGAGCCACAAATTTCCTTCCACCCAGCGTTCCCCCAAGTCTCCCGATAAAAATGGTACCTCACTTGTGTGGGTAGGCCTAGCGCCCACAAAAGGAAATGGCCCAAAACACAACATGGACACATCACATTTTTTCACAGAAAACAGTGCCTACCTGTGTATTTTGGCCTCTAGCTCAGCCAGGACCTGGGGAAACCTAGCAAACCAGCACATTTCTGAAAACTAGACATCTAGGGGAATCCAAGATGGGGTGACTTGTGGGGCTCTGACCAGGTTCTGTTACCCAGAATCCTTTGCAAACCTCAAAATTTGGCTAAAAAAACACATTTTCCTCACATTTCGGTGATAGAAAGTTCTGGAATCTGAGAGGAGCCACAAATTTCCTTCCACCCAGCGTTCCCCCAAGTCTCCCGATAAAAATGGTACCTCACTTGTGTGGGTAGGCCTAGCGCCCACGAAAGGAAATGGCCCAAAACACAACATGGACACATCCCATTTTTTTTACTGAAAACAGAGGTGTTTTTTGCAAAGTGCCTACCTGTAGATTTTGGCCCCTAGGTCAGCTGGCACCTAGGAAAACCTACCAAACCTGTGCATTTTTTAAAATTAGAGACCTATGGGAATCCAAGATGGGGTGACTTGTGGGGCTCTGACCAGGTTCTGTTTCCCAGAATCCTTTGCAAACCTCAAAATTTGGCTAAAAAAACACATTTTCCTCACATTTCGGTGACAGAAAGTTTTGGAATCTGAGAGGAGCCACAAATTTCCTTCCACCCAGCGTTCCCCCAAGTCTCCCGATAAAAATGGTACCTCACTTGTGTGGGTAGGCCTAGCGCCCACAAAAGGAAATGGCCCAAAACACAACATGGACACATCCCATTTTTTCACAGAAAACAGAGGTGTTTTTTGCAAAGTGCCTACCTGTGGCTTTTGGCCTCTAGCTCAGCCGGCACCTAGGGAAACGTACCAAACCTGTGCATTTATGAAAACTAGATACCTAGGGGAATCCAAGATGAGGTGACTTGTGGGGCTCTGACCAGGATCTGTTACCCAGAATCCTTTACAAACCTCAAAATTTGGCTAAAAAAACATATTTTCCTCACATTTCGGTGACAGAAAGTTCTGGAATCTGAGAGGAGCCACAAATTTCCTTCCACCCAGCGTTCCCCCAAGTCTCCCGATAAAAATGGTACCTCACTTGTGTGGGTAGGCCTAGCGCCCACAAAAGGAAATGGCCCAAAACACAAAATGGACACATCACATTTTTTCACAGAAAACAGTGCCTACCTGTGGATTTTGGCCTCTAGCTCAGCCAGCACCTGGGGAAACCTAGCAAACCAGCACATTTCTGAAAACTAGACATCTAGAGGAATCCAAGATGGGGTGACTTGTGGTGCTCTGACCAGGTTCTGTTACCCAGAATCCTTTGCAAACCTCAAAATTTGGCTAAAAAAACACATTTTCCTCACATTTCGGTGATAGAAAGTTCTGGAATCTGAGAGGAGCCACAAATTTCCTTCCACCCAGCGTTCCCCCAAGTCTCCCGATAAAAATGGTACCTCACTTGTGTGGGTAGGCCTAGCGCCCACGAAAGGAAATGGCCCAAAACACAACATGGACAGATCCCATTTTTTTTACTGAAAACAGAGGTGTTTTTGGCAAAGTGCCTACCTGTAGATTTTGGCCCCTAGGTCAGCCGGCACCTAGGGAAACCAACCAAACCTGTGCATTTTTGAAAATTAGAGACCTAGGGGAATCCAAGATGGGGTGACTTGTGGGGCTCTGACCAGGTTCTGTTTCCCAGAATCCTTTGCAAACCTCAAAATTTGGCTAAAAAAACACATTTTCCTCACATTTCGGTGACAGAAAGTTCTGGAATCTGAGAGGAGCCACAAATTTCCTTCCACCCAGCGTTCCCCCAAGTCTCCCGTAAAAATGGTACCTCACTTGTGTGGGTAGGCCTAGCGCCCACGAAAGGAAATGGCCCAAAACACAACGTGGACACATCCCATTTTTTTTACAGAAAACAGAGGTGTTTTTTACAAAGTGCCTACCTGTGGATTTTGGCCTCTAGCTCAGCCGGCACCTGCGTAAACCTAGCAAACCAGCTCATTTCTGAAAACTAGAGACCTAGGGGAATCCAAGATGGGGTGACTTGTGGGGCTCTGACCAGGTTCTGTTACCCAGAATCCTTTGCAAACCTCAAAATTTGGCCAACAAAACACTTTTTCCTCTCATTTCGGTGACAGAAAGTTCTGGAATCTGAGAGGAGCCACAAATTTCCTTCCACCCAGCATTCCCCCAAGTCTCCCGATAAAAATGGTACCTCACTTGTGTGGGTAGGCCTAGCGCCCACGAATGGAAATGGCCCAAAACACAACGTGGACACATCCCATTTTTTTTTACAGATAACAGAGGTGTTTTTTGCAAAGTGCCTACCAGTAGATTGTGGCCCCTAGCTCATCCGGCACCTAGGGAAACCTACCAAACCTGTGCATTTTTGAAAACTAGAGACCTAGGGGAATCCAAGATGGGGTGACTTGTGGGGCTCTGACCAGGTTCTGTTATCCAGAATCCTTTGCAAACCTCAAAATGTGGCTAAAAAATCAAATTTTCCTCATATTTCGGTGACAGAAAGTTCTGGAATCTGAGAGGAGCCACAAATTTCCTTCCACCCAGCGTTTCCCCAAGTCTCCCGATAAAAATGATTCCTCACTTCTGTGTGTAGGCCTAGCGCCAGCGACAGGAAATGCCCCAAAAACACAACGTGGACACATCCCATTTTTTGGCAGAAAACAGAGGTGTTTTTTGCAAAGTGCCTACCTGTAGATTTTGACCTCTAGCTCAGCCGGCACCTAGGGAAACCTACCAAACCTGTGCATTTATGAAAACTAGAGACCTAGGGGAATCCAAGATGGGGTGACTTGTGGAGCTCTGACCAGGATCTGTTAACCAGAATCCTTTACAAACCTCAAAATTTGGCTAAAAAAACATATTTTCCTCACATTTCGGTGACAGAAAGTTCTGGAATCTGAGAGGAGCCACAAATTTCCTTCCACCCAGCGTTCCCCCAAGTCTCCCGATAAAAATGGTACCTCACTTGTGTGGGTAGGCCTAGCGCCCACAAAAGGAAATGGCCCAAAACACAACATGGACACATCACATTTTTTCACAGAAAACAGTGCCTACCTGTGGATTTTGGCCTCTAGCTCAGCCAGCACCTGGGGAAACCTAGCAAACCAGCACATTTCTGAAAACTAGACATCTAGGGGAATCCAAGATGGGGTGACTTGTGGGGCTCTGACCAGGTTCTGTTACCCAGAATCCTTTGCAAACCTCAAAATTTGGCTAAAAAAACACATTTTCCTCACATTTCGGTGACAGAAAGTTCTGGAATCTGAGAGGAGCCACAAATTTCCTTCCACCCAGCGTTCCCCCAAGTCTCCCGATAAAAATGGTACCTCACTTGTGTGGGTAGGCCTAGCGCCCACGAAAGGAAATGGCCCAAAACACAACGTGGACACATCCCATTTTTTTAACAGAAAACAGAGGTGTTTTTTGCAAAGTGCCTACCTGTGGCTTTTGGCCTCTAGCTCAGCCGGCACCTAGGGAAACGTACCAAACCTGTGCATTTATGAAAACTAGATACCTAGGGGAATCCAAGATGAGGTGACTTGTGGGGCTCTGACCAGGATCTGTTACCCAGAATCCTTTACAAACCTCAAAATTTGGCTAAAAAAACATATTTTCCTCACATTTCGGTGACAGAAAGTTCTGGAATCTGAGAGGAGCCACAAATTTCCTTCCACCCAGCGTTCCCCCAAGTCTCCCGATAAAAATGGTACCTCACTTGTGTGGGTAGGCCTAGCGCCCACAAAAGGAAATGGCCCAAAACACAACATGGACACATCACATTTTTTCACAGAAAACAGTGCCTACCTGTGGATTTTGGCCTCTAGCTCAGCCAGCACCTAGGGAAACCTAGCAAACCAGCACATTTCTGAAAACTAGACATCTAGGGGAATCCAAGATGGGGTGACTTGTGGTGCTCTGACCAGGTTCTGTTACCCAGAATCCTTTGCAAACCTCAAAATTTGGCTAAAAAAACACATTTTCCTCACATTTCGGTGATAGAAAGTTCTGGAATCTGAGAGGAGCCACAAATTTCCTTCCACCCAGCGTTCCCCCAAGTCTCCCGATAAAAATGGTACCTCACTTGTGTGGGTAGGCCTAGCGCCCACGAAAGGAAATGGCCCAAAACACAACATGGACAGATCCCATTTTTTTTACTGAAAACAGAGGTGTTTTTTGCAAAGTGCCTACCTGTAGATTTTGGCCCCTAGGTCAGCCGGCACCTAGGGAAACCAACCAAACCTGTGCATTTTTGAAAATTAGAGACCTAGGGGAATCCAAGATGGGGTGACTTGTGGGGCTCTGACCAGGTTCTGTTTCCCAGAATCCTTTGCAAACCTCAAAATTTGGCTAAAAAAACACATTTTCCTCACATTTCAGTGACAGAAAGTTCTGGAATCTGAGAGGAGCCACAAATTTCCTTCCACCCAGCGTTCCCCCAAGTCTCCCGTAAAAATGGTACCTCACTTGTGTGGGTAGGCCTAGCGCCCACGAAAGGAAATGGCCCAAAACACAACGTGGACAAATCCCATTTTTTTTACAGAAAACAGAGGTGTTTTTTACAAAGTGCCTACCTGTGGATTTTGGCCTCTAGCTCAGCCGGCACCTGCGTAAACCTAGCAAACCAGCTCATTTCTGAAAACTAGAGACCTAGGGGAATCCAAGATGGGGTGACTTGTGGGGCTCTGACCAGGTTCTGTTACCCAGAATCCTTTGCAAACCTCAAAATTTGGCCAACAAAACACTTTTTCCTCTCATTTCGGTGACAGAAAGTTCTGGAATCTGAGAGGAGCCACAAATTTCCTTCCACCCAGCATTCCCCCAAGTCTCCCGATAAAAATGGTACCTCACTTGTGTGGGTAGGCCTAGCGCCCACAAATGGAAATGGCCCAAAACACAACGTGGACACATCCCTTTTTTTTTTTACAGATAACAGAGGTGTTTTTTGCAAAGTGCCTACCAGTAGATTGTGGCCCCTAGCTCATCCGGCACCTAGGGAAACCTACCAAACCTGTGCATTTTTGAAAACTAGAGACCTAGGGGAATCCAAGATGGGGTGACTTGTGGGGCTCTGACCAGGTTCTGTTATCCAGAATCCTTTGCAAACCTCAAAATGTGGCTAAAAAATCAAATTTTCCTCATATTTCGGTGACAGAAAGTTCTGGAATCTGAGAGGAGCCACAAATTTCCTTCCACCCAGCGTTTCCCCAAGTCTCCCGATAAAAATGATTCCTCACTTCTGTGTGTAGGCCTAGCGCCAGCGACAGGAAATGCCCCAAAACACAACGTGGACACATCCCATTTTTTGGCAGAAAACAGAGGTGTTTTTTGCAAAGTGCCTACCTGTAGATTTTGACCTCTAGCTCAGCCGGCACCTAGGGAAACCTACCAAACCTGTGCATTTATGAAAACTAGAGACCTAGGGGAATCCAAGATGGGGTGACTTGTGGAGCTCTGACCAGGATCTGTTACACAGAATCCTTTACAAACCTCAAAATTTGGCTAAAAAAACATATTTTCCTCACATTTCGGTGACAGAAAGTTCTGGAATCTGAGAGGAGCCACAAATTTCCTTCCACCCAGCGTTCCCCCAAGTCTCCCGATAAAAATGGTACCTCACTTGTGTGGGTAGGCCTAGCGCCCACAAAAGGAAATGGCCCAAAACACAACATGGACACATCACATTTTTTCACTGAAAACAGTGCCTACCTGTGGATTTTGGCCTCTAGCTCAGCCAGCACCTGGGGAAACCTAGCAAACCAGCACATTTCTGAAAACTAGACATCTAGGGGAATCCAAGATGGCGTGACTTGTGGGGCTCTGACCAGGTTCTGTTACCCAGAATCCTTTGCAAACCTCAAAATTTGGCTAAAAAAACACATTTTCCTCACATTTCGGTGACAGAAAGTTCTGGAATCTGAGAGGAGCCACAAATTTCCTTCCACCCAGCGTTCCCCCAAGTCTCCCGATAAAAATGGTACCTCACTTGTGTGGGTAGGCCTAGCGCCCACGAAAGGAAATGGCCCAAAACACAACGTGGACACATCCCATTTTTTTAACAGAAAACAGAGGTGTTTTTTGCAAAGTGCCTACCTGTGGATTTTGGCCTCTAGCTCAGCCGGCACCTGCGGAAACCTAGCAAACCAGCTCATTTCTGAAAACTAGAGACCTAGGGGAATCCAAGATGGGGTGACTTGTGGGGCTCTGACCAGGTTCTGTTACCCAGAATCCTTTGCAAACCTCAAAATTTGGCCAACAAAACACTTTTTCCTCTCATTTCGGTGACAGAAAGTTCTGGAATCTGAGAGGAGCCACAAATTTCCTTCCACCCAGCATTCCCCCATGTCAACCGATAAAAATGGTACCTCACTTGTGTGGGTAGGCCTAGCGCCCACGAATGGAAATGGCCCAAAACACAACGTGGACACATCCCATTTTTTTTTACAGAAAACAGAGGTGTTTTTTGCAAAGTGCCTAATAGTAGATTTTGGCCCCTAGCTCATCCGGCACCTAGGGAAACCTACCAAACCTGTGCATTTTTGAAAACTAGAGACCTAGGGGAATCCAAGATGGGGTGACTTGTGGGGCTCTGACCAGGTTCTGTTATCCAGAATCCTTTGCAAACCTCAAAATGTGGCTAAAAAATCACATTTTCCTCATATTTCGGTGACAGAAAGTTCTGGAATCTGAGAGGAGCCACAAATTTCCTTCCACCCAGCGTTTCCCCAAGTCTCCCGATAAAAATGATTCCTCACTTGTGTGTGTAGGCCTAGCGCCAGCGACAGGAAATGCCCCAAAACACAACGTGGACACATCCCATTTTTTGGCAGAAAACAGAGGTGTTTTTTGCAAAGTGCCTACCTGTAGATTTTGGCCTCTAGCTCAGCCGGCACCTAGGGAAACCTACCAAACCTGTGCATTTATGAAAACTAGAGACCTAGGGGAATCCAAGATGAGGTGACTTGTGGGGCTCTGACCAGGATCTATTACCCAGAATCCTTTACAAACCTCAAAATTTGGCTAAAAAAACATATTTTCCTCACATTTCGGTGACAGAAAGTTCTGGAATCTGAGAGGAGCCACAAATTTCCTTCCACCCAGCGTTCCCCCAAGTCTCCCGATAAAAATGGTACCTCACTTGTGTGGGTAGGCCTAGCGCCCACAAAAGGAAATGGCCCAAAACACAACATGGACACATCACATTTTTTCACAGAAAACAGTGCCTACCTGTGGATTTTGGCCTCTAGCTCAGCCAGGACCTGGGGAAACCTAGCAAACCAGCACATTTCTGAAAACTAGACATCTAGGGGAATCCAAGATGGGGTGACTTGTGGGGCTCTGACCAGGTTCTGTTACCCAGAATCCTTTGCAAACCTCAAAATTTGGCTAAAAAAACACATTTTCCTCACATTTCGGTGATAGAAAGTTCTGGAATCTGAGAGGAGCCACAAATTTCCTTCCACCCAGCGTTCCCCCAAGTCTCCCGATAAAAATGGTACCTCACTTGTGTGGGTAGGCCTAGCGCCCACGAAAGGAAATGGCCCAAAACACAACGTGGACACATCCCATTTTTTTTTACAGAAAACAGAGGTGTTTTTTGCAAAGTGCCTACCTGTAGATTTTGGCCCCTAGCTCATCCGGCACCTAGGGAAACCTACCAAACCTGTGCATTTTTGAAAACTAGAGACCTAGGGGAATCCAAGATGGGGTGACTTGTGGGGCTCTGACCAGGTTCTCTTACCCAGAATCCTTTACAAACCTCAAAATTTGGCTAAAAAAACATATTTATCCTCTCATTTCGGTGACTGAAAGTTCTGGAATCTGAGAGGAGCCACAAATTTCCTTCTACCCAGCGTTTCCCCAAGTCTCCCGATAAAAATGGTACCTCACTTGTGTGGGTAGGCCTAGCGCCCACAAAAGAAAATGGCCCAAAACACAACATGGACACATCCCATTTTTTTTACTGAAAACAGAGGTGTTTTTTGCAAAGTGCCTACCTGTAGATTTTGGCCCCTAGGTCAGCTGGCACCTAGGAAAACCTACCAAACCTGTGCATTTTTGAAAATTAGAGACCTATGGGAATCCAAGATGGGGTGACTTGAGGGGCTCTGACCAGGTTCTGTTTCCCAGAATCCTTTGCAAACCTCAAAATTTGGCTAAAAAAACACATTTTCCTCACATTTCGGTGACAGAAAGTTCTGGAATCTGAGAGGAGCCACAAATTTCCTTCCACCCAGCGTTCCCCCAAGTCTCCCAATAAAAATGGTACCTCACTTGTGTGGGTAGGCCTAGCGCCCACAAAAGGAAATGGCCCAAAACACAACATGGACACATCCCATTTTTTCACAGAAAACAGAGGTGTTTTTTGCAAAGTGCCTACCTGTGGCTTTTGGCCTCTAGCTCAGCCGGCACCTAGGGAAACCTACCAAACTTGTGCATTTATGAAAACTAGATACCTAGGGGAATCCAAGATGAGGTGACTTGTGGGGCTCTGACCAGGATCTGTTACCCAGAATCCTTTACAAACCTCAAAATTTGGCTAAAAAAACATATTTTCCTCACATTTCGGTGACAAAAAGTTCTGGAATCTGAGAGGAGCCACAAATTTCCTTCCTCCCAGCGTTCCCCCAAGTCTCCCGATCAAAATGGTACCTCACTTGTGTGGGTAGGCCTAGCGCCCACAAAAGGAAATGGCCCAAAACACAACATGGACACATCACATTTTTTCACAGAAAACAGTGCCTACCTGTGGATTTTGGCCTCTAGCTCAGCCGGCACCTGCGGAAACCTAGCAAACCAGCACATTTCTGAAAACTAGACATCTAGGGGAATCCAAGATGGGGTGACTTGTGGGGCTCTGACCAGGTTCTGTTACCCAGAATCCTTTGCAAACCTCAAAATTTGGCCAACAAAACACTTTTTCCTCTCATTTCGGTGACAGATAGTTCTGGAATCTGAGAGGAGCCACAAATTTCCTTCCACCCAGCATTCCCCCATGTCAACCGATAAAAATGGTACCTCACTTGTGTGGGTAGGCATAGCGCCCACGAATGGAAATGACCCAAAACACAACGTGGACACATCCCATTTTTTTTTACAGAAAACAGAGGTGTTTTTTGCAAAGTGCCTACCAGTAGATTTTGGCCCCTAGCTCATCCGGCACCTAGGGAAACCTACCAAACCTGTGCATTTTTGAAAACTAGAGACCTAGGGGAATCCAAGATGGGGTGACTTGTGGGGCTCTGACCAGGTTCTGTTATCCAGAATCCTTTGCAAACCTCAAAATGTGGCAAAAAAATCACATTTTCCTCATATTTCGGTGACAGAAAGTTCTGGAATCTGAGAGGAGCCACAAATTTCCTTCCACCCAGCGTTTCCCCAAGTCTCCCGATAAAAATGATTCCTCACTTGTGTGTGTAGGCCTAGCGCCAGTGACAGGAAATGCCCCAAAACACAACGTGGACACATCCCATTTTTTGGCAGAAAACAGAGGTGTTTTTTGCAAAGTGCCTACCTGTAGATTTTGGCCTCTAGCTCAGCCGGCACCTAGGGAAACCTACCAAACCTGTGCATTTATGAAAACTAGAGACCTAGGGGAATCCAAGATGAGGTGACTTGTGGGGCTCTGACCAGGATCTATTACCCAGAATCCTTTACAAACCTCAAAATTTGGCTAAAAAAACATATTTTCCTCACATTTCGGTGACAGAAAGTTCTGGAATCTGAGAGGAGCCACAAATTTCCTTCCACCCAGCGTTCCCCCAAGTCTCCCGATAAAAATGGTACCTCACTTGTGTGGGTAGGCCTAGCGCCCACAAAAGGAAATGGCCCAAAACACAACATGGACACATCACATTTTTTCACAGAAAACAGTGCCTACCTGTGTATTTTGGCCTCTAGCTCAGCCAGGACCTGGGGAAACCTAGCAAACCAGCACATTTCTGAAAACTAGACATCTAGGGGAATCCAAGATGGGGTGACTTGTGGGGCTCTGACCAGGTTCTGTTACCCAGAATCCTTTGCAAACCTCAAAATTTGGCTAAAAAAACACATTTTCCTCACATTTCGGTGATAGAAAGTTCTGGAATCTGAGAGGAGCCACAAATTTCCTTCCACCCAGCGTTCCCCCAAGTCTCCCGATAAAAATGGTACCTCACTTGTGTGGGTAGGCCTAGCGCCCACAAAAGGAAATGGCCCAAAACACAACATGGACACATCCCATTTTTTTTTACTGAAAACCGAGGTGTTTTTTGCAAAGTGCCTACCTGTAGATTTTGGCCCCTAGGTCAGCTGGCACCTAGGAAAACCTACCAAACCTGTGCATTTTTGGAAATTAGAGACCTATGGGAATCCAAGATGGGGTGACTTGTGGGGCTCTGACCAGGTTCTGTTTCCCAGAATCCTTTGCAAACCTCAAAATTTGGCTAAAAAAACACATTTTCCTCACATTTCGGTGACAGAAAGTTCTGGAATCTGAGAGGAGCCACAAATTTCCTTCCACCCAGCGTTCCCCCAAGTCTCCCGATAAAAATGGTACCTCACTTGTTTGGGTAGGCCTAGCGCCCACAAAAGGAAATGGCCCAAAACACAACATGGACACATCCCATTTTTTCACAGAAAACAGAGGTGTTTTTTGCAAAGTGCCTACCTGTGGATTTTGGCCTCTAGCTCAGCCGGCACCTGCGGAAACCTAGCAAACCAGCTCATTTCTGAAAACTAGAGACCTAGGGGAATCCAAGATGGGGTGACTTGTGGGGCTCTGACCAGGTTCTGTTACCAAGAATCCTTTGCAAACCTCAAAATTTGGCCAACAAAACACTTTTTCCTCTCATTTCGGTGACAGAAAGTTCTGGAATCTGAGAGGAGCCACAAATTTCCTTCCACCCAGCATTCCCCCAAGTCAACCGATAAAAATGGTACCTCACTTGTGTGGGTAGGCCTAGCGCCCACGAATGGAAATGGCCCAAAACACAACGTGGACACATCCCATTTTTTTTTACAGATAACAGAGGTGTTTTTTGCAAAGTGCCTACCAGTAGATTGTGGCCCCTAGCTCATCCGGCAACTAGGGAAACCTACCAAACCTGTGCATTTTTGAAAACTAGAGACCTAGGGGAATCCAAGATGGGGTGACTTGTGGGGCTCTGACCAGGTTCTGTTATCCAGAATCCTTTGCAAACCTCAAAATGTGGCTAAAAAATCACATTTTCCTCATATTTCGGTGACAGAAAGTTCTGGAATCTGAGAGGAGCCACAAATTTCCTTCCACCCAGCGTTTCCCCAAGTCTCCCGATAAAAATGATTCCTCACTTGTGTGTGTAGGCCTAGCGCCAGCGACAGGAAATGCCCCAAAACACAACGTGGACACATCCCATTTTTTGGCAGAAAACAGAGGTGTTTTTTGCAAAGTGCCTACCTGTAGATTTTGGCCTCTAGCTCAGCCGGCACCAAGGGAAACCTACCAAACCTGTGCATTTATGAAAACTAGAGACCTAGGGGAATCCAAGATGAGGTGACTTGTGGGGCTCTGACCAGGATCTGTTACCCAGAATCCTTTACAAACCTCAAAATTTGGCTAAAAAAACATATTTTCCTCACATTTCGGTGACAGAAAGTTCTGGAATCTGAGAGGAGCCACAAATTTCCTTCCACCCAGCGTTCCCCCATGTCTCCCGATAAAAATGGTACCTCACTTGTGTGGGTAGGCCTAGCGCCCACAAAAGGAAATGGCCCAAAACACAACATGGACACATCACATTTTTTCACAGAAAACAGTGCCTACCTGTGGATTTTGGCCTCTAGCTCAGCCAGCACCTGGGGAAACCTAGCAAACCAGCACATTTCTGAAAACTAGACATCTAGGGGAATCCAAGATGGGGTGACTTGTGGGGCTCTGACCAGGTTCTGTTACCCAGAATCCTTTGCAAACCTCAAAATTTGGCTAAAAAAACACATTTTCCTCACATTTCGGTGACAGAAAGTTCTGGAATCTGAGAGGAGCCACAAATTTCCTTCCACCCAGCGTTCCCCCAAGTCTCCCGATAAAAATGGTACCTCACTTGTGTGGGTAGGCCTAGCGCCCACGAAAGGAAATGGCCCAAAACACAACGTGGACACATCCCATTTTTTTTACAGAAAACAGAGGTGTTTTTTGCAAAGTGCCTACCTGTGGATTTTGGCCTCTAGCTCAGCCGGCACCTGCGGAAACCTAGCAAACCAGCTCATTTCTGAAAACTAGAGACCTAGGGGAATCCAAGATGGGGTGACTTGTGGGGCTCTGACCAGGTTCTGTTACCCAGAATCCTTTACAAACCTCAAAATTTGGCCAACAAAACACTTTTTCCTCTCATTTCGGTGACAGAAAGTTCTGGAATCTGAGAGGAGCCACAAATTTACTTCCACCCAGCATTCCCCCAAGTCAACCGATAAAAATGGTACCTCACTTGTGTGGGTAGGCCTAGCGCCCACGAATGGAAATGGCCCAAAACACAACGTGGACACATCCCATTTTTTTTTACAGAAAACAGAGTTGTTTTTTTCCAAAGTGCCTACCAGTAAATTTTGGCCCCTAGCTCATCCGGCACCTAGGGAAACCTACCAAACCTGTGCATTTTTGAAAACTAGAGACCTAGGGGAATCCAAGATGGGGTGACTTGTGGGGCTCTGACCAGGTTCTGTTATCCAGAATCCTTTGCAAACCTCAAAATGTGGCTAAAAAATCACATTTTCCTCATATTTCGATGACAGAAAGTTCTGGAATCTGAGAGGAGCCACAAATTTCCTTCCACCCAGCGTTTCCCCAAGTCTCCCGATAAAAATGATTCCTCACTTGTGTGTGTAGGCCTAGCGCCAGCGACAGGAAATGCCCCAAAACACAACGTGGACACATCCCATTTTTTGGCAGAAAACAGAGGTGTTTTTTGCAAAGTGCCTACCTGTAGATTTTGGCCTCTAGCTCAGCCGGCACCTAGGGAAACCTACCAAACCTGTGCATTTATGAAAACTAGAGACCTAGGGGAATCCAAGATGAGGTGACTTGTGGGGCTCTGACCAGGATCTGTTACCCAGAATCCTTTACAAACCTCAAAATTTGGCTAAAAAAAAATATTTTCCTCACATTTTGGTGACAGAAAGTTCTGGAATCTGAGAGGAGCCACAAATTTCCTTCCACCCAGCGTTCCCCCAAGTTTCCCGATAAAAATGGTACCTCACTTGTGTGGGTAGGCCTAGCGCCCACAAAAGGAAATGGCCGAAAACACAACATTGACCCATCACATTTTTTCACAGAAAACAGTGCCTACCTGTGGATTTTGGCCTCTAGCTCAGCCAGGACCTGGGGAAACCTAGCAAACCAGCACATTTCTGAAAACTAGACATCTAGGGGAATCCAAGATGGGGTGACTTGTGGGGCTCTGACCAGGTTCTGTTACCCAGAATCCTTTGCAAACCTCAAAATTTGGCTAAAAAAACACATTTTCCTCACATTTCGGTGATAGAAAGTTCTGGAATCTGAGAGGAGCCACAAATTTCCTTCCACCCAGCGTTCCCCCAAGTCTCCCGATACAAATGGTACCTCACTTGTGTGGGTAGGCCTAGCGCCCACGAAAGGAAATGGCCCAAAACACAACATGGACACATCCCATTTTTTTTACTGAAAACAGAGGTGTTTTTTGCAAAGTGCCTACCTGTAGATTTTGGCCCCTAGGTCAGCTGGCACCTAGGAAAACCTACCAAACCTGTGCATTTTTGAAAATTAGAGACCTAGGGGAATCCAAGATGGGGTGACTTGTGGGGCTCTGACCAGGTTCTGTTTCCCAGAATCCTTTACAAACCTCAAAATTTGGCTAAAAAAACACATTTTCCTCACATTTCGGTGACAGAAAGTTCTGGAATCTGAGAGGAGCCACAAATTTCCTTCCACCCAGCGTTCCCCCAAGTCTCCCGATAAAAATGGTACCTCACTTGTGTGGGTAGGCCTAGCGCCCACAAAAGGAAATGGCCCAAAACACAACATGGACACATCCCATTTTTTCACAGAAAACAGTGCCTACCTGTGGATTTTGGCCTCTAGCTCAGCCAGCACCTGGGGAAACCTAGCAAACCAGCACAATTCTGAAAACTAGACATCTAGGGGAATCCAAGATGAGGTGACTTGTGGGGCTCTGACCAGGTTCTGTTACCCAGAATCCTTTGCAAACCTCAAAATTTGGCCAACAAAACACTTTTTCCTCTCATTTTGGTGACAGAAAGTTCTGGAATCTGAGAGGAGCCACAAATTTCCTTCCACCCAGCATTCCCCCAACTCAACCGATAAAAATGGTACCTCACTTGTGTGGGTAGGCCTAGCGCCCACGAATGGAAATGGCCCAAAACACAACGTGGACACATCCCATTTTTTTTTACAGAAAACAGAGGTGTTTTTTGCAAAGTGCCTACCTGTAGATTTTGGCCCCTAGCTCATCCGGCACCTAGGGAAACCTACCAAACCTGTGCATTTTTGAAAACTAGAGACCTAGGGGAATCCAAGATGGGGTGACTTGTGGGGCTCTGACCAGGTTCTGTTATCCAGAATCCTTTGCAAACCTCAAAATGTGGCTAAAAAATCACATTTTCCTCATATTTCGGTGACAGAAAGTTCTGGAATCTGAGAGGAGCCACAAATTTCCTTCCACCCAGCGTTTCCCCAAGTCTCCCGATAAAAATGATTCCTCACTTGTGTGTGTAGGCCTAGCGCCAGCGACAGGAAATGCCCCAAAACACAACGTGGACACATCCCATTTTTTGGCAGAAAACAGAGGTGTTTTTTGCAAAGTGCCTACCTGTAGATTTTGGCCTCTAGCTCAGCCGGCACCTAGGGAAACCTACCAAACCTGTGCATTTATGAAAACTAGAGACCTAGGGGAATCCAAGATGAGGTGACTTGTGGGGCTCTGACCAGGATCTGTTACCCAGAATCCTTTACAAACCTCAAAATTTGGCTAAAAAAACATATTTTCCTCACATTTTGGTGACAGAAAGTTCTGGAATCTGAGAGGAGCCACACATTTCCTTCCACCCAGCGTTCCCCCAAGTCTCCCGATAAAAATGGTACCTCACTTGTGTGGGTAGGCCTAGCGCCCACAAAAGGAAATGGCCCAAAACACAACATTGACACATCACATTTTTTCACAGAAAACAGTGCCTACCTGTGGATTTTGGCCTCTAGCTCAGCCAGGACCTGGAGAAACCTAGCAAACCAGCACATTTCTGAAAACTAGACATCTAGGGGAATCCAAGATGGGGTGACTTGTGGGGCTCTGACCAGGTTCTGTTACCCAGAATCCTTTGCAAACCTCAAAATTTGGCTAAAAAAACACATTTTCCTCACATTTCGGTGATAGAAAGTTCTGGAATCTGAGAGGAGCCACAAATTTCCTTCTACCCAGCGTTCCCCCAAGTCTCCCGATAAAAATGGTACCTCACTTGTGTGGGTAGGCCTAGCGCCCACAAAAGGAAATGGCCCAAAACACAACATGGACACATCCCATTTTTTTTACTGAAAAAAGAGGTGTTTTTTGCAAAGTGCCTACCTGTAGATTTTGGCCCCTAGGTCAGCTGGCACCTAGGAAAACCTACCAAACCTGTGCATTTTTGAAAATTAGAGACCTAGGGGAATCCAAGATGGGGTGACTTGTGGGGCTCTGACCAGGTTCTGTTTCCCAGAATCCTTTCCAAACCTCAAAATTTGGCTAAAAAAACACATTTTCCTCACATTTCGGTGACAGAAAGTTCTGGAATCTGAGAGGAGCCACAAATTTCCTTCCACCCAGCGTTCCCCCAAGTCTCCCGATAAAAATGGTACCTCACTTGTGTGGGTAGGCCTAGCGCCCACAAAAGGAAATGGCCCAAAACACAACATGGACACATCCCATTTTTTCACAGAAAACAGTGCCTACCTGTGGATTTTGGCCTCTAGCTCAGCCAGCACCTGGGGAAACCTAGCAAACCAGCACATTTCTGAAAACTAGACATCTAGGGGAATCCAAGATGAGGTGACTTGTGGGGCTCTGACCAGGTTCTGTTACCCAGAATCCTTTGCAAACCTCAAAATTCGGCTAAAAAAACACATTTTCCTCACATTTCGGTGATAGAAAGTTCTGGAATCTGAGAGGAGCCACAAATTTCCTTCTACCCAGCGTTCCCCCAAGTCTCCCGATAAAAATGGTACCTCACTTGTGTGGGTAGGCCTAGCGCCCACGAAAGGAAATGGCCCAAAACACAACATGGACACATCCCATTGTTTTTTACAGAAAACAGAGGTGTTTTTTGCAAAGTGCCTACCTGTAGATTTTGGCCCCTAGGTCAGCCGACACCTAGGGAAACCTACCAAACCTGTGAATTTTTGAAAATTAGAGACCTAGGGGAATCCAAGATGGGGTGACTTGTGGGGCTCTGACCAGGTTCTGTTTCCCAGAATCCTTTGCAAACCTCAAAATTTGGCTAAAAAAACACATTTTCCTCACATTTCGGTGACAGAAAGTTCTGGAATCTGAGAGGAGCCACAAATTTCCTTCCACCCAGCGTTCCCCCAAGTCTCCCGATAAAAATGGTACCTCACTTGTGTGGGTAGGCCTAGCGCCCACAAAAGGAAATGGCCCAAAACACAACATGGACACATCCCATTTTTTCACAGAAAACAGTGCCTACCTGTGGATTTTGGCCTCTAGCTCAGCCAGCACCTGGGGAAACCTAGCAAACCAGCACAATTCTGAAAACTAGACATCTAGGGGAATCCAAGATGAGGTGACTTGTGGGGCTCTGACCAGGTTCTGTTACCCAGAATCCTTTGCAAACCTCAAAATTTGGCCAACAAAACACTTTTTCCTCTCATTTTGGTGACAGAAAGTTCTGGAATCTGAGAGGAGCCACAAATTTCCTTCCACCCAGCATTCCCCCAACTCAACCGATAAAAATGGTACCTCACTTGTGTGGGTAGGCCTAGCGCCCACGAATGGAAATGGCCCAAAACACAACGTGGACACATCCCATTTTTTTTTACAGAAAACAGAGGTGTTTTTTGCAAAGTGCCTACCTGTAGATTTTGGCCCCTAGCTCATCCGGCACCTAGGGAAACCTACCAAACCTGTGCATTTTTGAAAACTAGAGACCTAGGGGAATCCAAGATGGGGTGACTTGTGGGGCTCTGACCAGGTTCTGTTATCCAGAATCCTTTGCAAACCTCAAAATGTGGCTAAAAAATCACATTTTCCTCATATTTCGGTGACAGAAAGTTCTGGAATCTGAGAGGAGCCACAAATTTCCTTCCACCCAGCGTTTCCCCAAGTCTCCCGATAAAAATGATTCCTCACTTGTGTGTGTAGGCCTAGCGCCAGCGACAGGAAATGCCCCAAAACACAACGTGGACACATCCCATTTTTTGGCAGAAAACAGAGGTGTTTTTTGCAAAGTGCCTACCTGTAGATTTTGGCCTCTAGCTCAGCCGGCACCTAGGGAAACCTACCAAACCTGTGCATTTATGAAAACTAGAGACCTAGGGGAATCCAAGATGAGGTGACTTGTGGGGCTCTGACCAGGATCTGTTACCCAGAATCCTTTACAAACCTCAAAATTTGGCTAAAAAAACATATTTTCCTCACATTTTGGTGACAGAAAGTTCTGGAATCTGAGAGGAGCCACACATTTCCTTCCACCCAGCGTTCCCCCAAGTCTCCCGATAAAAATCGTACCTCACTTGTGTGGGTAGGCCTAGCGCCCACAAAAGGAAATGGCCCAAAACACAACATTGACACATCACATTTTTTCACAGAAAACAGTGCCTACCTGTGGATTTTGGCCTCTAGCTCAGCCAGGACCTGGAGAAACCTAGCAAACCAGCACATTTCTGAAAACTAGACATCTAGGGGAATCCAAGATGGGGTGACTTGTGGGGCTCTGACCAGGTTCTGTTACCCAGAATCCTTTGCAAACCTCAAAATTTGGCTAAAAAAACACATTTTCCTCACATTTCGGTGATAGAAAGTTCTGGAATCTGAGAGGAGCCACAAATTTCCTTCTACCCAGCGTTCCCCCAAGTCTCCCGATAAAAATGGTACCTCACTTGTGTGGGTAGGCCTAGCGCCCACGAAAGGAAATGGCCCAAAACACAACATGGACACATCCCATTTTTTTTACTGAAAAAAGAGGTGTTTTTTGCAAAGTGCCTACCTGTAGATTTTGGCCCCTAGGTCAGCTGGCACCTAGGAAAACCTACCAAACCTGTGCATTTTTGAAAATTAGAGACCTAGGGGAATCCAAGATGGGGTGACTTGTGGGGCTCTGACCAGGTTCTGTTTCCCAGAATCCTTTCCAAACCTCAAAATTTGGCTAAAAAAACACATTTTCCTCACATTTCGGTGACAGAAAGTTCTGGAATCTGAGAGGAGCCACAAATTTCCTTCCACCCAGCGTTCCCCCAAGTCTCCCGATAAAAATGGTACCTCACTTGTGTGGGTAGGCCTAGCGCCCACAAAAGGAAATGGCCCAAAACACAACATGGACACATCCCATTTTTTCACAGAAAACAGTGCCTACCTGTGGATTTTGGCCTCTAGCTCAGCCAGCACCTGGGGAAACCTAGCAAACCAGCACATTTCTGAAAACTAGACATCTAGGGGAATCCAAGATGAGGTGATTTGTGGGGCTCTGACCAGGTTCTGTTACCCAGAATCCTTTGCAAACCTCAAAATTCGGCTAAAAAAACACATTTTCCTCATATTTCGGTGATAGAAAGTTCTGGAATCTGAGAGGAGCCACAAATTTCCTTCTACCCAGCGTTCCCCCAAGTCTCCCGATAAAAATGGTACCTCACTTGTGTGGGTAGGCCTAGCGCCCACGAAAGGAAATGGCCCAAAACACAACATGGACACATCCCATTGTTTTTTACAGAAAACAGAGGTGTTTTTTGCAAAGTGCCTACCTGTAGATTTTGGCCCCTAGGTCAGCCGACACCTAGGGAAACCTACCAAACCTGTGAATTTTTGAAAATTAGAGACCTAGGGGAATCCAAGATGGGGTGACTTGTGGGGCTCTGACCAGGTTCTGTTTCCCAGAATCCTTTGCAAACCTCAAAATTTGGCTAAAAAAACACATTTTCCTCACATTTCGGTGACAGAAAGTTCTGGAATCTGAGAGGAGCCACAAATTTCCTTCCACCCAGCGTTCCCCCAAGTCTCCCAATAAAAATGGTACCTCACTTGTGTGGGTAGGCCTAGCGCCCACGAAAGGAAATGGCCCAAAACACAACGTGGACACATCCCATTTTTTTTACAGAAAACAGAGGTGTTTTTTGCAAAGTGCCTACCTGTGGATTTTGGCCTCTAGCCCAGCCGGCACCTGCGGAAACCTAGCAAACCAGCTCATTTCTGAAAACTAGAGACCTAGGGGAATCCAAGATGGGGTGACTTGTGGGGCTCTGACCAGGTTCTGTTACCCAGAATCCTTTGCAAACCTCAAAATTTGGCCAACAAAACACTTTTTCCTCTCATTTCGGTGACAGAAAGTTCTGGAATCTGAGAGGAGCCACAAATTTCCTTCCACCCAGCATTCCCCCAAGTCTCCCGATACAAATGGTACCTCACTTGTATGGGTAGGCCTAGCGCCCACGAATGGAAATGGCCCAAAACACAACGTGGACACATCCCATTTTTTTTTAACAGAAAACAGAGGTGTTTTTTACAAAGTGCCTACCAGTAGATTTTGGCACCTAGCTCATCCGGCACCTAGGGAAACCTACCAAACCTGTGCATTTTTGAAAACTAGAGACCTAGGGGAATCCAAGATGGGGTGACTTGTGGGGCTCTGACCAGGTTCTGTTATCCAGAATCCTTTGCAAACCTCAAAATGTGGCTAAAAAATCACATTTTCCTCATATTTCGGTGACAGAAAGTTCTGGAATCTGAGAGGAGCCACAAATTTCCTTCCACCCAGCGTTTCCCCAAGTCTCCCGATAAAAATGATTCCTCACTTGTGTGTGTAGGCCTAGCGCCAGCGACAGGAAATGCCCCAAAACACAACGTGGACACATCCCATTTTTTGGCAGAAAACAGAGGTGTTTTTTGCAAAGTGCCTACCTGTAGATTTTGGCCTCTAGCTCAGCCGGCACCTAGGGAAACCTACCAAACCTGTGCATTTATGAAAACTAGAGACCTAGGGGAATCCAAGATGAGGTGACTTGTGGGGCTCTGACCAGGATCTGTTACCCAGAATCCTTTACAAACCTCAAAATTTGGCTAAAAAAACATATTTTCCTCACATTTTGGTGACAGAAAGTTCTGGAATCTGAGAGGAGCCACACATTTCCTTCCACCCAGCGTTCCCCCAAGTCTCCCGATAAAAATGGTACCTCACTTGTGTGGGTAGGCCTAGCGCCCACAAAAGGAAATGGCCCAAAACACAACATTGACACATCACATTTTTTCACAGAAAACAGTGCCTACCTGTGGATTTTGGCCTCTAGCTCAGCCAGGACCTGGAGAAACCTAGCAAACCAGCACATTTCTGAAAACTAGACATCTAGGGGAATCCAAGATGGGGTGACTTGTGGGGCTCTGACCAGGTTCTGTTACCCAGAATCCTTTGCAAACCTCAAAATTTGGCTAAAAAAACACATTTTCCTCACATTTCGGTGATAGAAAGTTCTGGAATCTGAGAGGAGCCACAAATTTCCTTCCACCCAGCGTTCCCCCAAGTCTCCCGATAAAAATGGTACCTCACTTGTGTGGGTAGGCCTAGCGCCCACAAAAGGAAATGGCCCAAAACACAACATGGACAGATCCCATTTTTTTTACTGAAAACAGAGGTGTTTTTTGCAAAGTGCCTACCTGTAGATTTTGGCCCCTAGGTCAGCCGGCACCTAGGGAAACCAACCAAACCTGTGCATTTTTGAAAATTAGAGACCTAGGGGAATCCAAGATGGGGTGACTTGTGGGGCTCTGACCAGGTTCTGTTTCCCAGAATCCTTTGCAAACCTCAAAATTTGGCTAAAAAAACACATTTTCCTCACATTTCGGTGACAGAAAGTTCTGGAATCTGAGAGGAGCCACAAATTTCCTTCCACCCAGCGTTCCCCCAAGTCTCCCGTAAAAATGGTACCTCACTTGTGTGGGTAGGCCTAGCGCCCACGAAAGGAAATGGCCCAAAACACAACGTGGACACATCCCATTTTTTTTACAGAAAACAGAGGTGTTTTTTACAAAGTGCCTACCTGTGGATTTTGGCCTCTAGCTCAGCCGGCACCTGCGTAAACCTAGCAAACCAGCTCATTTCTGAAAACTAGAGACCTAGGGGAATCCAAGATGGGGTGACTTGTGGGGCTCTGACCAGGTTCTGTTACCCAGAATCCTTTGCAAACCTCAAAATTTGGCCAACAAAACACTTTTTCCTCTCATTTCGGTGACAGAAAGTTCTGGAATCTGAGAGGAGCCACAAATTTCCTTCCACCCAGCATTCCCCCAAGTCTCCCGATAAAAATGGTACCTCACTTGTGTGGGTAGGCCTAGCGCCCACGAATGGAAATGGCCCAAAACACAACGTGGACACATCCCATTTTTTTTTACAGATAACAGAGGTGTTTTTTGCAAAGTGCCTACCAGTAGATTGTGGCCCCTAGCTCATCCGGCACCTAGGGAAACCTACCAAACCTGTGCATTTTTGAAAACTAGAGACCTAGGGGAATCCAAGATGGGGTGACTTGTGGGGCTCTGACCAGGTTCTGTTATCCAGAATCCTTTGCAAACCTCAAAATGTGGCTAAAAAATCAAATTTTCCTCATATTTCGGTGACAGAAAGTTCTGGAATCTGAGAGGAGCCACAAATTTCCTTCCACCCAGCGTTTCCCCAAGTCTCCCGATAAAAATGATTCCTCACTTCTGTGTGTAGGCCTAGCGCCAGCGACAGGAAATGCCCCAAAAACACATCGTGGACACATCCCATTTTTTGGCAGAAAACAGAGGTGTTTTTTGCAAAGTGCCTACCTGTAGATTTTGACCTCTAGCTCAGCCGGCACCTAGGGAAACCTACCAAACCTGTGCATTTATGAAAACTAGAGACCTAGGGGAATCCAAGATGGGGTGACTTGTGGAGCTCTGACCAGGATCTGTTACCCAGAATCCTTTACAAACCTCAAAATTTGGCTAAAAAAACATATTTTCCTCACATTTCGGTGACAGAAAGTTCTGGAATCTGAGAGGAGCCACAAATTTCCTTCCACCCAGCGTTCCCCCAAGTCTCCCGATAAAAATGGTACCTCACTTGTGTGGGTAGGCCTAGCGCCCACAAAAGGAAATGGCCCAAAACACAACATGGACACATCACATTTTTTCACAGAAAACAGTGCCTACCTGTGGATTTTGGCCTCTAGCTCAGCCAGCACCTGGGGAAACCTAGCAAACCAGCACATTTCTGAAAACTAGACATCTAGGGGAATCCAAGATGGGGTGACTTGTGGGGCTCTGACCAGGTTCTGTTACCCAGAATCCTTTGCAAACCTCAAAATTTGGCTAAAAAAACACATTTTCCTCACATTTCGGTGACAGAAAGTTCTGGAATCTGAGAGGAGCCACAAATTTCCTTCCACCCAGCGTTCCCCCAAGTCTCCCGATAAAAATGGTACCTCACTTGTGTGGGTAGGCCTAGCGCCCACGAAAGGAAATGGCCCAAAACACAACGTGGACACATCCCATTTTTTTAACAGAAAACAGAGGTGTTTTTTGCAAAGTGCCTACCTGTGGCTTTTGGCCTCTAGCTCAGCCGGCACCTAGGGAAACGTACCAAACCTGTGCATTTATGAAAACTAGATACCTAGGGGAATCCAAGATGAGGTGACTTGTGGGGCTCTGACCAGGATCTGTTACCCAGAATCCTTTACAAACCTCAAAATTTGGCTAAAAAAACATATTTTCCTCACATTTCGGTGACAGAAAGTTCTGGAATCTGAGAGGAGCCACAAATTTCCTTCCACCCAGCGTTCCCCCAAGTCTCCCGATAAAAATGGTACCTCACTTGTGTGGGTAGGCCTAGCGCCCACAAAAGGAAATGGCCCAAAACACAACATGGACACATCACATTTTTTCACAGAAAACAGTGCCTACCTGTGGATTTTGGCCTCTAGCTCAGCCAGCACCTAGGGAAACCTAGCAAACCAGCACATTTCTGAAAACTAGACATCTAGGGGAATCCAAGATGGGGTGACTTGTGGTGCTCTGACCAGGTTCTGTTACCCAGAATCCTTTGCAAACCTCAAAATTTGGCTAAAAAAACACATTTTCCTCACATTTCGGTGATAGAAAGTTCTGGAATCTGAGAGGAGCCACAAATTTCCTTCCACCCAGCGTTCCCCCAAGTCTCCCGATAAAAATGGAACCTCACTTGTGTGGGTAGGCCTAGCGCCCACGAAAGGAAATGGCCCAAAACACAACATGGACAGATCCCATTTTTTTTACTGAAAACAGAGGTGTTTTTTGCAAAGTGCCTACCTGTAGATTTTGGCCCCTAGGTCAGCCGGCACCTAGGGAAACCAACCAAACCTGTGCATTTTTGAAAATTAGAGACCTAGGGGAATCCAAGATGGGGTGACTTGTGGGGCTCTGACCAGGTTCTGTTTCCCAGAATCCTTTGCAAACCTCAAAATTTGGCTAAAAAAACACATTTTCCTCACATTTCGGTGACAGAAAGTTCTGGAATCTGAGAGGAGCCACAAATTTCCTTCCACCCAGCGTTACCCCAAGTCTCCCGTAAAAATGGTACCTCACTTGTGTGGGTAGGCCTAGCGCCCACGAAAGGAAATGGCCCAAAACACAACGTGGACAAATCCCATTTTTTTTACAGAAAACAGAGGTGTTTTTTACAAAGTGCCTACCTGTGGATTTTGGCCTCTAGCTCAGCCGGCACCTGCGTAAACCTAGCAAACCAGCTCATTTCTGAAAACTAGAGACCTAGGGGAATCCAAGATGGGGTGACTTGTGGGGCTCTGACCAGGTTCTGTTACCCAGAATCCTTTGCAAACCTCAAAATTTGGCCAACAAAACACTTTTTCCTCTCATTTCGGTGACAGAAAGTTCTGGAATCTGAGAGGAGCCACAAATTTCCTTCCACCCAGCATTCCCCCAAGTCTCCCGATAAAAATGGTACCTCACTTGTGTGGGTAGGCCTAGCGCCCACGAATGGAAATGGCCCAAAACACAACGTGGACACATCCCTTTTTTTTTTTACAGATAACAGAGGTGTTTTTTGCAAAGTGCCTACCAGTAGATTGTGGCCCCTAGCTCATCCGGCACCTAGGGAAACCTACCAAACCTGTGCATTTTTGAAAACTAGAGACCTAGGGGAATCCAAGATGGGGTGACTTGTGGGGCTCTGACCAGGTTCTGTTATCCAGAATCCTTTGCAAACCTCAAAATGTGGCTAAAAAATCAAATTTTCCTCATATTTCGGTGACAGAAAGTTCTGGAATCTGAGAGGAGCCACAAATTTCCTTCCACCCAGCGTTTCCCCAAGTCTCCCGATAAAAATGATTCCTCACTTCTGTGTGTAGGCCTAGCGCCAGCGACAGGAAATGCCCCAAAACACAACGTGGACACATCCCATTTTTTGGCAGAAAACAGAGGTGTTTTTTGCAAAGTGCCTACCTGTAGATTTTGACCTCTAGCTCAGCCGGCACCTAGGGAAACCTACCAAACCTGTGCATTTATGAAAACTAGAGACCTAGGGGAATCCAAGATGGGGTGACTTGTGGAGCTCTGACCAGGATCTGTTACCCAGAATCCTTTACAAACCTCAAAATTTGGCTAAAAAAACATATTTTCCTCACATTTCGGTGACAGAAAGTTCTGGAATCTGAGAGGAGCCACAAATTTCCTTCCACCCAGCGTTCCCCCAAGTCTCCCGATAAAAATGGTACCTCACTTGTGTGGGTAGGCCTAGCGCCCACAAAAGGAAATGGCCCAAAACACAACATGGACACATCACATTTTTTCACAGAAAACAGTGCCTACCTGTGGATTTTGGCCTCTAGCTCAGCCAGCACCTGGGGAAACCTAGCAAACCAGCACATTTCTGAAAACTAGACATCTAGGGGAATCCAAGATGGGGTGACTTGTGGGGCTCTGACCAGGTTCTGTTACCCAGAATCCTTTGCAAACCTCAAAATTTGGCTAAAAAAACACATTTTCCTCACATTTCGGTGACAGAAAGTTCTGGAATCTGAGAGGAGCCACAAATTTCCTTCCACCCAGCGTTCCCCCAAGTCTCCCGATAAAAATGGTACCTCACTTGTGTGGGTAGGCCTAGCGCCCACGAAAGGAAATGGCCCAAAACACAACGTGGACACATCCCATTTTTTTAACAGAAAACAGAGGTGTTTTTTGCAAAGTGCCTACCTGTGGATTTTGGCCTCTAGCTCAGCCGGCACCTGCGGAAACCTAGCAAACCAGCTCATTTCTGAAAACTAGAGACCTAGGGGAATCCAAGATGGGGTGACTTGTGGGGCTCTGACCAGGTTCTGTTACCCAGAATCCTTTGCAAACCTCAAAATTTGGCTAAAAAAACACATTTTCCTCACATTTCGGTGACAGAAAGTTCTGGAATCTGAGAGGAGCCACAAATTTCCTTCCACCCAGCATTCCCCCATGTCAACCGATAAAAATGGTACCTCACTTGTGTGGGTAGGCCTAGCGCCCACGAATGGAAATGGCCCAAAACACAACGTGGACACATCCCATTTTTTTTTACAGAAAACAGAGGTGTTTTTTGCAAAGTGCCTACCAGTAGATTTTGGCCCCTAGCTCATCCGGCACCTAGGGAAACCTACCAAACCTGTGCATTTTTGAAAACTAGAGACCTAGGGGAATCCAAGATGGGGTGACTTGTGGGGCTCTGACCAGGTTCTGTTATCCAGAATCCTTTGCAAACCTCAAAATGTGGCTAAAAAATCACATTTTCCTCATATTTCGGTGACAGAAAGTTCTGGAATCTGAGAGGAGCCACAAATTTCCTTCCACCCAGCGTTTCCCCAAGTCTCCCGATAAAAATGATTCCTCACTTGTGTGTGTAGGCCTAGCGCCAGCGACAGGAAATGCCCCAAAACACAACGTGGACACATCCCATTTTTTGGCAGAAAACAGAGGTGTTTTTTGCAAAGTGCCTACCTGTAGATTTTGGCCTCTAGCTCAGCCGGCACCTAGGGAAACCTACCAAACCTGTGCATTTATGAAAACTAGAGACCTAGGGGAATCCAAGATGAGGTGACTTGTGGGGCTCTGACCAGGATCTATTACCCAGAATCCTTTACAAACCTCAAAATTTGGCTAAAAAAACATATTTTCCTCACATTTCGGTGACAGAAAGTTCTGGAATCTGAGAGGAGCCACAAATTTCCTTCCACCCAGCGTTCCCCCAAGTCTCCCGATAAAAATGGTACCTCACTTGTGTGGGTAGGCCTAGCGCCCACAAAAGGAAATGGCCCAAAACACAACATGGACACATCACATTTTTTCACAGAAAACAGTGCCTACCTGTGGATTTTGGCCTCTAGCTCAGCCAGGACCTGGGGAAACCTAGCAAACCAGCACATTTCTGAAAACTAGACATCTAGGGGAATCCAAGATGGGGTGACTTGTGGGGCTCTGACCAGGTTCTGTTACCCAGAATCCTTTGCAAACCTCAAAATTTGGCTAAAAAAACACATTTTCCTCACATTTCGGTGATAGAAAGTTCTGGAATCTGAGAGGAGCCACAAATTTCCTTCCACCCAGCGTTCCCCCAAGTCTCCCGATAAAAATGGTACCTCACTTGTGTGGGTAGGCCTAGCGCCCACGAAAGGAAATGGCCCAAAACACAACGTGGACACATCCCATTTTTTTTTACAGAAAACAGAGGTGTTTTTTGCAAAGTGCCTACCTGTAGATTTTGGCCCCTAGCTCATCCGGCACCTAGGGAAACCTACCAAACCTGTGCATTTTTGAAAACTAGAGACCTAGGGGAATCCAAGATGGGGTGACTTGTGGGGCTCTGACCAGGTTCTCTTACCCAGAATCCTTTACAAACCTCAAAATTTGGCTAAAAAAACATATTTTCCTCACATTTCGGTGACTGAAAGTTCTGGAATCTGAGAGGAGCCACAAATTTCCTTCTACCCAGCGTTTCCCCAAGTCTCCCGATAAAAATGGTACCTCACTTGTGTGGGTAGGCCTATCGCCCACAAAAGAAAATGGCCCAAAACACAACATGGACACATCCCATTTTTTTTACTGAAAACAGAGGTGTTTTTTGCAAAGTGCCTACCTGTAGATTTTGGCCCCTAGGTCAGCTGGCACCTAGGAAAACCTACCAAACCTGTGCATTTTTGAAAATTAGAGACCTATGGGAATCCAAGATGGGGTGACTTGTGGGGCTCTGACCAGGTTCTGTTTCCCAGAATCCTTTGCAAACCTCAAAATTTGGCTAAAAAAACACATTTTCCTCACATTTCGGTGACAGAAAGTTCTGGAATCTGAGAGGAGCCACAAATTTCCTTCCACCCAGCGTTCCCCCAAGTCTCCCAATAAAAATGGTACCTCACTTGTGTGGGTAGGCCTAGCGCCCACAAAAGGAAATGGCCCAAAACACAACATGGACACATCCCATTTTTTCACAGAAAACAGAGGTGTTTTTTGCAAAGTGCCTACCTGTGGCTTTTGGCCTCTAGCTCAGCCGGCACCTAGGGAAACCTACCAAACTTGTGCATTTATGAAAACTAGATACCTAGGGGAATCCAAGATGAGGTGACTTGTGGGGCTCTGACCAGGATCTGTTACCCAGAATCCTTTACAAACCTCAAAATTTGGCTAAAAAAACATATTTTCCTCACATTTCGGTGACAAAAAGTTCTGGAATCTGAGAGGAGCCACAAATTTCCTTCCTCCCAGCGTTCCCCCAAGTCTCCCGATAAAAATGGTACCTCACTTGTGTGGGTAGGCCTAGCGCCCACAAAAGGAAATGGCCCAAAACACAACATGGACACATCACATTTTTTCACAGAAAACAGTGCCTACCTGTGGATTTTGGCCTCTAGCTCAGCCGGCACCTGCGGAAACCTAGCAAACCAGCACATTTCTGAAAACTAGACATCTAGGGGAATCCAAGATGGGGTGACTTGTGGGGCTCTGACCAGGTTCTGTTACCCAGAATCCTTTGCAAACCTCAAAATTTGGCCAACAAAACACTTTTTCCTCTCATTTCGGTGACAGAAAGTTCTGGAATCTGAGAGGAGCCACAAAATTCCTTCCACCCAGCATTCCCCCATGTCAACCGATAAAAATGGTACCTCACTTGTGTGGGTAGGCCTAGCGCCCACGAATGGAAATGGCCCAAAACACAACGTGGACACATCCCATTTTTTTTACAGAAAACAGAGGTGTTTTTTGCAAAGTGCCTACCAGTAGATTTTGGCCCCTAGCTCATCCGGCACCTAGGGAAACCTACCAAACCTGTGCATTTTTGAAAACTAGAGACCTAGGGGAATCCAAGATGGGGTGACTTGTGGGGCTCTGACCAGGTTCTGTTATCCAGAATCCTTTGCAAACCTCAAAATGTGGCAAAAAAATCACATTTTCCTCATATTTCGGTGACAGAAAGTTCTGGAATCTGAGAGGAGCCACAAATTTCCTTCCACCCAGCGTTTCCCCAAGTCTCCCGATAAAAATGATTCCTCACTTGTGTGTGTAGGCCTAGCGCCAGTGACAGGAAATGCCCCAAAACACAACGTGGACACATCCCATTTTTTGGCAGAAAACAGAGGTGTTTTTTGCAAAGTGCCTACCTGTAGATTTTGGCCTCTAGCTCAGCCGGCACCTAGGGAAACCTACCAAACCTGTGCATTTATGAAAACTAGAGACCTAGGGGAATCCAAGATGAGGTGACTTGTGGGGCTCTGACCAGGATCTATTACCCAGAATTCTTTACAAACCTCAAAATTTGGCTAAAAAAACATATTTTCCTCACATTTCGGTGACAGAAAGTTCTGGAATCTGAGAGGAGCCACAAATTTCCTTCCACCCAGCGTTCCCCCAAGTCTCCCGATAAAAATGGTACCTCACTTGTGTGGGTAGGCCTAGCGCCCACAAAAGGAAATGGCCCAAAACACAACATGGACACATCACATTTTTTCACAGAAAACAGTGCCTACCTGTGTATTTTGGCCTCTAGCTCAGCCGGCACCTGCGGAAACCTAGCAAACCAGCACATTTCTGAAAACTAGACATCTAGGGGAATCCAAGATGGGGTGACTTGTGGGGCTCTGACCAGGTTCTGTTACCCAGAATCCTTTGCAAACCTCAAAATTTGGCCAACAAAACACTTTTTCCTCTCATTTCGGTGACAGAAAGTTCTGGAATCTGAGAGGAGCCACAAAATTCCTTCCACCCAGCATTCCCCCATGTCAACCGATAAAAATGGTACCTCACTTGTGTGGGTAGGCCTAGCGCCCACGAATGGAAATGGCCCAAAACACAACGTGGACACATCCCATTTTTTTTACAGAAAACAGAGGTGTTTTTTGCAAAGTGCCTACCAGTAGATTTTGGCCCCTAGCTCATCCGGCACCTAGGGAAACCTACCAAACCTGTGCATTTTTGAAAACTAGAGACCTAGGGGAATCCAAGATGGGGTGACTTGTGGGGCTCTGACCAGGTTCTGTTATCCAGAATCCTTTGCAAACCTCAAAATGTGGCTAAAAAATCACATTTTCCTCATATTTCGGTGACAGAAAGTTCTGGAATCTGAGAGGAGCCACAAATTTCCTTCCACCCAGCGTTTCCCCAAGTCTCCCGATAAAAATGATTCCTCACTTGTGTGTGTAGGCCTAGCGCCAGTGACAGGAAATGCCCCAAAACACAACGTGGACACATCCCATTTTTTGGCAGAAAACAGAGGTGTTTTTTGCAAAGTGCCTACCTGTAGATTTTGGCCTCTAGCTCAGCCGGCACCTAGGGAAACCTACCAAACCTGTGCATTTATGAAAACTAGAGACCTAGGGGAATCCAAGATGAGGTGACTTGTGGGGCTCTGACCAGGATCTATTACCCAGAATCCTTTACAAACCTCAAAATTTGGCTAAAAAAACATATTTTCCTCACATTTCGGTGACAGAAAGTTCTGGAATCTGAGAGGAGCCACAAATTTCCTTCCACCCAGCGTTCCCCCAAGTCTCCCGATAAAAATGGTACCTCACTTGTGTGGGTAGGCCTAGCGCCCACAAAAGGAAATGGCCCAAAACACAACATGGACACATCACATTTTTTCACAGAAAACAGTGCCTACCTGTGTATTTTGGCCTCTAGCTCAGCCAGGACCTGGGGAAACCTAGCAAACCAGCACATTTCTGAAAACTAGACATCTAGGGGAATCCAAGATGGGGTGACTTGTGGGGCTCTGACCAGGTTCTGTTACCCAGAATCCTTTGCAAACCTCAAAATTTGGCTAAAAAAACACATTTTCCTCACATTTCGGTGATAGAAAGTTCTGGAATCTGAGAGGAGCCACAAATTTCCTTCCACCCAGCGTTCCCCCAAGTCTCCCGATAAAAATGGTACCTCACTTGTGTGGGTAGGCCTAGCGCCCACAAAAGGAAATGGCCCAAAACACAACATGGACACATCCCATTTTTTTTTACTGAAAACAGAGGTGTTTTTTGCAAAGTGCCTACCTGTAGATTTTGGCCCCTAGGTCAGCTGGCACCTAGGAAAACCTACCAAACCTGTGCATTTTTGAAAATTAGAGACCTATGGGAATCCAAGATGGGGTGACTTGTGGGGCTCTGACCAGGTTCTGTTTCCCAGAATCCTTTGCAAACCTCAAAATTTGGCTAAAAAAACACATTTTCCTCACATTTCGGTGACAGAAAGTTCTGGAATCTGAGAGGAGCCACAAATTTCCTTCCACCCAGCGTTCCCCCAAGTCTCCCGATAAAAATGGTACCTCACTTGTGTGGGTAGGCCTAGCGCCCACAAAAGGAAATGGCCCAAAACACAACATGGACACATCCCTTTTTTTCACAGAAAACAGAGGTGTTTTTTGCAAAGTGCCTACCTGTGGATTTTGGCCTCTAGCTCAGCCGGCACCTGCGGAAACCTAGCAAACCAGCTCATTTCTGAAAACTAGAGACCTAGGGGAATCCAAGATGGGGTGACTTGTGGGGCTCTGACCAGGTTCTGTTACCAAGAATCCTTTGCAAACCTCAAAATTTGGCCAACAAAACACTTTTTCCTCTCATTTCGGTGACAGAAAGTTCTGGAATCTGAGAGGAGCCACAAATTTCCTTCCACCCAGCATTCCCCCAAGTCAACCGATAAAAATGGTACCTCACTTGTGTGGGTAGGCCTAGCGCCCACGAATGGAAATGGCCCAAAACACAACGTGGACACATCCCATTTTTTTTTACAGATAACAGAGGTGTTTTTTGCAAAGTGCCTACCAGTAGATTGTGGCCCCTAGCTCATCCGGCAACTAGGGAAACCTACCAAACCTGTGCATTTTTGAAAACTAGAGACCTAGGGGAATCCAAGATGGGGTGACTTGTGGGGCTCTGACCAGGTTCTGTTATCCAGAATCCTTTGCAAACCTCAAAATGTGGCTAAAAAATCACATTTTCCTCATATTTCGGTGACAGAAAGTTCTGGAATCTGAGAGGAGCCACAAATTTCCTTCCACCCAGCGTTTCCCCAAGTCTCCCGATAAAAATGATTCCTCACTTGTGTGTGTAGGCCTAGCGCCAGCGACAGGAAATGCCCCAAAACACAACGTGGACACATCCCATTTTTTGGCAGAAAACAGAGGTGTTTTTTGCAAAGTGCCTACCTGTAGATTTTGGCCTCTAGCTCAGCCGGCACCAAGGGAAACCTACCAAACCTGTGCATTTATGAAAACTAGAGACCTAGGGGAATCCAAGATGAGGTGACTTGTGGGGCTCTGACCAGGATCTGTTACCCAGAATCCTTTACAAACCTCAAAATTTGGCTAAAAAAACATATTTTCCTCACATTTCGGTGACAGAAAGTTCTGGAATCTGAGAGGAGCCACAAATTTCCTTCCACCCAGCGTTCCCCCATGTCTCCCGATAAAAATGGTACCTCACTTGTGTGGGTAGGCCTAGCGCCCACAAAAGGAAATGGCCCAAAACACAACATGGACACATCACATTTTTTCACAGAAAACAGTGCCTACCTGTGGATTTTGGCCTCTAGCTCAGCCAGCACCTGGGGAAACCTAGCAAACCAGCACATTTCTGAAAACTAGACATCTAGGGGAATCCAAGATGGGGTGACTTGTGGGGCTCTGACCAGGTTCTGTTACCCAGAATCCTTTGCAAACCTCAAAATTTGGCTAAAAAAACACATTTTCCTCACATTTCGGTGACAGAAAGTTCTGGAATCTGAGAGGAGCCACAAATTTCCTTCCACCCAGCGTTCCCCCAAGTCTCCCGATAAAAATGGTACCTCACTTGTGTGGGTAGGCCTAGCGCCCACGAAAGGAAATGGCCCAAAACACAACGTGGACACATCCCATTTTTTTTACAGAAAACAGAGGTGTTTTTTGCAAAGTGCCTACCTGTGGATTTTGGCCTCTAGCTCAGCCGGCACCTGCGGAAACCTAGCAAACCAGCTCATTTCTGAAAACTAGAGACCTAGGGGAATCCAAGATGGGGTGACTTGTGGGGCTCTGACCAAGTTCTGTTACGCAGAATCCTTTACAAACCTCAAAATTTGGCCAACAAAACACTTTTTCCTCTCATTTCGGTGACAGAAAGTTCTGGAATCTGAGAGGAGCCACAAATTTACTTCCACCCAGCATTCCCCCAAGTCAACCGATAAAAATGGTACCTCACTTGTGTGGGTAGGCCTAGCGCCCACAAATGGAAATGGCCCAAAACACAACGTGGACACATCCCATTTTTTTTTACAGAAAACAGAGTTGTTTTTTTCCAAAGTGCCTACCAGTAAATTTTGGCCCCTAGCTCATCCGGCACCTAGGGAAACCTACCAAACCTGTGCATTTTTGAAAACTAGAGACCTAGGGGAATCCAAGATGGGGTGACTTGTGGGGCTCTGACCAGGTTCTGTTATCCAGAATCCTTTGCAAACCTCAAAATGTGGCTAAAAAATCACATTTTCCTCATATTTCGATGACAGAAAATTCTGGAATCTGAGAGGAGCCACAAATGTCCTTCCACCCAGCGTTTCCCCAAGTCTCCCGATAAAAATGATTCCTCACTTGTGTGTGTAGGCCTAGCGCCAGCGACAGGAAATGCCCCAAAACACAACGTGGACACATCCCATTTTTTGGCAGAAAACAGAGGTGTTTTTTGCAAAGTGCCTACCTGTAGATTTTGGCCTCTAGCTCAGCCGGCACCTAGGGAAACCTACCAAACCTGTGCATTTATGAAAACTAGAGACCTAGGGGAATCCAAGATGAGGTGACTTGTGGGGCTCTGACCAGGATCTGTTACCCAGAATCCTTTACACACCTCAAAATTTGGCTAAAAAAAAATATTTTCCTCACATTTTGGTGACAGAAAGTTCTGGAATCTGAGAGGAGCCACAAATTTCCTTCCACCCAGCGTTCCCCCAAGTTTCCCGATAAAAATGGTACCTCACTTGTGTGGGTAGGCCTAGCGCCCACAAAAGGAAATGGCCGAAAACACAACATTGACACATCACATTTTTTCACAGAAAACAGTGCCTACCTGTGGATTTTGGCCTCTAGCTCAGCCAGGACCTGGGGAAACCTAGCAAACCAGCACATTTCTGAAAACTAGACATCTAGGGGAATCCAAGATGGGGTGACTTGTGGGGCTCTGACCAGGTTCTGTTACCCAGAATCCTTTGCAAACCTCAAAATTTGGCTAAAAAAACACATTTTCCTCACATTTCGGTGATAGAAAGTTCTGGAATCTGAGAGGAGCCACAAATTTCCTTCCACCCAGCGTTCCCCCAAGTCTCCCGATACAAATGGTACCTCACTTGTGTGGGTAGGCCTAGCGCCCACGAAAGGAAATGGCCCAAAACACAACATGGACACATCCCATTTTTTTTACTGAAAACAGAGGTGTTTTTTGCAAAGTGCCTACCTGTAGATTTTGGCCCCTAGGTCAGCTGGCACCTAGGAAAACCTACCAAACCTGTGCATTTTTGAAAATTAGAGACCTAGGGGAATCCAAGATGGGGTGACTTGTGGGGCTCTGACCAGGTTCTGTTTCCCAGAATCCTTTACAAACCTCAAAATTTGGCTAAAAAAACACATTTTCCTCACATTTCGGTGACAGAAAGTTCTGGAATCTGAGAGGAGCCACAAATTTCCTTCCACCCAGCGTTCCCCCAAGTCTCCCGATAAAAATGGTACCTCACTTGTGTGGGTAGGCCTAGCGCCCACAAAAGGAAATGGCCCAAAACACAACATGGACACATCCCATTTTTTCACAGAAAACAGTGCCTACCTGTGGATTTTGGCCTCTAGCTCAGCCAGCACCTGGGGAAACCTAGCAAACCAGCACAATTCTGAAAACTAGACATCTAGGGGAATCCAAGATGAGGTGACTTGTGGGGCTCTGACCAGGTTCTGTTACCCAGAATCCTTTGCAAACCTCAAAATTTGGCCAACAAAACACTTTTTCCTCTCATTTTGGTGACAGAAAGTTCTGGAATCTGAGAGGAGCCACAAATTTCCTTCCACCCAGCATTCCCCCAACTCAACCGATAAAAATGGTACCTCACTTGTGTGGGTAGGCCTAGCGCCCACGAATGGAAATGGCCCAAAACACAACGTGGACACATCCCATTTTTTTTTACAGAAAACAGAGGTGTTTTTTGCAAAGTGCCTACCTGTAGATTTTGGCCCCTAGCTCATCCGGCACCTAGGGAAACCTACCAAACCTGTGCATTTTTGAAAACTAGAGACCTAGGGGAATCCAAGATGGGGTGACTTGTGGGGCTCTGACCAGGTTCTGTTATCCAGAATCCTTTGCAAACCTCAAAATGTGGCTAAAAAATCACATTTTCCTCATATTTCGGTGACAGAAAGTTCTGGAATCTGAGAGGAGCCACAAATTTCCTTCCACCCAGCGTTTCCCCAAGTCTCCCGATAAAAATGATTCCTCACTTGTGTGTGTAGGCCTAGCGCCAGCGACAGGAAATGCCCCAAAACACAACGTGGACACATCCCATTTTTTGGCAGAAAACAGAGGTGTTTTTTGCAAAGTGCCTACCTGTAGATTTTGGCCTCTAGCTCAGCCGGCACCTAGGGAAACCTACCAAACCTGTGCATTTATGAAAACTAGAGACCTAGGGGAATCCAAGATGAGGTGACTTGTGGGGCTCTGACCAGGATCTGTTACCCAGAATCCTTTACAAACCTCAAAATTTGGCTAAAAAAACATATTTTCCTCACATTTTGGTGACAGAAAGTTCTGGAATCTGAGAGGAGCCACACATTTCCTTCCACCCAGCGTTCCCCCAAGTCTCCCGATAAAAATGGTACCTCACTTGTGTGGGTAGGCCTAGCGCCCACAAAAGGAAATGGCCCAAAACACAACATTGACACATCACATTTTTTCACAGAAAACAGTGCCTACCTGTGGATTTTGGCCTCTAGCTCAGCCAGGACCTGGAGAAACCTAGCAAACCAGCACATTTCTGAAAACTAGACATCTAGGGGAATCCAAGATGGGGTGACTTGTGGGGCTCTGACCAGGTTCTGTTACCCAGAATCCTTTGCAAACCTCAAAATTTGGCTAAAAAAACACATTTTCCTCACATTTCGGTGATAGAAAGTTCTGGAATCTGAGAGGAGCCACAAATTTCCTTCTACCCAGCGTTCCCCCAAGTCTCCCGATAAAAATGGTACCTCACTTGTGTGGGTAGGCCTAGCGCCCACGAAAGGAAATGGCCCAAAACACAACATGGACACATCCCATTTTTTTTACTGAAAAAAGAGGTGTTTTTTGCAAAGTGCCTACCTGTAGATTTTGGCCCCTAGGTCAGCTGGCACCTAGGAAAACCTACCAAACCTGTGCATTTTTGAAAATTAGAGACCTAGGGGAATCCAAGATGGGGTGACTTGTGGGGCTCTGACCAGGTTCTGTTTCCCAGAATCCTTTCCAAACCTCAAAATTTGGCTAAAAAAACACATTTTCCTCACATTTCGGTGACAGAAAGTTCTGGAATCTGAGAGGAGCCACAAATTTCCTTCCACCCAGCGTTCCCCCAAGTCTCCCGATAAAAATGGTACCTCACTTGTGTGGGTAGGCCTAGCGCCCACAAAAGGAAATGGCCCAAAACACAACATGGACACATCCCATTTTTTCACAGAAAACAGTGCCTACCTGTGGATTTTGGCCTCTAGCTCAGCCAGCACCTGGGGAAACCTAGCAAACCAGCACATTTCTGAAAACTAGACATCTAGGGGAATCCAAGATGAGGTGACTTGTGGGGCTCTGACCAGGTTCTGTTACCCAGAATCCTTTGCAAACCTCAAAATTCGGCTAAAAAAACACATTTTCCTCATATTTCGGTGATAGAAAGTTCTGGAATCTGAGAGGAGCCACAAATTTCCTTCTACCCAGCGTTCCCCCAAGTCTCCCGATAAAAATGGTACCTCACTTGTGTGGGTAGGCCTAGCGCCCACGAAAGGAAATGGCCCAAAACACAACATGGACACATCCCATTGTTTTTTACAGAAAACAGAGGTGTTTTTTGCAAAGTGCCTACCTGTAGATTTTGGCCCCTAGGTCAGCCGACACCTAGGGAAACCTACCAAACCTGTGAATTTTTGAAAATTAGAGACCTAGGGGAATCCAAGATGGGGTGACTTGTGGGGCTCTGACCAGGTTCTGTTTCCCAGAATCCTTTGCAAACCTCAAAATTTGGCTAAAAAAACACATTTTCCTCACATTTCGGTGACAGAAAGTTCTGGAATCTGAGAGGAGCCACAAATTTCCTTCCACCCAGCGTTCCCCCAAGTCTCCCAATAAAAATGGTACCTCACTTGTGTGGGTAGGCCTAGCGCCCACGAAAGGAAATGGCCCAAAACACAACGTGGACACATCCCATTTTTTTTACAGAAAACAGAGGTGTTTTTTGCAAAGTGCCTACCTGTGGATTTTGGCCTCTAGCCCAGCCGGCACCTGCGGAAACCTAGCAAACCAGCTCATTTCTGAAAACTAGAGACCTAGGGGAATCCAAGATGGGGTGACTTGTGGGGCTCTGACCAGGTTCTGTTACCCAGAATCCTTTGCAAACCTCAAAATTTGGCCAACAAAACACTTTTTTATTCTCATTTCGGTGACAGAAAGTTCTGGAATCTGAGAGGAGCCACAAATTTCCTTCCACCCAGCATTCCCCCAAGTCTCCCGATACAAATGGTACCTCACTTGTGTGGGTAGGCCTAGCGCCCACGAATGGAAATGGCCCAAAACACAACGTGGACACATCCCATTTTTTTTTAACAGAAAACAGAGGTGTTTTTTGCAAAGTGCCTACCAGTAGATTTTGGCACCTAGCTCATCCGGCACCTAGGGAAACCTACCAAACCTGTGCATTTTTGAAAACTAGAGACCTAGGGGAATCCAAGATGGGGTGACTTGTGGGGCTCTGACCAGGTTCTGTTATCCAGAATCCTTTGCAAACCTCAAAATGTGGCTAAAAAATCACATTTTCCTCATATTTCGGTGACAGAAAGTTCTGGAATCTGAGAGGAGCCACAAATTTCCTTCCACCCAGCGTTTCCCCAAGTCTCCCGATAAAAATGATTCCTCACTTGTGTGTGTAGGCCTAGCGCCAGCGACAGGAAATGCCCCAAAACACAACGTGGACACATCCCATTTTTTGGCAGAAAACAGAGGTGTTTTTTGCAAAGTGCCTACCTGTAGATTTTGGCCTCTAGCTCAGCCGGCACCTAGGGAAACCTACCAAACCTGTGCATTTATGAAAACTAGAGACCTAGGGGAATCCAAGATGAGGTGACTTGTGGGGCTCTGACCAGGATCTGTTACCCAGAATCCTTTACAAACCTCAAAATTTGGCTAAAAAAACATATTTTCCTCACATTTTGGTGACAGAAAGTTCTGGAATCTGAGAGGAGCCACACATTTCCTTCCACCCAGCGTTCCCCCAAGTCTCCCGATAAAAATGGTACCTCACTTGTGTGGGTAGGCCTAGCGCCCACAAAAGGAAATGGCCCAAAACACAACATTTACACATCACATTTTTTCACAGAAAACAATGCCTACCTGTGGATTTTGGCCTCTAGCTCAGCCAGGACCTGGGGAAACCTAGCAAACCAGCACATTTCTGAAAACTAGACATCTAGGGGAATCCAAGATGGGGTGACTTGTGGGGCTCTGACCAGGTTCTGTTTCCCAGAATCCTTTACAAACCTCAAAATTTGGCTAAAAAAACACATTTTCCTCACATTTCGGTGACAGAAAGTTCTGGAATCTGAGAGGAGCCACAAATTTCCTTCCACCCAGCGTTCCCCCAAGTCTCCCGATAAAAATGGTACCTCACTTGTGTGGGTAGGCCTAGCGCCCACAAAAGGAAATGGCCCAAAACACAACATGGACACATCCCATTTTTTCACAGAAAACAGTGCCTACCTGTGGATTTTGGCCTCTAGCTCAGCCAGCACCTGGGGAAAACCTAGCAAACCAGCACATTTCTGAAAACTAGACATCTAGGGGAATCCAAGATGAGGTGACTTGTGGGGCTCTGACCAGGTTCTGTTACCCAGAATCCTTTGCAAACCTCAAAATTCGGCTAAAAAAACACATTTTCCTCATATTTCGGTGATAGAAAGTTCTGGAATCTGAGAGGAGCCACAAATTTCCTTCTACCCAGCGTTCCCCCAAGTCTCCCGATAAAAATGGTACCTCACTTGTGTGGGTAGGCCTAGCGCCCACGAAAGGAAATGGCCCAAAACACAACATGGACACATCCCATTGTTTTTTACAGAAAACAGAGGTGTTTTTTGCAAAGTGCCTACCTGTAGATTTTGGCCCCTAGGTCAGCCGACACCTAGGGAAACCTACCAAACCTGTGAATTTTTGAAAATTAGAGACCTAGGGGAATCCAAGATGGGGTGACTTGTGGGGCTCTGACCAGGTTCTGTTTCCCAGAATCCTTTGCAAACCTCAAAATTTGGCTAAAAAAACACATTTTCCTCACATTTCGGTGACAGAAAGTTCTGGAATCTGAGAGGAGCCACAAATTTCCTTCCACCCAGCGTTCCCCCAAGTCTCCCAATAAAAATGGTACCTCACTTGTGTGGGTAGGCCTAGCGCCCACGAAAGGAAATGGCCCAAAACACAACGTGGACACATCCCATTTTTTTTACAGAAAACAGAGGTGTTTTTTGCAAAGTGCCTACCTGTGGATTTTGGCCTCTAGCCCAGCCGGCACCTGCGGAAACCTAGCAAACCAGCTCATTTCTGAAAACTAGAGACCTAGGGGAATCCAAGATGGGGTGACTTGTGGGGCTCTGACCAGGTTCTGTTACCCAGAATCCTTTGCAAACCTCAAAATTTGGCCAACAAAACACTTTTTCCTCTCATTTCGGTGACAGAAAGTTCTGGAATCTGAGAGGAGCCACAAATTTCCTTCCACCCAGCATTCCCCCAAGTCTCCCGATACAAATGGTACCTCACTTGTGTGGGTAGGCCTAGCGCCCACGAATGGAAATGGCCCAAAACACAACGTGGACACATCCCATTTTTTTTTAACAGAAAACAGAGGTGTTTTTTGCAAAGTGCCTACCAGTAGATTTTGGCACCTAGCTCATCCGGCACCTAGGGAAACCTACCAAACCTGTGCATTTTTGAAAACTAGAGACCTAGGGGAATCCAAGATGGGGTGACTTGTGGGGCTCTGACCAGGTTCTGTTATCCAGAATCCTTTGCAAACCTCAAAATGTGGCTAAAAAATCACATTTTCCTCATATTTCGGTGACAGAAAGTTCTGGAATCTGAGAGGAGCCACAAATTTCCTTCCACCCAGCGTTTCCCCAAGTCTCCCGATAAAAATGATTCCTCACTTGTGTGTGTAGGCCTAGCGCCAGCGACAGGAAATGCCCCAAAACACAACGTGGACACATCCCATTTTTTGGCAGAAAACAGAGGTGTTTTTTGCAAAGTGCCTACCTGTAGATTTTGGCCTCTAGCTCAGCCGGCACCTAGGGAAACCTACCAAACCTGTGCATTTATGAAAACTAGAGACCTAGGGGAATCCAAGATGAGGTGACTTGTGGGGCTCTGACCAGGATCTGTTACCCAGAATCCTTTACAAACCTCAAAATTTGGCTAAAAAAACATATTTTCCTCACATTTTGGTGACAGAAAGTTCTGGAATCTGAGAGGAGCCACACATTTCCTTCCACCCAGCGTTCCCCCAAGTCTCCCGATAAAAATGGTACCTCACTTGTGTGGGTAGGCCTAGCGCCCACAAAAGGAAATGGCCCAAAACACAACATTTACACATCACATTTTTTCACAGAAAACAATGCCTACCTGTGGATTTTGGCCTCTAGCTCAGCCAGGACCTGGGGAAACCTAGCAAACCAGCACATTTCTGAAAACTAGACATCTAGGGGAATCCAAGATGGGGTGACTTGTGGGGCTCTGACCAGGTTCTGTTTCCCAGAATCCTTTACAAACCTCAAAATTTGGCTAAAAAAACACATTTTCCTCACATTTCGGTGACAGAAAGTTCTGGAATCTGAGAGGAGCCACAAATTTCCTTCCACCCAGCGTTCCCCCAAGTCTCCCGATAAAAATGGTACCTCACTTGTGTGGGTAGGCCTAGCGCCCACAAAAGGAAATGGCCCAAAACACAACATGGACACATCCCATTTTTTCACAGAAAACAGTGCCTACCTGTGGATTTTGGCCTCTAGCTCAGCCAGCACCTGGGGAAACCTAGCAAACCAGCACATTTCTGAAAACTAGACATCTAGGGGAATCCAAGATGAGGTGACTTGTGGGGCTCTGACCAGGTTCTGTTACCCAGAATCCTTTGCAAACCTCAAAATTCGGCTAAAAAAACACATTTTCCTCATATTTCGGTGATAGAAAGTTCTGGAATCTGAGAGGAGCCACAAATTTCCTTCTACCCAGCGTTCCCCCAAGTCTCCCGATAAAAATGGTACCTCACTTGTGTGGGTAGGCCTAGCGCCCACGAAAGGAAATGGCCCAAAACACAACATGGACACATCCCATTGTTTTTTACAGAAAACAGAGGTGTTTTTTGCAAAGTGCCTACCTGTAGATTTTGGCCCCTAGGTCAGCCGACACCTAGGGAAACCTACCAAACCTGTGAATTTTTGAAAATTAGAGACCTAGGGGAATCCAAGATGGGGTGACTTGTGGGGCTCTGACCAGGTTCTGTTTCCCAGAATCCTTTGCAAACCTCAAAATTTGGCTAAAAAAACACATTTTCCTCACATTTCGGTGACAGAAAGTTCTGGAATCTGAGAGGAGCCACAAATTTCCTTCCACCCAGCGTTCCCCCAAGTCTCCCAATAAAAATGGTACCTCACTTGTGTGGGTAGGCCTAGCGCCCACGAAAGGAAATGGCCCAAAACACAACGTGGACACATCCCATTTTTTTTACAGAAAACAGAGGTGTTTTTTGCAAAGTGCCTACCTGTGGATTTTGGCCTCTAGCCCAGCCGGCACCTGCGGAAACCTAGCAAACCAGCTCATTTCTGAAAACTAGAGACCTAGGGGAATCCAAGATGGGGTGACTTGTGGGGCTCTGACCAGGTTCTGTTACCCAGAATCCTTTGCAAACCTCAAAATTTGGCCAACAAAACACTTTTTCCTCTCATTTCGGTGACAGAAAGTTCTGGAATCTGAGAGGAGCCACAAATTTCCTTCCACCCAGCATTCCCCCAAGTCTCCCGATACAAATGGTACCTCACTTGTGTGGGTAGGCCTAGCGCCCACGAATGGAAATGGCCCAAAACACAACGTGGACACATCCCATTTTTTTTTAACAGAAAACAGAGGTGTTTTTTGCAAAGTGCCTACCAGTAGATTTTGGCACCTAGCTCATCCGGCACCTAGGGAAACCTACCAAACCTGTGCATTTTTGAAAACTAGAGACCTAGGGGAATCCAAGATGGGGTGACTTGTGGGGCTCTGACCAGGTTCTGTTATCCAGAATCCTTTGCAAACCTCAAAATGTGGCTAAAAAATCACATTTTCCTCATATTTCGGTGACAGAAAGTTCTGGAATCTGAGAGGAGCCACAAATTTCCTTCCACCCAGCGTTTCCCCAAGTCTCCCGATAAAAATGATTCCTCACTTGTGTGTGTAGGCCTAGCGCCAGCGACAGGAAATGCCCCAAAACACAACGTGGACACATCCCATTTTTTGGCAGAAAACAGAGGTGTTTTTTGCAAAGTGCCTACCTGTAGATTTTGGCCTCTAGCTCAGCCGGCACCTAGGGAAACCTACCAAACCTGTGCATTTATGAAAACTAGAGACCTAGGGGAATCCAAGATTAGGTGACTTGTGGGGCTCTGACCAGGATCTGTTACCCAGAATCCTTTACAAACCTCAAAATTTGGCTAAAAAAACATATTTTCCTCACATTTTGGTGACAGAAAGTTCTGGAATCTGAGAGGAGCCACACATTTCCTTCCACCCAGCGTTCCCCCAAGTCTCCCGATAAAAATGGTACCTCACTTGTGTGGGTAGGCCTAGCGCCCACAAAAGGAAATGGCCCAAAACATAACATTGACACATCACATTTTTTCACAGAAAACAGTGCCTACCTGTGGATTTTGGCCTCTAGCTCAGCCAGGACCTGGAGAAACCTAGCAAACCAGCACATTTCTGAAAACTAGACATCTAGGGGAATCCAAGATGGGGTGACTTGTGGGGCTCTGACCAGGTTCTGTTATCCAGAATCCTTTGCAAACCTCAAAATTTGGCTAAAAAAACACATTTTCCTCACATTTCGGTGATAGAAAGTTCTGGAATCTGAGAGGAGCCACAAATTTCCTTCCACCCAGCGTTCCCCCAAGTCTCCCGATAAAAATGGTACCTCACTTGTGTGGGTAGGCCTAGCGCCCACAAAAGGAAATGGCCCAAAACACAACATGGACACATCCCATTTTTTCACAGAAAACAGTGCCTACCTGTGGATTTTGGCCTCTAGCTCAGCCAGCACCTGGGGAAACCTAGCAAACCAGCACAATTCTGAAAACTAGACATCTAGGGGAATCCAAGATGGGGTGACTTGTGGGGCTCTGACCAGGTTCTGTTACCCAGAATCCTTTGCAAACCTCAAAATTTGGCCAACAAAACACTTTTTTATTCTCATTTCGGTGACAGAAAGTTCTGGAATCTGAGAGGAGCCACAAATTTCCTTCCACCCAGCATTCCCCCAAGTCTCCCGATACAAATGGTACCTCACTTGTGTGGGTAGGCCTAGCGCCCACGAATGGAAATGGCCCAAAACACAACGTGGACACATCCCATTTTTTTTTAACAGAAAACAGAGGTGTTTTTTGCAAAGTGCCTACCAGTAGATTTTGGCACCTAGCTCATCCGGCACCTAGGGAAACCTACCAAACCTGTGCATTTTTGAAAACTAGAGACCTAGGGGAATCCAAGATGGGGTGACTTGTGGGGCTCTGACCAGGTTCTGTTATCCAGAATCCTTTGCAAACCTCAAAATGTGGCTAAAAAATCACATTTTCCTCATATTTCGGTGACAGAAAGTTCTGGAATCTGAGAGGAGCCACAAATTTCCTTCCACCCAGCGTTTCCCCAAGTCTCCCGATAAAAATGATTCCTCACTTGTGTGTGTAGGCCTAGCGCCAGCGACAGGAAATGCCCCAAAACACAACGTGGACACATCCCATTTTTTGGCAGAAAACAGAGGTGTTTTTTGCAAAGTGCCTACCTGTAGATTTTGGCCTCTAGCTCAGCCGGCACCTAGGGAAACCTACCAAACCTGTGCATTTATGAAAACTAGAGACCTAGGGGAATCCAAGATGAGGTGACTTGTGGGGCTCTGACCAGGATCTGTTACCCAGAATCCTTTACAAACCTCAAAATTTGGCTAAAAAAACATATTTTCCTCACATTTTGGTGACAGAAAGTTCTGGAATCTGAGAGGAGCCACACATTTCCTTCCACCCAGCGTTCCCCCAAGTCTCCCGATAAAAATGGTACCTCACTTGTGTGGGTAGGCCTAGCGCCCACAAAAGGAAATGGCCCAAAACACAACATTTACACATCACATTTTTTCACAGAAAACAATGCCTACCTGTGGATTTTGGCCTCTAGCTCAGCCAGGACCTGGGGAAACCTAGCAAACCAGCACATTTCTGAAAACTAGACATCTAGGGGAATCCAAGATGGGGTGACTTGTGGGGCTCTGACCAGGTTCTGTTTCCCAGAATCCTTTACAAACCTCAAAATTTGGCTAAAAAAACACATTTTCCTCACATTTCGGTGACAGAAAGTTCTGGAATCTGAGAGGAGCCACAAATTTCCTTCCACCCAGCGTTCCCCCAAGTCTCCCGATAAAAATGGTACCTCACTTGTGTGGGTAGGCCTAGCGCCCACAAAAGGAAATGGCCCAAAACACAACATGGACACATCCCATTTTTTCACAGAAAACAGTGCCTACCTGTGGATTTTGGCCTCTAGCTCAGCCAGCACCTGGGGAAAACCTAGCAAACCAGCACATTTCTGAAAACTAGACATCTAGGGGAATCCAAGATGAGGTGACTTGTGGGGCTCTGACCAGGTTCTGTTACCCAGAATCCTTTGCAAACCTCAAAATTCGGCTAAAAAAACACATTTTCCTCATATTTCGGTGATAGAAAGTTCTGGAATCTGAGAGGAGCCACAAATTTCCTTCTACCCAGCGTTCCCCCAAGTCTCCCGATAAAAATGGTACCTCACTTGTGTGGGTAGGCCTAGCGCCCACGAAAGGAAATGGCCCAAAACACAACATGGACACATCCCATTGTTTTTTACAGAAAACAGAGGTGTTTTTTGCAAAGTGCCTACCTGTAGATTTTGGCCCCTAGGTCAGCCGACACCTAGGGAAACCTACCAAACCTGTGAATTTTTGAAAATTAGAGACCTAGGGGAATCCAAGATGGGGTGACTTGTGGGGCTCTGACCAGGTTCTGTTTCCCAGAATCCTTTGCAAACCTCAAAATTTGGCTAAAAAAACACATTTTCCTCACATTTCGGTGACAGAAAGTTCTGGAATCTGAGAGGAGCCACAAATTTCCTTCCACCCAGCGTTCCCCCAAGTCTCCCAATAAAAATGGTACCTCACTTGTGTGGGTAGGCCTAGCGCCCACGAAAGGAAATGGCCCAAAACACAACGTGGACACATCCCATTTTTTTTACAGAAAACAGAGGTGTTTTTTGCAAAGTGCCTACCTGTGGATTTTGGCCTCTAGCCCAGCCGGCACCTGCGGAAACCTAGCAAACCAGCTCATTTCTGAAAACTAGAGACCTAGGGGAATCCAAGATGGGGTGACTTGTGGGGCTCTGACCAGGTTCTGTTACCCAGAATCCTTTGCAAACCTCAAAATTTGGCCAACAAAACACTTTTTCCTCTCATTTCGGTGACAGAAAGTTCTGGAATCTGAGAGGAGCCACAAATTTCCTTCCACCCAGCATTCCCCCAAGTCTCCCGATACAAATGGTACCTCACTTGTGTGGGTAGGCCTAGCGCCCACGAATGGAAATGGCCCAAAACACAACGTGGACACATCCCATTTTTTTTTAACAGAAAACAGAGGTGTTTTTTGCAAAGTGCCTACCAGTAGATTTTGGCACCTAGCTCATCCGGCACCTAGGGAAACCTACCAAACCTGTGCATTTTTGAAAACTAGAGACCTAGGGGAATCCAAGATGGGGTGACTTGTGGGGCTCTGACCAGGTTCTGTTATCCAGAATCCTTTGCAAACCTCAAAATGTGGCTAAAAAATCACATTTTCCTCATATTTCGGTGACAGAAAGTTCTGGAATCTGAGAGGAGCCACAAATTTCCTTCCACCCAGCGTTTCCCCAAGTCTCCCGATAAAAATGATTCCTCACTTGTGTGTGTAGGCCTAGCGCCAGCGACAGGAAATGCCCCAAAACACAACGTGGACACATCCCATTTTTTGGCAGAAAACAGAGGTGTTTTTTGCAAAGTGCCTACCTGTAGATTTTGGCCTCTAGCTCAGCCGGCACCTAGGGAAACCTACCAAACCTGTGCATTTATGAAAACTAGAGACCTAGGGGAATCCAAGATGAGGTGACTTGTGGGGCTCTGACCAGGATCTGTTACCCAGAATCCTTTACAAACCTCAAAATTTGGCTAAAAAAACATATTTTCCTCACATTTTGGTGACAGAAAGTTCTGGAATCTGAGAGGAGCCACACATTTCCTTCCACCCAGCGTTCCCCCAAGTCTCCCGATAAAAATGGTACCTCACTTGTGTGGGTAGGCCTAGCGCCCACAAAAGGAAATGGCCCAAAACACAACATTTACACATCACATTTTTTCACAGAAAACAATGCCTACCTGTGGATTTTGGCCTCTAGCTCAGCCAGGACCTGGGGAAACCTAGCAAACCAGCACATTTCTGAAAACTAGACATCTAGGGGAATCCAAGATGGGGTGACTTGTGGGGCTCTGACCAGGTTCTGTTTCCCAGAATCCTTTACAAACCTCAAAATTTGGCTAAAAAAACACATTTTCCTCACATTTCGGTGACAGAAAGTTCTGGAATCTGAGAGGAGCCACAAATTTCCTTCCACCCAGCGTTCCCCCAAGTCTCCCGATAAAAATGGTACCTCACTTGTGTGGGTAGGCCTAGCGCCCACAAAAGGAAATGGCCCAAAACACAACATGGACACATCCCATTTTTTCACAGAAAACAGTGCCTACCTGTGGATTTTGGCCTCTAGCTCAGCCAGCACCTGGGGAAACCTAGCAAACCAGCACATTTCTGAAAACTAGACATCTAGGGGAATCCAAGATGAGGTGACTTGTGGGGCTCTGACCAGGTTCTGTTACCCAGAATCCTTTGCAAACCTCAAAATTCGGCTAAAAAAACACATTTTCCTCATATTTCGGTGATAGAAAGTTCTGGAATCTGAGAGGAGCCACAAATTTCCTTCTACCCAGCGTTCCCCCAAGTCTCCCGATAAAAATGGTACCTCACTTGTGTGGGTAGGCCTAGCGCCCACGAAAGGAAATGGCCCAAAACACAACATGGACACATCCCATTGTTTTTTACAGAAAACAGAGGTGTTTTTTGCAAAGTGCCTACCTGTAGATTTTGGCCCCTAGGTCAGCCGACACCTAGGGAAACCTACCAAACCTGTGAATTTTTGAAAATTAGAGACCTAGGGGAATCCAAGATGGGGTGACTTGTGGGGCTCTGACCAGGTTCTGTTTCCCAGAATCCTTTGCAAACCTCAAAATTTGGCTAAAAAAACACATTTTCCTCACATTTCGGTGACAGAAAGTTCTGGAATCTGAGAGGAGCCACAAATTTCCTTCCACCCAGCGTTCCCCCAAGTCTCCCAATAAAAATGGTACCTCACTTGTGTGGGTAGGCCTAGCGCCCACGAAAGGAAATGGCCCAAAACACAACGTGGACACATCCCATTTTTTTTACAGAAAACAGAGGTGTTTTTTGCAAAGTGCCTACCTGTGGATTTTGGCCTCTAGCCCAGCCGGCACCTGCGGAAACCTAGCAAACCAGCTCATTTCTGAAAACTAGAGACCTAGGGGAATCCAAGATGGGGTGACTTGTGGGGCTCTGACCAGGTTCTGTTACCCAGAATCCTTTGCAAACCTCAAAATTTGGCCAACAAAACACTTTTTCCTCTCATTTCGGTGACAGAAAGTTCTGGAATCTGAGAGGAGCCACAAATTTCCTTCCACCCAGCATTCCCCCAAGTCTCCCGATACAAATGGTACCTCACTTGTGTGGGTAGGCCTAGCGCCCACGAATGGAAATGGCCCAAAACACAACGTGGACACATCCCATTTTTTTTTAACAGAAAACAGAGGTGTTTTTTGCAAAGTGCCTACCAGTAGATTTTGGCACCTAGCTCATCCGGCACCTAGGGAAACCTACCAAACCTGTGCATTTTTGAAAACTAGAGACCTAGGGGAATCCAAGATGGGGTGACTTGTGGGGCTCTGACCAGGTTCTGTTATCCAGAATCCTTTGCAAACCTCAAAATGTGGCTAAAAAATCACATTTTCCTCATATTTCGGTGACAGAAAGTTCTGGAATCTGAGAGGAGCCACAAATTTCCTTCCACCCAGCGTTTCCCCAAGTCTCCCGATAAAAATGATTCCTCACTTGTGTGTGTAGGCCTAGCGCCAGCGACAGGAAATGCCCCAAAACACAACGTGGACACATCCCATTTTTTGGCAGAAAACAGAGGTGTTTTTTGCAAAGTGCCTACCTGTAGATTTTGGCCTCTAGCTCAGCCGGCACCTAGGGAAACCTACCAAACCTGTGCATTTATGAAAACTAGAGACCTAGGGGAATCCAAGATTAGGTGACTTGTGGGGCTCTGACCAGGATCTGTTACCCAGAATCCTTTACAAACCTCAAAATTTGGCTAAAAAAACATATTTTCCTCACATTTTGGTGACAGAAAGTTCTGGAATCTGAGAGGAGCCACACATTTCCTTCCACCCAGCGTTCCCCCAAGTCTCCCGATAAAAATGGTACCTCACTTGTGTGGGTAGGCCTAGCGCCCACAAAAGGAAATGGCCCAAAACATAACATTGACACATCACATTTTTTCACAGAAAACAGTGCCTACCTGTGGATTTTGGCCTCTAGCTCAGCCAGGACCTGGAGAAACCTAGCAAACCAGCACATTTCTGAAAACTAGACATCTAGGGGAATCCAAGATGGGGTGACTTGTGGGGCTCTGACCAGGTTCTGTTATCCAGAATCCTTTGCAAACCTCAAAATTTGGCTAAAAAAACACATTTTCCTCACATTTCGGTGATAGAAAGTTCTGGAATCTGAGAGGAGCCACAAATTTCCTTCCACCCAGCGTTCCCCCAAGTCTCCCGATAAAAATGGTACCTCACTTGTGTGGGTAGGCCTAGCGCCCACGAAAGGAAATGGCCCAAAACACAACATGGACACATCCCATTTTTTTTACTGAAAAAAGAGGTGTTTTTTGCAAAGTGCCTACCTGTAGATTTTGGCCCCTAGGTCAGCTGGCACCTAGGAAAACCTACCAAACCTGTGCATTTTTGAAAATTAGAGACCTAGGGGAATCCAAGATGGGGTGACTTGTGGGGCTCTGACCAGGTTCTGTTTCCCAGAATCCTTTCCAAACCTCAAAATTTGGCTAAAAAAACACATTTTCCTCACATTTCGGTGACAGAAAGTTCTGGAATCTGAGAGGAGCCACAAATTTCCTTCCACCCAGCGTTCCCCCAAGTCTCCCGATAAAAATGGTACCTCACTTGTGTGGGTAGGCCTAGCGCCCACAAAAGGAAATGGCCCAAAACACAACATGGACACATCCCATTTTTTCACAGAAAACAGTGCCTACCTGTGGATTTTGGCCTCTAGCTCAGCCAGCACCTGGGGAAACCTAGCAAACCAGCACATTTCTGAAAACTAGACATCTAGGGGAATCCAAGATGAGGTGACTTGTGGGGCTCTGACCAGGTTCTGTTACCCAGAATCCTTTGCAAACCTCAAAATTCGGCTAAAAAAACACATTTTCCTCATATTTCGGTGATAGAAAGTTCTGGAATCTGAGAGGAGCCACAAATTTCCTTCTACCCAGCGTTCCCCCAAGTCTCCCGATAAAAATGGTACCTCACTTGTGTGGGTAGGCCTAGCGCCCACGAAAGGAAATGGCCCAAAACACAACATGGACACATCCCATTGTTTTTTACAGAAAACAGAGGTGTTTTTTGCAAAGTGCCTACCTGTAGATTTTGGCCCCTAGGTCAGCCGACACCTAGGGAAACCTACCAAACCTGTGAATTTTTTAAAATTAGAGACCTAGGGGAATCCAAGATGGGGTGACTTGTGGGGCTCTGACCAGGTTCTGTTTCCCAGAATCCTTTGCAAACCTCAAAATTTGGCTAAAAAAACACATTTTCCTCACATTTCGGTGACAGAAAGTTCTGGAATCTGAGAGGAGCCACAAATTTCCTTCCACCCAGCATTCCCCCAAGTCTCCCGATACAAATGGTACCTCACTTGTGTGGGTAGGCCTAGCGCCCACGAATGGAAATGGCCCAAAACACAACGTGGACACATCCCATTTTTTTTTAACAGAAAACAGAGGTGTTTTTTGCAAAGTGCCTACCAGTAGATTTTGGCACCTAGCTCATCCGGCACCTAGGGAAACCTACCAAACCTGTGCATTTTTGAAAACTAGAGACCTAGGGGAATCCAAGATGGGGTGACTTGTGGGGCTCTGACCAGGTTCTGTTATCCAGAATCCTTTGCAAACCTCAAAATGTGGCTAAAAAATCACATTTTCCTCATATTTCGGTGACAGAAAGTTCTGGAATCTGAGAGGAGCCACAAATTTCCTTCCACCCAGCGTTTCCCCAAGTCTCCCGATAAAAATGATTCCTCACTTGTGTGTGTAGGCCTAGCGCCAGCGCCAGGAAATGCCCCAAAACACAACGTGGACACATCCCATTTTTTGGCAGAAAACAGAGGTGTTTTTTGCAAAGTGCCTACCTGTAGATTTTGGCCTCTAGCTCAGCGGGCACCTAGGGAAACCTACCAAACCTGTGCATTTATGAAAACTAGATACCTAGGGGAATCCAAGATGAGGTGACTTGTGGGGCTCTGACCAGGATCTGTTACCCAGAATCCTTTACAAACCTCAAACTTTGGCTAAAAAAATATATTTTCCTCACATTTCGGTGACAGAAAGTTCTGGAATCTGAGAGGAGACACAAATTTCCTTCCACCCAGCGTTCCCCCAAGTCTCCCGATAAAAATGGTACCTCAATTGTGTGGGTACGCCTAGCGCCCACGAAAGGAAATGGCCCAAATCACAACATGGACACATCCCATTTTTTTTACAGAAAACAGAGGTGTTTTTTGCAAAGTGCCTACCTGTAGATTTTGGCCCCTAGGTCAGCCGGCACCTAGGGAAACCTACCAAACCTGTGCATTTTTGAAAATTAGAGACCTAGGGGAATCCAAGATGGGGTGACTTGTGGGGCTCTGACCAGGTTCTGTTTCCCAGAATCCTTTGCAAACCTCAAAATTTGGCTAAAAAAACACATTTTCCTCACATTTCGGTGACAGAAAGTTCTGGAATCTGAGAGGAGCCACAAATTTCCTTCCACCCAGCGTTCCCCCAAGTCTCCCGATAAAAATGGTACCTCACTTGTGTGGGTAGGCCTAGCGCCCACAAAAGGAAATGGCCCAAAACACAACATGGACACATCCCATTTTTTCACAGAAAACAGTGCCTACCTGTGGATTTTGGCCTCTAGCTCAGCCAGCACCTGGGGAAACCTAGCAAACCAGCACATTTCTGAAAACTAGACATCTAGGGGAATCCAAGATGGGGTGACTTGTGGGGCTCTGACCAGGTTCTGTTACCCAGAATCCTTTGCAAACCTCAAAATTTGGCTAAAAAAACACATTTTCCTCACATTTCGGTGATAGAAAGTTCTGGAATCTGAGAGGAGCCACAAATTTCCTTCCACCCAGCGTTCCCCCAAGTCTCCCGATAAAAATGGTACCTCAATTGTGTGGGTACGCCTAGCGCCCACGAAAGGAAATGGCCCAAATCACAACATGGACACATCCCATTTTTTTTACAGAAAACAGAGGTGTTTTTTGCAAAGTGCCTACCTGTAGATTTTGGCCCCTAGGTCAGCCGGCACCTAGGGAAACCTACCAAACCTGTGCATTTTTGAAAATTAGAGACCTAGGGGAATCCAAGATGGGGTGACTTGTGGGGCTCTGACCAGGTTCTGTTTCCCAGAATCCTTTGCAAACCTCAAAATTTGGCTAAAAAAACACATTTTCCTCACATTTCGGTGACAGAAAGTTCTGGAATCTGAGAGGAGCCACAAATTTCCTTCCACCCAGCGTTCCCCCAAGTCTCCCGATAAAAATGGTACCTCACTTGTGTGGGTAGGCCTAGCGCCCACGAAAGGAAATGGCCCAAAACACAACGTGGACACATCCCATTTTTTTTACAGAAAACAGAGGTGTTTTTTGCAAAGTGCCTACCTGTGGATTTTGGCCTCTAGCTCAGCCGGCACCTGCGGAAACGTAGCAAACCAGCTCATTTCTGAAAACTAGAGACCTAGGGGAATCCAAGATGGGGTGACTTGTGGGGCTCTGACCAGGTTCTGTTACCCAGAATCCTTTGCAAACCTCAAAATTTGGCCAACAAAACACTTTTTCCTCTCATTTCGGTGACAGAAAGTTCTGGAATCTGAGAGGAGCCACAAATTTCCTTCCACCCAGCATTCCCCCAAGTCAACCGATAAAAATGGTACCTCACTTGTGTGGGTAGGCCTAGCGCCCACGAATGGAAATGGCCCAAAACACAACGTGGACACATCCCATTTTTTTTTACAGAAAACAGAGGTGTTTTTTGCAAAGTGCCTACCAGTAGATTTTGGCCCCTAGCTCATCCGGCACCTAGGGAAACCTACCAAACCTGTGCATTTTTGAAAACTAGAGACCTAGGGGAATCCAAGATGGGGTGACTTGTGGGGCTCTGACCAGGTTCTGTTATCCAGAATCCTTTGCAAACCTCAAAATGTGGCTAAAAAATCACATTTTCCTCATATTTCGGTGACAGAAAGTTCTGGAATCTGAGAGGAGCCACAAATTTCCTTCCACCCAGCGTTTCCCCAAGTCTCCAGATAAAAATGATTCTTCACTTGTGTGTGTAGGCCTAGCGCCAGCGACAGGAAATGCCCCAAAACACAACGTGGACACATCCCATTTTTTGGCAGAAAACAGAGGTGTTTTTTGCAAAGTGCCTACCTGTAGATTTTGGCCTCTAGCTCAGCCGGCACCTAGGGAAACCTACCAAACCTGTGCATTTATGAAAACTAGAGACCTAGGGGAATCCAAGATGAGGTGACTTGTGGGGCTCTGACCAGGATCTGTTACCCAGAATCCTTTACAAACCTCAAAATTTGGCTAAAAAAACATATTTTCCTCACATTTCGCTGACAGAAAGTTCTGGAATCTGAGAGGAGCCACAAATTTCCTTCCACCCAGCGTTTCCCCAAGTCTCCCGATAAAAATGATTCCTCACTTGTGTGTGTAGGCCTAGCGCCAGCGACAGGAAATGCCCCAAAACACAACGAGGACACATCCCATTTTTTGGCAGAAAACAGAGGTGTTTTTTGCAAAGTGCCTACCTGTAGATTTTGGCCTCTAGCTCAGCCGGCACCTAGGGAAACCTACCAAACCTGTGCATTTATGAAAACTAGAGACCTAGGGGAATCCAAGATGAGGTGACTTGTGGGGCTCTGACCAGGATCTGTTACCCAGAATCCTTTACAAACCTCAAAATTTGGCTAAAAAAACATATTTTCCTCACATTTTGGTGACAGAAAGTTCTGGAATCTGAGAGGAGCCACAAATGTCCTTCCACCCAGCGTTCCCCCAAGTCTCCCGATAAAAATGGTACCTCACTTGTGTGGGTAGGCCTAGCGCCCACAAAAGGAAATGGCCCAAAACACAACATTGACACATCACATTTTTTCACAGAAAACAGTGCCTACCTGTGGATTTTGGCCTCTAGCTCAGCCAGGACCTGGGGAAACCTAGCAAACCAGCACATTTCTGAAAACTAGACATCTAGGGGAATCCAAGATGGGGTGACTTGTGGGGCTCTGACCAGGTTCTGTTACCCAGAATCCTTTGCAAACCTCAAAATTTGGCTAAAAAAACACATTTTCCACACATTTCGGTGATAGAAAGTTCTGGAATCTGAGAGGAGCCACAAATTTCCTTCCACCCAGCGTTCCCCCAAGTCTCCCGATAAAAATGGTACCTCACTTGTGTGGGTAGGCCTAGCGCCCACGAAAGGAAATGGCCCAAAACACAACATGGATACATCCCATTTTTTTTACTGAAAACAGAGGTGTTTTTTGCAAAGTGCCTACCTGTAGATTTTGGCCCCTAGGTCAGCTGGCACCTAGGAAAACCTACCAAACCTGTACATTTTTGAAAATTAGAGACCTAGGGGAATCCAAGATGGGGTGACTTGTGGGGCTCTGACCAGGTTCTGTGTCCCAGAATCCTTTCAAAACCTCAAAATTTGGCTAAAAAAACACATTTTCCTCGCATTCCGGTGACAGAAAGTTCTGGAATCTGAGAGGAGCCACAAATTTCCTTCCACCCAGCGTTCCCCCAAGTCTCCCGATAAAAATGGTACCTCACTTGTGTGGGTAGGCCTAGCGCCCACAAAAGGAAATGGCCCAAAACACAACATGGACACATCCCATTTTTTCACAGAAAACAGTGCCTACCTGTGGATTTTGGCCTCTAGCTCAGCCAGCACCTGGGGAAACCTAGCAAACCAGCACATTTCTGAAAACTAGACATCTAGGGGAATCCAAGATGAGGTGACTTGTGGGGCTCTGACCAGGTTGTGTTACCCAGAATCCTTTGCAAACCTCAAAATTTGGCCAACAAAACACTTTTTCCTCTCATTTCGGTGACAGAAAGTTCTGGAATCTGAGAGGAGCCACAAATTTCCTTCCACCCAGCATTCCCCCAAGTCAACCGATAAAAATGGTACTTCACTTGTGTGGGTAGGCCTAGCGCCCACGAATGGAAATGGCCCAAAACACAACGTGGACACATCCCATTTTTTTTTACAGAAAACAGAGGTGTTTTTTGCAAAGTGCCTACCAGTAGATTTTGGCCCCTAGCTCATCCGGCACCTAGGGAAACCTACCTGTGCATTTTTGAAAACTAGAGACCTAGGGGAATCCAAGATGGGGTGACTTGTGGGGCTCTGACCAGGTTCTGTTATCCAGAATCCTTTGCAAACCTCAAAATGTGGCTAAAAAATCACATTTTCCTCATATTTCGGTGACAGAAAGTTCTGGAATCTGAGAGGAGCCACAAATTTCCTTCCACCCAGCGTTTCCCCAAGTCTCCCGATAAAAATGATTCCTCACTTGTGTGTGTAGGCCTAGCGCCAGCGACAGGAAATGCCCCAAAACACAACGTGGACACATCCCATTTTTTGGCAGAAAACAGAGGTGTTTTTTGCAAAGTGCCTACCTGTAGATTTTGGCCTCTAGCTCAGCCGGCACCTAGGGAAACCTACCAAACCTGTGCATTTATGAAAACTAGAGACCTAGGGGAATCCAAGATGAGGTGACTTGTGGGGCTCTGACCAGGATCTGTTACCCAGAATCCTTTACAAACCTCAAAATTTGGCTAAAAAAACATATTTTCCTCACATTTTGGTGACAGAAAGTTCTGGAATCTGAGAGGAGCCACACATTTCCTTCCACCCAGCGTTCCCCCAAGTCTCCCGATAAAAATGGTACCTCACTTGTGTGGGTAGGCCTAGCGCCCACAAAAGGAAATGGCCCAAAACACAACATTTACACATCACATTTTTTCACAGAAAACAATGCCTACCTGTGGATTTTGGCCTCTAGCTCAGCCAGGACCTGGGGAAACCTAGCAAACCAGCACATTTCTGAAAACTAGACATCTAGGGGAATCCAAGATGGGGTGACTTGTGGGGCTCTGACCAGGTTCTGTTTCCCAGAATCCTTTACAAACCTCAAAATTTGGCTAAAAAAACACATTTTCCTCACATTTCGGTGACAGAAAGTTCTGGAATCTGAGAGGAGCCACAAATTTCCTTCCACCCAGCGTTCCCCCAAGTCTCCCGATAAAAATGGTACCTCACTTGTGTGGGTAGGCCTAGCGCCCACAAAAGGAAATGGCCCAAAACACAACATGGACACATCCCATTTTTTCACAGAAAACAGTGCCTACCTGTGGATTTTGGCCTCTAGCTCAGCCAGCACCTGGGGAAACCTAGCAAACCAGCACAATTCTGAAAACTAGACATCTAGGGGAATCCAAGATGGGGTGACTTGTGGGGCTCTGACCAGGTTCTGTTTCCCAGAATCCTTTACAAACCTCAAAATTTGGCTAAAAAAACACATTTTCCTCATATTTCGGTGACAGAAAGTTCTGGAATCTGAGAGGAGCCACAAATTTCCTTCCACCCAGCGTTCCCCCAAGTCTCCCGATAAAAATGGTACCTCACTTGTGTGGGTAGGCCTAGCGCCCACAAAAGGAAATGGCCCAAAACACAACATGGACACATCCCATTTTTTCACAGAAAACAGTGCCTACCTGTGGATTTTGGCCTCTAGCTCAGCCAGCACCTGGGGAAACCTAGCAAACCAGCACAATTCTGAAAACTAGACATCTAGGGGAATCCAAGATGAGGTGACTTGTGGGGCTCTGACCAGGTTCTGTTACCCAGAATCCTTTGCAAACCTCAAAATTTGGCCAACAAAACACTTTTTCCTCTCATTTTGGTGACAGAAAGTTCTGGAATCTGAGAGGAGCCACAAATTTCCTTCCACCCAGCATTCCCCCAACTCAACCGATAAAAATGGTACCTCACTTGTGTGGGTAGGCCTAGCGCCCACAAAAGGAAATGGCCCAAAACACAACATTGACACATCACATTTTTTCACAGAAAACAATGCCTACCTGTGGATTTTGGCCTCTAGCTCAGCCAGGACCTGGGGAAACCTAGCAAACCAGCACATTTCTGAAAACTAGACATCTAGGGGAATCCAAGATGGGGTGACTTGTGGGGCTCTGACCAGGTTCTGTTTCCCAGAATCCTTTACAAACCTCAAAATTTGGCTAAAAAAACACATTTTCCTCACATTTCGGTGACAGAAAGTTCTGGAATCTGAGAGGAGCCACAAATTTCCTTCCACCCAGCGTTCCCCCAAGTCTCCCGATAAAAATGGTACCTCACTTGTGTGGGTAGGCCTAGCGCCCACAAAAGGAAATGGCCCAAAACACAACATGGACACATCCCATTTTTTCACAGAAAACAGTGCCTACCTGTGGATTTTGGCCTCTAGCTCAGCCAGCACCTGGGGAAACCTAGCAAACCAGCACAATTCTGAAAACTAGACATCTAGGGGAATCCAAGATGGGGTGACTTGTGGGGCTCTGACCAGGTTCTGTTTCCCAGAATCCTTTACAAACCTCAAAATTTGGCTAAAAAAACACATTTTCCTCATATTTCGGTGACAGAAAGTTCTGGAATCTGAGAGGAGCCACAAATTTCCTTCCACCCAGCGTTCCCCCAAGTCTCCCGATAAAAATGGTACCTCACTTGTGTGGGTAGGCCTAGCGCCCACAAAAGGAAATGGCCCAAAACACAACATGGACACATCCCATTTTTTCACAGAAAACAGTGCCTACCTGTGGATTTTGGCCTCTAGCTCAGCCAGCACCTGGGGAAACCTAGCAAACCAGCACAATTCTGAAAACTAGACATCTAGGGGAATCCAAGATGAGGTGACTTGTGGGGCTCTGACCAGGTTCTGTTACCCAGAATCCTTTGCAAACCTCAAAATTTGGCCAACAAAACACTTTTTCCTCTCATTTTGGTGACAGAAAGTTCTGGAATCTGAGAGGAGCCACAAATTTCCTTCCACCCAGCATTCCCCCAACTCAACCGATAAAAATGGTACCTCACTTGTGTGGGTAGGCCTAGCGCCCACGAATGGAAATGGCCCAAAACACAACGTGGACACATCCCATTTTTTTTTACAGAAAACAGAGGTGTTTTTTGCAAAGTGCCTACCAGTAGATTTTGGCCCCTAGCTCATCCGGCACCTAGGGAAACCTACCAAACCTGTGCATTTTTGAAAACTAGAGACCTAGGGGAATCCAAGATGGGGTGACTTGTGGGGCTCTGACCAGGTTCTGTTATCCAGAATCCTTTGCAAACCTCAAACTGTGGCTAAAAAATCACATTTTCCTCATATTTCGGTGACAGAAAGTTCTGGAATCTGAGAGGAGCCACAAATTTCCTTCCACCCAGCGTTTCCCCAAGTCTCCCGATAAAAATGATTCCTCACTTGTGTGTGTAGGCCTAGCGCCAGCGACAGGAAATGCCCCAAAACACAACGTGGACACATCCCATTTTTTGGCAGAAAACAGAGGTGTTTTTTGCAAAGTGCCTACCTGTAGATTTTGGCCTCTAGCTCAGCCGGCACCTAGGGAAACCTACCAAACCTGTGCATTTATGAAAACTAGAGACCTAGGGGAATCCAAGATGAGGTGACTTGTGGGGCTCTGACCAGGATCTGTTACCCAGAATCCTTTACAAACCTCAAAATTTGGCTAAAAAAACATATTTTCCTCACATTTTGGTGACAGAAAGTTCTGGAATCTGAGAGGAGCCACACATTTCCTTCCACCCAGCGTTCCCCCAAGTCTCCCGATAAAAATGGTACCTCACTTGTGTGGGTAGGCCTAGCGCCCACAAAAGGAAATGGCCCAAAACACAACATTGACACATCACATTTTTTCACAGAAAACAGTGCCTACCTGTGGATTTTGGCCTCTAGCTCAGCCAGGACCTGGAGAAACCAGCAAACCAGCACATTTCTGAAAACTAGACATCTAGGGGAATCCAAGATGGGGTGACTTGTGGGGCTCTGACCAGGTTCTGTTACCCAGAATCCTTTGCAAACCTCAAAATTTGGCTAAAAAAACACATTTTCCTCACATTTCGGTGATAGAAAGTTCTGGAATCTGAGAGGAGCCACAAATTTCCTTCCACCCAGCGTTCCCCCAAGTCTCCCGATAAAAATGGTACCTCACTTGTGTGGGTAGGCCTAGCGCCCACGAAAGGAAATGGCCCAAAACACAACATGGACACATCCCATTTTTTTTACTGAAAAAAGAGGTGTTTTTTGCAAAGTGCCTACTGTAGATTTTGGCCCCTAGGTCAGCTAGCACCTAGGAAAACCTACCAAACCTGTGCATTTTTGAAAATTAGAGACCTAGGGGAATCCAAGATGGGGTGACTTGTGGGGCTCTGACCAGGTTCTGTTTCCCAGAATCCTTTCCAAATCTCAAAATTTGGCTAAAAAAACACATTTTCCTCACATTTCGGTGACAGAAAGTTCTGGAATCTGAGAGGAGCCACAAATTTCCTTCCACCCAGCGTTCCCCCAAGTCTCCCGATAAAAATGGTACCTCACTTGTGTGGGTAGGCCTAGCGCCCACAAAAGGAAATGGCCCAAAACACAACATGGACACATCCCATTTTTTCACAGAAAACAGTGCCTACCTGTGGATTTTGGCCTCTAGCTCAGCCAGCACCTGGGGAAACCTAGCAAACCAGCACATTTCTGAAAACTAGACATCTAGGGGAATCCAAGATGAGGTGACTTGTGGGGCTCTGACCAGGTTCTGTTACCCAGAATCCTTTGCAAACCTCAAAATTCGGCTAAAAAAACACATTTTCCTCATATTTCGGTGATAGAAAGTTCTGGAATCTGAGAGGAGCCACAAATTTCCTTCTACCCAGCGTTCCCCCAAGTCTCCCGATAAAAATGGTACCTCACTTGTGTGGGTAGGCCTAGCGCCCACGAAAGGAAATGGCCCAAAACACAACATGGACACATCCCATTGTTTTTTACAGAAAACAGAGGTGTTTTTTGCAAAGTGCCTACCTGTAGATTTTGGCCCCTAGGTCAGCCGACACCTAGGGAAACCTACCAAACCTGTGAATTTTTGAAAATTAGAGACCTAGGGGAATCCAAGATGGGGTGACTTGTGGGGCTCTGACCAGGTTCTGTTTCCCAGAATCCTTTGCAAACCTCAAAATTTGGCTAAAAAAACACATTTTCCTCACATTTCGGTGACAGAAAGTTCTGGAATCTGAGAGGAGCCACAAATTTCCTTCCACCCAGCGTTCCCCCAAGTCTCCCAATAAAAATGGTACCTCACTTGTGTGGGTAGGCCTAGCGCCCACGAAAGGAAATGGCCCAAAACACAACGTGGACACATCCCATTTTTTTTACAGAAAACAGAGGTGTTTTTTGCAAAGTGCCTACCTGTGGATTTTGGCCTCTAGCCCAGCCGGCACCTGCGGAAACCTAGCAAACCAGCTCATTTCTGAAAACTAGAGACCTAGGGGAATCCAAGATGGGGTGACTTGTGGGGCTCTGACCAGGTTCTGTTACCCAGAATCCTTTGCAAACCTCAAAATTTGGCCAACAAAACACTTTTTCCTCTCATTTCGGTGACAGAAAGTTCTGGAATCTGAGAGGAGCCACAAATTTCCTTCCACCCAGCATTCCCCCAAGTCTCCCGATACAAATGGTACCTCACTTGTGTGGGTAGGCCTAGCGCCCACGAATGGAAATGGCCCAAAACACAACGTGGACACATCCCATTTTTTTTTAACAGAAAACAGAGGTGTTTTTTGCAAAGTGCCTACCAGTAGATTTTGGCACCTAGCTCATCCGGCACCTAGGGAAACCTACCAAACCTGTGCATTTTTGAAAACTAGAGACCTAGGGGAATCCAAGATGGGGTGACTTGTGGGGCTCTGACCAGGTTCTGTTATCCAGAATCCTTTGCAAACCTCAAAATGTGGCTAAAAAATCACATTTTCCTCATATTTCGGTGACAGAAAGTTCTGGAATCTGAGAGGAGCCACAAATTTCCTTCCACCCAGCGTTTCCCCAAGTCTCCCGATAAAAATGATTCCTCACTTGTGTGTGTAGGCCTAGCGCCAGCGACAGGAAATGCCCCAAAACACAACGTGGACACATCCCATTTTTTGGCAGAAAACAGAGGTGTTTTTTGCAAAGTGCCTACCTGTAGATTTTGGCCTCTAGCTCAGCCGGCACCTAGGGAAACCTACCAAACCTGTGCATTTATGAAAACTAGATACCTAGGGGAATCCAAGATGAGGTGACTTGTGGGGCTTTGACCAGGATCTGTTACCCAGAATCCTTTACAAACCTCAAAATTTGGCTAAAAAAATATATTTTCCTCATATTTCGGTGACAGAAAGTTCTGAAATCTGAGAGGAGCCACAAATTTCCTTCCACCCAGCGTTCCCCCAAGTCTCCCGATAAAAATGGTACCTCACTTGTGTGGGTAGGCCTAGCGCCCACAAAAGGAAATGGCCCAAAACACAACATGGACACATCACATTTTTTCACAGAAAACAGTGCCTACCTGTGGATTTTGGCCTCTAGCTCAGCCAGCACCTGGGGAAACCTAGCAAACCAGCACATTTCTGAAAACTAGACATCTAGGGGAATCCAAGATGAGGTGACTTGTGGGGCTCTGACCAGGTTGTGTTACCCAGAATCCTTTGCAAACCTCAAAATTTGGCCAACAAAACACTTTTTCCTCTCATTTCGGTGACAGAAAGTTCTGGAATCTGAGAGGAGCCACAAATTTCCTTCCACCCAGCATTCCCCCAAGTCAACCGATAAAAATGGTACTTCACTTGTGTGGGTAGGCCTAGCGCCCACGAATGGAAATGGCCCAAAACACAACGTGGACACATCCCATTTTTTTTTACAGAAAACAGAGGTGTTTTTTGCAAAGTGCCTACCAGTAGATTTTGGCCCCTAGCTCATCCGGCACCTAGGGAAACCTACCTGTGCATTTTTGAAAACTAGAGACCTAGGGGAATCCAAGATGGGGTGACTTGTGGGGCTCTGACCAGGTTCTGTTATCCAGAATCCTTTGCAAACCTCAAAATGTGGCTAAAAAATCACATTTTCCTCATATTTCGGTGACAGAAAGTTCTGGAATCTGAGAGGAGCCACAAATTTCCTTCCACCCAGCGTTTCCCCAAGTCTCCCGATAAAAATGATTCCTCACTTGTGTGTGTAGGCCTAGCGCCAGCGACAGGAAATGCCCCAAAACACAACGTGGACACATCCCATTTTTTGGCAGAAAACAGAGGTGTTTTTTGCAAAGTGCCTACCTGTAGATTTTGGCCTCTAGCTCAGCCGGCACCTAGGGAAACCTACCAAACCTGTGCATTTATGAAAACTAGAGACCTAGGGGAATCCAAGATGAGGTGACTTGTGGGCTCTGACCAGGATCTGTTACCCAGAATCCTTTACAAACCTCAAAATTTGGCTAAAAAAACATATTTTCCTCACATTTTGGTGACAGAAAGTTCTGGAATCTGAGAGGAGCCACAAATTTCCTTCCACCCAGCGTTCCCCCAAGTCTCCCGATAAAAATGGTACCTCACTTGTGTGGGTAGGCCTAGCGCCCACAAAAGGAAATGGCCCAAAACACAACATTGACACATCACATTTTTTCACAGAAAACAGTGCCTACCTGTGGATTTTGGCCTCTAGCTCAGCCAGGACCTGGGGAAACCTAGCAAACCAGCACATTTCTGAAAACTAGACATCTAGGGGAATCCAAGATGGGGTGACTTGTGGGGCTCTGACCAGGTTCTGTTACCCAGAATCCTTTGCAAACCTCAAAATTTGGCTAAAAAAACACATTTTCCACACATTTCGGTGATAGAAAGTTCTGGAATCTGAGAGGAGCCACAAATTTCCTTCCACCCAGCGTTCCCCCAAGTCTCCCGATAAAAATGGTACCTCACTTGTGTGGGTAGGCCTAGCGCCCACGAAAGGAAATGGCCCAAAACACAACATGGACACATCCCATTTTTTTTACTGAAAACAGAGGTGTTTTTTGCAAAGTGCCTACCTGTAGATTTTGGCCCCTAGGTCAGCTGGCACCTAGGAAAACCTACCAAACCTGTGCATTTTTGAAAATTAGAGACCTAGGGGAATCCAAGATGGGGTGACTTGTGGGGCTCTGACCAGGTTCTGTTTCCCAGAATCCTTTCAAAACCTCAAAATTTGGCTAAAAAAACAAATTTTCCTCACATTTCGGTGACAGAAAGTTCTGGAATCTGAGAGGAGCCACAAATTTCCTTCCACCCAGCGTTCCCCCAAGTCTCCCGATAAAAATGGTACCTCACTTGTGTGGGTAGGCCTAGCGCCCACAAAAGGAAATGGCCCAAAACACAACATGGACACATCCCATTTTTTCACAGAAAACAGTGCCTACCTGTGGATTTTGGCCTCTAGCTCAGCCAGCACCTGGGGAAACCTAGCAAACCAGCACATTTCTGAAAACTAGACATCTAGGGGAATCCAAGATGAGGTGACTTGTGGGGCTCTGACCAGGTTCTGTTACCCAGAATCCTTTGCAATCCTCAAAATTTGGCCAACAAAACACTTTTTCCTCTCATTTCGGTGACAGAAAGTTCTGGAATCTGAGAGGAGCCACAAATTTCCTTCCACCCAGCATTCCCCCAAGTCAACCGATAAAAATGGTACTTCACTTGTGTGGGTAGGCCTAGCGCCCACGAATGGAAATGGCCCAAAACACAACGTGGACACATCCCATTTTTTTTTACAGAAAACAGAGGTGTTTTTTGCAAAGTGCCTACCAGTAGATTTTGGCCCCTAGCTCATCCGGCACCTAGGGAAACCTACCTGTGCATTTTTGAAAACTAGAGACCTAGGGGAATCCAAGATGGGGTGACTTGTGGGGCTCTGACCAGGTTCTGTTATCCAGAATCCTTTGCAAACCTCAAAATGTGGCTAAAAAATCACATTTTCCTCATATTTCGGTGACAGAAAGTTCTGGAATCTGAGAGGAGCCACAAATTTCCTTCCACCCAGCGTTTCCCCAAGTCTCCCGATAAAAATGATTCCTCACTTGTGTGTGTAGGCCTAGCGCCAGCGACAGGAAATGCCCCAAAACACAACGTGGACACATCCCATTTTTTGGCAGAAAACAGAGGTGTTTTTTGCAAAGTGCCTACCTGTAGATTTTGGCCTCTAGCTCAGCCGGCACCTAGGGAAACCTACCAAACCTGTGCATTTATGAAAACTAGAGACCTAGGGGAATCCAAGATGAGGTGACTTGTGGGGCTCTGACCAGGATCTGTTACCCAGAATCCTTTACAAACCTCAAAATTTGGCTAAAAAAACATATTTTCCTCACATTTTGGTGACAGAAAGTTCTGGAATCTGAGAGGAGCCACAAATTTCCTTCCACCCAGCGTTCCCCCAAGTCTCCCGATAAAAATGGTACCTCACTTGTGTGGGTAGGCCTAGCGCCCACAAAAGGAAATGGCCCAAAACACAACATTGACACATCACATTTTTTCACAGAAAACAATGCCTACCTGTGGATTTTGGCCTCTAGCTCAGCCAGGACCTGGGGAAACCTAGCAAACCAGCACATTTCTGAAAACTAGACATCTAGGGGAATCCAAGATGGGGTGACTTGTGGGGCTCTGACCAGGTTCTGTTACCCAGAATCCTTTGCAAACCTCAAAATTTGGCTAAAAAAACACATTTTCCTCACATTTCGGTGATAGAAAGTTCTGGAATCTGAGAGGAGCCACAAATTTCCTTCCACCCAGCGTTCCCCCAAGTCTCCCGATAAAAATGGTACCTCACTTGTGTGGGTAGGCCTAGCGCCCACGAAAGGAAATGGCCCAAAACACAACATGGACACATCCCATTTTTTTTACTGAAAAAAGAGGTGTTTTTTGCAAAGTGCCTACCTGTAGATTTTGGCCCCTAGGTCCGCTGGCACCTAGGAAAACCTACCAAACCTGTGCATTTTTGAAAATTAGAGACCTAGGGGAATCCAAGATGGGGTGACTTGTGGGGCTCTGACCAGGTTCTGTTTCCCAGAATCCTTTCCAAACCTCAAAATTTGGCTAAAAAAACACATTTTCCTCACATTTCGGTGACAGAAAGTTCTGGAATCTGAGAGGAGCCACAAATTTCCTTCCACCCAGCGTTCCCCCAAGTCTCCCGATAAAAATGGTACCTCACTTGTGTGGGTAGGCCTAGCGCCCACAAAAGGAAATGGCCCAAAACACAACATGGACACATCCCATTTTTTCACAGAAAACAGTGCCTACCTGTGGATTTTGGCCTCTAGCTCAGCCAGCACCTGGGGAAACCTAGCAAACCAGCACATTTCTGAAAACTAGACATCTAGGGGAATCCAAGATGAGGTGACTTGTGGGGCTCTGACCAGGTTCTGTTACCCAGAATCCTTTGCAAACCTCAAAATTTGGCTAAAAAAACACATTTTCCTCATATTTCGGTGATAGAAAGTTCTGGAATCTGAGAGGAGCCACAAATTTCCTTCTACCCAGCGTTCCCCCAAGTCTCCCGATAAAAATGGTACCTCACTTGTGTGGGTAGGCCTAGCGCCCACGAAAGGAAATGGCCCAAAACACAACATGGACACATCCCATTTTTTTTACAGAAAACAGAGGTGTTTTTTGCAAAGTGCCTACCTGTAGATTTTGGCCCCTAGGTCAGCCGGCACCTAGGGAAACCTACCAAACCTGTGCATTTTTGAAAATTAGAGACCTAGGGGAATCCAAGATGGGGTGACTTGTGGGGCTCTGACCAGGTTCTGTTTCCCAGAATCCTTTGCAAACCTCAAAATTTGGCTAAAAAAACACATTTTCCTCACATTTCGGTGACAGAAAGTTCTGGAATCTGAGAGGAGCCACAAATTTCCTTCCACCCAGGGTTCCCTCAAGTCTCCCGATAAAAATGGTACCTCACTTGTGTGGGTAGGCCTAGCGCCCACAAAAGGAAATGGCCCAAAACACAACGTGGACACATCCCATTTTTTTTTACAGAAAACAGAGGTGTTTTTTGCAAAGTGCCTACCAGTAGATTTTGGCCCCTAGCTCATCCGGCACCTAGGGAAACCTACCAAACCTGTGCATTTTTGAAAACTAGAGACCTAGGGGAATCCAAGATGGGGTGACTTGTGGGGCTCTGACCAGGTTCTGTTATCCAGAATCCTTTGCAAACCCCAAAATGTGGCTAAAAAATCACATTTTCCTCATATTTCGGTGACAGAAAGTTCTGGAACCTGAGAGGAGCCACAAATTTCCTTCCACCCAGCGTTTCCCCAAGTCTCCCGATAAAAATGATTCCTCACTTGTGTGTGTAGGCCTAGCGCCAGCGACAGGAAATGCCCCAAAACACAACGAGGACACATCCCATTTTTTGGCAGAAAACAGAGGTGTTTTTTGCAAAGTGCCTACCTGTAGATTTTGGCCTCTAGCTCAGCCGGCACCTAGGGAAACCTACCAAACCTGTGCATTTATGAAAACTAGAGACCTAGGGGAATCCAAGATGAGGTGACTTGTGGGGCTCTGACCAGGATCTGTTACCCAGAATCCTTTACAAACCTCAAAATTTGGCTAAAAAAACATATTTTCCTCACATTTTGGTGACAGAAAGTTCTGGAATCTGAGAGGAGCCACACATTTCCTTCCACCCAGCGTTCCCCCAAGTCTCCCGATAAAAATGGTACCTCACTTGTGTGGGTAGGCCTAGCGCCCACAAAAGGAAATGGCCCAAAACACAACATTGACACATCACATTTTTTCACAGAAAACAGTGCCTACCTGTAGATTTTGGCCTCTAGCTCAGCCGGCACCTAGGGAAACCTACCAAACCTGTGCATTTATGAAAACTAGATACCTAGGGGAATCCAAGATGAGGTGACTTGTGGGGCTCTGACCAGGATCTGTTACCCAGAATCCTTTACAAACCTCAAAATTTGGCTAAAAAAATATATTTTCCTCACATTTCGGTGACAGAAAGTTCTGGAATCTGAGAGGAGCCACAAATTTCCTTCCACCCAGCGTTCCCCCAAGTCTCCCGATAAAAATGGTACCTCACTTGTGTGGGTAGGCCTAGCGCCCACAAAAGGAAATGGCCCAAAACACAACATGGACACATCACATTTTTTCACAGAAAACAGTGCCTACCTGTGGATTTTGGCCTCTAGCTCAGCCAGCACCTGGGGAAACCTAGCAAACCAGCACATTTCTGAAAACTAGACATCTAGGGGAATCCAAGATGGGGTGACTTGTGGGGCTCTGACCAGGTTCTGTTACCCAGAATCCTTTGCAAACCTCAAAATTTGGCTAAAAAAACACATTTTCCTCACATTTCGGTGATAGAAAGTTCTGGAATCTGAGAGGAGCCACAAATTTCCTTCCACCCAGCGTTCCCCCAAGTCTCCCGATACAAATGGTACCTCACTTGTGTGGGTAGGCCTAGCGCCCACGAAAGGAAATGGCCCAAAACACAACATGGACACATCCCATTTTTTTTACTGAAAACAGAGGTGTTTTTTTGCAAAGTGCCTACCTGTAGATTTTGGCCCCTAGGTCAGCCGGCACCTAGGGAAACCTACCAAACCTGTGCATTTTTGAAAATTAGAGACCTAGGGGAATCCAAGATGGGGTGACTTGTGGGGCTCTGACCAGGTTCTGTTTCCCAGAATCCTTTGCAAACCTCAAAATTTGGCTAAAAAAACACATTTTCCTCACATTTCGGTGACAGAAAGTTCTGGAATCTGAGAGGAGGCACAAATTTCCTTCCACCCAGCGTTCCCCCAAGTCTCCCGATAAAAATGGTACCTCACTTGTGTGGGTAGGCCTAGCGCCCACGAAAGGAAATGGCCCAAAACACAACGTGGACACATCCCATTTTTTTTTTACAGAAAACAGAGGTGTTTTTTGCAAAGTGCCTACCTGTGGATTTTGGCCTCTAGCTCAGCCGGCACCTGCGGAAACGTAGCAAACCAGCTCATTTCTGAAAACTAGAGACCTAGGGGAATCCAAGATGGGGTGACTTGTGGGGCTCTGACCAGGTTCTGTTTCCCAGAATCCTTTCCAAACCTCAAAATTTGGCTAAAAAAACACATTTTCCTCACATTTCGGTGACAGAAAGTTCTGGAATCTGAGAGGAGCCACAAATTTCCTTCCACCCAGCGTTCCCCCAAGTCTCCCGATAAAAATGGTACCTCACTTGTGTGGGTAGGCCTAGCGCCCACAAAAGGAAATGGCCCAAAACACAACATGGACACATCCCATTTTTTCACAGAAAACAGTGCCTACCTGTGGATTTTGGCCTCTAGCTCAGCCAGCACCTGGGGAAACCTAGCAAACCAGCACATTTCTGAAAACTAGACATCTAGGGGAATCCAAGATGAGGTGACTTGTGGGGCTCTGACCAGGTTCTGTTACCCAGAATCCTTTGCAAACCTCAAAATTCGGCTAAAAAAACACATTTTCCTCATATTTCGGTGATAGAAAGTTCTGGAATCTGAGAGGAGCCACAAATTTCCTTCTACCCAGCGTTCCCCCAAGTCTCCCGATAAAAATGGTACCTCACTTGTGTGGGTAGGCCTAGCGCCCACGAAAGGAAATGGCCCAAAACACAACATGGACACATCCCATTGTTTTTTACAGAAAACAGAGGTGTTTTTTGCAAAGTGCCTACCTGTAGATTTTGGCCCCTAGGTCAGCCGACACCTAGGGAAACCTACCAAACCTGTGAATTTTTGAAAATTAGAGACCTAGGGGAATCCAAGATGGGGTGACTTGTGGGGCTCTGACCAGGTTCTGTTTCCCAGAATCCTTTGCAAACCTCAAAATTTGGCTAAAAAAACACATTTTCCTCACATTTCGGTGACAGAAAGTTCTGGAATCTGAGAGGAGCCACAAATTTCCTTCCACCCAGCGTTCCCCCAAGTCTCCCAATAAAAATGGTACCTCACTTGTGTGGGTAGGCCTAGCGCCCATGAAAGGAAATGGCCCAAAACACAACGTGGACACATCCCATTTTTTTTACAGAAAACAGAGGTGTTTTTTGCAAAGTGCCTACCTGTGGATTTTGGCCTCTAGCCCAGCCGGCACCTGCGGAAACCTAGCAAACCAGCTCATTTCTGAAAACTAGAGACCTAGGGGAATCCAAGATGGGGTGACTTGTGGGGCTCTGACCAGGTTCTGTTACCCAGAATCCTTTGCAAACCTCAAAATTTGGCCAACAAAACACTTTTTCCTCTCATTTCGGTGACAGAAAGTTCTGGAATCTGAGAGGAGCCACAAATTTCCTTCCACCCAGCATTCCCCCAAGTCTCCCGATACAAATGGTACCTCACTTGTGTGGGTAGGCCTAGCGCCCACGAATGGAAATGGCCCAAAACACAACGTGGACACATCCCATTTTTTTTTAACAGAAAACAGAGGTGTTTTTTGCAAAGTGCCTACCAGTAGATTTTGGCACCTAGCTCATCCGGCACCTAGGGAAACCTACCAAACCTGTGCATTTTTGAAAACTAGAGACCTAGGGGAATCCAAGATGGGGTGACTTGTGGGGCTCTGACCAGGTTCTGTTATCCAGAATCCTTTGCAAACCTCAAAATGTGGCTAAAAAATCACATTTTCCTCATATTTCGGTGACAGAAAGTTCTGGAATCTGAGAGGAGCCACAAATTTCCTTCCACCCAGCGTTTCCCCAAGTCTCCCGATAAAAATGATTCCTCACTTGTGTGTGTAGGCCTAGCGCCAGCGACAGGAAATGCCCCAAAACACAACGTGGACACATCCCATTTTTTGGCAGAAAACAGAGGTGTTTTTTGCAAAGTGCCTACCTGTAGATTTTGGCCTCTAGCTCAGCCGGCACCTAGGGAAACCTACCAAACCTGTGCATTTATGAAAACTAGAGACCTAGGGGAATCCAAGATGAGGTGACTTGTGGGGCTCTGACCAGGATCTGTTACCCAGAATCCTTTACAAACCTCAAAATTTGGCTAAAAAAACATATTTTCCTCACATTTTGGTGACAGAAAGTTCTGGAATCTGAGAGGAGCCACACATTTCCTTCCACCCAGCGTTCCCCCAAGTCTCCCGATAAAAATGGTACCTCACTTGTGTGGGTAGGCCTAGCGCCCACAAAAGGAAATGGCCCAAAACACAACATTGACACATCACATTTTTTCACAGAAAACAGTGCCTACCTGTGGATTTTGGCCTCTAGCTCAGCCAGGACCTGGAGAAACCTAGCAAACCAGCACATTTCTGAAAACTAGACATCTAGGGGAATCCAAGATGGGGTGACTTGTGGGGCTCTGACCAGGTTCTGTTACCCAGAATCCTTTGCAAACCTCAAAATTTGGCTAAAAAAACACATTTTCCTCACATTTCGGTGATAGAAAGTTCTGGAATCTGAGAGGAGCCACAAATTTCCTTCCACCCAGCGTTCCCCCAAGTCTCCCGATAAAAATGGTACCTCACTTGTGTGGGTAGGCCTAGCGCCCACGAAAGGAAATGGCCCAAAACACAACGTGGACACATCCCATTTTTTTTACAGAAAACAGAGGTGTTTTTTGCAAAGTGCCTACCTGTAGATTTTGGCCCCTAGGTCAGCCGGCACCTAGGGAAACCTACCAAACCTGTGCATTTTTGAAAATTAGAGACCTAGGGGAATCCAAGATGGGGTGACTTGTGGGGCTCTGACCAGGTTCTGTTTCCCAGAATCCTTTGCAAACCTCAAAATTTGGCTAAAAAAACACATTTTCCTCACATTTCGGTGACAGAAAGTTCTGGAATCTGAGAGGAGCCACAAATTTCCTTCCACCCAGCGTTCCCCCAAGTCTCCCGATAAAAATGGTACCTCACTTGTGTGGGTAGGCCTAGCGCCCACGAAAGGAAATGGCCCAAAACACAACGTGGACACATCCCATTTTTTTTACAGAAAACAGAGGTGTTTTTTGCAAAGTGCCTACCTGTGGATTTTGGCCTCTAGCTCAGCCGGCACCTGCGGAAACGTAGCAAACCAGCTAATTTCTGAAAACTAGAGACCTAGGGGAATCCAAGATGGGGTGACTTGTGGGGCTCTGACCAGGTTCTGTTACCCAGAATCCTTTGCAAACCTCAAAATTTGGCCAACAAAACACTTTTTCCTCTCATTTCGGTGACAGAAAGTTCTGGAATCTGAGAGGAGCCACAAATTTCCTTCCACCCAGCATTCCCCCAAGTCAACCGATAAAAATGGTACCTCACTTGTGTGGGTAGGCCTAGCGCCCACGAATGGAAATGGCCCAAAACACAACGTGGACACATCCCATTTTTTTTTACAGAAAACAGAGGTGTTTTTTGCAAAGTGCCTACCAGTAGATTTTGGCCCCTAGCTCATCCGGCACCTAGGGAAACCTACCAAACCTGTGCATTTTTGAAAACTAGAGACCTAGGGGAATCCAAGATGGGGTGACTTGTGGGGCTCTGACCAGGTTCTGTTATCCAGAATCCTTTGCAAACCTCAAAATGTGGCTAAAAAATCACATTTTCCTCATATTTCGGTGACAGAAAGTTCTGGAATCTGAGAGGAGCCACAAATTTCCTTCCACCCAGCGTTTCCCCAAGTCTCCAGATAAAAATGATTCTTCACTTGTGTGTGTAGGCCTAGCGCCAGCGACAGGAAATGCCCCAAAACACAACGTGGACACATCCCATTTTTTGGCAGAAAACAGAGGTGTTTTTTGCAAAGTGCCTACCTGTAGATTTTGGCCTCTAGCTCAGCCGGCACCTAGGGAAACCTACCAAACCTGTGCATTTATGAAAACTAGAGACCTAGGGGAATCCAAGATGAGGTGACTTGTGGGGCTCTGACCAGGATCTGTTACCCAGAATCCTTTACAAACCTCAAAATTTGGCTAAAAAAACATATTTTCCTCACATTTCGCTGACAGAAAGTTCTGGAATCTGAGAGGAGCCACAAATTTCCTTCCACCCAGCGTTTCCCCAAGTCTCCCGATAAAAATGATTCCTCACTTGTGTGTGTAGGCCTAGCGCCAGCGACAGGAAATGCCCCAAAACACAACGTGGACACATCCCATTTTTTGGCAGAAAACAGAGGTGTTTTTTGCAAAGTGCCTACCTGTAGATTTTGGCCTCTAGCTCAGCCGGCACCTAGGGAAACCTACCAAACCTGTGCATTTATGAAAACTAGAGACCTAGGGGAATCCAAGATGAGGTGACTTGTGGGGCTCTAACCAGGATCTGTTACCCAGAATCCTTTACAAACCTCAAAATTTGGCTAAAAAAACATATTTTCCTCACATTTTGGTGACAGAAAGTTCTGGAATCTGAGAGGAGCCACAAATTTCCTTCCACCCAGCGTTCCCCCAAGTCTCCCGATAAAAATGGTACCTCACTTGTGTGGGTAGGCCTAGCGCCCACAAAAGGAAATGGCCCAAAACACAACATTGACACATCACATTTTTTCACAGAAAACAGTGCCTACCTGTGGATTTTGGCCTCTAGCTCAGCCAGGACCTGGGGAAACCTAGCAAACCAGCACATTTCTGAAAACTAGACATCTAGGGGAATCCAAGATGGGGTGACTTGTGGGGCTCTGACCAGGTTCTGTTACCCAGAATCCTTTGCAAACCTCAAAATTTGGCTAAAAAAACACATTTTCCACACATTTCGGTGATAGAAAGTTCTGGAATCTGAGAGGAGCCACAAATTTCCTTCCACCCAGCGTTCCCCCAAGTCTCCCGATAAAAATGGTACCTCACTTGTGTGGGTAGGCCTAGCGCCCACGAAAGGAAATGGCCCAAAACACAACATGGATACATCCCATTTTTTTTACTGAAAACAGAGGTGTTTTTTGCAAAGTGCCTACCTGTAGATTTTGGCCCCTAGGTCAGCTGGCACCTAGGAAAACCTACCAAACCTGTACATTTTTGAAAATTAGAGACCTAGGGGAATCCAAGATGGGGTGACTTGTGGGGCTCTGACCAGGTTCTGTTTCCCAGAATCCTTTCAAAACCTCAAAATTTGGCTAAAAAAAACACATTTTCCTCGCATTCCGGTGACAGAAAGTTCTGGAATCTGAGAGGAGCCACAAATTTCCTTCCACCCAGCGTTCCCCCAAGTCTCCCGATAAAAATGGTACCTCACTTGTGTGGGTAGGCCTAGCGCCCACAAAAGGAAATGGCCCAAAACACAACATGGACACATCCCATTTTTTCACAGAAAACAGTGCCTACCTGTGGATTTTGGCCTCTAGCTCAGCCAGCACCTGGGGAAACCTAGCAAACCAGCACAATTCTGAAAACTAGACATCTAGGGGAATCCAAGATGAGGTGACTTGTGGGGCTCTGACCAGGTTCTGTTACCCAGAATCCTTTGCAAACCTCAAAATTTGGCCAACAAAACACTTTTTCCTCTCATTTTGGTGACAGAAAGTTCTGGAATCTGAGAGGAGCCACAAATTTCCTTCCACCCAGCATTCCCCCAACTCAACCGATAAAAATGGTACCTCACTTGTGTGGGTAGGCCTAGCGCCCACAAAAGGAAATGGCCCAAAACACAACATTGACACATCACATTTTTTCACAGAAAACAATACCTACCTGTGGATTTTGGCCTCTAGCTCAGCCAGGACCTGGGGAAACCTAGCAAACCAGCACATTTCTGAAAACTAGACATCTAGGGGAATCCAAGATGGGGTGACTTGTGGGGCTCTGACCAGGTTCTGTTTCCCAGAATCCTTTACAAACCTCAAAATTTGGCTAAAAAAACACATTTTCCTCACATTTCGGTGACAGAAAGTTCTGGAATCTGAGAGGAGCCACAAATTTCCTTCCACCCAGCGTTCCCCCAAGTCTCCCGATAAAAATGGTACCTCACTTGTGTGGGTAGGCCTAGCGCCCACAAAAGGAAATGGCCCAAAACACAACATGGACACATCCCATTTTTTCACAGAAAACAGTGCCTACCTGTGGATTTTGGCCTCTAGCTCAGCCAGCACCTGGGGAAACCTAGCAAACCAGCACAATTCTGAAAACTAGACATCTAGGGGAATCCAAGATGGGGTGACTTGTGGGGCTCTGACCAGGTTCTGTTTCCCAGAATCCTTTACAAACCTCAAAATTTGGCTAAAAAAACACATTTTCCTCATATTTCGGTGACAGAAAGTTCTGGAATCTGAGAGGAGCCACAAATTTCCTTCCACCCAGCGTTCCCCCAAGTCTCCCGATAAAAATGGTACCTCACTTGTGTGGGTAGGCCTAGCGCCCACAAAAGGAAATGGCCCAAAACACAACATGGACACATCCCATTTTTTCACAGAAAACAGTGCCTACCTGTGGATTTTGGCCTCTAGCTCAGCCAGCACCTGGGGAAACCTAGCAAACCAGCACAATTCTGAAAACTAGACATCTAGGGGAATCCAAGATGAGGTGACTTGTGGGGCTCTGACCAGGTTCTGTTACCCAGAATCCTTTGCAAACCTCAAAATTTGGCCAACAAAACACTTTTTCCTCTCATTTTGGTGACAGAAAGTTCTGGAATCTGAGAGGAGCCACAAATTTCCTTCCACCCAGCATTCCCCCAACTCAACCGATAAAAATGGTACCTCACTTGTGTGGGTAGGCCTAGCGCCCACGAATGGAAATGGCCCAAAACACAACGTGGACACATCCCATTTTTTTTTACAGAAAACAGAGGTGTTTTTTGCAAAGTGCCTACCAGTAGATTTTGGCCCCTAGCTCATCCGGCACCTAGGGAAACCTACCAAACCTGTGCATTTTTGAAAACTAGAGACCTAGGGGAATCCAAGATGGGGTGACTTGTGGGGCTCTGACCAGGTTCTGTTATCCAGAATCCTTTGCAAACCTCAAACTGTGGCTAAAAAATCACATTTTCCTCATATTTCGGTGACAGAAAGTTCTGGAATCTGAGAGGAGCCACAAATTTCCTTCCACCCAGCGTTTCCCCAAGTCTCCCGATAAAAATGATTCCTCACTTGTGTGTAGGCCTAGCGCCAGCGACAGGAAATGCCCCAAAACACAACGTGGACACATCCCATTTTTTGGCAGAAAACAGAGGTGTTTTTTGCAAAGTGCCTACCTGTAGATTTTGGCCTCTAGCTCAGCCGGCACCTAGGGAAACCTACCAAACCTGTGCATTTATGAAAACTAGAGACCTAGGGGAATCCAAGATGAGGTGACTTGTGGGGCTCTGACCAGGATCTGTTACCCAGAATCCTTTACAAACCTCAAAATTTGGCTAAAAAAACATATTTTCCTCACATTTTGGTGACAGAAAGTTCTGGAATCTGAGAGGAGCCACACATTTCCTTCCACCCAGCGTTCCCCCAAGTCTCCCGATAAAAATGGTACCTCACTTGTGTGGGTAGGCCTAGCGCCCACAAAAGGAAATGGCCCAAAACACAACATTGACACATCACATTTTTTCACAGAAAACAGTGCCTACCTGTGGATTTTGGCCTCTAGCTCAGCCAGGACCTGGAGAAACCAGCAAACCAGCATATTTCTGAAAACTAGACATCTAGGGGAATCCAAGATGGGGTGACTTGTGGGGCTCTGACCAGGTTCTGTTACCCAGAATCCTTTGCAAACCTCAAAATTTGGCTAAAAAAACACATTTTCCTCACATTTCGGTGATAGAAAGTTCTGGAATCTGAGAGGAGCCACAAATTTCCTTCCACCCAGCATTCCCCCAAGTCTCCCGATAAAAATGGTACCTCACTTGTGTGGGTAGGCCTAGCGCCCACGAAAGGAAATGGCCCAAAACACAACATGGACACATCCCATTTTTTTTACTGAAAAAAGAGGTGTTTTTTGCAAAGTGCCTACTGTAGATTTTGGCCCCTAGGTCAGCTAGCACCTAGGAAAACCTACCAAACCTGTGCATTTTTGAAAATTAGAGACCTAGGGGAATCCAAGATGGGGTGACTTGTGGGGCTCTGACCAGGTTCTGTTTCCCAGAATCCTTTCCAAATCTCAAAATTTGGCTAAAAAAACAAATTTTCCTCACATTTCGGTGACAGAAAGTTCTGGAATCTGAGAGGAGCCACAAATTTCCTTCCACCCAGCGTTCCCCCAAGTCTCCCGATAAAAATGGTACCTCACTTGTGTGGGTAGGCCTAGCGCCCACAAAAGGAAATGGCCCAAAACACAACATGGACACATCCCATTTTTTCACAGAAAACAGTGCCTACCTGTGGATTTTGGCCTCTAGCTCAGCCAGCACCTGGGGAAACCTAGCAAACCAGCACATTTCTGAAAACTAGACATCTAGGGGAATCCAAGATGAGGTGACTTGTGGGGCTCTGACCAGGTTCTGTTACCCAGAATCCTTTGCAAACCTCAAAATTCGGCTAAAAAAACACATTTTCCTCATATTTCGGTGATAGAAAGTTCTGGAATCTGAGAGGAGCCACAAATTTCCTTCTACCCAGCGTTCCCCCAAGTCTCCCGATAAAAATGGTACCTCACTTGTGTGGGTAGGCCTAGCGCCCACGAAAGGAAATGGCCCAAAACACAACATGGACACATCCCATTGTTTTTTACAGAAAAACAGAGGTGTTTTTTGCAAAGTGCCTACCTGTAGATTTTGGCCCCTAGGTCAGCCGACACCTAGGGAAACCTACCAAACCTGTGAATTTTTGAAAATTAGAGACCTAGGGGAATCCAAGATGGGGTGACTTGTGGGGCTCTGACCAGGTTCTGTTTCCCAGAATCCTTTGCAAACCTCAAAATTTGGCTAAAAAAACACATTTTCCTCACATTTCGGTGACAGAAAGTTCTGGAATCTGAGAGGAGCCACAAATTTCCTTCCACCCAGCGTTCCCCCAAGTCTCCCAATAAAAATGGTACCTCACTTGTGTGGGTAGGCCTAGCGCCCACGAAAGGAAATGGCCCAAAACACAACGTGGACACATCCCATTTTTTTTACAGAAAACAGAGGTGTTTTTTGCAAAGTGCCTACCTGTGGATTTTGGCCTCTAGCCCAGCCGGCACCTGCGGAAACCTAGCAAACCAGCTCATTTCTGAAAACTAGAGACCTAGGGGAATCCAAGATGGGGTGACTTGTGGGGCTCTGACCAGGTTCTGTTACCCAGAATCCTTTGAAACCTCAAAATTTGGCCAACAAAACACTTTTTCCTCTCATTTCGGTGACAGAAAGTTCTGGAATCTGAGAGGAGCCACAAATTTCCTTCCACCCAGCATTCCCCCAAGTCTCCCGATACAAATGGTACCTCACTTGTGTGGGTAGGCCTAGCGCCCACGAATGGAAATGGCCCAAAACACAACGTGGACACATCCCATTTTTTTTTAACAGAAAACAGAGGTGTTTTTTGCAAAGTGCCTACCAGTAGATTTTGGCACCTAGCTCATCCGGCACCTAGGGAAACCTACCAAACCTGTGCATTTTTGAAAACTAGAGACCTAGGGGAATCCAAGATGGGGTGACTTGTGGGGCTCTGACCAGGTTCTGTTATCCAGAATCCTTTGCAAACCTCAAAATGTGGCTAAAAAATCACATTTTCCTCATATTTCGGTGACAGAAAGTTCTGGAATCTGAGAGGAGCCACAAATTTCCTTCCACCCAGCGTTTCCCCAAGTCTCCCGATAAAAATGATTCCTCACTTGTGTGTGTAGGCCTAGCGCCAGCGACAGGAAATGCCCCAAAACACAACGTGGACACATCCCATTTTTTGGCAGAAAACAGAGGTGTTTTTTGCAAAGTGCCTACCTGTAGATTTTGGCCTCTAGCTCAGCCGGCACCTAGGGAAACCTACCAAACCTGTGCATTTAAGAAAACTAGATACCTAGGGGAATCCAAGATGAGGTGACTTGTGGGGCTTTGACCAGGATCTGTTACCCAGAATCCTTTACAAACCTCAAAATTTGGCTAAAAAAATATATTTTCCTCACATTTCGGTGACAGAAAGTTCTGGAATCTGAGAGGAGCCACAAATTTCCTTCCACCCAGCGTTCCCCCAAGTCTCCTGATAAAAATGGTACCTCACTTGTGTGGGTACGCCTAGCGCCCACGAAAGGAAATGGCCCAAATCACAACATGGACACATCCCATTTTTTTTACTGAAAACAGAGGTGTTTTTTGCAAAGTGCCTACCTTTAGATTTTGGCCCCTAGGTCAGCCGGCACCTAGGGAAACCTACCAAACCTGTGCATTTTTGAAAATTAGAGACCTAGGGGAATCCAAGATGGGGTGACTTGTGGGGCTCTGACCAGGTTCTGTTTCCCAGAATCCTTTGCAAACCTCAAAATTTGGCTAAAAAAACACATTTTCCTCACATTTCGGTGACAGAAAGTTCTGGAATCTGAGAGGAGCCACAAATTTCCTTCCACCCAGCGTTCCCCCAAGTCTCCCGATAAAAATGGTACCTCACTTGTGTGGGTAGGCCTAGCGCCCACGAAAGGAAATGGCCCAAAACACAACGTGGACACATCCCATTTTTTTTACAGAAAACAGAGGTGTTTTTTGCAAAGTGCCTACCTGTGGATTTTGGCCTCTAGCTCAGCCGGCACCTGCGGAAACGTAGCAAACCAGCTCATTTCTGAAAACTAGAGACCTAGGGGAATCCAAGATGGGGTGACTTGTGGGGCTCTGACCAGGTTCTGTTACCCAGAATCCTTTGCAAACCTCAAAATTTGGCCAACAAAACACTTTTTCCTCTCATTTCGGTGACAGAAAGTTCTGGAATCTGAGAGGAGCCACAAATTTCCTTCCACCCAGCATTCCCCCAAGTCAACCGATAAAAATGGTACCTCACTTGTGTGGGTAGGCCTAGCGCCCACGAATGGAAATGGCCCAAAACACAACGTGGACACATCCCATTTTTTTTTACAGAAAACAGAGGTGTTTTTTGCAAAGTGCCTACCAGTAGATTTTGGCCCCTAGCTCATCCGGCACCTAGGGAAACCTACCAAACCTGTGCATTTTTGAAAACTAGAGACCTAGGGGAATCCAAGATGGGGTGACTTGTGGGGCTCTGACCAGGTTCTGTTATCCAGAATCCTTTGCAAACCTCAAAATGTGGCTAAAAAATCACATTTTCCTCATATTTCGGTGACAGAAAGTTCTGGAATCTGAGAGGAGCCACAAATTTCCTTCCACCCAGCGTTTCCCCAAGTCTCCAGATAAAAATGATTCTTCACTTGTGTGTGTAGGCCTAGCGCCAGCGACAGGAAATGCCCCAAAACACAACGTGGACACATCCCATTTTTTGGCAGAAAACAGAGGTGTTTTTTGCAAAGTGCCTACCTGTAGATTTTGGCCTCTAGCTCAGCCGGCACCTAGGGAAACCTACCAAACCTGTGCATTTATGAAAACTAGAGACCTAGGGGAATCCAAGATGAGGTGACTTGTGGGGCTCTGACCAGGATCTGTTACCCAGAATCCTTTACAAACCTCAAAATTTGGCTAAAAAAACATATTTTCCTCACATTTCGCTGACAGAAAGTTCTGGAATCTGAGAGGAGCCACAAATTTCCTTCCACCCAGCGTTTCCCCAAGTCTCCCGATAAAAATGATTCCTCACTTGTGTGTGTAGGCCTAGCGCCAGCGACAGGAAATGCCCCAAAACACAACGTGGACACATCCCATTTTTTGGCAGAAAACAGAGGTGTTTTTTGCAAAGTGCCTACCTGTAGATTTTGGCCTCTAGCTCAGCCGGCACCTAGGGAAACCTACCAAACCTGTGCATTTATGAAAACTAGAGACCTAGGGGAATCCAAGATGAGGTGACTTGTGGGCTCTGACCAGGATCTGTTACCCAGAATCCTTTACAAACCTCAAAATTTGGCTAAAAAAACATATTTTCCTCACATTTTGGTGACAGAAAGTTCTGGAATCTGAGAGGAGCCACAAATTTCCTTCCACCCAGCGTTCCCCCAAGTCTCCCGATAAAAATGGTACCTCACTTGTGTGGGTAGGCCTAGCGCCCACAAAAGGAAATGGCCCAAAACACAACATTGACACATCACATTTTTTCACAGAAAACAGTGCCTACCTGTGGATTTTGGCCTCTAGCTCAGCCAGGACCTGGGGAAACCTAGCAAACCAGCACATTTCTGAAAACTAGACATCTAGGGGAATCCAAGATGGGGTGACTTGTGGGGCTCTGACCAGGTTCTGTTACCCAGAATCCTTTGCAAACCTCAAAATTTGGCTAAAAAAACACATTTTCCACACATTTCGGTGATAGAAAGTTCTGGAATCTGAGAGGAGCCACAAATTTCCTTCCACCCAGCGTTCCCCCAAGTCTCCCGATAAAAATGGTACCTCACTTGTGTGGGTAGGCCTAGCGCCCACGAAAGGAAATGGCCCAAAACACAACATGGACACATCCCATTTTTTTTACTGAAAACAGAGGTGTTTTTTGCAAAGTGCCTACCTGTAGATTTTGGCCCCTAGGTCAGCTGGCACCTAGGAAAACCTACCAAACCTGTGCATTTTTGAAAATTAGAGACCTAGGGGAATCCAAGATGGGGTGACTTGTGGGGCTCTGACCAGGTTCTGTTTCCCAGAATCCTTTCAAAACCTCAAAATTTGGCTAAAAAAACAAATTTTCCTCACATTTCGGTGACAGAAAGTTCTGGAATCTGAGAGGAGCCACAAATTTCCTTCCACCCAGCGTTCCCCCAAGTCTCCCGATAAAAATGGTACCTCACTTGTGTGGGTAGGCCTAGCGCCCACAAAAGGAAATGGCCCAAAACACAACATGGACACATCCCATTTTTTCACAGAAAACAGTGCCTACCTGTGGATTTTGGCCTCTAGCTCAGCCAGCACCTGGGGAAACCTAGCAAACCAGCACATTTCTGAAAACTAGACATCTAGGGGAATCCAAGATGAGGTGACTTGTGGGGCTCTGACCAGGTTCTGTTACCCAGAATACTTTGCAAACCTCAAAATTTGGCCAACAAAACACTTTTTCCTCTCATTTCGGTGACAGAAAGTTCTGGAATCTGAGAGGAGCCACAAATTTCCTTCCACCCAGCATTCCCCCAAGTCAACCGATAAAAATGGTACTTCACTTGTGTGGGTAGGCCTAGCGCCCATGAATGGAAATGGCCCAAAACACAACGTGGACACATCCCATTTTTTTTTACAGAAAACAGAGGTGTTTTTTGCAAAGTGCCTACCAGTAGATTTTGGCCCCTAGCTCATCCGGCACCTAGGGAAACCTACCTGTGCATTTTTGAAAACTAGAGACCTAGGGGAATCCAAGATGGGGTGACTTGTGGGGCTCTGACCAGGTTCTGTTATCCAGAATCCTTTGCAAACCTCAAAATGTGGCTAAAAAATCACATTTTCCTCATATTTCGGTGACAGAAAGTTCTGGAATCTGAGAGGAGCCACAAATTTCCTTCCACCCAGCGTTTCCCCAAGTCTCCCGATAAAAATGATTCCTCACTTGTGTGTGTAGGCCTAGCGCCAGCGACAGGAAATGCCCCAAAACACAACGTGGACACATCCCATTTTTTGGCAGAAAACAGAGGTGTTTTTTGCAAAGTGCCTACCTGTAGATTTTGGCCTCTAGCTCAGCCGGCACCTAGGGAAACCTACCAAACCTGTGCATTTATGAAAACTAGAGACCTAGGGGAATCCAAGATGAGGTGACTTGTGGGGCTCTGACCAGGATCTGTTACCCAGAATCCTTTACAAACCTCAAAATTTGGCTAAAAAAACATATTTTCCTCACATTTTGGTGACAGAAAGTTCTGGAATCTGAGAGGAGCCACAAATTTCCTTCCACCCAGCGTTCCCCCAAGTCTCCCGATAAAAATGGTACCTCACTTGTGTGGGTAGGCCTAGCGCCCACAAAAGGAAATGGCCCAAAACACAACATTGACACATCACATTTTTTCACAGAAAACAATGCCTACCTGTGGATTTTGGCCTCTAGCTCAGCCAGGACCTGGGGAAACCTAGCAAACCAGCACATTTCTGAAAACTAGACATCTAGGGGAATCCAAGATGGGGTGACTTGTGGGGCTCTGACCAGGTTCTGTTACCCAGAATCCTTTGCAAACCTCAAAATTTGGCTAAAAAAACACATTTTCCTCACATTTCGGTGATAGAAAGTTCTGGAATCTGAGAGGAGCCACAAATTTCCTTCCACCCAGCGTTCCCCCAAGTCTCCCGATAAAAATGGTACCTCACTTGTGTGGGTAGGCCTAGCGCCCACGAAAGGAAATGGCCCAAAACACAACATGGACACATCCCATTTTTTTTACTGAAAAAAGAGGTGTTTTTTGCAAAGTGCCTACCTGTAGATTTTGGCCCCTAGGTCCGCTGGCACCTAGGAAAACCTACCAAACCTGTGCATTTTTGAAAATTAGAGACCTAGGGGAATCCAAGATGGGGTGACTTGTGGGGCTCTGACCAGGTTCTGTTTCCCAGAATCCTTTCCAAACCTCAAAATTTGGCTAAAAAAACACATTTTCCTCACATTTCGGTGACAGAAAGTTCTGGAATCTGAGAGGAGCCACAAATTTCCTTCCACCCAGCGTTCCCCCAAGTCTCCCGATAAAAATGGTACCTCACTTGTGTGGGTAGGCCTAGCGCCCACAAAAGGAAATGGCCCAAAACACAACATGGACACATCCCATTTTTTCACAGAAAACAGTGCCTACCTGTGGATTTTGGCCTCTAGCTCAGCCAGCACCTGGGGAAACCTAGCAAACCAGCACATTTCTGAAAACTAGACATCTAGGGGAATCCAAGATGAGGTGACTTGTGGGGCTCTGACCAGGTTCTGTTACCCAGAATCCTTTGCAAACCTCAAAATTTGGCTAAAAAAACACATTTTCCTCATATTTCGGTGATAGAAAGTTCTGGAATCTGAGAGGAGCCACAAATTTCCTTCTACCCAGCGTTCCCCCAAGTCTCCCGATAAAAATGGTACCTCACTTGTGTGGGTAGGCCTAGCGCCCACGAAAGGAAATGGCCCAAAACACAACATGGACACATCCCATTTTTTTTACAGAAAACAGAGGTGTTTTTTGCAAAGTGCCTACCTGTAGATTTTGGCCCCTAGGTCAGCCGGCACCTAGGGAAACCTACCAAACCTGTGCATTTTTGAAAATTAGAGACCTAGGGGAATCCAAGATGGGGTGACTTGTGGGGCTCTGACCAGGTTCTGTTTCCCAGAATCCTTTGCAAACCTCAAAATTTGGCTAAAAAAACACATTTTCCTCACATTTCGGTGACAGAAAGTTCTGGAATCTGAGAGGAGCCACAAATTTCCTTCCACCCAGGGTTCCCTCAAGTCTCCCGATAAAAATGGTACCTCACTTGTGTGGGTAGGCCTAGCGCCCACAAAAGGAAATGGCCCAAAACACAACGTGGACACATCCCATTTTTTTTTACAGAAAACAGAGGTGTTTTTTGCAAAGTGCCTACCAGTAGATTTTGGCCCCTAGCTCATCCGGCACCTAGGGAAACCTACCAAACCTGTGCATTTTTGAAAACTAGAGACCTAGGGGAATCCAAGATGGGGTGACTTGTGGGGCTCTGACCAGGTTCTGTTATCCAGAATCCTTTGCAAACCCCAAAATGTGGCTAAAAAATCACATTTTCCTCATATTTCGGTGACAGAAAGTTCTGGAACCTGAGAGGAGCCACAAATGTCCTTCCACCCAGCGTTTCCCCAAGTCTCCCGATAAAAATGATTCCTCACTTGTGTGTGTAGGCCTAGCGCCAGCGACAGGAAATGCCCCAAAACACAACGAGGACACATCCCATTTTTTGGCAGAAAACAGAGGTGTTTTTTGCAAAGTGCCTACCTGTAGATTTTGGCCTCTAGCTCAGCCGGCACCTAGGGAAACCTACCAAACCTGTGCATTTATGAAAACTAGAGACCTAGGGGAATCCAAGATGAGGTGACTTGTGGGGCTCTGACCAGGATCTGTTACCCAGAATCCTTTACAAACCTCAAAATTTGGCTAAAAAAACATATTTTCCTCACATTTTGGTGACAGAAAGTTCTGGAATCTGAGAGGAGCCACAAATTTCCTTCCACCCAGCGTTCCCCCAAGTCTCCCGATAAAAATGGTACCTCACTTGTGTGGGTAGGCCTAGCGCCCACAAAAGGAAATGGCCCAAAACACAACATTGACACATCACATTTTTTCACAGAAAACAGTGCCTACCTGTAGATTTTGGCCTCTAGCTCAGCCGGCACCTAGGGAAACCTACCAAACCTGTGCATTTATGAAAACTAGATACCTAGGGGAATCCAAGATGAGGTGACTTGTGGGGCTCTGACCAGGATCTGTTACCCAGAATCCTTTACAAACCTCAAAATTTGGCTAAAAAAATATATTTTCCTCACATTTCGGTGACAGAAAGTTCTGGAATCTGAGAGGAGCCACAAATTTCCTTCCACCCAGCGTTCCCCCAAGTCTCCCGATAAAAATGGTACCTCACTTGTGTGGGTAGGCCTAGCGCCCACAAAAGGAAATGGCCCAAAACACAACATGGACACATCACATTTTTTCACAGAAAACAGTGCCTACCTGTGGATTTTGGCCTCTAGCTCAGCCAGCACCTGGGGAAACCTAGCAAACCAGCACATTTCTGAAAACTAGACATCTAGGGGAATCCAAGATGGGGTGACTTGTGGGGCTCTGACCAGGTTCTGTTACCCAGAATCCTTTGCAAACCTCAAAATTTTGCTAAAAAAACACATTTTCCTCACATTTCGGTGATAGAAAGTTCTGGAATCTGAGAGGAGCCACAAATTTCCTTCCACCCAGCGTTCCCCCAAGTCTCCCGATACAAATGGTACCTCACTTGTGTGGGTAGGCCTAGCGCCCACGAAAGGAAATGGCCCAAAACACAACATGGACACATCCCATTTTTTTTACTGAAAACAGAGGTGTTTTTTTGCAAAGTGCCTACCTGTAGATTTTGGCCCCTAGGTCAGCCGGCACCTAGGGAAACCTACCAAACCTGTGCATTTTTGAAAATTAGAGACCTAGGGGAATCCAAGATGGGGTGACTTGTGGGGCTCTGACCAGGTTCTGTTTCCCAGAATCCTTTGCAAACCTCAAAATTTGGCTAAAAAAACACATTTTCCTCACATTTCGGTGACAGAAAGTTCTGGAATCTGAGAGGAGGCACAAATTTCCTTCCACCCAGCGTTCCCCCAAGTCTCCCGATAAAAATGGTACCTCACTTGTGTGGGTAGGCCTAGCGCCCACGAAAGGAAATGGCCCAAAACACAACGTGGACACATCCCATTTTTTTTTTACAGAAAACAGAGGTGTTTTTTGCAAAGTGCCTACCTGTGGATTTTGGCCTCTAGCTCAGCCGGCACCTGCGGAAACGTAGCAAACCAGCTCATTTCTGAAAACTAGAGACCTAGGGGAATCCAAGATGGGGTGACTTGTGGGGCTCTGACCAGGTTCTGTTTCCCAGAATCCTTTCCAAACCTCAAAATTTGGCTAAAAAAACACATTTTCCTCACATTTCGGTGACAGAAAGTTCTGGAATCTGAGAGGAGCCACAAATTTCCTTCCACCCAGCGTTCCCCCAAGTCTCCCGATAAAAATGGTACCTCACTTGTGTGGGTAGGCCTAGCGCCCACAAAAGGAAATGGCCCAAAACACAACATGGACACATCCCATTTTTTCACAGAAAACAGTGCCTACCTGTGGATTTTGGCCTCTAGCTCAGCCAGCACCTGGGGAAACCTAGCAAACCAGCACATTTCTGAAAACTAGACATCTAGGGGAATCCAAGATGAGGTGACTTGTGGGGCTCTGACCAGGTTCTGTTACCCAGAATCCTTTGCAAACCTCAAAATTCGGCTAAAAAAACACATTTTCCTCATATTTCGGTGATAGAAAGTTCTGGAATCTGAGAGGAGCCACAAATTTCCTTCTACCCAGCGTTCCCCCAAGTCTCCCGATAAAAATGGTACCTCACTTGTGTGGGTAGGCCTAGCGCCCACGAAAGGAAATGGCCCAAAACACAACATGGACACATCCCATTGTTTTTTACAGAAAACAGAGGTGTTTTTTGCAAAGTGCCTACCTGTAGATTTTGGCCCCTAGGTCAGCCGACACCTAGGGAAACCTACCAAACCTGTGAATTTTTGAAAATTAGAGACCTAGGGGAATCCAAGATGGGGTGACTTGTGGGGCTCTGACCAGGTTCTGTTTCCCAGAATCCTTTGCAAACCTCAAAATTTGGCTAAAAAAACACATTTTCCTCACATTTCGGTGACAGAAAGTTCTGGAATCTGAGAGGAGCCACAAATTTCCTTCCACCCAGCGTTCCCCCAAGTCTCCCAATAAAAATGGTACCTCACTTGTGTGGGTAGGCCTAGCGCCCATGAAAGGAAATGGCCCAAAACACAACGTGGACACATCCCATTTTTTTTACAGAAAACAGAGGTGTTTTTTGCAAAGTGCCTACCTGTGGATTTTGGCCTCTAGCCCAGCCGGCACCTGCGGAAACCTAGCAAACCAGCTCATTTCTGAAAACTAGAGACCTAGGGGAATCCAAGATGGGGTGACTTGTGGGGCTCTGACCAGGTTCTGTTACCCAGAATCCTTTGCAAACCTCAAAATTTGGCCAACAAAACACTTTTTCCTCTCATTTCGGTGACAGAAAGTTCTGGAATCTGAGAGGAGCCACAAATTTCCTTCCACCCAGCATTCCCCCAAGTCTCCCGATACAAATGGTACCTCACTTGTGTGGGTAGGCCTAGCGCCCACGAATGGAAATGGCCCAAAACACAACGTGGACACATCCCATTTTTTTTTAACAGAAAACAGAGGTGTTTTTTGCAAAGTGCCTACCAGTAGATTTTGGCACCTAGCTCATCCGGCACCTAGGGAAACCTACCAAACCTGTGCATTTTTGAAAACTAGAGACCTAGGGGAATCCAAGATGGGGTGACTTGTGGGGCTCTGACCAGGTTCTGTTATCCAGAATCCTTTGCAAACCTCAAAATGTGGCTAAAAAATCACATTTTCCTCATATTTCGGTGACAGAAAGTTCTGGAATCTGAGAGGAGCCACAAATTTCCTTCCACCCAGCGTTTCCCCAAGTCTCCCGATAAAAATGATTCCTCACTTGTGTGTGTAGGCCTAGCGCCAGCGACAGGAAATGCCCCAAAACACAACGTGGACACATCCCATTTTTTGGCAGAAAACAGAGGTGTTTTTTGCAAAGTGCCTACCTGTAGATTTTGGCCTCTAGCTCAGCCGGCACCTAGGGAAACCTACCAAACCTGTGCATTTATGAAAACTAGAGACCTAGGGGAATCCAAGATGAGGTGACTTGTGGGGCTCTGACCAGGATCTGTTACCCAGAATCCTTTACAAACCTCAAAATTTGGCTAAAAAAACATATTTTCCTCACATTTTGGTGACAGAAAGTTCTGGAATCTGAGAGGAGCCACACATTTCCTTCCACCCAGCGTTCCCCCAAGTCTCCCGATAAAAATGGTACCTCACTTGTGTGGGTAGGCCTAGCGCCCACAAAAGGAAATGGCCCAAAACACAACATTGACACATCACATTTTTTCACAGAAAACAGTGCCTACCTGTGGATTTTGGCCTCTAGCTCAGCCAGGACCTGGAGAAACCTAGCAAACCAGCACATTTCTGAAAACTAGACATCTAGGGGAATCCAAGATGGGGTGACTTGTGGGGCTCTGACCAGGTTCTGTTACCCAGAATCCTTTGCAAACCTCAAAATTTGGCTAAAAAAACACATTTTCCTCACATTTCGGTGATAGAAAGTTCTGGAATCTGAGAGGAGCCACAAATTTCCTTCCACCCAGCGTTCCCCCAAGTCTCCCGATAAAAATGGTACCTCACTTGTGTGGGTAGGCCTAGCGCCCACGAAAGGAAATGGCCCAAAACACAACATGGACACATCCCATTTTTTTTACTGAAAAAAGAGGTGTTTTTTGCAAAGTGCCTACCTGTAGATTTTGGCCCCTAGGTCAGCTGGCACCTAGGAAAACCTACCAAACCTGTGCATTTTTGAAAATTAGAGACCTAGGGGAATCCAAGATGGGGTGACTTGTGGGGCTCTGACCAGGTTCTGTTTCCCAGAATCCTTTCCAAACCTCAAAATTTGGCTAAAAAAACACATTTTCCTCACATTTCGGTGACAGAAAGTTCTGGAATCTGAGAGGAGCCACAAATTTCCTTCCACCCAGCGTTCCCCCAAGTCTCCCGATAAAAATGGTACCTCACTTGTGTGGGTAGGCCTAGCGCCCACAAAAGGAAATGGCCCAAAACACAACATGGACACATCCCATTTTTTCACAGAAAACAGTGCCTACCTGTGGATTTTGGCCTCTAGCTCAGCCAGCACCTGGGGAAACCTAGCAAACCAGCACATTTCTGAAAACTAGACATCTAGGGGAATCCAAGATGAGGTGACTTGTGGGGCTCTGACCAGGTTCTGTTACCCAGAATCCTTTGCAAACCTCAAAATTCGGCTAAAAAAACACATTTTCCTCATATTTCGGTGATAGAAAGTTCTGGAATCTGAGAGGAGCCACAAATTTCCTTCTACCCAGCGTTCCCCCAAGTCTCCCGATAAAAATGGTACCTCACTTGTGTGGGTAGGCCTAGCGCCCACGAAAGGAAATGGCCCAAAACACAACATGGACACATCCCATTGTTTTTTACAGAAAACAGAGGTGTTTTTTGCAAAGTGCCTACCTGTAGATTTTGGCCCCTAGGTCAGCCGACACCTAGGGAAACCTACCAAACCTGTGCATTTTTGAAAACTAGAGACCTAGGGGAATCCAAGATGGGGTGACTTGTGGGGCTCTGACCAGGTTCTGTTTCCCAGAATCCTTTGCAAACCTCAAAATTTGGCTAAAAAAACACATTTTCCTCACATTTCGGTGACAGAAAGTTCTGGAATCTGAGAGGAGCCACAAATTTCCTTCCACCCAGCATTCCCCCAAGTCTCCCGATACAAATGGTACCTCACTTGTGTAGGTAGGCCTAGCGCCCACGAATGGAAATGGCCCAAAACACAACGTGGACACATCCCATTTTTTTTTAACAGAAAACAGAGGTGTTTTTTGCAAAGTGCCTACCAGTAGATTTTGGCACCTAGCTCATCCGGCACCTAGGGAAACCTACCAAACCTGTGCATTTTTGAAAACTAGAGACCTAGGGGAATCCAAGATGGGGTGACTTGTGGGGCTCTGACCAGGTTCTGTTATCCAGAATCCTTTGCAAACCTCAAAATGTGGCTAAAAAATCACATTTTCCTCATATTTCGGTGACAGAAAGTTCTGGAATCTGAGAGGAGCCACAAATTTCCTTCCACCCAGCGTTTCCCCAAGTCTCCCGATAAAAATGATTCCTCACTTGTGTGTGTAGGCCTAGCGCCAGCGCCAGGAAATGCCCCAAAACACAACGTGGACACATCCCATTTTTTGGCAGAAAACAGAGGTGTTTTTTGCAAAGTGCCTACCTGTAGATTTTGGCCTCTAGCTCAGCCGGCACCTAGGGAAACCTACCAAACCTGTGCATTTATGAAAACTAGATACCTAGGGGAATCCAAGATGAGGTGACTTGTGGGGCTCTGACCAGGATCTGTTACCCAGAATCCTTTACAAACCTCAAAATTTGGCTAAAAAAATATATTTTCCTCACATTTCGGTGACAGAAAGTTCTGGAATCTGAGAGGAGCCACAAATTTCCTTCCACCCAGCGTTCCCCCAAGTCTCCCGATAAAAATGGTACCTCACTTGTGTGGGTAGGCCTAGCGCCCACAAAAGGAAATGGCCCAAAACACAACATGGACACATCACATTTTTTCACAGAAAACAGTGCCTACCTGTGGATTTTGGCCTCTAGCTCAGCCAGCACCTGGGGAAACCTAGCAAACCAGCACATTTCTGAAAACTAGACATCTAGGGGAATCCAAGATGGGGTGACTTGTGGGGCTCTGACCAGGTTCTGTTACCCAGAATCCTTTGCAAACCTCAAAATTTGGCTAAAAAAACACATTTTCCTCACATTTCGGTGATAGAAAGTTCTGGAATCTGAGAGGAGCCACAAATTTCCTTCCACCCAGCGTTCCCCCAAGTCTCCCGATAAAAATGGTACCTCAATTGTGTGGGTACGCCTAGCGCCCACGAAAGGAAATGGCCCAAATCACAACATGGACACATCCCATTTTTTTTACTGAAAACAGAGGTGTTTTTTGCAAAGTGCCTACCTGTAGATTTTGGCCCCTAGGTCAGCCGGCACCTAGGGAAACCTACCAAACCTGTGCATTTTTGAAAATTAGAGACCTAGGGGAATCCAAGATGGGGTGACTTGTGGGGCTCTGACCAGGTTCTGTTTCCCAGAATCCTTTGCAAACCTCAAAATTTGGCTAAAAAAACACATTTTCCTCACATTTCGGTGACAGAAAGTTCTGGAATCTGAGAGGAGCCACAAATTTCCTTCCACCCAGCGTTCCCCCAAGTCTCCCGATAAAAATGGTACCTCACTTGTGTGGGTAGGCCTAGCGCCCACGAAAGGAAATGGCCCAAAACACAACGTGGACACATCCCATTTTTTTTACAGAAAACAGAGGTGTTTTTTGCAAAGTGCCTACCTGTGGATTTTGGCCTCTAGCTCAGCCGGCACCTGCGGAAACGTAGCAAACCAGCTAATTTCTGAAAACTAGAGACCTAGGGGAATCCAAGATGGGGTGACTTGTGGGGCTCTGACCAGGTTCTGTTACCCAGAATCCTTTGCAAACCTCAAAATTTGGCCAACAAAACACTTTTTCCTCTCATTTCGGTGACAGAAAGTTCTGGAATCTGAGAGGAGCCACAAATTTCCTTCCACCCAGCATTCCCCCAAGTCAACCGATAAAAATGGTACCTCACTTGTGTGGGTAGGCCTAGCGCCCACGAATGGAAATGGCCCAAAACACAACGTGGACACATCCCATTTTTTTTTACAGAAAACAGAGGTGTTTTTTGCAAAGTGCCTACCAGTAGATTTTGGCCCCTAGCTCATCCGGCACCTAGGGAAACCTACCAAACCTGTGCATTTTTGAAAACTAGAGACCTAGGGGAATCCAAGATGGGGTGACTTGTGGGGCTCTGACCAGGTTCTGTTATCCAGAATCCTTTGCAAACCTCAAAATGTGGCTAAAAAATCACATTTTCCTCATATTTCGGTGACAGAAAGTTCTGGAATCTGAGAGGAGCCACACATTTCCTTCCACCCAGCGTTTCCCCAAGTCTCCAGATAAAAATGATTCTTCACTTGTGTGTGTAGGCCTAGCGCCAGCGACAGGAAATGCCCCAAAACACAACGTGGACACATCCCATTTTTTGGCAGAAAACAGAGGTGTTTTTTGCAAAGTGCCTACCTGTAGATTTTGGCCTCTAGCTCAGCCGGCACCTAGGGAAACCTACCAAACCTGTGCATTTATGAAAACTAGAGACCTAGGGGAATCCAAGATGAGGTGACTTGTGGGGCTCTGACCAGGATCTGTTACCCAGAATCCTTTACAAACCTCAAAATTTGGCTAAAAAAACATATTTTCCTCACATTTCGGTGACAGAAAGTTCTGGAATCTGAGAGGAGCCACAAATTTCCTTCCACCCAGCGTTTCCCCAAGTCTCCCGATAAAAATGATTCCTCACTTGTGTGTGTAGGCCTAGCGCCAGCGACAGGAAATGCCCCAAAACACAACGTGGACACATCCCATTTTTTGGCAGAAAACAGAGGTTTTTTTGCAAAGTGCCTACCTGTAGATTTTGGCCTCTAGCTCAGCCGGCACCTAGGGAAACCTACCAAACCTGTGCATTTATGAAAACTAGAGACCTAGGGGAATCCAAGATGAGGTGACTTGTGGGGCTCTGACCAGGATCTGTTACCCAGAATCCTTTACAAACCTCAAAATTTGGCTAAAAAAACATATTTTCCTCACATTTTGGTGACAGAAAGTTCTGGAATCTGAGAGGAGCCACAAATTTCCTTCCACCCAGCGTTCCCCCAAGTCTCCCGATAAAAATGGTACCTCACCTGTGTGGGTAGGCCTAGCGCCCACAAAAGGAAATGGCCCAAAACACAACATTGACACATCACATTTTTTCACAGAAAACAGTGCCTACCTGTGGATTTTGGCCTCTAGCTCAGCCAGGACCTGGGGAAACCTAGCAAACCAGCACATTTCTGAAAACTAGACATCTAGGGGAATCCAAGATGGGGTGACTTGTGGGGCTCTGACCAGGTTCTGTTACCCAGAATCCTTTGCAAACCTCAAAATTTGGCTAAAAAAACACATTTTCCACACATTTCGGTGATAGAAAGTTCTGGAATCTGAGAGGAGCCACAAATTTCCTTCCACCCAGCGTTCCCCCAAGTCTCCCGATAAAAATGGTACCTCACTTGTGTGGGTAGGCCTAGCGCCCACGAAAGGAAATGGCCCAAAACACAACATGGATACATCCCATTTTTTTTACTGAAAACAGAGGTGTTTTTTGCAAAGTGCCTACCTGTAGATTTTGGCCCCTAGGTCAGCTGGCACCTAGGAAAACCTACCAAACCTGTACATTTTTGAAAATTAGAGACCTAGGGGAATCCAAGATGGGGTGACTTGTGGGGCTCTGACCAGGTTCTGTTTCCCAGAATCCTTTCAAAACCTCAAAATTTGGCTAAAAAAACACATTTTCCTCGCATTCCGGTGACAGAAAGTTCTGGAATCTGAGAGGAGCCACAAATTTCCTTCCACCCAGCGTTCCCCCAAGTCTCCCGATAAAAATGGTACCTCACTTGTGTGGGTAGGCCTAGCGCCCACAAAAGGAAATGGCCCAAAACACAACATGGACACATCCCATTTTTTCACAGAAAACAGTGCCTACCTGTGGATTTTGGCCTCTAGCTCAGCCAGCACCTGGGGAAACCTAGCAAACCAGCACATTTCTGAAAACTAGACATCTAGGGGAATCCAAGATGAGGTGACTTGTGGGGCTCTGACCAGGTTGTGTTACCCAGAATCCTTTGCAAACCTCAAAATTTGGCCAACAAAACACTTTTTCCTCTCATTTTGGTGACAGAAAGTTCTGGAATCTGAGAGGAGCCACAAATTTCCTTCCACCCAGCATTCCCCCAAGTCAACCGATAAAAATGATACTTCACTTGTGTGGGTAGGCCTAGCGCCCACGAATGGAAATGGCTCAAAACACAACGTGGACACATCCCATTTTTTTTTACAGAAAACAGAGGTGTTTTTTGCAAAGTGCCTACCAGTAGATTTTGGCCCCTAGCTCATCCGGCACCTAGGGAAACCTACCTGTGCATTTTTGAAAACTAGAGACCTAGGGGAATCCAAGATGGGGTGACTTGTGGGGCTCTGACCAGGTTCTGTTATCCAGAATCCTTTGCAAACCTCAAAATGTGGCTAAAAAATCACATTTTCCTCATATTTCGGTGACAGAAAGTTCTGGAATCTGAGAGGAGCCACAAATTTCCTTCCACCCAGCGTTTCCCCAAGTCTCCCGATAAAAATGATTCCTCACTTGTGTGTGTAGGCCTAGCGCCAGCGACAGGAAATGCCCCAAAACACAACGTGGACACATCCCATTTTTTGGCAGAAAACAGAGGTGTTTTTTGCAAAGTGCCTACCTGTAGATTTTGGCCTCTAGCTCAGCCGGCACCTAGGGAAACCTACCAAACCTGTGCATTTATGAAAACTAGAGACCTAGGGGAATCCAAGATGAGGTGACTTGTGGGGCTCTGACCAGGATCTGTTACCCAGAATCCTTTACAAACCTCAAAATTTGGCTAAAAAAACATATTTTCCTCACATTTTGGTGACAGAAAGTTCTGGAATCTGAGAGGAGCCACACATTTCCTTCCACCCAGCGTTCCCCCAAGTCTCCCGATAAAAATGGTACCTCACTTGTGTGGGTAGGCCTAGCGCCCACAAAAGGAAATGGCCCAAAACACAACATTGACACATCACATTTTTTCACACAAAACAATGCCTACCTGTGGATTTTGGCCTCTAGCTCAGCCAGGACCTGGGGAAACCTAGCAAACCAGCACATTTCTGAAAACTAGACATCTAGGGGAATCCAAGATGGGGTGACTTGTGGGGCTCTGACCAGGTTCTGTTTCCCAGAATCCTTTACAAACCTCAAAATTTGGCTAAAAAAACACATTTTCCTCACATTTCGGTGACAGAAAGTTCTGGAATCTGAGAGGAGCCACAAATTTCCTTCCACCCAGCGTTCCCCCAAGTCTCCCGATAAAAATGGTACCTCACTTGTGTGGGTAGGCCTAGCGCCCACAAAAGGAAATGGCCCAAAACACAACATGGACACATCCCATTTTTTCACAGAAAACAGTGCCTACCTGTGGATTTTGGCCTCTAGCTCAGCCAGCACCTGGGGAAACCTAGCAAACCAGCACAATTCTGAAAACTAGACATCTAGGGGAATCCAAGATGGGGTGACTTGTGGGGCTCTGACCAGGTTCTGTTTCCCAGAATCCTTTACAAACCTCAAAATTTGGCTAAAAAAACACATTTTCCTCATATTTCGGTGACAGAAAGTTCTGGAATCTGAGAGGAGCCACAAATTTCCTTCCACCCAGCGTTCCCCCAAGTCTCCCGATAAAAATGGTACCTCACTTGTGTGGGTAGGCCTAGCGCCCACAAAAGGAAATGGCCCAAAACACAACATGGACACATCCCATTTTTTCACAGAAAACAGTGCCTACCTGTGGATTTTGGCCTCTAGCTCAGCCAGCACCTGGGGAAACCTAGCAAACCAGCACAATTCTGAAAACTAGACATCTAGGGGAATCCAAGATGAGGTGACTTGTGGGGCTCTGACCAGGTTCTGTTACCCAGAATCCTTTGCAAACCTCAAAATTTGGCCAACAAAACACTTTTTCCTCTCATTTTGGTGACAGAAAGTTCTGGAATCTGAGAGGAGCCACAAATTTCCTTCCACCCAGCATTCCCCCAACTCAACCGATAAAAATGGTACCTCACTTGTGTGGGTAGGCCTAGCGCCCACAAAAGGAAATGGCCCAAAACACAACATTGACACATCACATTTTTTCACAGAAAACAATGCCTACCTGTGGATTTTGGCCTCTAGCTCAGCCAGGACCTGGGGAAACCTAGCAAACCAGCACATTTCTGAAAACTAGACATCTAGGGGAATCCAAGATGGGGTGACTTGTGGGGCTCTGACCAGGTTCTGTTTCCCAGAATCCTTTACAAACCTCAAAATTTGGCTAAAAAAACACATTTTCCTCACATTTCGGTGACAGAAAGTTCTGGAATCTGAGAGGAGCCACAAATTTCCTTCCACCCAGCGTTCCCCCAAGTCTCCCGATAAAAATGGTACCTCACTTGTGTGGGTAGGCCTAGCGCCCACAAAAGGAAATGGCCCAAAACACAACATGGACACATCCCATTTTTTCACAGAAAACAGTGCCTACCTGTGGATTTTGGCCTCTAGCTCAGCCAGCACCTGGGGAAACCTAGCAAACCAGCACAATTCTGAAAACTAGACATCTAGGGGAATCCAAGATGAGGTGACTTGTGGGGCTCTGACCAGGTTCTGTTACCCAGAATCCTTTGCAAACCTCAAAATTTGGCCAACAAAACACTTTTTCCTCTCATTTTGGTGACAGAAAGTTCTGGAATCTGAGAGGAGCCACAAATTTCCTTCCACCCAGCATTCCCCCAACTCAACCGATACAAATGGTACCTCACTTGTGTGGGTAGGCCTAGCGCCCACAAAAGGAAATGGCCCAAAACACAACATTGACACATCACATTTTTTCACAGAAAACAATGCCTACCTGTGGATTTTGGCCTCTAGCTCAGCCAGGACCTGGGGAAACCTAGCAAACCAGCACATTTCTGAAAACTAGACATCTAGGGGAATCCAAGATGGGGTGACTTGTGGGGCTCTGACCAGGTTCTGTTTCCCAGAATCCTTTACAAACCTCAAAATTTGGCTAAAAAAACACATTTTCCTCACATTTCGGTGACAGAAAGTTCTGGAATCTGAGAGGAGCCACAAATTTCCTTCCACCCAGCGTTCCCCCAAGTCTCCCGATAAAAATGGTACCTCACTTGTGTGGGTAGGCCTAGCGCCCACAAAAGGAAATGGCCCAAAACACAACATGGACACATCCCATTTTTTCACAGAAAACAGTGCCTACCTGTGGATTTTGGCCTCTAGCTCAGCCAGCACCTGGGGAAACCTAGCAAACCAGCACAATTCTGAAAACTAGACATCTAGGGGAATCCAAGATGGGGTGACTTGTGGGGCTCTGACCAGGTTCTGTTTCCCAGAATCCTTTACAAACCTCAAAATTTGGCTAAAAAAACACATTTTCCTCATATTTCGGTGACAGAAAGTTCTGGAATCTGAGAGGAGCCACAAATTTCCTTCCACCCAGCGTTCCCCCAAGTCTCCCGATAAAAATGGTACCTCACTTGTGTGGGTAGGCCTAGCGCCCACAAAAGGAAATGGCCCAAAACACAACATGGACACATCCCATTTTTTCACAGAAAACAGTGCCTACCTGTGGATTTTGGCCTCTAGCTCAGCCAGCACCTGGGGAAACCTAGCAAACCAGCACAATTCTGAAAACTAGACATCTAGGGGAATCCAAGATGAGGTGACTTGTGGGGCTCTGACCAGGTTCTGTTACCCAGAATCCTTTGCAAACCTCAAAATTTGGCCAACAAAACACTTTTTCCTCTCATTTTGGTGACAGAAAGTTCTGGAATCTGAGAGGAGCCACAAATTTCCTTCCACCCAGCATTCCCCCAACTCAACCGATAAAAATGGTACCTCACTTGTGTGGGTAGGCCTAGCGCCCACGAATGGAAATGGCCCAAAACACAACGTGGACACATCCCATTTTTTTTTACAGAAAACAGAGGTGTTTTTTGCAAAGTGCCTACCAGTAGATTTTGGCCCCTAGCTCATCCGGCACCTAGGGAAACCTACCAAACCTGTGCATTTTTGAAAACTAGAGACCTAGGGGAATCCAAGATGGGGTGACTTGTGGGGCTCTGACCAGGTTCTGTTATCCAGAATCCTTTGCAAACCTCAAACTGTGGCTAAAAAATCACATTTTCCTCATATTTCGGTGACAGAAAGTTCTGGAATCTGAGAGGAGCCACAAATTTCCTTCCACCCAGCGTTTCCCCAAGTCTCCCGATAAAAATGATTCCTCACTTGTGTGTGTAGGCCTAGCGCCAGCGACAGGAAATGCCCCAAAACACAACGTGGACACATCCCATTTTTTGGCAGAAAACAGAGGTGTTTTTTGCAAAGTGCCTACCTGTAGATTTTGGCCTCTAGCTCAGCCGGCACCTAGGGAAACCTACCAAACCTGTGCATTTATGAAAACTAGAGACCTAGGGGAATCCAAGATGAGGTGACTTGTGGGGCTCTGACCAGGATCTGTTACCCAGAATCCTTTACAAACCTCAAAATTTGGCTAAAAAAACATATTTTCCTCACATTTCGGTGACAGAAAGTTCTGGAATCTGAGAGGAGCCACAAATTTCCTTCCACCCAGCGTTTCCCCAAGTCTCCCGATAAAAATGATTCCTCACTTGTGTGTGTAGGCCTAGCGCCCACGAATGGAAATGGCCCAAAACACAACGTGGACACATCCCATTTTTTTTTACAGAAAACAGAGGTGTTTTTTGCAAAGTGCCTACCAGTAGATTTTGGCCCCTAGCTCATCCGGCACCTAGGGAAACCTACCAAACCTGTGCATTTTTGAAAACTAGAGACCTAGGGGAATCCAAGATGGGGTGACTTGTGGGGCTCTGACCAGGTTCTGTTATCCAGAATCCTTTGCAAACCTCAAACTGTGGCTAAAAAATCACATTTTCCTCATATTTCGGTGACAGAAAGTTCTGGAATCTGAGAGGAGCCACAAATTTCCTTCCACCCAGCGTTTCCCCAAGTCTCCCGATAAAAATGATTCCTCACTTGTGTGTGTAGGCCTAGCGCCAGCGACAGGAAATGCCCCAAAACACAACGTGGACACATCCCATTTTTTGGCAGAAAACAGAGGTGTTTTTTGCAAAGTGCCTACCTGTAGATTTTGGCCTCTAGCTCAGCCGGCACCTAGGGAAACCTACCAAACCTGTGCATTTATGAAAACTAGAGACCTAGGGGAATCCAAGATGAGGTGACTTGTGGGGCTCTGACCAGGATCTGTTACCCAGAATCCTTTACAAACCTCAAAATTTGGCTAAAAAAACATATTTTCCTCACATTTCGGTGACAGAAAGTTCTGGAATCTGAGAGGAGCCACAAATTTCCTTCCACCCAGCGTTTCCCCAAGTCTCCCGATAAAAATGATTCCTCACTTGTGTGTGTAGGCCTAGCGCCAGCGACAGGAAATGCCCCAAAACACAACGTGGACACATCCCATTTTTTGGCAGAAAACAGAGGTGTTTTTTGCAAAGTGCCTACCTGTAGATTTTGGCCTCTAGCTCAGCCGGCACCTAGGGAAACCTACCAAACCTGTGCATTTATGAAAACTAGAGACCTAGGGGAATCCAAGATGAGGTGACTTGTGGGGCTCTGACCAGGATCTGTTACCCAGAATCCTTTACAAACCTCAAAATTTGGCTAAAAAAACATATTTTCCTCACATTTTGGTGACAGAAAGTTCTGGAATCTGAGAGGAGCCACAAATTTCCTTCCACCCAGCGTTCCCCCAAGTCTCCCGATAAAAATGGTACCTCACCTGTGTGGGTAGGCCTAGCGCCCACAAAAGGAAATGGCCCAAAACACAACATTGACACATCACATTTTTTCACAGAAAACAGTGCCTACCTGTGGATTTTGGCCTCTAGCTCAGCCAGGACCTGGGGAAACCTAGCAAACCAGCACATTTCTGAAAACTAGACATCTAGGGGAATCCAAGATGGGGTGACTTGTGGGGCTCTGACCAGGTTCTGTTACCCAGAATCCTTTGCAAACCTCAAAATTTGGCTAAAAAAACACATTTTCCACACATTTCGGTGATAGAAAGTTCTGGAATCTGAGAGGAGCCACAAATTTCCTTCCACCCAGCGTTCCCCCAAGTCTCCCGATAAAAATGGTACCTCACTTGTGTGGGTAGGCCTAGCGCCCACGAAAGGAAATGGCCCAAAACACAACATGGATACATCCCATTTTTTTTACTGAAAACAGAGGTGTTTTTTGCAAAGTGCCTACCTGTAGATTTTGGCCCCTAGGTCAGCTGGCACCTAGGAAAACCTACCAAACCTGTACATTTTTGAAAATTAGAGACCTAGGGGAATCCAAGATGGGGTGACTTGTGGGGCTCTGACCAGGTTCTGTTTCCCAGAATCCTTTCAAAACCTCAAAATTTGGCTAAAAAAACACATTTTCCTCGCATTCCGGTGACAGAAAGTTCTGGAATCTGAGAGGAGCCACAAATTTCCTTCCACCCAGCGTTCCCCCAAGTCTCCCGATAAAAATGGTACCTCACTTGTGTGGGTAGGCCTAGCGCCCACAAAAGGAAATGGCCCAAAACACAACATGGACACATCCCATTTTTTCACAGAAAACAGTGCCTACCTGTGGATTTTGGCCTCTAGCTCAGCCAGCACCTGGGGAAACCTAGCAAACCAGCACATTTCTGAAAACTAGACATCTAGGGGAATCCAAGATGAGGTGACTTGTGGGGCTCTGACCAGGTTGTGTTACCCAGAATCCTTTGCAAACCTCAAAATTTGGCCAACAAAACACTTTTTCCTCTCATTTCGGTGACAGAAAGTTCTGGAATCTGAGAGGAGCCACAAATTTCCTTCCACCCAGCATTCCCCCAAGTCAACCGATAAAAATGATACTTCACTTGTGTGGGTAGGCCTAGCGCCCACGAATGGAAATGGCTCAAAACACAACGTGGACACATCCCATTTTTTTTTACAGAAAACAGAGGTGTTTTTTGCAAAGTGCCTACCAGTAGATTTTGGCCCCTAGCTCATCCGGCACCTAGGGAAACCTACCTGTGCATTTTTGAAAACTAGAGACCTAGGGGAATCCAAGATGGGGTGACTTGTGGGGCTCTGACCAGGTTCTGTTATCCAGAATCCTTTGCAAACCTCAAAATGTGGCTAAAAAATCACATTTTCCTCATATTTCGGTGACAGAAAGTTCTGGAATCTGAGAGGAGCCACAAATTTCCTTCCACCCAGCGTTTCCCCAAGTCTCCCGATAAAAATGATTCCTCACTTGTGTGTGTAGGCCTAGCGCCAGCGACAGGAAATGCCCCAAAACACAACGTGGACACATCCCATTTTTTGGCAGAAAACAGAGGTGTTTTTTGCAAAGTGCCTACCTGTAGATTTTGGCCTCTAGCTCAGCCGGCACCTAGGGAAACCTACCAAACCTGTGCATTTATGAAAACTAGAGACCTAGGGGAATCCAAGATGAGGTGACTTGTGGGGCTCTGACCAGGATCTGTTACCCAGAATCCTTTACAAACCTCAAAATTTGGCTAAAAAAACATATTTTCCTCACATTTTGGTGACAGAAAGTTCTGGAATCTGAGAGGAGCCACACATTTCCTTCCACCCAGCGTTCCCCCAAGTCTCCCGATAAAAATGGTACCTCACTTGTGTGGGTAGGCCTAGCGCCCACAAAAGGAAATGGCCCAAAACACAACATTGACACATCACATTTTTTCACAGAAAACAATGCCTACCTGTGGATTTTGGCCTCTAGCTCAGCCAGGACCTGGGGAAACCTAGCAAACCAGCACATTTCTGAAAACTAGACATCTAGGGGAATCCAAGATGGGGTGACTTGTGGGGCTCTGACCAGGTTCTGTTTCCCAGAATCCTTTACAAACCTCAAAATTTGGCTAAAAAAACACATTTTCCTCACATTTCGGTGACAGAAAGTTCTGGAATCTGAGAGGAGCCACAAATTTCCTTCCACCCAGCGTTCCCCCAAGTCTCCCGATAAAAATGGTACCTCACTTGTGTGGGTAGGCCTAGCGCCCACAAAAGGAAATGGCCCAAAACACAACATGGACACATCCCATTTTTTCACAGAAAACAGTGCCTACCTGTGGATTTTGGCCTCTAGCTCAGCCAGCACCTGGGGAAACCTAGCAAACCAGCACAATTCTGAAAACTAGACATCTAGGGGAATCCAAGATGGGGTGACTTGTGGGGCTCTGACCAGGTTCTGTTTCCCAGAATCCTTTACAAACCTCAAAATTTGGCTAAAAAAACACATTTTCCTCATATTTCGGTGACAGAAAGTTCTGGAATCTGAGAGGAGCCACAAATTTCCTTCCACCCAGCGTTCCCCCAAGTCTCCCGATAAAAATGGTACCTCACTTGTGTGGGTAGGCCTAGCGCCCACAAAAGGAAATGGCCCAAAACACAACATGGACACATCCCATTTTTTCACAGAAAACAGTGCCTACCTGTGGATTTTGGCCTCTAGCTCAGCCAGCACCTGGGGAAACCTAGCAAACCAGCACAATTCTGAAAACTAGACATCTAGGGGAATCCAAGATGAGGTGACTTGTGGGGCTCTGACCAGGTTCTGTTACCCAGAATCCTTTGCAAACCTCAAAATTTGGCCAACAAAACACTTTTTCCTCTCATTTTGGTGACAGAAAGTTCTGGAATCTGAGAGGAGCCACAAATTTCCTTCCACCCAGCATTCCCCCAACTCAACCGATAAAAATGGTACCTCACTTGTGTGGGTAGGCCTAGCGCCCACAAAAGGAAATGGCCCAAAACACAACATTGACACATCACATTTTTTCACAGAAAACAATGCCTACCTGTGGATTTTGGCCTCTAGCTCAGCCAGGACCTGGGGAAACCTAGCAAACCAGCACATTTCTGAAAACTAGACATCTAGGGGAATCCAAGATGGGGTGACTTGTGGGGCTCTGACCAGGTTCTGTTTCCCAGAATCCTTTACAAACCTCAAAATTTGGCTAAAAAAACACATTTTCCTCACATTTCGGTGACAGAAAGTTCTGGAATCTGAGAGGAGCCACAAATTTCCTTCCACCCAGCGTTCCCCCAAGTCTCCCGATAAAAATGGTACCTCACTTGTGTGGGTAGGCCTAGCGCCCACAAAAGGAAATGGCCCAAAACACAACATGGACACATCCCATTTTTTCACAGAAAACAGTGCCTACCTGTGGATTTTGGCCTCTAGCTCAGCCAGCACCTGGGGAAACCTAGCAAACCAGCACAATTCTGAAAACTAGACATCTAGGGGAATCCAAGATGGGGTGACTTGTGGGGCTCTGACCAGGTTCTGTTTCCCAGAATCCTTTACAAACCTCAAAATTTGGCTAAAAAAACACATTTTCCTCATATTTCGGTGACAGAAAGTTCTGGAATCTGAGAGGAGCCACAAATTTCCTTCCACCCAGCGTTCCCCCAAGTCTCCCGATAAAAATGGTACCTCACTTGTGTGGGTAGGCCTAGCGCCCACAAAAGGAAATGGCCCAAAACACAACATGGACACATCCCATTTTTTCACAGAAAACAGTGCCTACCTGTGGATTTTGGCCTCTAGCTCAGCCAGCACCTGGGGAAACCTAGCAAACCAGCACAATTCTGAAAACTAGACATCTAGGGGAATCCAAGATGAGGTGACTTGTGGGGCTCTGACCAGGTTCTGTTACCCAGAATCCTTTGCAAACCTCAAAATTTGGCCAACAAAACACTTTTTCCTCTCATTTTGGTGACAGAAAGTTCTGGAATCTGAGAGGAGCCACAAATTTCCTTCCACCCAGCATTCCCCCAACTCAACCGATAAAAATGGTACCTCACTTGTGTGGGTAGGCCTAGCGCCCACGAATGGAAATGGCCCAAAACACAACGTGGACACATCCCATTTTTTTTTACAGAAAACAGAGGTGTTTTTTGCAAAGTGCCTACCAGTAGATTTTGGCCCCTAGCTCATCCGGCACCTAGGGAAACCTACCAAACCTGTGCATTTTTGAAAACTAGAGACCTAGGGGAATCCAAGATGGGGTGACTTGTGGGGCTCTGACCAGGTTCTGTTATCCAGAATCCTTTGCAAACCTCAAACTGTGGCTAAAAAATCACATTTTCCTCATATTTCGGTGACAGAAAGTTCTGGAATCTGAGAGGAGCCACAAATTTCCTTCCACCCAGCGTTTCCCCAAGTCTCCCGATAAAAATGATTCCTCACTTGTGTGTGTAGGCCTAGCGCCAGCGACAGGAAATGCCCCAAAACACAACGTGGACACATCCCATTTTTTGGCAGAAAACAGAGGTGTTTTTTGCAAAGTGCCTACCTGTAGATTTTGGCCTCTAGCTCAGCCGGCACCTAGGGAAACCTACCAAACCTGTGCATTTATGAAAACTAGAGACCTAGGGGAATCCAAGATGAGGTGACTTGTGGGGCTCTGACCAGGATCTGTTACCCAGAATCCTTTACAAACCTCAAAATTTGGCTAAAAAAACATATTTTCCTCACATTTTGGTGACAGAAAGTTCTGGAATCTGAGAGGAGCCACACATTTCCTTCCACCCAGCGTTCCCCCAAGTCTCCCGATAAAAATGGTACCTCACTTGTGTGGGTAGGCCTAGCGCCCACAAAAGGAAATGGCCCAAAACACAACATTGACACATCACATTTTTTCACAGAAAACAGTGCCTACCTGTGGATTTTGGCCTCTAGCTCAGCCAGGACCTGGAGAAACCAGCAAACCAGCACATTTCTGAAAACTAGACATCTAGGGGAATCCAAGATGGGGTGACTTGTGGGGCTCTGACCAGGTTCTGTTACCCAGAATCCTTTGCAAACCTCAAAATTTGGCTAAAAAAACACATTTTCCTCACATTTCGGTGATAGAAAGTTCTGGAATCTGAGAGGAGCCACAAATTTCCTTCCACCCAGCGTTCCCCCAAGTCTCCCGATAAAAATGGTACCTCACTTGTGTGGGTAGGCCTAGCGCCCACGAAAGGAAATGGCCCAAAACACAACATGGACACATCCCATTTTTTTTACTGAAAAAAGAGGTGTTTTTTGCAAAGTGCCTACTGTAGATTTTGGCCCCTAGGTCAGCTAGCACCTAGGAAAACCTACCAAACCTGTGCATTTTTGAAAATTAGAGACCTAGGGGAATCCAAGATGGGGTGACTTGTGGGGCTCTGACCAGGTTCTGTTTCCCAGAATCCTTTCCAAATCTCAAAATTTGGCTAAAAAAACACATTTTCCTCACATTTCGGTGACAGAAAGTTCTGGAATCTGAGAGGAGCCACAAATTTCCTTCCACCCAGCGTTCCCCCAAGTCTCCCGATAAAAATGGTACCTCACTTGTGTGGGTAGGCCTAGCGCCCACAAAAGGAAATGGCCCAAAACACAACATGGACACATCCCATTTTTTCACAGAAAACAGTGCCTACCTGTGGATTTTGGCCTCTAGCTCAGCCAGCACCTGGGGAAACCTAGCAAACCAGCACTTTTCTGAAAACTAGACATCTAGGGGAATCCAAGATGAGGTGACTTGTGGGGCTCTGACCAGGTTCTGTTACCCAGAATCCTTTGCAAACCTCAAAATTCGGCTAAAAAAACACATTTTCCTCATATTTCGGTGATAGAAAGTTCTGGAATCTGAGAGGAGCCACAAATTTCCTTCTACCCAGCGTTCCCCCAAGTCTCCCGATAAAAATGGTACCTCACTTGTGTGGGTAGGCCTAGCGCCCACGAAAGGAAATGGCCCAAAACACAACATGGACACATCCCATTGTTTTTTACAGAAAACAGAGGTGTTTTTTGCAAAGTGCCTACCTGTAGATTTTGGCCCCTAGGTCAGCCGACACCTAGGGAAACCTACCAAACCTGTGAATTTTTGAAAATTAGAGACCTAGGGGAATCCAAGATGGGGTGACTTGTGGGGCTCTGACCAGGTTCTGTTTCCCAGAATCCTTTGCAAACCTCAAAATTTGGCTAAAAAAACACATTTTCCTCACATTTCGGTGACAGAAAGTTCTGGAATCTGAGAGGAGCCACAAATTTCCTTCCACCCAGCGTTCCCCCAAGTCTCCCAATAAAAATGGTACCTCACTTGTGTGGGTAGGCCTAGCGCCCACGAAAGGAAATGGCCCAAAACACAACGTGGACACATCCCATTTTTTTTACAGAAAACAGAGGTGTTTTTTGCAAAGTGCCTACCTGTGGATTTTGGCCTCTAGCCCAGCCGGCACCTGCGGAAACCTAGCAAACCAGCTCATTTCTGAAAACTAGAGACCTAGGGGAATCCAAGATGGGGTGACTTGTGGGGCTCTGACCAGGTTCTGTTACCCAGAATCCTTTGCAAACCTCAAAATTTGGCCAACAAAACACTTTTTCCTCTCATTTCGGTGACAGAAAGTTCTGGAATCTGAGAGGAGCCACAAATTTCCTTCCACCCAGCATTCCCCCAAGTCTCCCGATACAAATGGTACCTCACTTGTGTGGGTAGGCCTAGCGCCCACGAATGGAAATGGCCCAAAACACAACGTGGACACATCCCATTTTTTTTTAACAGAAAACAGAGGTGTTTTTTGCAAAGTGCCTACCAGTAGATTTTGGCACCTAGCTCATCCGGCACCTAGGGAAACCTACCAAACCTGTGCATTTTTGAAAACTAGAGACCTAGGGGAATCCAAGATGGGGTGACTTGTGGGGCTCTGACCAGGTTCTGTTATCCAGAATCCTTTGCAAACCTCAAAATGTGGCTAAAAAATCACATTTTCCTCATATTTCGGTGACAGAAAGTTCTGGAATCTGAGAGGAGCCACAAATTTCCTTCCACCCAGCGTTTCCCCAAGTCTCCCGATAAAAATGATTCCTCACTTGTGTGTGTAGGCCTAGCGCCAGCGACAGGAAATGCCCCAAAACACAACGTGGACACATCCCATTTTTTGGCAGAAAACAGAGGTGTTTTTTGCAAAGTGCCTACCTGTAGATTTTGGCCTCTAGCTCAGCCGGCACCTAGGGAAACCTACCAAACCTGTGCATTTATGAAAACTAGATACCTAGGGGAATCCAAGATGAGGTGACTTGTGGGGCTTTGACCAGGATCTGTTACCCAGAATCCTTTACAAACCTCAAAATTTGGCTAAAAAAATATATTTTCCTCACATTTCGGTGACAGAAAGTTCTGGAATCTGAGAGGAGCCACAAATTTCCTTCCACCCAGCGTTCCCCCAAGTCTCCCGATAAAAATGGTACCTCACTTGTGTGGGTAGGCCTAGCGCCCACAAAAGGAAATGGCCCAAAACACAACATGGACACATCACATTTTTTCACAGAAAACAGTGCCTACCTGTGGATTTTGGCCTCTAGCTCAGCCAGCACCTGGGGAAACCTAGCAAACCAGCACATTTCTGAAAACTAGACATCTAGGGGAATCCAAGATGGGGTGACTTGTGGGGCTCTGACCAGGTTCTGTTACCCAGAATCCTTTGCAAACCTCAAAATTTGGCTAAAAAAACACATTTTCCTCACATTTCGGTGATAGAAAGTTCTGGAATCTGAGAGGAGCCACAAATTTCCTTCCACCCAGCATTCCCCCAAGTCTCCTGATAAAAATGGTACCTCACTTGTGTGGGTACGCCTAGCGCCCACGAAAGGAAATGGCCCAAATCACAACATGGACACATCCCATTTTTTTTACTGAAAACAGAGGTGTTTTTTGCAAAGTGCCTACCTTTAGATTTTGGCCCCTAGGTCAGCCGGCACCTAGGGAAACCTACCAAACCTGTGCATTTTTGAAAATTAGAGACCTAGGGGAATCCAAGATGGGGTGACTTGTGGGGCTCTGACCAGGTTCTGTTTCCCAGAATCCTTTGCAAACCTCAAAATTTGGCTAAAAAAACACATTTTCCTCACATTTCGGTGACAGAAAGTTCTGGAATCTGAGAGGAGCCACAAATTTCCTTCCACCCAGCGTTCCCCCAAGTCTCCCGATAAAAATGGTACCTCACTTGTGTGGGTAGGCCTAGCGCCCACGAAAGGAAATGGCCCAAAACACAACGTGGACACATCCCATTTTTTTTACAGAAAACAGAGGTGTTTTTTGCAAAGTGCCTACCTGTGGATTTTGGCCTCTAGCTCAGCCGGCACCTGCGGAAACGTAGCAAACCAGCTCATTTCTGAAAACTAGAGACCTAGGGGAATCCAAGATGGGGTGACTTGTGGGGCTCTGACCAGGTTCTGTTACCCAGAATCCTTTGCAAACCTCAAAATTTGGCCAACAAAACACTTTTTCCTCTCATTTCGGTGACAGAAAGTTCTGGAATCTGAGAGGAGCCACAAATTTCCTTCCACCCAGCATTCCCCCAAGTCAACCGATAAAAATGGTACCTCACTTGTGTGGGTAGGCCTAGCGCCCACGAATGGAAATGGCCCAAAACACAACGTGGACACATCCCATTTTTTTTTACAGAAAACAGAGGTGTTTTTTGCAAAGTGCCTACCAGTAGATTTTGGCCCCTAGCTCATCCGGCACCTAGGGAAACCTACCAAACCTGTGCATTTTTGAAAACTAGAGACCTAGGGGAATCCAAGATGGGGTGACTTGTGGGCTCTGACCAGGTTCTGTTATCCAGAATCCTTTGCAAACCTCAAAATGTGGCTAAAAAATCACATTTTCCTCATATTTCGGTGACAGAAAGTTCTGGAATCTGAGAGGAGCCACAAATTTCCTTCCACCCAGCGTTTCCCCAAGTCTCCAGATAAAAATGATTCTTCACTTGTGTGTGTAGGCCTAGCACCAGCGACAGGAAATGCCCCAGAACACAACGTGGACACATCCCATTTTTTGGCAGAAAACAGAGGTGTTTTTTGCAAAGTGCCTACCTGTAGATTTTGGCCTCTAGCTCAGCCGGCACCTAGGGAAACCTACCAAACCTGTGCATTTATGAAAACTAGAGACCTAGGGGAATCCAAGATGAGGTGACTTGTGGGGCTCTGACCAGGATCTGTTACCCAGAATCCTTTACAAACCTCAAAATTTGGCTAAAAAAACATATTTTCATCACATTTCGCTGACAGAAAGTTCTGGAATCAGAGAGGAGCCACAAATTTCCTTCCACCCAGCGTTTCCCCAAGTCTCCCGATAAAAATGATTCCTCACTTGTGTGTGTAGGCCTAGCGCCAGCGACAGGAAATGCCCCAAAACACAACGTGGACACATCCCATTTTTTGGCAGAACACAGAGGTGTTTTTTGCAAAGTGCCTACCTGTAGATTTTGGCCTCTAGCTCAGCCGGCACCTAGGGAAACCTACCAAACCTGTGCATTTATGAAAACTAGAGACCTAGGGGAATCCAAGATGAGGTGACTTGTGGGGCTCTGACCAGGATCTGTTACCCAGAATCCTTTACAAACCTCAAAATTTGGCTAAAAAAACATATTTTCCTCACATTTTGGTGACAGAAAGTTCTGGAATCTGAGAGGAGCCACAAATTTCCTTCCACCCAGCGTTCCCCCAAGTCTCCCGATAAAAATGGTACCTCACTTGTGTGGGTAGGCCTAGCGCCCACAAAAGGAAATGGCCCAAAACACAACATTGACACATCACATTTTTTCACAGAAAACAGTGCCTACCTGTGGATTTTGGCCTCTACCTCAGCCAGGACCTGGGGAAACCTAGCAAACCAGCACATTTCTGAAAACTAGACATCTAGGGGAATCCAAGATGGGGTGACTTGTGGGGCTCTGACCAGGTTCTGTTACCCAGAATCCTTTGCAAACCTCAAAATTTGGCTAAAAAAACACATTTTCCACACATTTCGGTGATAGAAAGTTCTGGAATCTGAGAGGAGCCACAAATTTCCTTCCACCCAGCGTTCCCCCAAGTCTCCCGATAAAAATGGTACCTCACTTGTGTGGGTAGGCCTAGCGCCCACGAAAGGAAATGGCCCAAAACACAACATGGATACATCCCATTTTTTTTACTGAAAACAGAGGTGTTTTTTGCAAAGTGCCTACCTGTAGATTTTGGCCCCTAGGTCAGCTGGCACCTAGGAAAACCTACCAAACCTGTGCATTTTTGAAAATTAGAGACCTAGGGGAATCGAAGATGGGGTGACTTGTGGGGCTCTGACCAGGTTCTGTTTCCCAGAATCCTTTCAAAACCTCAAAATTTGGCTAAAAAAACAAATTTTCCTCACATTTCGGTGACAGAAAGTTCTGGAATCTGAGAGGAGTCACAAATTTCCTTCCACCCAGCGTTCCCCCAAGTCTCCCGATAAAAATGGTACCTCACTTGTGTGGGTAGGCCTAGCGCCCACAAAAGGAAATGGCCCAAAACACAACATGGACACATCCCATTTTTTCACAGAAAACAGTGCCTACCTGTGGATTTTGGCCTCTAGCTCAGCCAGCACCTGGGGAAACCTAGCAAACCAGCACATTTCTGAAAACTAGACATCTAGGGGAATCCAAGATGAGGTGACTTGTGGGGCTCTGACCAGGTTCTGTTACCCAGAATCCTTTGCAAACCTCAAAATTTGGCCAACAAAACACTTTTTCCTCTCATTTCGGTGACAGAAAGTTCTGGAATCTGAGAGGAGCCACAAATTTCCTTCCACCCAGCATTCCCCCAAGTCAACCGATAAAAATGGTACTTCACTTGTGTGGGTAGGCCTAGCGCCCACGAATGGAAATGGCCCAAAACACAACGTGGACACATCCCATTTTTTTTTACAGAAAACAGAGGTGTTTTTTGCAAAGTGCCTACCAGTAGATTTTGGCCCCTAGCTCATCCGGCACCTAGGGAAACCTACCTGTGCATTTTTGAAAACTAGAGACCTAGGGGAATCCAAGATGGGGTGACTTGTGGGGCTCTGACCAGGTTCTGTTATCCAGAATCCTTTGCAAACCTCAAAATGTGGCTAAAAAATCACATTTTCCTCATATTTCGGTGACAGAAAGTTCTGGAATCTGAGAGGAGCCACAAATTTCCTTCCACCCAGCGTTTCCCCAAGTCTCCCGATAAAAATGATTCCTCACTTGTGTGTGTAGGCCTAGCGCCAGCGACAGGAAATGCCCCAAAACACAACGTGGACACATCCCATTTTTTGGCAGAAAACAGAGGTGTTTTTTGCAAAGTGCCTACCTGTAGATTTTGGCCTCTAGCTCAGCCGGCACCTAGGGAAACCTACCAAACCTGTGCATTTATGAAAACTAGAGACCTAGGGGAATCCAAGATGAGGTGACTTGTGGGGGTCTGACCAGGATCTGTTACCCAGAATCCTTTACAAACCTCAAAATTTGGCTAAAAAAACATATTTTCCTCACATTTTGGTGACAGAAAGTTCTGGAATCTGAGAGGAGCCACAAATTTCCTTCCACCCAGCGTTCCCCCAAGTCTCCCGATAAAAATGGTACCTCACTTGTGTGGGTAGGCCTAGCGCCCACAAAAGGAAATGGCCCAAAACACAACATTGACACATCACATTTTTTCACAGAAAACAATGCCTACCTGTGGATTTTGGCCTCTAGCTCAGCCAGGACCTGGGGAAACCTAGCAAACCAGCACATTTCTGAAAACTAGACATCTAGGGGAATCCAAGATGGGGTGACTTGTGGGGCTCTGACCAGGTTCTGTTACCCAGAATCCTTTGCAAACCTCAAAATTTGGCTAAAAAAACACATTTTCCTCACATTTCGGTGATAGAAAGTTCTGGAATCTGAGAGGAGCCACAAATTTCCTTCCACCCAGCGTTCCCCCAAGTCTCCCGATAAAAATGGTACCTCACTTGTGTGGGTAGGCCTAGCGCCCACGAAAGGAAATGGCCCAAAACACAACATGGACACATCCCATTTTTTTTACTGAAAAAAGAGGTGTTTTTTGCAAAGTGCCTACCTGTAGATTTTGGCCCCTAGGTCAGCTGGCACCTAGGAAAACCTACCAAACCTGTGCATTTTTGAAAACTAGAGACCTAGGGGAATCCAAGATGGGGTGACTTGTGGGGCTCTGACCAGGTTCTGTTATCCAGAATCCTTTGCAAACCCCAAAATGTGGCTAAAAAATCACATTTTCCTCATATTTCGGTGACAGAAAGTTCTGGAACCTGAGAGGAGCCACAAATTTCCTTCCACCCAGCGTTTCCCCAAGTCTCCCGATAAAAATGATTCCTCACTTGTGTGTGTAGGCCTAGCGCCAGCGACAGGAAATGCCCCAAAACACAACGAGGAAACATCCCATTTTTTGGCAGAAAACAGAGGTGTTTTTTGCAAAGTGCCTACCTGTAGATTTTGGCCTCTAGCTCAGCCGGCACCTAGGGAAACCTACCAAACCTGTGCATTTATGAAAACTAGAGACCTAGGGGAATCCAAGATGAGGTGACTTGTGGGGCTCTGACCAGGATCTGTTACCCAGAATCCTTTACAAACCTCAAAATTTGGCTAAAAAAACATATTTTCCTCACATTTTGGTGACAGAAAGTTCTGGAATCTGAGAGGAGCCACAAATTTCCTTCCACCCAGCGTTCCCCCAAGTCTCCCGATAAAAATGGTACCTCACTTGTGTGGGTAGGCCTAGCGCCCACAAAAGGAAATGGCCCAAAACACAACATTGACACATCACATTTTTTCACAGAAAACAGTGCCTACCTGTAGATTTTGGCCTCTAGCTCAGCCGGCACCTAGGGAAACCTACCAAACCTGTGCATTTATGAAAACTAGATACCTAGGGGAATCCAAGATGAGGTGACTTGTGGGGCTCTGACCAGGATCTGTTACCCAGAATCCTTTACAAACCTCAAAATTTGGCTAAAAAAATATATTTTCCTCACATTTCGGTGACAGAAAGTTCTGGAATCTGAGAGGAGCCACAAATTTCCTTCCACCCAGCGTTCCCCCAAGTCTCCCGATAAAAATGGTACCTCACTTGTGTGGGTAGGCCTAGCGCCCACAAAAGGAAATGGCCCAAAACACAACATGGACACTTCCCATTTTTTCACAGAAAACAGTGCCTACCTGTGGATTTTGGCCTCTAGCTCAGCCAGCACCTGGGGAAACCTAGCAAACCAGCACATTTCTGAAAACTAGACATCTAGGGGAATCCAAGATGAGGTGACTTGTGGGGCTCTGACCAGGTTCTGTTACCCAGAATCCTTTGCAAACCTCAAAATTCGGCTAAAAAAACACATTTTCCTCATATTTCGGTGATAGAAAGTTCTGGAATCTGAGAGGAGCCACAAATTTCCTTCTACCCAGCGTTCCCCCAAGTCTCCCGATAAAAATGGTACCTCACTTGTGTGGGTAGGCCTAGCGACCACGAAAGGAAATGGCCCAAAACACAACATGGACACATCCCATTTTTTTTACAGAAAACAGAGGTGTTTTTTGCAAAGTGCCTACCTGTAGATTTTGGCTCCTAGGTCAGCCGGCACCTAGGGAAACCTACCAAACCTGTGCATTTTTGAAAATTAGAGACCTAGGGGAATCCAAGATGGGGTGACTTGTGGGGCTCTGACCAGGTTCTGTTTCCCAGAATCCTTTGCAAACCTCAACATTTGGCTAAAAAAACACATTTTCCTCACATTTCGGTGACAGAAAGTTCTGGAATCTGAGAGGAGCCACAAATTTCCTTCCACCCAGCGTTCCCCCAAGTCTCCCAATAAAAATGGTACCTCACTTGTGTGGGTAGGCCTAGCGCCCACGAAAGGAAATGGCCCAAAACACAACGTGGACACATCCCATTTTTTTTACAGAAAACAGAGGTGTTTTTTGCAAAGTGCCTACCTGTGGATTTTGGCCTCTAGCCCAGCCGGCGCCTGCGGAAACCTAGCAAACCAGCTCATTTCTGAAAACTAGAGACCTAGGGGAATCGAAGATGGGGTGACTTGTGGGGCTCTGACCAGGTTCTGTTACCCAGAATCCTTTGCAAACCTCAAAATTTGGCCAACAAAACACATTTTCCTCTCATTTCGGTGACAGAAAGTTCTGGAATCTGAGAGGAGCCACAAATTTCCTTCCACCCAGCATTCCCCCAAGTCTCCCGATACAAATGGTACCTCACTTGTGTGGGTAGGCCTAGCGCCCACGAATGGAAATGGCCCAAAACACAACGTGGACACATCCCATTTTTTTTTTACAGAAAACAGAGGTGTTTTTTGCAAAGTGCCTACCAGTAGATTTTGGCCCCTAGCTCATCCGGCACCTAGGGAAAACTACCAAACCTGTGCATTTTTGAAAACTAGAGACCTAGGGGAATCCAAGATGGGGTGACTTGTGGGGCTCTGACCAGGTTCTGTTATCCAGAATCCTTTGCAAACCTCAAAATGTGGCTAAAAAATCACATTTTCCTCATATTTCGGTGACAGAAAGTTCTGGAATCTGAGAGGAGCCACAAATTTCCTTCCACCCAGCGTTTCCCCAAGTCTCCCGATAAAAATGATTCCTCACTTGTGTGTGTAGGCCTAGCGCCAGCGCCAGGAAATGCCCCAAAACACAACGTGGACACATCCCATTTTTTGGCAGAAAACAGAGGTGTTTTTTACAAAGTGCCTACCTGTAGATTTTGGCCTCTAGCTCAGCCGGCACCTAGGGAAACCTACCAAACCTGTGCATTTATGAAAACTAGATACCTAGGGGAATCCAAGATGAGGTGACTTGTGGGGCTCTGACCAGGATCTGTTACCCAGAATCCTTTACAAACCTCAAAATTTGGCTAAAAAAATATATTTTCCTCACATTTCGGTGACAGAAAGTTCTGGAATCTGAGAGGAGCCACAAATTTCCTTCCACCCAGCGTTCCCCCAAGTCTCCCGATAAAAATGGTACCTCACTTGTGTGGGTAGGCCTAGCGCCCACAAAAGGAAATGGCCCAAAACACAACATGGACACATCACATTTTTTCACAGAAAACAGTGCCTACCTGTGGATTTTGGCCTCTAGCTCAGCCAGCACCTGGGGAAACCTAGCAAACCAGCACATTTCTGAAAACTAGACATCTAGGGGAATCCAAGATGGGGTGACTTGTGGGGCTCTGACCAGGTTCTGTTACCCAGAATCCTTTGCAAACCTCAAAATTTGGCTAAAAAAACACATTTTCCTCACATTTCGGTGATAGAAAGTTCTGGAATCTGAGAGGAGCCACAAATTTCCTTCCACCCAGCGTTCCCCCAAGTCTCCCGATAAAAATGGTACCTCACTTGTGTGGGTAGGCCTAGCGCCCACGAAAGGAAATGGCCCAAAACACAACATGGACACATCCCATTTTTTTTACTGAAAACAGAGGTGTTTTTTGCAAAGTGCCTACCTGTAGATTTTGGCCCCTAGGTCAGCCGGCACCTAGGGAAACCTACCAAACCTGTGCATTTTTGAAAATTAGAGACTTAGGGGAATCCAAGATGGGGTGACTTGTGGGGCTCTGACCAGGTTCTGTTTCCCAGAGTCCTTTGCAAACCTCAAAATTTGGCTAAAAAAATACATTTTCCTCACATTTCGGTGACAGAAAGTTCTGGAATCTGAGAGGAGCCACAAATTTCCTTCCACCCAGCGTTCCCCCAAGTCTCCCGATAAAAATGGTACCTCACTTGTGTGGGTAGGCCTAGCGCCCACGAAAGGAAATGGCCCAAAACACAACGTGGACACATCCCATTTTTTTTTTACAGAAAACAGAGGTGTTTTTTGCAAAGTGCCTACCTGTGGATTTTGGCCTCTAGCTCAGCCGGCACCTGCGGAAACGTAGCAAACCAGCTCATTTCTGAAAACTAGAGACCTAGGGGAATCCAAGATGGGGTGACTTGTGGGGCTCTGACCAGGTTCTGTTACCCAGAATCCTTTGCAAACCTCAAAATTTGGCCAACAAAACACCTTTTCCTCTCATTTCGGTGACAGAAAGTTCTGGAATCTGAAAGGAGCCACAAATTTCCTTCCACCCAGCATTCCCCCAAGTCTCCCGATACAAATGGTACCTCACTTGTGTGGGTAGGCCTAGCGCCCACGAATGGAAATGGCCCAAAACACAACGTGGACACATCCCATTTTTTTTTTACAGAAAACAGAGGTGTTTTTTGCAAAGTTCCTACCAGTAGATTTTGGCCCCTAGCTCATCCGGCACCTAGGGAAACCTACCAAACCTGTGCATTTTTTAAAACTAGAGACCTAGGGGAATCCAAGATGGGGTGACTTGTGGGGCTCTGACCAGGTTCTGTTATCCAGAATCCTTTGCAAACCTCAAAATGTGGCTAAAAAATCACATTTTCCTCATATTTCGGTGACAGAAAGTTCTGGAATCTGAGAGGAGCCACAAATTTCCTTCCACCCAGCGTTTCCCCAAGTCTCCCGATAAAAATGATTCCTCACTTGTGTGTGTAGGCCTAGCGCCAGCGCCAGGAAATGCCCCAAAACACAACGTGGACACATCCCATTTTTTGGCAGAAAACAGAGGTGTTTTTTGCAAAGTGCCTACCTGTAGATTTTGGCCTCTAGCTCAGCCGGCACCTAGGGAAACCTACCAAACCTGTGCATTTATGAAAACTAGATACCTAGGGGAATCCAAGATGAGGTGACTTGTGGGGCTCTGACCAGGATCTGTTACCCAGAATCCTTTACAAACCTCAAAATTTGGTTAAAAAAATATATTTTCCTCACATTTCGGTGACAGAAAGTTCTGGAATCTGAGAGGAGCCACAAATTTCCTTCCACCCAGCGTTCCCCCAAGTCTCCCGATAAAAATGGTACCTCACTTGTGTGGGTAGGCCTAGCGCCCACAAAAGGAAATGGCCCAAAACACAACATGGACACATCACATTTTTTCACAGAAAACAGTGCCTACCTGTGGATTTTGGCCTCTAGCTCACCCAGCACCTGGGGAAACCTAGCAAACCAGCACATTTCTGAAAACTAGATACCTAGGGGAATCCAAGATGGGGTGACTTGTGGGGCTCTGACCAGGTTCTGTTTCCCAGAATCCTTTGCAAACCTCAAAATTTGGCTAAAAAAACACATTTTCCTCACATTTCGGTGACAGAAAGTTCTGGAATCTGAGAGGAGCCACAAATTTCCTTCCACCCAGCGTTCCCCCAAGTCTCCCAATAAAAATGGTACCTCACTTGTGTGGGTAGGCCTAGCGCCCACGAAAGGAAATGGCCCAAAACACAACGTGGACACATCCCATTTTTTTTACAGAAAACAGAGGTGTTTTTTGCAAAGTGCCTACCTGTGGATTTTGGCCTCTAGCCCAGCCGGCACCTGCGGAAACCTAGCAAACCAGCTCATTTCTGAAAACTAGAGACCTAGGGGAATCGAAGATGGGGTGACTTGTGGGGCTCTGACCAGGTTCTGTTACCCAGAATCCTTTGCAAACCTCAAAATTTGGCCAACAAAACACTTTTTCCTCTCATTTCGGTGACAGAAAGTTCTGGAATCTGAGAGGAGCCACAAATTTCCTTCCACCCAGCATTCCCCCAAGTCAACCGATAAAAATGGTACCTCACTTGTGTGGGTAGGCCTAGCGCCCACGAATGGAAATGGCCCAAAACACAACGTGGACACATCCCATTTTTTTTTACAGAAAACAGAGGTGTTTTTTGCAAAGTGCCTACCAGTAGATTTTGGCCCCTAGCTCATCCGGCACCTAGGGAAACCTACCAAACCTGTGCATTTTTGAAAACTAGAGACCTAGGGGAATCCAAGATGGGGTGGCTTGTGGGGCTCTGACCAGGTTCTGTTATCCAGAATCCTTTGCAAACCTCAAAATGTGGCTAAAAAATCACATTTTCCTCATATTTCGGTGACAGAAAGTTCTGGAATCTGAGAGGAGCCACAAATTTCCTTCCACCCAGCGTTTCCCCAAGTCTCCAGATAAAAATGATTCTTCACTTGTGTGTGTAGGCCTAGCGCCAGCGACAGGAAATGCCCCAAAACACAACGTGGACACATCCCATTTTTTGGCAGAAAACAGAGGTGTTTTTTGCAAAGTGCCTACCTGTAGATTTTGGCCTCTAGCTCAGCCGGCACCTAGGGAAACCTACCAAACCTGTGCATTTATGAAAACTAGAGACCTAGGGGAATCCAAGATGAGGTGACTTGTGGGGCTCTGACCAGGATCTGTTACCCAGAATCCTTTACAAACCTCAAAATTTGGCTAAAAAAACATATTTTCCTCACATTTCGCTGACAGAAAGTTCTGGAATCTGAGAGGAGCCACAAATTTCCTTCCACCCAGCGTTTCCCCAAGTCTCCCGATAAAAATGATTCCTCACTTGTGTGTGTAGGCCTAGCGCCAGCGACAGGAAATGCCCCAAAACACAACGTGGACACATCCCATTTTTTGGCAGAAAACAGAGGTGTTTTTTGCAAAGTGCCTACCTGTAGATTTTGGCCTCTAGCTCAGCCGGCACCTAGGGAAACCTACCAAACCTGTGCATTTATGAAAACTAGAGACCTAGGGGAATCCAAGATGAGGTGACTTGTGGGGCTCTGACCAGGATCTGTTACCCAGAATCCTTTACAAACCTCAAAATTTGGCTAAAAAAACATATTTTCCTCACATTTTGGTGACAGAAAGTTCTGGAATCTGAGAGGAGCCACAAATTTCCTTCCACCCAGCGTTCCCCCAAGTCTCCCGATAAAAATGGTACCTCACTTGTGTGGGTAGGCCTAGCGCCCACAAAAGGAAATGGCCCAAAAGACAACATTGACACATCACATTTTTTCACAGAAAACAGTGCCTACCTGTAGATTTTGGCCTCTAGCTCAGCCGGCACCTAGGGAAACCTACCAAACCTGTGCATTTATGAAAACTAGATACGTAGGGGAATCCAAGATGAGGTGACTTGTGGGGCTCTGACCAGGATCTGTTACCCAGAATCCTTTACAAACCTCAAAATTTGGCTAAAAAAATATATTTTCCTCACATTTCGGTGACAGAAAGTTCTGGAATCTGAGAGGAGCCACAAATTTCCTTCCACCCAGCGTTCCCCCAAGTCTCCCGATAAAAATGGTACCTCACTTGTGTGGGTAGGCCTAGCGCCCACAAAAGGAAATGGCCCAAAACACAACATGGACACATCACATTTTTTCACAGAAAACAGTGCCTACCTGTGGATTTTGGCCTCTAGCTCAGCCAGCACCTGGGGAAACCTAGAAAACCAGCACATTTCTGAAAACTAGACATCTAGGGGAATCCAAGATGGGGTGACTTGTGGGGCTCTGACCAGGTTCTGTTACCCAGAATCCTTTGCAAACCTCAAAATTTGGCTAAAAAAACACATTTTCCTCACATTTCGGTGATAGAAAGTTCTGGAATCTGAGAGGAGCCACAAATTTCCTTCCACCCAGCGTTCCCCCAAGTCTCCCGATACAAATGGTACCTCACTTGTGTGGGTAGGCCTAGCGCCCACGAAAGGAAATGGCCCAAAACACAACATGGACACATCCCATTTTTTTTACTGAAAACAGAGGTGTTTTTTTGCAAAGTGCCTACCTGTAGATTTTGGCCCCTAGGTCAGCCGGCACCTAGGGAAACCTACCAAACCTGTGCATTTTTGAAAATTAGAGACCTAGGGGAATCCAAGATGGGGTGACTTGTGGGGCTCTGACCAGGTTCTGTTTCCCAGAATCCTTTGCAAACCTCAAAATTTGGCTAAAAAAACACATTTTCCTCACATTTCGGTGACAGAAAGTTCTGGAATCTGAGAGGAGGCACAAATTTCCTTCCACCCAGCGTTCCCCCAAGTCTCCCGATAAAAATGGTACCTCACTTGTGTGGGTAGGCCTAGCGCCCACGAAAGGAAATGGCCCAAAACACAACGTGGACACATCCCATTTTTTTTTTACAGAAAACAGAGGTGTTTTTTGCAAAGTGCCTACCTGTGGATTTTGGCCTCTAGCTCAGCCGGCACCTGCGGAAACGTAGCAAACCAGCTCATTTCTGAAAACTAGAGACCTAGGGGAATCCAAGATGGGGTGACTTGTTGGGCTCTGACCAGGTTCTGTTTCCCAGAATCCTTTCCAAACCTCAAAATTTGGCTAAAAAAACACATTTTCCTCACATTTCGGTGACAGAAAGTTCTGGAATCTGAGAGGAGCCACAAATTTCCTTCCACCCAGCGTTCCCCCAAGTCTCCCGATAAAAATGGTACCTCACTTGTGTGGGTAGGCCTAGCGCCCACAAAAGGAAATGTCCCAAAACACAACATGGACACATCCCATTTTTTCACAGAAAACAGTGCCTACCTGTGGATTTTGGCCTCTAGCTCAGCCAGCACCTGGGGAAACCTAGCAAACCAGCACATTTCTGAAAACTAGACATCTAGGGGAATCCAAGATGAGGTGACTTGTGGGGCTCTGACCAGGTTCTGTTACCCAGAATCCTTTGCAAACCTCAAAATTCGGCTAAAAAAACACATTTTCCTCATATTTCGGTGATAGAAAGTTCTGGAATCTGAGAGGAGCCACAAATTTCCTTCTACCCAGCGTTCCCCCAAGTCTCCCGATAAAAATGGTACCTCACTTGTGTGGGTAGGCCTAGCGACCACGAAAGGAAATGGCCCAAAACACAACATGGACACATCCCATTTTTTTTTACAGAAAACAGAGGTGTTTTTTGCAAAGTGCCTACCTGTAGATTTTGGCCCCTAGGTCAGCCGGCACCTAGGGAAACCTACCAAACCTGTGCATTTTTGAAAATTAGAGACCTAGGGGAATCCAAGATGGGGTGACTTGTGGGGCTCTGACCAGGTTCTGTTTCCCAGAATCCTTTGCAAACCTCAAAATTTGGCTAAAAAAACACATTTTCCTCACATTTCGGTGACAGAAAGTTCTGGAATCTGAGAGGAGCCACAAATTTCCTTCCACCCAGCGTTCCCCCAAGTCTCCCAATAAAAATGGTACCTCACTTGTGTGGGTAGGCCTAGCGCCCACGAAAGGAAATGGCCCAAAACACAACGTGGACACATCCCATTTTTTTTACAGAAAACAGAGGTGTTTTTTGCAAAGTGCCTACCTGTGGATTTTGGCCTCTAGCCCAGCCGGCACCTGCGGAAACCTAGCAAACCAGCTCATTTCTGAAAACTAGAGACCTAGGGGAATCGAAGATGGGGTGACTTGTGGGGCTCTGACCAGGTTCTGTTTCCCAGAATCCTTTGCAAACCTCAAAATTTGGCTAAAAAAACACATTTTCCTCACATTTCGGTGACAGAAAGTTCTGGAATCTGAGAGGAGCCACAAATTTCCTTCCACCCAGCGTTCCCCCAAGTCTCCCAATAAAAATGGTACCTCACTTGTGTGGGTAGGCCTAGCGCCCACGAAAGGAAATGGCCCAAAACACAACGTGGACACATCCCATTTTTTTTACAGAAAACAGAGGTGTTTTTTGCAAAGTGCCTACCTGTAGATTTTGGCCCCTAGGTCAGCCGGCACCTAGGGAAACCTACCAAACCTGTGCATTTTTGAAAATTAGAGACCTAGGGGAATCCAAGATGGGGTGACTTGTGGGGCTCTGACCAGGTTCTGTTTCCCAGAATCCTTTGCAAACCTCAAAATTTGGCTAAAAAAACACATTTTCCTCACATTTCGGTGACAGAAAGTTCTGGAATCTGAGAGGAGCCACAAATTTCCTTCCACCCAGCGTTCCCCCAAGTCTCCCAATAAAAATGGTACCTCACTTGTGTGGGTAGGCCTAGCGCCCACGAAAGGAAATGGCCCAAAACACAACGTGGACACATCCCATTTTTTTTACAGAAAACAGAGGTGTTTTTTGCAAAGTGCCTACCTGTGGATTTTGGCCTCTAGCCCAGCCGGCACCTGCGGAAACCTAGCAAACCAGCTCATTTCTGAAAACTAGAGACCTAGGGGAATCGAAGATGGGGTGACTTGTGGGGCTCTGACCAGGTTCTGTTACCCAGAATCCTTTGCAAACCTCAAAATTTGGCCAACAAAACACATTTTCCTCTCATTTCGGTGACAGAAAGTTCTGGAATCTGAGAGGAGCCACAAATTTCCTTCCACCCAGCATTCCCCCAAGTCTCCCGATACAAATGGTACCTCACTTGTGTGGGTAGGCCTAGCGCCCACGAATGGAAATGGCCCAAAACACAACGTGGACACATCCCATTTTTTTTTTACAGAAAACAGAGGTGTTTTTTGCAAAGTGCCTACCAGTAGATTTTGGCCCCTAGCTCATCCGGCACCTAGGGAAACCTACCAAACCTGTGCATTTTTGAAAACTAGAGACCTAGGGGAATCCAAGATGGGGTGACTTGTGGGGCTCTGACCAGGTTCTGTTATCCAGAATCCTTTGCAAACCTCAAAATGTGGCTAAAAAATCACATTTTCCTCATATTTCGGTGACAGAAAGTTCTGGAATCTGAGAGGAGCCACAAATTTCCTTCCACCCAGCGTTTCCCCAAGTCTCCCGATAAAAATGATTCCTCACTTGTGTGTGTAGGCCTAGCGCCAGCGCCAGGAAATGCCCCAAAACACAACGTGGACACATCCCATTTTTTGGCAGAAAACAGAGGTGTTTTTTACAAAGTGCCTACCTGTAGATTTTGGCCTCTAGCTCAGCCGGCACCTAGGGAAACCTACCAAACCTGTGCATTTATGAAAACTAGATACCTAGGGGAATCCAAGATGAGGTGACTTGTGGGGCTCTGACCAGGATCTGTTACCCAGAATCCTTTACAAACCTCAAAATTTGGCTAAAAAAATATATTTTCCTCACATTTCGGTGACAGAAAGTTCTGGAATCTGAGAGGAGCCACAAATTTCCTTCCACCCAGCGTTCCCCCAAGTCTCCCGATAAAAATGGTACCTCACTTGTGTGGGTAGGCCTAGCGCCCACAAAAGGAAATGGCCCAAAACACAACATGGACACATCACATTTTTTCACAGAAAACAGTGCCTACCTGTGGATTTTGGCCTCTAGCTCAGCCAGCACCTGGGGAAACCTAGCAAACCAGCACATTTCTGAAAACTAGACATCTAGGGGAATCCAAGATGGGGTGACTTGTGGGGCTCTGACCAGGTTCTGTTACCCAGAATCCTTTGCAAACCTCAAAATTTGGCTAAAAAAACACATTTTCCTCACATTTCGGTGATAGAAAGTTCTGGAATCTGAGAGGAGCCACAAATTTCCTTCCACCCAGCGTTCCCCCAAGTCTCCCGATAAAAATGGTACCTCACTTGTGTGGGTAGGCCTAGCGCCCACGAAAGGAAATGGCCCAAAACACAACATGGACACATCCCATTTTTTTTACTGAAAACAGAGGTGTTTTTTGCAAAGTGCCTACCTGTAGATTTTGGCCCATAGGTCAGCCGGCACCTAGGGAAACCTACCAAACCTGTGCATTTTTGAAAATTAGAGACCTAGGGGAATCCAAGATGGGGTGACTTGTGGGGCTCTGACCAGGTTCTGTTTCCCAGAGTCCTTTGCAAACCTCAAAATTTGGCTAAAAAAACACATTTTCCTCACATTTCGGTGACAGAAAGTTCTGGAATCTGAGAGGAGCCACAAATTTCCTTCCACCCAGCGTTCCCCCAAGTCTCCCGATAAAAATGGTACCTCACTTGTGTGGGTAGGCCTAGCGCCCACGAAAGGAAATGGCCCAAAACACAACGTGGACACATCCCATTTTTTTTTACAGAAAACAGAGGTGTTTTTTGCAAAGTGCCTACCTGTGGATTTTGGCCTCTAGCTCAGCCGGCACCTGCGGAAACGTAGCAAACCAGCTCATTTCTGAAAACTAGAGACCTAGGGGAATCCAAGATGAGGTGACTTGTGGGGCTCTGACCAGGTTCTGTTACCCAGAATCCTTTGCAAACCTCAAAATTTGGCCAACAAAACACTTTTTCCTCTCATTTCGGTGACAGAAAGTTCTGGAATCTGAGAGGAGCCACAAATTTCCTTCCACCCAGCATTCCCCCAAGTCTCCCGATACAAATGGTACCTCACTTGTGTGGGTAGGCCTAGCGCCCACGAATGGAAATGGCCCAAAACACAACGTGGACACATCCCATTTTTTTTTTACAGAAAACAGAGGTGTTTTTTGCAAAGTGCCTACCAGTAGATTTTGGCCCCTAGCTCATCCGGCACCTAGGGAAACCTACCAAACCTGTGCATTTTTGAAAACTAGAGACCTAGAGGAATCCAAGATGGGGTGACTTGTGGGGCTCTGACCAGGTTCTGTTATCCAGAATCCTTTGCAAACCTCAAAATGTGGCTAAAAAATCACATTTTCCTCATATTTCGGTGACAGAAAGTTCTGGAATCTGAGAGGAGCCACAAATTTCCTTCCACCCAGCGTTTCCCCAAGTCTCCCGATAAAAATGATTCCTCACTTGTGTGTGTAGGCCTAGCGCCAGCGCCAGGAAATGCCCCAAAACACAACGTGGACACATCCCATTTTTTGGCAGAAAACAGAGGTGTTTTTTGCAAAGTGCCTACCTGTAGATTTTGGCCTCTAGCTCAGCCGGCACCTAGGGAAACCTACCAAACCTGTGCATTTATGAAAACTAGATACCTAGGGGAATCCAAGATGAGGTGACTTGTGGGGCTCTGACCAGGATCTGTTACCCAGAATCCTTTACAAACCTCAAAATTTGGCTAAAAAAATATATTTTCCTCACATTTCGGTGACAGAAAGTTCTGGAATCTGAGAGGAGCCACAAATTTCCTTCCACCCAGCGTTCCCCCAAGTCTCCCGATAAAAATGGTACCTCACTTGTGTGGGTAGGCCTAGCGCCCACAAAAGGAAATGGCCCAAAACACAACATGGACACATCACATTTTTTCACAGAAAACAGTGCCTACCTGTGGATTTTGGCCTCTAGCTCACCCAGCACCTGGGGAAACCTAGCAAACCAGCACATTTCTGAAAACTAGACATCTAGGGGAATCCAAGATGGGGTGACTTGTGGGGCTCTGACTAGGTTCTGTTACCCAGAATCCTTTGCAAACCTCAAAATTTGGCTAAAAAAACACATTTTCCTCACATTTCGGTGATAGAAAGTTCTGGAATCTGAGAGGAGCCACAAATTTCCTTCCACCCAGCGTTCCCCCAAGTCTCCCGATAAAAATGGTACCTCACTTGTGTGGGTAGGCCTAGCGCCCACGAAAGGAAATGGCCCAAAACACAACATGGACACATCCCATTTTTTTTACTGAAAACAGAGGTGTTTTTTGCTAAGTGCCTACCTGTAGATTTTGGCCCCTAGGTCAGCCGGCACCTAGGGAAACCTACCAAACCTGTGCATTTTTGAAAATTAGAGACCTAGGGGAATCCAAGATGGGGTGACTTGTGGGGCTCTGACCAGGTTCTGTTTCCCAGAATCCTTTGCAAACCTCAAAATTTGGCTAAAAAAACACATTTTCCTCACATTTCGGTGACAGAAAGTTCTGGAATCTGAGAGGAGCCACAAATTTCCTTCCACCCAGCGTTCCCCCAAGTCTCCCAATAAAAATGGTACCTCACTTGTGTGGGTAGGCCTAGCGCCCACGAAAGGAAATGGCCCAAAACACAACGTGGACACATCCCATTTTTTTTACAGAAAACAGAGGTGTTTTTTGCAAAGTGCCTACCTGTGGATTTTGGCCTCTAGCCCAGCCGGCACCTGCGGAAACCTAGCAAACCAGCTCATTTCTGAAAACTAGAGACCTAGGGGAATCGAAGATGGGGTGACTTGTGGGGCTCTGACCAGGTTCTGTTACCCAGAATCCTTTGCAAACCTCAAAATTTGGCCAACAAAACACTTTTTCCTCTCATTTCGGTGACAGAAAGTTCTGGAATCTGAGAGGAGCCACAAATTGCCTTCCACCCAGCATTCCCCCAAGTCAACCGATAAAAATGGTACCTCACTTGTGTGGGTAGGCCTAGCGCCCACGAATGGAAATGGCCCAAAACACAACGTGGACACATCCCATTTTTTTTTACAGAAAACAGAGGTGTTTTTTGCAAAGTGCCTACCAGTAGATTTTGGCCCCTAGCTCATCCGGCACCTAGGGAAACCTACCAAACCTGTGCATTTTTGAAAACTAGAGACCTAGGGGAATCCAAGATGGGGTGACTTGTGGGGCTCTGACCAGGTTCTGTTATCCAGAATCCTTTGCAAACCTCAAAATGTGGCTAAAAAATCACATTTTCCTCATATTTCGGTGACAGAAAGTTCTGGAATCTGAGAGGAGCCACAAATTTCCTTCCACCCAGCGTTTCCCCAAGTCTCCAGATAAAAATGATTCTTCACTTGTGTGTGTAGGCCTAGCGCCAGCGACAGGAAATGCCCCAAAACACAACGTGGACACATCCCATTTTTTGGCAGAAAACAGAGGTGTTTTTTGCAAAGTGCCTACCTGTAGATTTTGGCCTCTAGCTCAGCCGGCACCTAGGGAAACCTACCAAACCTGTGCATTTATGAAAACTAGAGACCTAGGGGAATCCAAGATGAGGTGACTTGTGGGGCTCTGACCAGGATCTGTTACCCAGAATCCTTTACAAACCTCAAAATTTGGCTAAAAAAACATATTTTCCTCACATTTCGCTGACAGAAAGTTCTGGAATCTGAGAGGAGCCACAAATTTCCTTCCACCCAGCGTTCCCCCAAGTCTCCCGATAAAAATGGTACCTCACTTGTGTGGGTAGGCCTAGCGCCCACAAAAGGAAATGTCCCAAAACACAACATGGACACATCCCATTTTTTCACAGAAAACAGTGCCTACCTGTGGATTTTGGCCTCTAGCTCAGCCAGCACCTGGGGAAACCTAGCAAACCAGCACATTTCTGAAAACTAGACATCTAGGGGAATCCAAGATGAGGTGACTTGTGGGGCTCTGACCAGGTTCTGTTACCCAGAATCCTTTGCAAACCTCAAAATTCGGCTAAAAAAACACATTTTCCTCATATTTCGGTGATAGAAAGTTCTGGAATCTGAGAGGAGCCACAAATTTCCTTCTACCCAGCGTTCCCCCAAGTCTCCCGATAAAAATGGTACCTCACTTGTGTGGGTAGGCCTAGCGACCACGAAAGGAAATGGCCCAAAACACAACATGGACACATCCCATTTTTTTTTACAGAAAACAGAGGTGTTTTTTGCAAAGTGCCTACCTGTAGATTTTGGCCCCTAGGTCAGCCGGCACCTAGGGAAACCTACCAAACCTGTGCATTTTTGAAAATTAGAGACCTAGGGGAATCCAAGATGGGGTGACTTGTGGGGCTCTGACCAGGTTCTGTTTCCCAGAATCCTTTGCAAACCTCAAAATTTGGCTAAAAAAACACATTTTCCTCACATTTCGGTGACAGAAAGTTCTGGAATCTGAGAGGAGCCACAAATTTCCTTCCACCCAGCGTTCCCCCAAGTCTCCCAATAAAAATGGTACCTCACTTGTGTGGGTAGGCCTAGCGCCCACGAAAGGAAATGGCCCAAAACACAACGTGGACACATCCCATTTTTTTTACAGAAAACAGAGGTGTTTTTTGCAAAGTGCCTACCTGTGGATTTTGGCCTCTAGCCCAGCCGGCACCTGCGGAAACCTAGCAAACCAGCTCATTTCTGAAAACTAGAGACCTAGGGGAATCGAAGATGGGGTGACTTGTGGGGCTCTGACCAGGTTCTGTTTCCCAGAATCCTTTGCAAACCTCAAAATTTGGCTAAAAAAACACATTTTCCTCACATTTCGGTGACAGAAAGTTCTGGAATCTGAGAGGAGCCACAAATTTCCTTCCACCCAGCGTTCCCCCAAGTCTCCCAATAAAAATGGTACCTCACTTGTGTGGGTAGGCCTAGCGCCCACGAAAGGAAATGGCCCAAAACACAACGTGGACACATCCCATTTTTTTTACAGAAAACAGAGGTGTTTTTTGCAAAGTGCCTACCTGTAGATTTTGGCCCCTAGGTCAGCCGGCACCTAGGGAAACCTACCAAACCTGTGCATTTTTGAAAATTAGAGACCTAGGGGAATCCAAGATGGGGTGACTTGTGGGGCTCTGACCAGGTTCTGTTTCCCAGAATCCTTTGCAAACCTCAAAATTTGGCTAAAAAAACACATTTTCCTCACATTTCGGTGACAGAAAGTTCTGGAATCTGAGAGGAGCCACAAATTTCCTTCCACCCAGCGTTCCCCCAAGTCTCCCAATAAAAATGGTACCTCACTTGTGTGGGTAGGCCTAGCGCCCACGAAAGGAAATGGCCCAAAACACAACGTGGACACATCCCATTTTTTTTACAGAAAACAGAGGTGTTTTTTGCAAAGTGCCTACCTGTGGATTTTGGCCTCTAGCCCAGCCGGCACCTGCGGAAACCTAGCAAACCAGCTCATTTCTGAAAACTAGAGACCTAGGGGAATCGAAGATGGGGTGACTTGTGGGGCTCTGACCAGGTTCTGTTACCCAGAATCCTTTGCAAACCTCAAAATTTGGCCAACAAAACACATTTTCCTCTCATTTCGGTGACAGAAAGTTCTGGAATCTGAGAGGAGCCACAAATTTCCTTCCACCCAGCATTCCCCCAAGTCTCCCGATACAAATGGTACCTCACTTGTGTGGGTAGGCCTAGCGCCCACGAATGGAAATGGCCCAAAACACAACGTGGACACATCCCATTTTTTTTTTACAGAAAACAGAGGTGTTTTTTGCAAAGTGCCTACCAGTAGATTTTGGCCCCTAGCTCATCCGGCACCTAGGGAAACCTACCAAACCTGTGCATTTTTGAAAACTAGAGACCTAGGGGAATCCAAGATGGGGTGACTTGTGGGGCTCTGACCAGGTTCTGTTATCCAGAATCCTTTGCAAACCTCAAAATGTGGCTAAAAAATCACATTTTCCTCATATTTCGGTGACAGAAAGTTCTGGAATCTGAGAGGAGCCACAAATTTCCTTCCACCCAGCGTTTCCCCAAGTCTCCCGATAAAAATGATTCCTCACTTGTGTGTGTAGGCCTAGCGCCAGCGCCAGGAAATGCCCCAAAACACAACGTGGACACATCCCATTTTTTGGCAGAAAACAGAGGTGTTTTTTACAAAGTGCCTACCTGTAGATTTTGGCCTCTAGCTCAGCCGGCACCTAGGGAAACCTACCAAACCTGTGCATTTATGAAAACTAGATACCTAGGGGAATCCAAGATGAGGTGACTTGTGGGGCTCTGACCAGGATCTGTTACCCAGAATCCTTTACAAACCTCAAAATTTGGCTAAAAAAATATATTTTCCTCACATTTCGGTGACAGAAAGTTCTGGAATCTGAGAGGAGCCACAAATTTCCTTCCACCCAGCGTTCCCCCAAGTCTCCCGATAAAAATGGTACCTCACTTGTGTGGGTAGGCCTAGCGCCCACAAAAGGAAATGGCCCAAAACACAACATGGACACATCACATTTTTTCACAGAAAACAGTGCCTACCTGTGGATTTTGGCCTCTAGCTCAGCCAGCACCTGGGGAAACCTAGCAAACCAGCACATTTCTGAAAACTAGACATCTAGGGGAATCCAAGATGGGGTGACTTGTGGGGCTCTGACCAGGTTCTGTTACCCAGAATCCTTTGCAAACCTCAAAATTTGGCTAAAAAAACACATTTTCCTCACATTTCGGTGATAGAAAGTTCTGGAATCTGAGAGGAGCCACAAATTTCCTTCCACCCAGCGTTCCCCCAAGTCTCCCGATAAAAATGGTACCTCACTTGTGTGGGTAGGCCTAGCGCCCACGAAAGGAAATGGCCCAAAACACAACATGGACACATCCCATTTTTTTTACTGAAAACAGAGGTGTTTTTTGCAAAGTGCCTACCTGTAGATTTTGGCCCATAGGTCAGCCGGCACCTAGGGAAACCTACCAAACCTGTGCATTTTTGAAAATTAGAGACCTAGGGGAATCCAAGATGGGGTGACTTGTGGGGCTCTGACCAGGTTCTGTTTCCCAGAGTCCTTTGCAAACCTCAAAATTTGGCTAAAAAAACACATTTTCCTCACATTTCGGTGACAGAAAGTTCTGGAATCTGAGAGGAGCCACAAATTTCCTTCCACCCAGCGTTCCCCCAAGTCTCCCGATAAAAATGGTACCTCACTTGTGTGGGTAGGCCTAGCGCCCACGAAAGGAAATGGCCCACAACACAACGTGGACACATCCCATTTTTTTTTACAGAAAACAGAGGTGTTTTTTGCAAAGTGCCTACCTGTGGATTTTGGCCTCTAGCTCAGCCGGCACCTGCGGAAACGTAGCAAACCAGCTCATTTCTGAAAACTAGAGACCTAGGGGAATCCAAGATGAGGTGACTTGTGGGGCTCTGACCAGGTTCTGTTACCCAGAATCCTTTGCAAACCTCAAAATTTGGCCAACAAAACACTTTTTCCTCTCATTTCGGTGACAGAAAGTTCTGGAATCTGAGAGGAGCCACAAATTTCCTTCCACCCAGCATTCCCCCAAGTCTCCCGATACAAATGGTACCTCACTTGTGTGGGTAGGCCTAGCGCCCACGAATGGAAATGGCCCAAAACACAACGTGGACACATCCCATTTTTTTTTTACAGAAAACAGAGGTGTTTTTTGCAAAGTGCCTACCAGTAGATTTTGGCCCCTAGCTCATCCGGCACCTAGGGAAACCTACCAAACCTGTGCATTTTTGAAAACTAGAGACCTAGGGGAATCCAAGATGGGGTGACTTGTGGGGCTCTGACCAGGTTCTGTTATCCAGAATCCTTTGCAAACCTCAAAATGTGGCTAAAAAATCACATTTTCCTCATATTTCGGTGACAGAAAGTTCTGGAATCTGAGAGGAGCCACAAATTTCCTTCCACCCAGCGTTTCCCCAAGTCTCCCGATAAAAATGATTCCTCACTTGTGTGTGTAGGCCTAGCGCCAGCGCCAGGAAATGCCCCAAAACACAACGTGGACACATCCCATTTTTTTGCAGAAAACAGAGGTGTTTTTTGCAAAGTGCCTACCTGTAGATTTTGGCCTCTAGCTCAGCCGGCACCTAGGGAAACCTACCAAACCTGTGCATTTATGAAAACTAGATACCTAGGGGAATCCAAGATGAGGTGACTTGTGGGGCTCTGACCAGGATCTGTTACCCAGAATCCTTTACAAACCTCAAAATTTGGCTAAAAAAATATATTTTCCTCACATTTCGGTGACAGAAAGTTCTGGAATCTGAGAGGAGCCACAAATTTCCTTCCACCCAGCGTTCCCCCAAGTCTCCCGATAAAAATGGTACCTCACTTGTGTGGGTAGGCCTAGCGCCCACAAAAGGAAATGGCCCAAAACACAACATGGACACATCACATTTTTTCACAGAAAACAGTGCCTACCTGTGGATTTTGGCCTCTAGCTCACCCAGCACCTGGGGAAACCTAGCAAACCAGCACATTTCTGAAAACTAGACATCTAGGGGAATCCAAGATGGGGTGACTTGTGGGGCTCTGACTAGGTTCTGTTACCCAGAATCCTTTGCAAACCTCAAAATTTGGCTAAAAAAACACATTTTCCTCACATTTCGGTGATAGAAAGTTCTGGAATCTGAGAGGAGCCACAAATTTCCTTCCACCCAGCGTTCCCCCAAGTCTCCCGATAAAAATGGTACCTCACTTGTGTGGGTAGGCCTAGCGCCCACGAAAGGAAATGGCCCAAAACACAACATGGACACATCCCATTTTTTTTACTGAAAACAGAGGTGTTTTTTGCTAAGTGCCTACCTGTAGATTTTGGCCCCTAGGTCAGCCGGCACCTAGGGAAACCTACCAAACCTGTGCATTTTTGAAAATTAGAGACCTAGGGGAATCCAAGATGGGGTGACTTGTGGGGCTCTGACCAGGTTCTGTTTCCCAGAATCCTTTGCAAACCTCAAAATTTGGCTAAAAAAACACATTTTCCTCACATTTCGGTGACAGAAAGTTCTGGAATCTGAGAGGAGCCACAAATTTCCTTCCACCCAGCGTTCCCCCAAGTCTCCCAATAAAAATGGTACCTCACTTGTGTGGGTAGGCCTAGCGCCCACGAAAGGAAATGGCCCAAAACACAACGTGGACACATCCCATTTTTTTTACAGAAAACAGAGGTGTTTTTTGCAAAGTGCCTACCTGTGGATTTTGGCCTCTAGCCCAGCCGGCACCTGCGGAAACCTAGCAAACCAGCTCATTTCTGAAAACTAGAGACCTAGGGGAATCGAAGATGGGGTGACTTGTGGGGCTCTGACCAGGTTCTGTTACCCAGAATCCTTTGCAAACCTCAAAATTTGGCCAACAAAACACTTTTTCCTCTCATTTCGGTGACAGAAAGTTCTGGAATCTGAGAGGAGCCACAAATTTCCTTCCACCCAGCATTCCCCCAAGTCAACCGATAAAAATGGTACCTCACTTGTGTGGGTAGGCCTAGCGCCCACGAATGGAAATGGCCCAAAACACAACGTGGACACATCCCATTTTTTTTTACAGAAAACAGAGGTGTTTTTTGCAAAGTGCCTACCAGTAGATTTTGGCCCCTAGCTCATCCGGCACCTAGGGAAACCTACCAAACCTGTGCATTTTTGAAAACTAGAGACCTAGGGGAATCCAAGATGGGGTGACTTGTGGGGCTCTGACCAGGTTCTGTTATCCAGAATCCTTTGCAAACCTCAAAATGTGGCTAAAAAATCACATTTTCCTCATATTTCGGTGACAGAAAGTTCTGGAATCTGAGAGGAGCCACAAATTTCCTTCCACCCAGCGTTTCCCCAAGTCTCCAGATAAAAATGATTCTTCACTTGTGTGTGTAGGCCTAGCGCCAGCGACAGGAAATGCCCCAAAACACAACGTGGACACATCCCATTTTTTGGCAGAAAACAGAGGTGTTTTTTGCAAAGTGCCTACCTGTAGATTTTGGCCTCTAGCTCAGCCGGCACCTAGGGAAACCTACCAAACCTGTGCATTTATGAAAACTAGAGACCTAGGGGAATCCAAGATGAGGTGACTTGTGGGGCTCTGACCAGGATCTGTTACCCAGAATCCTTTACAAACCTCAAAATTTGGCTAAAAAAACATATTTTCCTCACATTTCGCTGACAGAAAGTTCTGGAATCTGAGAGGAGCCACAAATTTCCTTCCACCCAGCGTTTCCCCAAGTCTCCCGATAAAAATGATTCCTCACCTGTGTGTGTAGGCCTAGCGCCAGCGACAGGAAATGCCCCAAAACACAACGTGGACACATCCCATTTTTTGGCAGAAAACAGAGGTGTTTTTTGCAAAGTGCCTACCTGTAGATTTTGGCCTCTAGCTCAGCCGGCACCTAGGGAAACCTACCAAACCTGTGCATTTCTGAAAACTAGAGACCTAGGGGAATCCAAGATGAGGTGACTTGTGGGGCTCTGACCAGGATCTGTTACCCAGAATCCTTTACAAACCTCAAAATTTGGCTAAAAAAACATATTTTCCTCACATTTTGGTGACAGAAAGTTCTGGAATCTGAGAGGAGCCACAAATTTCCTTCCACCCAGCGTTCCCCCAAGTCTCCCGATAAAAATGGTACCTCACTTGTGTGGGTAGGCCTAGCGCCCACAAAAGGAAATGGCCCAAAACACAACATTGACACATCACATTTTTTCACAGAAAACAGTGCCTACCTGTGGATTTTGGCCTCTAGCTCAGCCAGGACCTGGGGAAACCTAGCAAACCAGCACATTTCTGAAAACTAGACATCTAGGGGAATCCAAGATGGGGTGACTTGTGGGGCTCTGACCAGGTTCTGTTACCCAGAATCCTTTGCAAACCTCAAAATTTGGCTAAAAAAACACATTTTCCACACATTTCGGTGATAGAAAGTTCTGGAATCTGAGAGGAGCCACAAATTTCCTTCCACCCAGCGTTCCCCAACTCTCCCGATAAAAATGGTACCTCACTTGTGTGGGTAGGCCTAGCGCCCACGAAAGGAAATGGCCCAAAACACAACATGGATACATCCCATTTTTTTTACTGAAAACAGAGGTATTTTTTGCAAAGTGCCTACCTGTAGATTTTGGCCCCTAGGTCAGCTGGCACCTAGGAAAACCTACCAAACCTGTGCATTTTTGAAAATTAGAGACCTAGGGGAATCCAAGATGGGGTGACTTGTGGGGCTCTGACCAGGTTCTGTTTCCCAGAATCCTTTCAAAACCTCAAAATTTGGCTAAAAAAACAAATTTTCCTCACATTTCGGTGACAGAAAGTTCTGGAATCTGAGAGGAGCCACAAATTTCCTTCCACCCAGCGTTCCCCCAAGTCTCCCGATAAAAATGGTACCTCACTTGTGTGGGTAGGCCTAGCGCCCACAAAAGGAAATGGCCCAAAACACAACATGGACACATCCCATTTTTTCACAGAAAACAGTGCCTACCTGTGGATTTTGGCCTCTAGCTCAGCCAGCACCTGGGGAAACCTAGCAAACCAGCACATTTCTGAAAACTAGACATCTAGGGGAATCCAAGATGAGGTGACTTGTGGGGCTCTGACCAGGTTCTGTTACCCAGAATCCTTTGCAAACCTCACAATTTGGCCAACAAAACACTTTTTCCTCTCATTTCGGTGACAGAAAGTTCTGGAATCTGAGAGGAGCCACAAATTTCCTTCCACCCAGCATTCCCCCAAGTCAACCGATAAAAATGGTACTTCACTTGTGTGGGTAGGCCTAGCGCCCACGAATGGAAATGGCCCAAAACACAACGTGGACACATCCCATTTTTTTTTACAGAAAACAGAGGTGTTTTTTGCAAAGTGCCTACCAGTAGATTTTGGCCCCTAGCTCATCCGGCACCTAGGGAAACCTACCTGTGCATTTTTGAAAACTAGAGACCTAGGGGAATCCAAGATGGGGTGACTTGTGGGGCTCTGACCAGGTTCTGTTATCCAGAATCCTTTGCAAACCTCAAAATGTGGCTAAAAAATCACATTTTCCTCATATTTCGGTGACAGAAACTTCTGGAATCTGAGAGGAGCCACAAATTTCCTTCCACCCAGCGTTTCCCCAAGTCTCCCGATAAAAATGATTCCTCACTTGTGTGTGTAGGCCTAGCGCCAGCGACAGGAAATGCCCCAAAACACAACGTGGACACATCCCATTTTTTGGCAAAAAACAGAGGTGTTTTTTGCAACGTGCCTACCTGTAGATTTTGGCCTCTAGCTCAGCCGGCACCTAGGGAAACCTACCAAACCTGTGCATTTATGAAAACTAGAGACCTAGGGGAATCCAAGATGAGGTGACTTGTGGGGGTCTGACCAGGATCTGTTACCCAGAATCCTTTACAAACCTCAAAATTTGGCTAAAAAAACATATTTTCCTCACATTTTGGTGACAGAAAGTTCTGGAATCTGAGAGGAGCCACAAATTTCCTTCCACCCAGCGTTCCCCCAAGTCTCCCGATAAAAATGGTACCTCACTTGTGTGGGTAGGCCTAGCGCCCACAAAAGGAAATGGCCCAAAACACAACATTGACACATCACATTTTTTCACAGAAAACAATGCCTACCTGTGGATTTTGGCCTCTAGCTCAGCCAGGACCTGGGGAAACCTAGCAAACCAGCACATTTCTGAAAACTAGACATCTAGGGGAATCCAAGATGGGGTGACTTGTGGGGCTCTGACCAGGTTCTGTTACCCAGAATCCTTTGCAAACCTCAAAATTTGGCTAAAAAAACACATTTTCCTCACATTTCGGTGATAGAAAGTTCTGGAATCTGAGAGGAGCCACAAATTTCCTTCCACCCAGCGTTCCCCCAAGTCTCCCGATAAAAATGGTACCTCACTTGTGTGGGTAGGCCTAGCGCCCACGAAAGGAAATGGCCCAAAACACAACATGGACACATCCCATTTTTTTTACTGAAAAAAGAGGTGTTTTTTGCAAAGTGCCTACCTGTAGATTTTGGCCCCTAGGTCAGCTGGCACCTAGGAAAACCTACCAAACCTGTGCATTTTTGAAAATTAGAGACCTAGGGGAATCCAAGATGGGGTGACTTGTGGGGCTCTGACCAGGTTCTGTTTCCCAGAATCCTTTCCAAACCTCAAAATTTGGCTAAAAAAACACATTTTCCTCACATTTCGGTGACAGAAAGTTCTGGAATCTGAGAGGAGCCACAAATTTCCTTCCACCCAGCGTTCCCCCAAGTCTCCCGATAAAAATGGTTCCTCACTTGTGTGGGTAGGCCTAGCGCCCACAAAAGGAAATGGCCCAAAACACAACATGGACACATCCCATTTTTTCACAGAAAACAGTGCCTACCTGTGGATTTTGGCCTCTAGCTCAGCCAGCACCTGGGGAAACCTAGCAAACCAGCACATTTCTGAAAACTAGACATCTAGGGGAATCCAAGATGAGGTGACTTGTGGGGCTCTGACCAGGTTCTGTTACCCAGAATCCTTTGCAAACCTCAAAATTTGGCTAAAAAAACACATTTTCCTCATATTTCGGTGATAGAAAGTTCTGGAATCTGAGAGGAGCCACAAATTTCCTTCTACCCAGCATTCCCCCAAGTCTCCCGATAAAAATGGTACCTCACTTGTGTGGGTAGGCCTAGCGCCCACGAAAGGAAATGGCCCAAAACACAACATGGACACATCCCATTTTTTTTACAGAAAACAGAGGTGTTTTTTGCAAAGTGCCTACCTGTAGATTTTGGCCCCTAGGTCAGCCGGCACCTAGGGAAACCTACCAAACCTGTGCATTTTTGAAAATTAGAGACCTAGGGGAATCCAAGATGGGGTGACTTGTGGGGCTCTGACCAGGTTCTGTTTCCCAGAATCCTTTGCAAACCTCAAAATTTGGCTAAAAAAACACATTTTCCTCACATTTCGGTGACAGAAAGTTCTGGAATCTGAGAGGAGCCACAAATTTCCTTCCACCCAGCGTTCCCTCAAGTCTCCCGATAAAAATGGTACCTCACTTGTGTGGGTAGGCCTAGCGCCCACAAAAGGAAATGGCCCAAAACACAACGTGGACACATCCCATTTTTTTTTACAGAAAACAGAGGTGTTTTTTGCAAAGTGCCTACCAGTAGATTTTGGCCCCTAGCTCATCCGGCACCTAGGGAAACCTACCAAACCTGTGCATTTTTAAAAACTAGAGACCTAGGGGAATCCAAGATGAGGTGACTTGTGGGGCTCTGACCAGGTTCTGTTATCCAGAATCCTTTGCAAACCCCAAAATGAGGCTAAAAAATCACATTTTCCTCACATTTCGGTGACAGAAAGTTCTGGAATCTGAGAGGAGCCACAAATTTCCTTCCACCCAGCGTTTCCCCAAGTCTCCCGATAAAAATGATTCCTCACTTGTGTGTGTAGGCCTAGCGCCAGCGACAGGAAATGCCCCAAAACACAACGAGGACACATCCCATTTTTTGGCAGAAAACAGAGGTGTTTTTTGCAAAGTGCCTACCTGTAGATTTTGGCCTCTAGCTCAGCCGGCACCTAGGGAAACCTACCAAACCTGTGCATTTATGAAAACTAGAGACCTAGGGGAATCCAAGATGAGGTGACTTGTGGGGCTCTGACCAGGATCTGTTACCCAGAATCCTTTACAAACCTCAAAATTTGGCTAAAAAAACATATTTTCCTCACATTTTGGTGACAGAAAGTTCTGGAATCTGAGAGGAGCCACAAATTTCCTTCCACCCAGCGTTCCCCCAAGTCTCCCGATAAAAATGGTACCTCACTTGTGTGGGTAGGCCTAGCGCCCACAAAAGGAAATGGCCCAAAACACAACATTGACACATCACATTTTTTCACAGAAAACAGTGCCTACCTGTAGATTTTGGCCTCTAGCTCAGCCGGCACCTAGGGAAACCTACCAAACCTGTGCATTTATGAAAACTATATACCTAGGGGAATCCAAGATGAGGTGACTTGTGGGGCTCTGACCAGGATCTGTTACCCAGAATCCTTTACAAACCTCAAAATTTGGCTAAAAAAATATATTTTCCTCACATTTCGGTGACAGAAAGTTCTGGAATCTGAGAGGAGCCACAAATTTCCTTCCACCCAGCGTTCCCCCAAGTCTCCCGATAAAAATGGTACCTCACTTGTGTGGGTAGGCCTAGCGCCCACAAAAGGAAATGGCCCAAAACACAACATGGACACATCACATTTTTTCACAGAAAACAGTGCCTACCTGTGGATTTTGGCCTCTAGCTCAGCCAGCACCTGGGGAAACCTAGCAAACCAGCACATTTCTGAAAACTAGACATCTAGGGGAATCCAAGATGGGGTGACTTGTGGGGCTCTGACCAGGTTCTGTTACCCAGAATCCTTTGCAAACCTCAAAATTTGGCTAAAAAAACACATTTTCCTCACATTTCGGTGATAGAAAGTTCTGGAATCTGAGAGGAGCCACAAATTTCCTTCCACCCAGCGTTCCCCCAAGTCTCCCGATAAAAATGGTACCTCACTTGTGTGGGTAGGCCTAGCGCCCACGAAAGGAAATGGCCCAAAACACAACATGGACACATCCCATTTTTTTTACTGAAAACAGAGGTGTTTTTTGCAAAGTGCCTACCTGTAGATTTTGGCCCCTAGGTCAGCCGGCACCTAGGGAAACCTACCAAACCTGTGCATTTTTGAAAATTAGAGACCTAGGGGAATCCAAGATGGGGTGACTTGTGGGGCTCTGACCAGGTTCTGTTTCCCAGAGTCCTTTGCAAACCTCAAAATTTGGCTAAAAAAACACATTTTCCTCACATTTCGGTGACAGAAACTTCTGGAATCTGAGAGGAGCCACAAATTTCCTTCCACCCAGCGTTCCCCCAAGTCTCCCGATAAAAATGGTACCTCACTTGTATGGGTAGGCCTAGCGCCCACGAAAGGAAATGGCCCAAAACACAACGTGGACACATCCCATTTTTTTTTACAGAAAACAGAGGTGTTTTTTGCAAAGTGCCTACCTGTGGATTTTGGCCTCTAGCTCAGCCGGCACCTGCGGAAACGTAGCAAACCAGCTCATTTCTGAAAACTAGAGACCTAGGGGAATCCAAGATGGGGTGACTTGTGGGGCTCTGACCAGGTTCTGTTACCCAGAATCCTTTGCAAACCTCAAAATTTGGCCAACAAAACACTTTTTCCTCTCATTTCGGTGACAGAAAGTTCTGGAATCTGAGAGGAGCCACAAATTTCCTTCCACCCAGCATTCCCCCAAGTCTCCCGATACAAATGGTACCTCACTTGTGTGGGTAGGCCTAGCGCCCACGAATGGAAATGGCCCAAAACACAACGTGGACACATCCCATTTTTTTTTTACAGAAAACAGAGGTGTTTTTTGCAAAGTGCCTACCAGTAGATTTTGGCCCCTAGCTCATCCGGCACCTAGGGAAACCTACCAAACCTGTGCATTTTTGAAAACTAGAGACCTAGGGGAATCCAAGATGGGGTGACTTGTGGGGCTCTGACCAGGTTCTGTTATCCAGAATCCTTTGCAAACCTCAAAATGTGGCTAAAAAATCACATTTTCCTCATATTTCGGTGACAGAAAGTTCTGGAATCTGAGAGGAGCCACAAATTTCCTTCCACCCAGCGTTTCCCCAAGTCTCCCGATAAAAATGATTCCTCACTTGTGTGTGTAGGCCTAGCGCCAGCGCCAGGAAATGCCCCAAAACACAACGTGGACACATCCCATTTTTTGTCAGAAAACAGAGGTGTTTTTTGCAAAGTGCCTACCTGTAGATTTTGGCCTCTAGCTCAGCCGGCACCTAGGGAAACCTACCAAACCTGTGCATTTATGAAAACTAGATACCTAGGGGAATCCAAGATGAGGTGACTTGTGGGGCTCTGACCAGGATCTGTTACCCAGAATCCTTTACAAACCTCAAAATTTGGCTAAAAAAATATATTTTCCTCACATTTCGGTGACAGAAAGTTCTGGAATCTGAGAGGAGCCACAAATTTCCTTCCACCCAGCGTTCCCCCAAGTCTCCCGATAAAAATGGTACCTCACTTGTGTGGGTAGGCCTAGCGCCCACAAAAGGAAATGGCCCAAAACACAACATGGACACATCACATTTTTTCACAGAAAACAGTGCCTACCTGTGGATTTTGGCCTCTAGCTCACCCAGCACCTGGGGAAACCTAGCAAACCAGCACATTTCTGAAAACTAGACATCTAGGGGAATCCAAGATGGGGTGACTTGTGGGGCTCTGACCAGGTTCTGTTACCCAGAATCCTTTGCAAACCTCAAAATTTGGCTAAAAAAACACATTTTCCTCACATTTCGGTGATAGAAAGTTCTGGAATCTGAGAGGAGCCACAAATTTCCTTCCACCCAGCGTTCCCCCAAGTCTCCCGATAAAAATGGTACCTCACTTGTGTGGGTAGGCCTAGCGCCCACGAAAGGAAATGGCCCAAAACACAACATGGACACATCCCATTTTTTTTACTGAAAACAGAGGTGTTTTGTGCAAAGTGCCTACCTGTAGATTTTGGCCCCTAGGTCAGCCGGCACCTAGGGAAACCTACCAAACCTGTGCATTTTTGAAAATTAGAGACCTAGGGGAATCCAAGATGGGGTGACTTGTGGGGCTCTGACCAGGTTCTGTTTCCCAGAATCCTTTGCAAACCTCAAAATTTGGCTAAAAAAACACATTTTCCTCACATTTCGGTGACAGAAAGTTCTGGAATCTGAGAGGAGCCACAAATTTCCTTCCACCCAGCGTTCCCCCAAGTCTCCCAATAAAAATGGTACCTCACTTGTGTGGGTAGGCCTAGCGCCCACGAAAGGAAATGGCCCAAAACACAACGTGGACACATCCCATTTTTTTTTACTGAAAACAGAGGTGTTTTTTGCAAAGTGCCTACCTGTGGATTTTGGCCTCTAGCCCAGCCGGCACCTGCGGAAACCTAGCAAACCAGCTCATTTCTGAAAACTAGAGACCTAGGGGAATCGAAGATGGGGTGACTTGTGGGGCTCTGACCAGGTTCTGTTTCCCAGAATCCTTTGCAAACCTCAAAATTTGGCCAACAAAACACTTTTTCCTCTCATTTCGGTGACAGAAAGTTCTGGAATCTGAGAGGAGCCACAAATTTCCTTCCACCCAGCATTCCCCCAAGTCTCCCGGTACAAATGGTACCTCACTTGTGTGGGTAGGCCTAGCGCCCACGAATGGAAATGGCCCAAAACACAACGTGGACACATCCCATTTTTTTTTTACAGAAAACAGAGGTGTTTTTTGCAAAGTGCCTACCAGTAGATTTTGGCCCTAGCTCATCCGGCACCTAGGGAAACCTACCAAACCTGTGCATTTTTTAAAACTAGAGACCTAGGGGAATCCAAGATGGGGTGACTTGTGGGGCTCTGACCAGGTTCTGTTATCCAGAATCCTTTGCAAACCTCAAAATGTGGCTAAAAAATCACATTTTCCTCATATTTCGGTGACAGAAAGTTCTGGAATCTGAGAGGAGCCACAAATTTCCTTCCACCCAGCGTTTCCCCAAGTCTCCCGATAAAAATGATTCCTCACTCGTGTGTGTAGGCCTAGCGCCAGCGCCAGGAAATGCCCCAAAACACAACGTGGACACATCCCATTTTTTGGCAGAAAACAGAGGTGTTTTTTACAAAGTGCCTACCTGTAGATTTTGGCCTCTAGCTCAGCCGGCACCTAGGGAAACCTACCAAACCTGTGCATTTATGAAAACTAGATACCTAGGGGAATCCAAGATGAGGTGACTTGTGGGGCTCTGACCAGGATCTGTTACCCAGAATCCTTTACAAACCTCAAAATTTGGCTAAAAAAATATATTTTCCTCACATTTCGGTGACAGAAAGTTCTGGAATCTGAGAGGAGCCACAAATTTCCTTCCACCCAGCGTTCCCCCAAGTCTCCCGATAAAAATGGTACCTCACTTGTGTGGGTAGGCCTAGCGCCCACAAAAGGAAATGGCCCAAAACACAACATGGACACATCACATTTTCTCACAGAAAACAGTGCCTACCTGTGGATTTTGGCCTCTAGCTCAGCCAGCACCTGGGGAAACCTAGCAAACCAGCACATTTCTGAAAACTAGACATCTAGGGGAATCCAAGATGGGGTGACTTGTGGGGCTCTGACCAGGTTCTGTTACCCAGAATCCTTTGCAAACCTCAAAATTTGGCTAAAAAAACACATTTTCCTCACATTTCGGTGATAGAAAGTTCTGGAATCTGAGAGGAGCCACAAATTTCCTTCCACCCAGCGTTCCCCTAAGTCTCCCGATAAAAATGGTACCTCACTTTTGTGGGTAGGCCTAGCGCCCACGAAAGGAAATGGCCCAAAACACAACATGGACACATCCCATTTTTTTTACTGAAAACAGAGGTGTTTTTTGCAAAGTGCCTACCTGTAGATTTTGGCCCCTAGGTCAGCCGGCACCTAGGGAAACCTACCAAACCTGTGCATTTTTGAAAATTAGAGACCTAGGGGAATCCAAGATGGGGTGACTTGTGGGGCTCTGACCAGGTTCTGTTTCCCAGAATCCTTTGCAAACCTCAAAATTTGGCTAAAAAAACAAATTTTCCTCACATTTCGGTGACAGAAAGTTCTGGAATCTGAGAGGAGACACAAATTTCCTTCCACCCAGCGTTCCCCCAAGTCTCCCGATAAAAATGGTACCTCACTTGTGTGGGTAGGCCTAGCGCCCACGAAAGGAAATGGCCCAAAACACAACGTGGACACATCCCATTTTTTTTTACAGAAAACAGAGGTGTTTTTTGCAAAGTGCCTACCTGTGGATTTTGGCCTCTAGCTCAGCCGGCACCTGCGGAAACGTAGCAAACCAGCTCATTTCTGAAAACTAGAGACCTAGGGGAATCCAAGATGGGGTGACTTGTGGGGCTCTGACCAGGTTCTGTTACCCAGAATCCTTTGCAAACCTCAAAATTTGGCCAACAAAACACTTTTTCCTCTCATTTCGGTGACAGAAAGTTCTGGAATCTGAGAGGAGCCACAAATTTCCTTCCACCCAGCATTCCCCCAAGTCAACCGATAAAAATGGTACCTCACTTGTGTGGGTAGGCCTAGCGCCCACGAATGGAAATGGCCCAAAACACAACGTGGACACATCCCATTTTTTTTTTACAGAAAACAGAGCTGTTTTTTGCAAAGTGCCTACCAGTAGATTTTGGCCCCTAGCTCATCCGGCACCTAGTGAAACCTACCAAACCTGTGCATTTTTGAAAACTAGAGACCTAGGGGAATCCAAGATGGGGTGACTTGTGGGGCTCTGACCAGGTTCTGTTATCCAGAATCCTTTGCAAACCTCAAAATGTGGCTAAAAAATCACATTTTCCTCATATTTCGGTGACAGAAAGTTCTGGAATCTGAGAGGAGCCACAAATTTCCTTCCACCCAGCGTTTCCCCAAGTCTCCAGATAAAAATGATTCCTCACTTGTGTGTGTAGGCCTAGCGCCAGCGACAGGAAATGCCCCAAAACACAACGTGGACACATGCCATTTTTTGGCAGAAAACAGAGGTGTTTTTTGCAAAGTGCCTACCTGTAGATTTTGGCCTCTAGCTCAGCCGGCACCTAGGGAAACCTACCAAACCTGTGCATTTATGAAAACTAGAGACCTAGGGGAATCCAAGATGAGGTGACTTGTGGGGCTCTGACCAGGATCTGTTACCCAGAATCCTTTACAAACCTCAAAATTTGGCTAAAAAAACATATTTTCCTCACATTTCGGTGACAGAAAGTTCTGGAATCTGAGAGGAGCCACAAATTTCCTTCCACCCAGCGTTTCCCCAAGTCTCCCGATAAAAATGATTCCTCACTTGTGTGTGTAGGCCTAGCGCCAGCGACAGGAAATGCCCCAAAACACAACGTGGACACATCCCATTTTTTGGCAGAAAACAGAGGTGTTTTTTGCAAAGTGCCTACCTGTAGATTTTGGCCTCTAGCTCAGCCGGCACCTAGGGAAACCTACCAAACCTGTGCATTTATGAAAACTAGAGACCTAGGGGAATCCAAGATGAGGTGACTTGTGGGGCTCTGACCAGGATCTGTTACCCAGAATCCTTTACAAACGTCAAAATTTGGCTAAAAAAACATATTTTCCTCACATTTCGGTGACAGAAAGTTCTGGAATCTGAGAGGAGCCACAAATTTCCTTCCACCCAGCGTTTCCCCAAGTCTCCCGATAAAAATGATTCCTCACTTGTGTGTGTAGGCCTAGCGCCAGCGACAGGAAATGCCCCAAAACACAACGTGGACACATCCCATTTTTTGGCAGAAAACAGAGGTGTTTTTTGCAAAGTGCCTACCTGTAGATTTTGGCCTCTAGCTCAGCCGGCACCTAGGGAAACCTACCAAACCTGTGCATTTATGAAAACTAGAGACCTAGGGGAATCCAAGATGAGGTGACTTGTGGGGCTCTGACCAGGATCTGTTGGCCAGAATCCTTTACAAACCTCAAAATTTGGCTAAAAAAACATATTTTCCTCACATTTTGGTGACAGAAAGTTCTGGAATCTGAGAGGAGCCACAAATTTCCTTCCACCCAGCGTTCCCCCAAGTCTCCCGATAAAAATGGTACCTCACTTGTGTGGGTAGGCCTAGCGCCCACAAAAGGAAATGGCCCAAAACACAACATTGACACATCACATTTTTTCACAGAAAACAGTGCTTACCTGTGGATTTTGGCCTCTAGCTCAGCCAGGACCTGGGGAAACCTAGCAAACCAGCACATTTCTGAAAACTAGACATCTAGGGGAATCCAAGATGGGGTGACTTGTGGGGCTCTGACCAGGTTCTGTTTCCCAGAATCCTTTGCAAACCTCAAAATTTGGCTAAAAAAACAAATTTTCCTCACATTTCGGTGACAGAAAGTTCTGGAATCTGAGAGGAGACACAAATTTCCTTCCACCCAGCGTTCCCCCAAGTCTCCCGATAAAAATGGTACCTCACTTGTGTGGGTAGGCCTAGCGCCCACGAAAGGAAATGGCCCAAAACACAACGTGGACACATCCCATTTTTTTTTACAGAAAACAGAGGTGTTTTTTGCAAAGTGCCTACCTGTGGATTTTGGCCTCTAGCTCAGCCGGCACCTGCGGAAACGTAGCAAACCAGCTCATTTCTGAAAACTAGAGACCTAGGGGAATCCAAGATGGGGTGACTTGTGGGGCTCTGACCAGGTTCTGTTACCCAGAATCCTTTGCAAACCTCAAAATTTGGCCAACAAAACACTTTTTCCTCTCATTTCGGTGACAGAAAGTTCTGGAATCTGAGAGGAGCCACAAATTTCCTTCCACCCAGCATTCCCCCAAGTCAACCGATAAAAATGGTACCTCACTTGTGTGGGTAGGCCTAGCGCCCACGAATGGAAATGGCCCAAAACACAACGTGGACACATCCCATTTTTTTTTTACAGAAAACAGAGCTGTTTTTTGCAAAGTGCCTACCAGTAGATTTTGGCCCCTAGCTCATCCGGCACCTAGTGAAACCTACCAAACCTGTGCATTTTTGAAAACTAGAGACCTAGGGGAATCCAAGATGGGGTGACTTGTGGGGCTCTGACCAGGTTCTGTTATCCAGAATCCTTTGCAAACCTCAAAATGTGTCTAAAAAATCACATTTTCCTCATATTTCGGTGACAGAAAGTTCTGGAATCTGAGAGGAGCCACAAATTTCCTTCCACCCAGCGTTTCCCCAAGTCTCCAGATAAAAATGATTCCTCACTTGTGTGTGTAGGCCTAGCGCCAGCGACAGGAAATGCCCCAAAACACAACGTGGACACATCCCATTTTTTGGCAGAAAACAGAGGTGTTTTTTGCAAAGTGCCTACCTGTAGATTTTGGCCTCTAGCTCAGCCGGCACCTAGGGAAACCTACCAAACCTGTGCATTTATGAAAACTAGAGACCTAGGGGAATCCAAGATGGGGTGACTTGTGGGGCTCTGACCAGGTTCTGTTATCCAGAATCCTTTGCAAACCTCAAAATGTGGCTAAAAAATCACATTTTCCTCATATTTCGGTGACAGAAAGTTCTGGAATCTGAGAGGAGCCACAAATTTCCTTCCACCCAGCGTTTCCCCAAGTCTCCCGATAAAAATGATTCCTCACTTGTGTGTGTAGGCCTAGCGCCAGCGCCAGGAAATGCCCCAAAACACAACGTGGACACATCCCATTTTTTGGCAGAAAACAGAGGTGTTTTTTACAAAGTGCCTACCTGTAGATTTTGGCCTCTAGCTCAGCCGGCACCTAGGGAAACCTACCAAACCTGTGCATTTATGAAAACTAGATACCTAGGGGAATCCAAGATGAGGTGACTTGTGGGGCTCTGACCAGGATCTGTTACCCAGAATCCTTTACAAACCTCAAAATTTGGCTAAAAAAATATATTTTCCTCACATTTCGGTGACAGAAAGTTCTGGAATCTGAGAGGAGCCACAAATTTCCTTCCACCCAGCGTTCCCCCAAGTCTCCCGATAAAAATGGTACCTCACTTGTGTGGGTAGGCCTAGCGCCCACAAAAGGAAATGGCCCAAAACACAACATGGACACATCACATTTTCTCACAGAAAACAGTGCCTACCTGTGGATTTTGGCCTCTAGCTCAGCCAGCACCTGGGGAAACCTAGCAAACCAGCACATTTCTGAAAACTAGACATCTAGGGGAATCCAAGATGGGGTGACTTGTGGGGCTCTGACCAGGTTCTGTTACCCAGAATCCTTTGCAAACCTCAAAATTTGGCTAAAAAAACACATTTTCCTCACATTTCGGTGATAGAAAGTTCTGGAATCTGAGAGGAGCCACAAATTTCCTTCCACCCAGCGTTCCCCCAAGTCTCCCGATAAAAATGGTACCTCACTTTTGTGGGTAGGCCTAGCGCCCACGAAAGGAAATGGCCCAAAACACAACATGGACACATCCCATTTTTTTTACTGAAAACAGAGGTGTTTTTTGCAAAGTGCCTACCTGTAGATTTTGGCCCCTAGGTCAGCCGGCACCTAGGGAAACCTACCAAACCTGTGCATTTTTGAAAATTAGAGACCTAGGGGAATCCAAGATGGGGTGACTTGTGGGGCTCTGACCAGGTTCTGTTTCCCAGAATCCTTTGCAAACCTCAAAATTTGGCTAAAAAAACAAATTTTCCTCATATTTCGGTGACAGAAAGTTCTGGAATCTGAGAGGAGCCACAAATTTCCTTCCACCCAGCGTTTCCCCAAGTCTCCAGATAAAAATGATTCCTCACTTGTGTGTGTAGGCCTAGCGCCAGCGACAGGAAATGCCCCAAAACACAACGTGGACACATCCCATTTTTTGGCAGAAAACAGAGGTGTTTTTTGCAAAGTGCCTACCTGTGGATTTTGGCCTCTAGCCCAGCCGGCACCTGCGGAAACCTAGCAAACCAGCTCATTTCTGAAAACTAGAGACCTAGGGGAATCGAAGATGGGGTGACTTGTGGGGCTCTGACCAGGTTCTGTTACCCAGAATCCTTTGCAAACCTCAAAATTTGGCCAACAAAACACTTTTTCCTCTCATTTCGGTGACAGAAAGTTCTGGAATCTGAGAGGAGCCACAAATTTCCTTCCACCCAGCATTCCCCCAAGTCTCCCGGTACAAATGGTACCTCACTTGTGTGGGTAGGCCTAGCGCCCACGAATGGAAATGGCCCAAAACACAACGTGGACACATCCCATTTTTTTTTTACAGAAAACAGAGGTGTTTTTTGCAAAGTGCCTACCAGTAGATTTTGGCCCCTAGCTCATCCGGCACCTAGGGAAACCTACCAAACCTGTGCATTTTTTAAAACTAGAGACCTAGGGGAATCCAAGATGGGGTGACTTGTGGGGCTCTGACCAGGTTCTGTTATCCAGAATCCTTTGCAAACCTCAAAATGTGGCTAAAAAATCTCATTTTCCTCATATTTCGGTGACAGAAAGTTCTGGAATCTGAGAGGAGCCACAAATTTCCTTCCACCCAGCGTTTCCCCAAGTCTCCCGATAAAAATGATTCCTCACTTGTGTGTGTAGGCCTAGCGCCAGCGCCAGGAAATGCCCCAAAACACAACGTGGACACATCCCATTTTTTGGCAGAAAACAGAGGTGTTTTTTACAAAGTGCCTACCTGTAGATTTTGGCCTCTAGCTCAGCCGGCACCTAGGGAAACCTACCAAACCTGTGCATTTATGAAAACTAGATACCTAGGGGAATCCAAGATGAGGTGACTTGTGGGGCTCTGACCAGGATCTGTTACCCAGAATCCTTTACAAACCTCAAAATTTGGCTAAAAAAATATATTTTCCTCACATTTCGGTGACAGAAAGTTCTGGAATCTGAGAGGAGCCACAAATTTCCTTCCACCCAGCGTTCCCCCAAGTCTCCCGATAAAAATGGTACCTCACTTGTGTGGGTAGGCCTAGCGCCCACAAAAGGAAATGGCCCAAAACACAACATGGACACATCACATTTTCTCACAGAAAACAGTGCCTACCTGTGGATTTTGGCCTCTAGCTCAGCCAGCACCTGGGGAAACCTAGCAAACCAGCACATTTCTGAAAACTAGACATCTAGGGGAATCCAAGATGGGGTGACTTGTGGGGCTCTGACCAGGTTCTGTTACCCAGAATCCTTTGCAAACCTCAAAATTTGGCTAAAAAAACACATTTTCCTCACATTTCGGTGATAGAAAGTTCTGGAATCTGAGAGGAGCCACAAATTTCCTTCCACCCAGCGTTCCCCCAAGTCTCCCGATAAAAATGGTACCTCACTTTTGTGGGTAGGCCTAGCGCCCACGAAAGGAAATGGCCCAAAACACAACATGGACACATCCCATTTTTTTTACTGAAAACAGAGGTGTTTTTTGCAAAGTGCCTACCTGTAGATTTTGGCCCCTAGGTCAGCCGGCACCTAGGGAAACCTACCAAACCTGTGCATTTTTGAAAATTAGAGACCTAGGGGAATCCAAGATGGGGTGACTTGTGGGGCTCTGACCAGGTTCTGTTTCCCAGAATCCTTTGCAAACCTCAAAATTTGGCTAAAAAAACAAATTTTCCTCACATTTCGGTGACAGAAAGTTCTGGAATCTGAGAGGAGACACAAATTTCCTTCCACCCAGCGTTCCCCCAAGTCTCCCGATAAAAATGGTACCTCACTTGTGTGGGTAGGCCTAGCGCCCACGAAAGGAAATGGCCCAAAACACAACGTGGACACATCCCATTTTTTTTTACAGAAAACAGAGGTGTTTTTTGCAAAGTGCCTACCTGTGGATTTTGGCCTCTAGCTCAGCCGGCACCTGCGGAAACGTAGCAAACCAGCTCATTTCTGAAAACTAGAGACCTAGGGGAATCCAAGATGGGGTGACTTGTGGGGCTCTGACCAGGTTCTGTTACCCAGAATCCTTTGCAAACCTCAAAATTTGGCCAACAAAACACTTTTTCCTCTCATTTCGGTGACAGAAAGTTCTGGAATCTGAGAGGAGCCACAAATTTCCTTCCACCCAGCATTCCCCCAAGTCAACCGATAAAAATGGTACCTCACTTGTGTGGGTAGGCCTAGCGCCCACGAATGGAAATGGCCCAAAACACAACGTGGACACATCCCATTTTTTTTTTACAGAAAACAGAGCTGTTTTTTGCAAAGTGCCTACCAGTAGATTTTGGCCCCTAGCTCATCCGGCACCTAGTGAAACCTACCAAACCTGTGCATTTTTGAAAACTAGAGACCTAGGGGAATCCAAGATGGGGTGACTTGTGGGGCTCTGACCAGGTTCTGTTATCCAGAATCCTTTGCAAACCTCAAAATGTGGCTAAAAAATCACATTTTCCTCATATTTCGGTGACAGAAAGTTCTGGAATCTGAGAGGAGCCACAAATTTCCTTCCACCCAGCGTTTCCCCAAGTCTCCAGATAAAAATGATTCCTCACTTGTGTGTGTAGGCCTAGCGCCAGCGACAGGAAATGCCCCAAAACACAACGTGGACACATGCCATTTTTTGGCAGAAAACAGAGGTGTTTTTTGCAAAGTGCCTACCTGTAGATTTTGGCCTCTAGCTCAGCCGGCACCTAGGGAAACCTACCAAACCTGTGCATTTATGAAAACTAGAGACCTAGGGGAATCCAAGATGAGGTGACTTGTGGGGCTCTGACCAGGATCTGTTACCCAGAATCCTTTACAAACCTCAAAATTTGGCTAAAAAAACATATTTTCCTCACATTTCGGTGACAGAAAGTTCTGGAATCTGAGAGGAGCCACAAATTTCCTTCCACCCAGCGTTTCCCCAAGTCTCCCGATAAAAATGATTCCTCACTTGTGTGTGTAGGCCTAGCGCCAGCGACAGGAAATGCCCCAAAACACAACGTGGACACATCCCATTTTTTGGCAGAAAACAGAGGTGTTTTTTGCAAAGTGCCTACCTGTAGATTTTGGCCTCTAGCTCAGCCGGCACCTAGGGAAACCTACCAAACCTGTGCATTTATGAAAACTAGAGACCTAGGGGAATCCAAGATGAGGTGACTTGTGGGGCTCTGACCAGGATCTGTTACCCAGAATCCTTTACAAACCTCAAAATTTGGCTAAAAAAACATATTTTCCTCACATTTCGGTGTCAGAAAGTTCTGGAATCTGAGAGGAGCCACAAATTTCCTTCCACCCAGCGTTTCCCCAAGTCTCCCGATAAAAATGATTCCTCACTTGTGTGTGTAGGCCTAGCGCCAGCGACAGGAAATGCCCCAAAACACAACGTGGACACATCCCATTTTTTGGCAGAAAACAGAGGTGTTTTTTGCAAAGTGCCTACCTGTAGATTTTGGCCTCTACCTCAGCCGGCACCTAGGGAAACCTACCAAACCTGTGCATTTATGAAAACTAGAGACCTAGGGGAATCCAAGATGAGGTGACTTGTGGGGCTCTGACCAGGATCTGTTGGCCAGAATCCTTTACAAACCTCAAAATTTGGCTAAAAAAACATATTTTCCTCACATTTTGGTGACAGAAAGTTCTGGAATCTGAGAGGAGCCACAAATTTCCTTCCACCCAGCGTTCCCCCAAGTCTCCCGATAAAAATGGTACCTCACTTGTGTGGGTAGGCCTAGCGCCCACAAAAGGAAATGGCCCAAAACACAACATTGACACATCACATTTTTTCACAGAAAACAGTGCTTACCTGTGGATTTTGGCCTCTAGCTCAGCCAGGACCTGGGGAAACCTAGCAAACCAGCACATTTCTGAAAACTAGACATCTAGGGGAATCCAAGATGGGGTGACTTGTGGGGCTCTGACCAGGTTCTGTTTCCCAGAATCCTTTGCAAACCTCAAAATTTGGCTAAAAAAACAAATTTTCCTCACATTTCGGTGACAGAAAGTTCTGGAATCTGAGAGGAGACACAAATTTCCTTCCACCCAGCGTTCCCCCAAGTCTCCCGATAAAAATGGTACCTCACTTGTGTGGGTAGGCCTAGCGCCCACGAAAGGAAATGGCCCAAAACACAACGTGGACACATCCCATTTTTTTTTACAGAAAACAGAGGTGTTTTTTGCAAAGTGCCTACCTGTGGATTTTGGCCTCTAGCTCAGCCGGCACCTGCGGAAACGTAGCAAACCAGCTCCTTTCTGAAAACTAGAGACCTAGGGGAATCCAAGATGGGGTGACTTGTGGGGCTCTGACCAGGTTCTGTTACCCAGAATCCTTTGCAAACCTCAAAATTTGGCCAACAAAACACTTTTTCCTCTCATTTCGGTGACAGAAAGTTCTGGAATCTGAGAGGAGCCACAAATTTCCTTCCACCCAGCATTCCCCCAAGTCAACCGATAAAAATGGTACCTCACTTGTGTGGGTAGGCCTAGCGCCCACGAATGGAAATGGCCCAAAACACAACGTGGACACATCCCATTTTTTTTTTACAGAAAACAGAGCTGTTTTTTGCAAAGTGCCTACCAGTAGATTTTGGCCCCTAGCTCATCCGGCACCTAGTGAAACCTACCAAACCTGTGCATTTTTGAAAACTAGAGACCTAGGGGAATCCAAGATGGGGTGACTTGTGGGGCTCTGACCAGGTTCTGTTATCCAGAATCCTTTGCAAACCTCAAAATGTGTCTAAAAAATCACATTTTCCTCATATTTCGGTGACAGAAAGTTCTGGAATCTGAGAGGAGCCACAAATTTCCTTCCACCCAGCGTTTCCCCAAGTCTCCAGATAAAAATGATTCCTCACTTGTGTGTGTAGGCCTAGCGCCAGCGACAGGAAATGCCCCAAAACACAACGTGGACACATCCCATTTTTTGGCAGAAAACAGAGGTGTTTTTTGCAAAGTGCCTACCTGTAGATTTTGGCCTCTAGCTCAGCCGGCACCTAGGGAAACCTACCAAACCTGTGCATTTATGAAAACTAGAGACCTAGGGGAATCCAAGATGAGGTGACTTGTGGGGCTCTGACCAGGATCTGTTACCCAGAATCCTTTACAAACCTCAAAATTTGGCTAAAAAAACATATTTTCCTCACATTTCGGTGACAGAAAGTTCTGGAATCTGAGAGGAGCCACAAATTTCCTTCCACCCAGCGTTTCCCCAAGTCTCCCGATAAAAATGATTCCTCACTTGTGTGTGTAGGCCTAGCGCCAGCGACAGGAAATGCCCCAAAACACAACGTGGACACATCCCATTTTTTGGCAGAAAACAGAGGTGTTTTTTGCAAAGTGCCTACCTGTAGATTTTGGCCTCTAGCTCAGCCGGCACCTAGGGAAACCTACCAAACCTGTGCATTTATGAAAACTAGAGACCTAGGGGAATCCAAGATGAGGTGACTTGTGGGGCTCTGACCAGGATCTGTTACCCAGAATCCTTTACAAACCTCAAAATTTGGCTAAAAAAACATATTTTCCTCACATTTCGGTGACAGAAAGTTCTGGAATCTGAGAGGAGCCACAAATTTCCTTCCACCCAGCGTTTCCCCAAGTCTCCCGATAAAAATGATTCCTCACTTGTGTGTGTAGGCCTAGCGCCAGCGACAGGAAATGCCCCAAAACACAACGTGGACACATCCCATTTTTTGGCAGAAAACAGAGGTGTTTTTTGCAAAGTGCCTACCTGTAGATTTTGGCCTCTAGCTCAGCCGGCACCTAGGGAAACCTACCAAACCTGTGCATTTATGAAAACTAGAGACCTAGGGGAATCCAAGATGAGGTGACTTGTGGGGCTCTGACCAGGATCTGTTGGCCAGAATCCTTTACAAACCTCAAAATTTGGCTAAAAAAACATATTTTCCTCACATTTTGGTGACAGAAAGTTCTGGAATCTGAGAGGAGCCACAAATTTCCTTCCACCCAGCGTTCCCCCAAGTCTCCCGATAAAAATGGTACCTCACTTGTGTGGGTAGGCCTAGCGCCCACAAAAGGAAATGGCCCAAAACACAACATTGACACATCACATTTTTTCACAGAAAACAGTGCTTACCTGTGGATTTTGGCCTCTAGCTCAGCCAGGACCTGGGGAAACCTAGCAAACCAGCACATTTCTGAAAACTAGACATCTAGGGGAATCCAAGATGGGGTGACTTGTGGGGCTCTGACCAGGTTCTGTTACCCAGAATCCTTTGCAAACCTCAAAATTTGGCTAAAAAAAACACATTTTCCTCACATTTCGGTGATAGAAAGTTCTGGAATCTGAGAGGAGCCACAAATTTCCTTCCACCCAGCGTTCCCCCAAGTCTCCTGATAAAAATGGTACCTCACTTGTGTGGGTAGGCCTAGCGCCCACGAAAGGAAATGGCCCAAAACACAACATGGATACATCCCATTTTTTTTACTGAAAACAGAGGTGTTTTTTGCAAAGTGCCTACCTATAGATTTTGGCCCCTAGGTCAGCTGGCACCTAGGAAAACCTACCAAACCTGTGCATTTTTGAAAATTAGAGACCTAGGGGAATCCAAGATGGGGTGACTTGTGGGGCTCTGACCAGGTTCTGTTTCCCAGAATCCTTTCCAAACCTCAAAATTTGGCTAAAAAAACACATTTTCCTCACATTTCGGTGACAGAAAGTTCTGGAATCTGAGAGGAGCGACAAATTTCCTTCCACCCAGCGTTCCCCCAAGTCTCCCGATAAAAATGGTACCTCACTTGTGTGGGTAGGCCTAGCGCCCACAAAAGGAAATGGCCCAAAACACAACATGGACACATCCCATTTTTTCACAGAAAACAGTGCCTACCTGTGGATTTTGGCCTCTAGCTCAGCCAGCACCTGGGGAAACCTAGCAAACCAGCACATTTCTGAAAACTAGACATCTAGGGGAATCCAAGATGAGGTGACTTGTGGGGCTCTGACCAGGTTCTGTTACCCAGAATCCTTTGCAAACCTCAAAATTTGGCCAACAAAACACTTTTTCCTCTCATTTCGGTGACAGAAAGTTCTGGAATCTGAGAGGAGCCACAAATTTCCTTCCACCCAGCATTCCCCCAAGTCAACCGATAAAAATGGTACTTCACTTGTGTGGGTAGGCCTAGCGCCCACGAATGGAAATGGCCCAAAACACAACGTGGACACATCCCATTTTTTTTTACAGAAAACAGAGGTGTTTTTTGCAAAGTGCCTACCAGTAGATTTTGGCCCCTAGCTCATCCGGCACCTAGGGAAACCTACCAAACCTGTGCATTTTTGAAAACTAGAGACCTAGGGGAATCCAAGATGGGGTGACTTGTGGGGCTCTGACCAGGTTCTGTTATCCAGAATCCTTTGCAAACCTCAAAATGTGGCTAAAAAATCACATTTTCCTCATATTTCGGTGACAGAAAGTTCTGGAATCTGAGAGGAGCCACAAATTTCCTTCCACCCAGCGTTTCCCCAAGTCTCCCGATAAAAATGATTCCTCACTTGTGTGTGTAGGCCTAGCGCCAGCGCCAGGAAATGCCCCAAAACACAACGTGGACACATCCCATTTTTTGGCAGAAAACAGAGGTGTTTTTTGCAAAGTGCCTACCTGTAGATTTTGGCCTCTAGCTCAGCCGGCACCTAGGGAAACCTACCAAACCTGTGCATTTATGAAAACTAGAGACCTAGGGGAATCCAAGATGAGGTGACTTGTGGGGCTCTGACCAGGATCTGTTACCCAGAATCCTTTACAAACCTCAAAATTTGGCTAAAAAAACATATTTTCCTCACATTTTGGTGACAGAAAGTTCTGGAATCTGAGAGGAGCCACAAAATTCCTTCCACCCAGCGTTCCCCCAAGTCTCCCGATAAAAATGGTACCTCACTTGTGTGGGTAGGCCTAGCGCCCACAAAAGGAAATGGCCCAAAACACAACATTGACACATCACATTTTTTCACAGAAAACAGTGCCTACCTGTGGATTTTGGCCTCTAGCTCAGCCAGGACCTGGGGAAACCTAGCAAACCAGCACATTTCTGAAAACTAGACATCTAGGGGAATCCAAGATGGGGTGACTTGTGGGGCTCTGACCAGGTTCTGTTACCCAGAATCCTTTGCAAACCTCAAAATTTGGCTAAAAAAACACATTTTCCTCACATTTCGGTGATAGAAAGTTCTGGAATCTGAGAGGAGCCACAAATTTCCTTCCACCCAGCGTTCCCCCAAGTCTCCCGATAAAAATGGTACCTCACTTGTGTGGGTAGGCCTAGCGCCCACGAAAGGAAATGGCCCAAAACACAACATGGATACATCCCATTTTTTTTACTGAAAACAGAGGTGTTTTTTGCAAAGTGCCTACCTGTAGATTTTGGCCCCTAGGTCAGCTGGCACCTAGGAAAACCTACCAAACCTGTGCATTTTTGAAAATTACAGACCTAGGGGAATCCAAGATGGGGTGACTTGTGGGGCTCTGACCAGGTTCTGTTTCCCAGAATCCTTTCCAAACCTCAAAATTTGGCTAAAAAAACACATTTTCCTCACATTTCGGTGACAGAAAGTTCTGGAATCTGAGAGGAACCACAAATTTCCTTCCACCCAGCGTTCCCCCAAGTCTCCCGATAAAAATGGTACCTCACTTGTGTGGGTAGGCCTAGCGCCCACAAAAGGAAATGGCCCAAAACACAACATGGACACATCCCATTTTTTCACAGAAAACAGTGCCCTCTTGTGGATTTTGGCCTCTAGCTCAGCCAGCACCTGGGGAAACCTAGCAAACCAGCACATTTCTGAAAACTAGACATCTAGGGGAATCCAAGATGAGGTGACTTGTGGGGCTCTGACCAGGTTCTGTTACCCAGAATCCTTTGCAAACCTCAAAATTTGGCAAACAAAACACTTTTTCCTCTCATTTCGGTGACAGAAAGTTCTGGAATCTGAGAGGAGCCACAAATTTCCTTCGACCCAGCATTCCCCCAAGTCAACCGATAAAAATGGTACTTCACTTGTGTGGGTAGGCCTAGCGCCCACGAATGGAAATGGCCCAAAAAACAACGTGGACACATCCCATTTTTTTTTTACAGAAAACAGAGGTGTTTTTTGCAAAGTGCCTACCAGTAGATTTTGGCCCCTAGCTCATCCGGCACCTAGGGAAACCTACCAAACCTGTGCATTTTTGAAAACTAGAGACCTAGGGGAATCGAAGATGGGGTGACTTGTGGGGCTCTGACCAGGTTCTGTTATCCAGAATCCTTTGCAAACCTCAAAATGTGGCTAAAAAATCACATTTTCCTCATATTTCGGTGACAGAAAGTTCTGGAATCTGAGAGGAGCCACAAATTTCCTTCCACCCAGCGTTTCCCCAAGTCTCCCGATAAAAATGATTCCTCACTTGTGTGTGTAGGCCTAGCGCCAGCGCCAGGAAATGCCCCAAAACACAACGTGGACACATCCCATTTTTTGGCAGAAAACAGAGGTGTTTTTTGCAAAGTGCCTACCTGTAGATTTTGGCCTCTAGCTCAGCCGGCACCTAGGAAAACCTACCAAACCTGTGCATTTATGAAAACTAGGGACCTAGGGGAATCCAAGATGAGGTGACTTGGGGCTCTGACCAGGATCTGTTACCCAGAATCCTTTACAAACCTCAAAATTTGGCTAAAAAAACATATTTTCCTCACATTTTGGTGACAGAAAGTTCTGGAATCTGAGAGGAGCCACAAATTTCCTTCCACCCAGCGTTCCCCCAAGTCTCCCGATAAAAATGGTACCTCACTTGTGTGGGTAGGCCTAGCGCCCACAAAAGGAAATGGCCCAAAACACAACATTGACACATCACATTTTTTCACAGAAAACAGTGCCTACCTGTGGATTTTGGCCTCTAGCTCAGCCAGGACCTGGGGAAACCTAGCAAACCAGCACATTTCTGAAAACTAGACATCTAGGGGAATCCAAGATGGGGTGATTTGTGGGGCTCTGACCAGGTTCTGTTACCCAGAATCCTTTGCAAACCTCAAAATTTGGCTAAAAAAACACATTTTCCTCACATTTCGGTGATAGAAAGTTCTGGAATCTGAGAGGAGCCACAAATTTCCTTCCACCCAGCGTTCCCCCAAGTCTCCCGATAAAAATGGTACCTCACTTGTGTGGGTAGGCCTAGCGCCCACGAAAGGAAATGGCCCAAAACACAACATGGACACATCCCATTTTTTTTACTGAAAAAAGAGGTGTTTTTTGCAAAGTGCCTACCTGTAGATTTTGGCCCCTAGGTCAGCTGGCACCTAGGAAAACCTACCAAACCTGTGCATTTTTGAAAATTAGAGACATAGGGGAATCCAAGATGGGGTGACTTGTGGGGCTCTGACCAGGTTCTGTTTCCCAGAATCCTTTCCAAACCTCAAAATTTGGCTAAAAAAACACATTTTCCTCACATTTCGGTGACAGAAAGTTCTGGAATCTGAGAGGAGCCACAAATTTCCTTCCACCCAGCGTTCCCCCAAGTCTCCCGATAAAAATGGTACCTCACTTGTGTGGGTAGGCCTAGCGCCCACAAAAGGAAATGGCCCAAAACACAACATGGACACATACCATTTTTTCACAGAAAACAGTGCCTACCTGTGGATTTTGGCCTCTAGCTCAGCCAGCACCTGGGGAAACCTAGCAAACCAGCACATTTCTGAAAACTAGACATCTAGGGGAATCCAAGATGAGGTGACTTGTGGGGCTCTGACCAGGTTCTGTTACCCAGAATCCTTTGCAAACCTCAAAATTTGGCTAAAAAAACACATTTTCCTCATATTTCGGTGATAGAAAGTTCTGGAATCTGAGAGGAGCCACAAATTTCCTTCTACCCAGCGTTCCCCCAAGTCTCCCGATAAAATTTTTACCTCACTTGTGTGGGTAGGCCTAGCGCCCACGAAAGGAAATGGCCCAAAACACAACATGGACACATCCCATTTTTTTTACAGAAAACAGAGGTGTTTTTTGCAAAGTGCCTACCTGTAGATTTTGGCCCCTAGGTCAGCCGGCACCTAGGGAAACCTACCAAACCTGTGCATTTTTGAAAATTAGAGACCTAGGGGAATCCAAGATGGGGTGACTTGTGGGGCTCTGACCAGGTTCTGTTTCCCAGAATCCTTTGCAAACCTCAAAATTTGGCTAAAAAAACACATTTTCCTCACATTTCGGTGACAGAAAGTTCTGGAATCTGAGAGGAGCCACAAATTTCCTTCCACCCAGCGTTCCCCGCAAGTCTCCCAATAAAAATGGTACCTCACTTGTGTGGGTAGGCCTAGCGCCCACGAAAGGAAATGGCCCAAAACACAACGTGGACACATCCCATTTTTTTTACAGAAAACAGAGGTGTTTTTTGCAAAGTGCGTACCTGTGGATTTTGGCCTCTAGCCCAGCAGGCACCTGCGGAAACCTAGCAAACCAGCTCATTTCTGAAAACTAGAGACCTAGGGGAATCCAAGATGGGGTGTCTTGTGGGGCTCTGACCAGGTTCTGTTACCCAGAATCCTTTGCAAACCTCAAAATTTGGCCAACAAAACACTTTTTCCTCTCATTTCGGTGACAGAAAGTTCTGGAATCTGAGAGGAGCCACAAATTTCCTTCTACCCAGCGTTCCCTCAAGTCTCCCGATAAAAATGGTACCTCACTTGTGTGGGTAGGCCTAGCGCCCACAAAAGGAAATGGCCCAAAACACAACATGGACACATCACATTTTTTCACAGAAAACAGTGCCTACCTGTGGATTTTGGCCTCTAGCTCAGCCAGCACCTGGGGAAACCTAGCAAACCAGCACATTTCTGAAAACTAGACATCTAGGGGAATCCAAGATGGGGTGACTTGTGGGGCTCTGATCAGGTTCTGTTACCCAGAATCCTTTGCAAACCTCAAAATTTGGCTAAAAAAACACATTTTCCTCACATTTCGGTGATAGAAAGTTCTGGAATCTGAGAGGAGCCACAAATTTCCTTCCACCCAGCGTTCCCCCAAGTCTTCCGATAAAAATTGTACCTCAATTGTGTGGGTAGGCCTAGCGCCCACGAAAGGAAATGGCCCAAAACACAACATGGACACATCCCATTTTTTTTACTGAAAACAGAGGTGTTTTTTGCAAAGTGCCTACCTGTAGATTTTGGCCCCTAGGTCAGCCGGCACCTAGGGAAACCTACCAAACCTGTGCATTTTTGAAAATTAGAGACCTAGGGGAATCCAAGATGGGGTGACTTGTGGGGCTCTGACCAGGTTCTGTTTCCCAGAATCCTTTGCAAACCTCAAAATGTGGCTAAAAAAACACATTTTCCTCACATTTCGGTGACAGAAAGTTCTGGAATCTGAGAGGAGCCACAAATTTCCTTCCACCCAGTGTTCCCTCAAGTCTCCCGATAAAAATGGTACCTCACTTGTGTGGGTAGGCCTAGCGCCCACGAAAGGAAATGGCCCAAAACACAACGTGGACACATCCCATTTTTTTTACAGAAAACAGAGGTGTTTTTTACAAAGTGCCTACCTGTGGATTTTGGCCTCTAGCTCAGCCGGCACCTGCGGAAACCTAGCAAACCAGCTCATTTCTGAAAACTAGAGACCTAGGGGAATCCAAGATGGGGTGACTTGTGGGGCTCTGACCAGGTTCTGTTACCCAGAATCCTTTGCAAACCTCAAAATTTGGCCAACAAAACACTTTTTCCTCTCATTTCGGTGACAGAAAGTTCTGGAATCTGAGAGGAGCCACAAATTTCCTTCCACCCAGCATTCCCCCAAGTCTCCCGATAAAAATGGTACCTCACTTGTGTGGGTAGGCCTAGCGCCCACGAATGGAAATGGCCCAAAACACAACGTGGACACATCCCATTTTTTTTAACAGATAACAGAGGTGTTTTTTGCAAAGTGCCTACCAGTAGATTGTGCCCCCTAGCTCATCCGGCACCATGGGAAACCTACCAAACCTGTGCATTTTTGAAAACTAGAGACCTAGGGGAATCCAAGATGGGGTGACTTGTGGGGCTCTGACCAGGTTCTGTTATCCAGAATCCTTTGCAAACCTCAAAATGTGGCTAAAAAATCAATTTTTCCTCATATTTCGGTGACAGAAAGTTCTGGAATCTGAGAGGAGCCACAAATTTCCTTCCACCCAGCGTTTCCCCAAGTCTCCCGATAAAAATTATTCCTCACTTGTGTGTGTAGGCCTAGCGCCAGCGACAGGAAATGCCCCAAAACACAACGTGGACACATCCCATTTTTTGGTAGAAAACAGAGGTGTTTTTTGCAAAGTGCCTACCTGTAGATTTTGACCTCTAGCTCAGCCGGCACCTAGGGAAACCTACCAAACCTGTGCATTTATGAAAACTAGAGACCTAGGGGAATCCAAGATGGGGTGACTTGTGGAGCTCTGACCAGGATCTGTTACCCAGAATCCTTTACAAACCTCAAAATTTGGCTAAAAAACATATTTTCCTCACATTTCGGTGACAGAAAGTTCTGGAATCTGAGAGGAGCCACAAATTTCCTTCCACCCAGCGTTCCCCCAAGTCTCCCGATAAAAATGGTACCTCACTTGTGTGGGTAGGCCTAGCGCCCACAAAAGGAAATGGCCCAAAACACAACATGGACACATCACATTTTTTCACAGAAAACAGTGCCTACCTGTGGATTTTGGCCTCTAGCTCAGCCAGCACCTGGGGAAACCTACCAAACCAGCACATTTCTGAAAACTAGACATCTAGGGGAATCCAAGATGGGGTGACTTGTGGGGCTCTGACCAGGTTCTGTTACCCAGAATCCTTTGCAAACCTCAAAATTTGGCTAAAAAAACACATTTTCCTCACATTTCGGTGACAGAAAGTTCTGGAATCTGAGAGAAGCCACAAATTTCCTTCCACCCAGCGTTCCCCCAAGTCTCCCGATAAAAATGGTACCTCACTTGTGTGGGTAGGCCTAGCGCCCACGAAAGGAATTGGCCCAAAACACAACGTGGACACATCCCATTTTTTTTACAGAAAACAGAGGTGTTTTTTGCAAAGTGCCTACCTGTGGATTTTGGCCTCAAGCTCACCCGGCACCTGCGGAAACCTAGCAAACCAGCTCATTTCTGAAAACTAGAGACCTAGGGGAATCCAAGATGGGGTGACTTGTGGGGCTCTAACCAGGTTCTGTTTCCCAGAATCCTTTGCAAACCTCAAAATTTGGCTAAAAAAACACATTTTCCTCACATTTCGGTGACAGAAAGTTCTGGAATCTGAGAGGAGCCACAAATTTCCTTCCACCCAGCGTTCCCTCAAGTCTCCCGATAAAAATGGTACCTCACTTGTGTGGGTAGGCCTAGCGCCCACGAAAGGAAATGGCCCAAAACACAACGTGGACACATCCCATTTTTTTTACAGAAAACAGAGCTGTTTTTTACAAAGTGCCTACCTGTGGATTTTGGCCTCTAGCTCAGCCGGCACCTGCGGAAACGTAGCAAACCAGCTCATTTCTGAAAACTAGAGACCTAGGGGAATCCAAGATGGGGTGACTTGTGGGGCTCTGACCAGGTTCTGTTACCCAGAATCCTTTGCAAACCTCAAAATTTGGCCAACAAAACACTTTTTCCTCTCATTTCGGTGACAGAAAGTTCTGGAATCTGAGAGGAGCCACAAATTTCCTTCCACCCAGCATTCCCCCAAGTCTCCCGATAAAAATGGTACCTCACTTGTGTGGGTAGGCCTAGCGCCCACGAATGGAAATGGCCCAAAACACAACGTGGACACATCCCATTTTTTTTTACAGATCACAGAGGTGTTTTTTGCAAAGTGCCTACCAGTAGATTGTGGCCCCTAGCTCATCCGGCACCTAGGGAAACCTACCAAACCTGTGCATTTTTGAAAACTAGAGACCTAGGGGAATCCAAGATGGGGTGACTTGTGGGGCTCTGACCAGGTTCTGTTATCCAGAATCCTTTGCAAACCTCAAAATGTGGCTAAAAAATCAAATTTTCCTCATATTTCGGTGACAGAAAGTTCTGGAATCTGAGAGGAGCCACAAATTTCCTTCCACCCAGCGTTTCCCCAAGTCTCCCGATAAAAATGATTCCTCACTTGTGTGTGTAGGCCTAGCGACAGGAAATGCCCCAAAACACAATGTGGACACATCCAATTTTTTGGCAGAAATAGAGGTGTTTTTTGCAAAGTGCCTACCTGTAGATTTTGGCCTCTAGCTCAGCCGGCACCTAGGGAAACCTACCAAACCTGTGCATTTATGAAAACTAGAGACCTAGGGGAATCCAAGATGGGGTGACTCGTGGGGCTCTGACCAGGATCTGTCACCCAGAATCCTTTACAAACCTCAAAATTTGGCTAAAAAAACATATTTTCTTCACATTTCGGTGACAGAAAGTGCTGGAATCTGAGAGGCGCCACAAATTTCCTTCCACCCAGCGTTTCCCCAAGTCTCCCGATAAAAATGATTCCTCACTTGTGTGTGTAGGCCTAGCGCCAGCGCCAGGAAATGCCCCAAAACACAACGTGGACACATCCCATTTTTTGTCAGAAAACAGAGGTGTTTTTTGCAAAGTGCCTACCTGTAGATTTTGGCCTCTAGCTCAGCCGGCACCTAGGGAAACCTACCAAACCTGTGCATTTATGAAAACTAGATACCTAGGGGAATCCAAGATGAGGTGACTTGTGGGGCTCTGACCAGGATCTGTTACCCAGAATCCTTTACAAACCTCAAAATTTGGCTAAACAAATATATTTTCCTCACATTTCGGTGACAGAAAGTTCTGGAATCTGAGAGGAGCCACAAATTTCCTTCCACCCAGCGTTCCCCCAAGTCTCCCGATAAAAATGGTACCTCACTTGTGTGGGTAGGCCTAGCGCCCACAAAAGGAAATGGCCCAAAACACAACATGGACACATCAAATTTTTTCACAGAAAACAGTGCCTACCTGTGGATTTTGGCCTCTAGCTCAGCCAGCACCTGGGGAAACCTACCAAACCAGCACATTTCTGAAAACTAGACATCTAGGGGAATCCAAGATGGGGTGACTTGTGGGGCTCTGACCAGGTTCTGTTACCCAGAATCCTTTGCAAACCTCAAAATTTGGCTAAAAAAACACATTTTCCTCACATTTCGGTGACAGAAAGTTCTGGAATCTGAGAGAAGCCACAAATTTCCTTCCACCCAGCGTTCCCCCAAGTCTCCCGATAAAAATGGTACCTCACTTGTGTGGGTAGGCCTAGCGCCCACGAAAGGAATTGGCCCAAAACACAACGTGGACACATCCCATTTTTTTTACAGAAAACAGAGGTGTTTTTTGCAAAGTGCCTACCTGTGGATTTTGGCCTCAAGCTCAGCCGGCACCTGCGGAAACCTAGCAAACCAGCTCATTTCTGAAAACTAGAGACCTAGGGGAATCCAAGATGGGGTGACTTGTGGGGCTCTAACCAGGTTCTGTTTCCCAGAATCCTTTGCAAACCTCAAAATTTGGCTAAAAAAACACATTTTCCTCACATTTCGGTGACAGAAAGTTCTGGAATCTGAGAGGAGCCACAAATTTCCTTCCACCCAGCGTTCCCTCAAGTCTCCCGATAAAAATGGTACCTCACTTGTGTGGGTAGGCCTAGCGCCCACGAAAGGAAATGGCCCAAAACACAACGTGGACACATCCCATTTTTTTTACAGAAAACAGAGCTGTTTTTTACAAAGTGCCTACCTGTGGATTTTGGCCTCTAGCTCAGCCGGCACCTGCGGAAACGTAGCAAACCAGCTCATTTCTGAAAACTAGAGACCTAGGGGAATCCAAGATGGGGTGACTTGTGGGGCTCTGACCAGGTTCTGTTACCCAGAATCCTTTGCAAACCTCAAAATTTGGCCAACAAAACACTTTTTCCTCTCATTTCGGTGACAGAAAGTTCTGGAATCTGAGAGGAGCCACAAATTTCCTTCCACCCAGCATTCCCCCAAGTCTCCCGATAAAAATGGTACCTCACTTGTGTGGGTAGGCCTAGCGCCCACGAATGGAAATGGCCCAAAACACAACGTGGACACATCCCATTTTTTTTTACAGATCACAGAGGTGTTTTTTGCAAAGTGCCTACCAGTAGATTGTGGCCCCTAGCTCATCCGGCACCTAGGGAAACCTACCAAACCTGTGCATTTTTGAAAACTAGAGACCTAGGGGAATCCAAGATGGGGTGACTTGTGGGGCTCTGACCAGGTTCTGTTATCCAGAATCCTTTGCAAACCTCAAAATGTGGCTAAAAAATCAAATTTTCCTCATATTTCGGTGACAGAAAGTTCTGGAATCTGAGAGGAGCCACAAATTTCCTTCCACCCAGCGTTTCCCCAAGTCTCCCGATAAAAATGATTCCTCACTTGTGTGTGTAGGCCTAGCGACAGGAAATGCCCCAAAACACAATGTGGACACATCCAATTTTTTGGCAGAAATAGAGGTGTTTTTTGCAAAGTGCCTACCTGTAGATTTTGGCCTCTAGCTCAGCCGGCACCTAGGGAAACCTACCAAACCTGTGCATTTATGAAAACTAGAGACCTAGGGGAATCCAAGATGGGGTGACTCGTGGGGCTCTGACCAGGATCTGTCACCCAGAATCCTTTACAAACCTCAAAATTTGGCTAAAAAAACATATTTTCTTCACATTTCGGTGACAGAAAGTGCTGGAATCTGAGAGGCGCCACAAATTTCCTTCCACCCAGCGTTTCCCCAAGTCTCCCGATAAAAATGATTCCTCACTTGTGTGTGTAGGCCTAGCGCCAGCGCCAGGAAATGCCCCAAAACACAACGTGGACACATCCCATTTTTTGTCAGAAAACAGAGGTGTTTTTTGCAAAGTGCCTACCTGTAGATTTTGGCCTCTAGCTCAGCCGGCACCTAGGGAAACCTACCAAACCTGTGCATTTATGAAAACTAGATACCTAGGGGAATCCAAGATGAGGTGACTTGTGGGGCTCTGACCAGGATCTGTTACCCAGAATCCTTTACAAACCTCAAAATTTGGCTAAAAAAATATATTTTCCTCACATTTCGGTGACAGAAAGTTCTGGAATCTGAGAGGAGCCACAAATTTCCTTCCACCCAGCGTTCCCCCAAGTCTCCCGATAAAAATGGTACCTCACTTGTGTGGGTAGGCCTAGCGCCCACAAAAGGAAATGGCCCAAAACACAACATGGACACATCACATTTTTTCACAGAAAACAGTGCCTACCTGTGGATTTTGGCCTCTAGCTCACCCAGCACCTGGGGAAACCTAGCAAACCAGCACATTTCTGAAAACTAGACATCTAGGGGAATCCAAGATGGGGTGACTTGTGGGGCTCTGACCAGGTTCTGTTACCCAGAATCCTTTGCAAACCTCAAAATTTGGCTAAAAAAACACATTTTCCTCACATTTCGGTGACAGAAAGTTCTGGAATCTGAGAGGAGCCACAAATTTCCTTCCACCCAGCGTTCCCTCAAGTCTCCCGATAAAAATGGTACCTCACTTGTGTGGGTAGGCCTAGCGCCCACGAAAGGAAATGGCCCAAAACACAACGTGGACACATCCCATTTTTTTTACAGAAAACAGAGCTGTTTTTTACAAAGTGCCTACCTGTGGATTTTGGCCTCTAGCTCAGCCGGCACCTGCGGAAACGTAGCAAACCAGCTCATTTCTGAAAACTAGAGACCTAGGGGAATCCAAGATGGGGTGACTTGTGGGGCTCTGACCAGGTTCTGTTACCCAGAATCCTTTGCAAACCTCAAAATTTGGCCAACAAAACACTTTTTCCTCTCATTTCGGTGACAGAAAGTTCTGGAATCTGAGAGGAGCCACAAATTTCCTTCCACCCAGCATTCCCCCAAGTCTCCCGATAAAAATGGTACCTCACTTGTGTGGGTAGGCCTAGCGCCCACGAATGGAAATGGCCCAAAACACAACGTGGACACATCCCATTTTTTTTTACAGATCACAGAGGTGTTTTTTGCAAAGTGCCTACCAGTAGATTGTGGCCCCTAGCTCATCCGGCACCTAGGGAAACCTACCAAACCTGTGCATTTTTGAAAACTAGAGACCTAGGGGAATCCAAGATGGGGTGACTTGTGGGGCTCTGACCAGGTTCTGTTATCCAGAATCCTTTGCAAACCTCAAAATGTGGCTAAAAAATCAAATTTTCCTCATATTTCGGTGACAGAAAGTTCTGGAATCTGAGAGGAGCCACAAATTTCCTTCCACCCAGCGTTTCCCCAAGTCTCCCGATAAAAATGATTCCTCACTTGTGTGTGTAGGCCTAGCGACAGGAAATGCCCCAAAACACAATGTGGACACATCCAATTTTTTGGCAGAAATAGAGGTGTTTTTTGCAAAGTGCCTACCTGTAGATTTTGGCCTCTAGCTCAGCCGGCACCTAGGGAAACCTACCAAACCTGTGCATTTATGAAAACTAGAGACCTAGGGGAATCCAAGATGGGGTGACTCGTGGGGCTCTGACCAGGATCTGTCACCCAGAATCCTTTACAAACCTCAAAATTTGGCTAAAAAAACATATTTTCTTCACATTTCGGTGACAGAAAGTGCTGGAATCTGAGAGGCGCCACAAATTTCCTTCCACCCAGCGTTTCCCCAAGTCTCCCGATAAAAATGGTACCTCACTTGTGTGGGTAGGCCTAGCGCCCACAAAAGGAAATGGCCCAAAACACAACATGGACACATCACATTTTTTCACAGAAAACAGTGCCTACCTGTGGATTTTGGCCTCTAGCTCAGCCAGCACCTGGGGAAACCTAGCAAACCAGCACATTTTTGAAAACTAGACACCTAGGGAAATCGAAGATCGGGTGACTTGTGGGGCTCTGACCAGGTTCTGTTACCCAGAATCCTTTGCAAACCTCACAATTTGGCTAACAAAACACATTTTCCTCACATTTCGGTGACAGAAAGTTCTGGAATCTGAGAGGAGCCACAAATTTCCTTCCCCCCAGAGTTCCCCCAAGTCTCCCGATAAAAATGGTGCCTCACTTGTGTGGGTAGACCTAGCGCCCACGAAAGGAAATGGCCCAAAACACAACATGGACACATCACATTTTTTCACAGAAAACAGTGCCTACCTGTGGATTTTGGCCTCTAGCTCAGCCGGCACCTGGGGAAACCTAGCAAACCAGCTCATTTGTGAAAACTAGACACCTAGGGGAATCCAAGATGGGGTGACTTGTGGGGCTCTGACCTGGTTCTGTTACCCAGAATCCTTTGCAAACCTCAACATTTGGCCAACAAAACACTTTTTCCTCTCATTTCGGTGACAGAAAGTTCTGGAATCTGAGAGGAGCCACAAATGTCCTTCTACCCAGCGTTCCCCCAAGTCTCCCGATAAAAATGGTACCTCACTTGTGTGGGTGGGCCTAGCGCCCACGAAAGGAAATGGCCTAAAACACATCGTGGACACATCCCATTTTTTGACAGAAAACAGAGGTGTTTTTTGCAAAGTGCCTACCTGTGGATTTTGGGCCTCTAGCTCTAGCCGTCCCCAGGGCGGGGCAGAAATGGCCTAAAATAAATTTGCCCTCCCATCCCCCTGGGAGCGACCCTTGCCTACGGGGTCGCTCCCCTTGCGTGACGGCGCAAAAAAAAGATCCCCAGTGCCTACTGCCCCCCTTGGGGGCAGATTCACCTAAAATCGGCCGATTTGCCCCCAAAGCGGGCAGAAATGACCTAAATACAATTTGCCCCTCCAGGGGAGCGACCCTTGCCTAAGGGGATGCGCCCCATCTGTAAAACAACAACAACTAAAAAAATCCCCGGTGCCTAGAGGTTTCTGCCCCTCTTTGGGGCAGATCGGCCTAATTAAATTAGGCTGAAATGGCCTAAAATAATTTGCCTCCCAGGGGAACGACCCTTGCCTAAGGGGGCGCTCCCCTTACGTGAAATTCACGAACAAAAAATAAAGCTCCCTGGTGTCTAGTGGTTTCGGTCCCCCTTGGGGGCAGATTGGCCTAAAAAAAATAGGCCAATCTGCCTCCAAGAAATGGCCTAAATATTATTTGCCCCCTATGGGAGCGACCCTTGCCTAAGGGGTCGCTCCCCACCTCTAAAACAAAAAACTGAACAAAAACAAAACAAACAAAAAAAATGTATCCCTGGTGCCTAGAGGTTTCTGCCCCCCCCGCCCCTCCCCCCCCCCGGAGCGACCCTTGCCCAAGGGGTCGCTCCCTTATGTCAATTTCATTTTTTAAATACATCCCTGGTGTCTAGTGGGCGTTTTGACAGCCGGATTGCTTTCAATCCAGCTGCCAAAACGCAGAGAGACTTCAAAGGGAAGGAGATAACTTTCCTTCCCTTTGAAGCCTCTCTCGGCCTCCACCACGTGATCGGAAGAGAAATGCAAATCATTTCTCTACCGATCGCGCTGGAAGCTGAGCTTAAGCCAGTCTACACCGGTTCCGGGATCCCCCAGCCCTGCTCTGGCACGAAACTGGACAAAGGACCCCTGACCAGTACCTCCCCGGGGAGGTGCCCAGAGCTTCTCCAGTGTGTCCCAGACCTCTGCCATCTTGGAAACAGAGGTGTTGGGGGCACACTGGACTGCTCTGAGTGGCCAGTGCCAGCAGGTGACGTCAGAGACCCCCTCTGATAGGCTCTTACCTTTCTTGGAAGCCAATCCTCCTTTCTTGGTAGCCAAACCTCCTTTTCTGGCTATTTAGGGTCTCTCCTCTGGGGTATTCTTCCGATCACGAATGCAATAGCTCACCATAGTTCCTCTGCACTTCCCTCTTCGACTTCTGCCAAGGATCGGCCGCTGACTGCTCCAGGACGCCTGCAAAACCGCAACAAAGTAGCAAGACGACTACCAGCAACATTGTAGCGCCTCATCCTGCCGGCTTTCTCGACTCTTTCCTGGTGGTGCATGCTCTGGGGGCTGTCTGCCTTCACCCTGCACTGGAAGCCAAGAAGAAATCTCCAGTGGGTTGATGGAATCTTCCCCCTGCTAACGCAGGCACCAAAAGACTGCATCACTGGTCCTCTGGGTCCGCTCTCATCCTGACGAGCGTGGTCCCTGGAACACAGGAACTCTATCCAAGTGACCCTCACAGTCCAGTGATCCTTCAGTCCAAGTTTGGTGGAGGTAAGCCCTTGCCTCCCCATGCTAGACTGTAACTCTGTGTACTGCGTGATTTGCAGCTGCTCCGGCTTCTGTGCACTTCTCCAAGGATTCCTTTGTGCATAGCCTAGCCTGGGTCCCCAGCACTCCGTCCTGCAGTGCTCAACCCTCTGAGTTGGACTCCGACGTCGTGGGACCCTCCTTTGTGACTCTGAGCCATCTCTGGTTCACAAATCTTCTAAGTGCCTGCTCTGGTACTTCTGTGGGTGCTGCCTGCTTTTGTCGGGGCTCTCTGAGTTGCTGAACGCCCCCTCTGTCTCCTCCTCCAAGGGGCGACATCCTGGTCCTTCCTGGTCCCCAGTAGCACCCAAAAACCTCTACTGTGACCCTTGCAGCTAGCAAGGCTTGGTTGTGGTATTTCTGCATGAAAACCCTTCTGCAACCTCCAGCACGCCATGGGACATCTTCCATCCAAAGGAGAAGTTCCTAGCTCTCTTCGTTGTTGCAGAATCCTAAGCTTCTTCCATCCAGAGGCAGCTTTCTTGCACCTTCATCCGGGGTTTCCTGGGCTCCTGTCCCCCCTGGACACTATCGCGACTCTTGGACTTGGTCCCCTTGCCTTGCAGGTCCTCAGGTCCAGGAATCCGTCTTCAGTGCTTTGCTAGTGTTTGTGGTTCTTGCAGAATCCCCCTATCACGACTATTGTGTCCTATTGGGGTAGTAGATGTACTTTACTCCTACTTTTCAGGGTCTTGGGGTGGGGTATCTTGGACACCCTGACTGTTTTCTTACAGTCCCAGCGACCCTCTACAGGCTCCCATAGGTCTAGGGTCCATTCGTGATTCGCATTCCACTTTTGGAGAATATGGTTTGTGTTGCCCCTAGACATATGTTCACCTATTGCATCCTATTGTAATTCTACACTGTTTGCATTACTTTTCTTACTATTACTTACCTGTTTTGGGTTTGTGTACATATGACTTGTGTATATTGCTTACCATCTAACTGAGGGTACTCACTGAGATACTTGTGGCATATTGTCATAAAAATAAAGTACCTTTATTTTTAGTAACTCTGAGTATTGTGTTTTCTTATGATATTGTGCTATATGATATAAGTGGTATAGTAGGAGATTTACATGTCTCCTAGTTCAGTCTAAGCTTTGCCATAGCTACCTTCTATCAGCCTAAGCTGCTAGAAACACCTCTATTCTACTAATAAGGGATAACTGGACCTGGCACAGGGTGTAACTACCACAAGGTACCCACTATAAGCCAGGCCAGCCTCCTACAAATGGCATATTTAACTTACTTGTTAGTCCGTACTAAAGTGCACTATCTGTGCTTAGGGCCTGTAAATTAAATGCGACTAGTGGGCCTGCAGCACTGAGTGTGCCACCCACATATGCAGCCCCTTAACCATGTCTCAGGCCTGCCATTGCAAGGTCTGTGTGTGCAGTTTCAGCTCCACTTCAACTTGGCATTTAAAACTACTTGCGAAGCCTTAAATCCCCTTTTTCTACATATAAGTCACTCATAGGGCTGGCTGCTATGTAGGTAAAAGGCACTTATGTGTTTTGTATGTCCTGATAGTGAAAAATGCATTCATTCTTTTTCCACTAGTGTGAGGCCTGCTCCTCTCATAAACTAGCATTAGAACTGCCCTCATAAACTCTTAAGTTGTAGATTCTGATCTGGAAGAAGTAGCCATGTCTTGTTTGGTATTGCCACAATGAAAATAGAAAATCCTGCTTACTGGTGAAGTTGGATTTAATATTACTATTTAAAAAATGTAACTTTTATAATGTGGGCATTTCTCTGTACTTACTGCCATCTGTGCCTTACAGCCTGCCTCTAATCCACGTCTGGCCTGTGCTGGTGGACAGCTCACATTATACACTTCACCCATACAACCATAAACACAGGACACACAGTCATATCTGTATTCATCTGCATACCGAATGTGTCTTTCTGGGCAGGAAGGGTGGAGGGGCTCACACTTTTCAAAGGCAAGTGGCCTACCCTCACACGGAGGACTGATAGTCCCCCACAGGGAGCCTGGCAGACAGGCATGGGGTGAAAGGGGAGCTTGTGCACCTCAGAACCACTCTTTGAAGTTTCCCCCACTTCAAAGGCATTTTGGGTATATAAACTGGGTCTCGGACCACACCAAATCAGACACTGCTGGACGTACACCTGCATCCTGTCAGAGCAACTGCCTGGCTGCCCAAAGGACTCATCTACACTGCTTTGTTGAGAAGAACTGCTGCCCTACTCGCCTCTAACTCTGCTTTCCTCCAGAAGTGTTCTCCAAGGGCTTGGATTGAGCTTTCCTCCTGTTTCTGAAGTCTCAGGGCCAACAAAGACCACCTTTTCAAGAAAATCCTTGTGCATTGAAAATCGACATGCAACACCTGCAGAAATCAACGCAAAGCCTGCACTGTGGCTGGCAAATCGCTGCATTGCTGACCAGAACGACACAGCACTGACTTCCAGACTGGAAATTCGATGCAGCGCCTGCTCCTTTTTCCAGCGCATCAAGGATTTTAAAAGCATCGCCCCCAGGCTTCAAAATATTCCTGCATCACAGTGAGGAGCCAAGACTGTGCACCTGAAAAACAATGCTACCTCTTGCAGCGTGGAAAGAAACTACGCTTTGTCTGTGCCGCGCCGGAAAATCCGACGCAACAACTTATCTTTCCATGCATCTCCTCCTCTGTAGTCTCTGTGCATCATTAATTTTGACGCATCCCAGGTACTGTGTGTTACAAAGAAACAACTGTTGATTTTTAAGGATTGAGACTCTATCCTTTTAAAAGTGATATTTTAACTTGTGCTTACTGGATGTTTGTCGTTTTGATCTAATTTTATTCAGATAAATATTATCTATTTTTCTAAACCTGTGTGGTGTATTTGTGTGGTGTTTTCACTGTTCGATGTTTACCTCTGCCAAATAGAAACCTTAAGAAGCACTGCTTGCCTATTCTCTTTTTGTAGGTAAAAATGTGCCCCATAATGTTAAGTGCGGTGCACTCCTGCCCTTTCCCTTTTGTGCACCCCTGCCCTATCCCTTTCACGCAGCGCAGCAAGGTTGCTTGCTGTGTTGCGCTTTGTGAAAAAAAAGCAGATTTGGGTCTAAGTTCCAGGAACATGTGTAATGGAGCACAATAAGGTATATTAGGTTGAGGGAGCTCCCACAATACACCAGTGTGCCGTACCAAGGATGGTCACAAGGGGTCCCTAATCAAGTCAGCCACACACCGCACTGTATAGACACCAGGAAACAGTACCAGGAGCTATCACTATGGGTCCCAGGCCCGTCAGAGTCCACTCTGTACGGGGACAACTAAAGACTCTTGCAAGATGGAAACTGTGACGTGACGGAACAACGGTGAAAGGAAAACACCTCCCGTGCAAAGTGGCAGACTCTGATCCGACATCCACCTGCCCATAATGCATTAAACAATCCATAAAACAAGACGAACGCTTCGCCCCTAACAAAGCAAAATACAGTTTGCATTAGACTTTAGTTTCCTAGTTTTCTATAGTACATTTACAAACGTTCTTCTGCATCTGTGGACATGATCTCCAAATACTTAGTCGCCCTAACATTCGCAAGGGTCGGAATTAAAGCGTAAACCTGTAAGAACCTTATTGCTTGTCATCGTGCGCATGTAGTGCTCGCATCCTAAAATAAGTTGCAATTCTCAACCTGCTGAGAGATTACACAGACAAGGACAACCTGGAGCGTGAGAGGGAGGAAGAACTGTAAACCCTAACCCCTCCTTCCCACTGAACTCCCCACACTGCCCCAAGAAACCAAACCCCCTTTACTACTTCTTTCATATATAAACTGACTGTGTTGTTAAAATGTGATTTGAAACAAAGTTGAAGTGGACTGGGTGCTGAGGGTCAGGAAGTCTTGGAAACTCTACCTGCCATAACAACATCTGATAGTGCTGAAGGTGACAAATCCTTGAATGAATTTGAATCAACCTTACTTATGCTGGATAAGCACTTTCTGCCCAAGGTTTATATTATTTTACAACACTTCTACTTTGGGAAACGCAAGTAGAATGAAGATGAATCCATTGAGGAGTTTGTGACACCATTGCGCAAACTAGCTTCGTCCTGCAATTTTGGTGAGAATCTAGAAGAGTGCATTAGAGACCAATTCATGCTTGAATGCAAATGTGACAAAGTAAGAGAAGCTTTATGGGCTAAAAATGACCCAACGTTGGATGAAGTATTGATTATTGCTAAACAAGTTGAACACTCTATGGCTTGCATTGAAAATTTGAGGAAATCAAGAAATGCTTCTATGGATGTCCAGATTCTAGACACCTAGGGGCATATTTATACTCTGTTTGCGCTGAATGTGCGTCAAAATGTTTGACGCACAATCGGTGCAAACCCTGCCCCATATTTATACTTTGACGTCTGACCCTGCGGGCGTCAAAATTCCACCATGTGCGTCATTTTTTGGAAGGGGGAACCAGCCGTCCGTTAATTATATGCAAGGTAGGCGTTCCCTTCCAAAAAATGACTTTAAGGCCTGTGCCCCATATTTATACTCTGACGTCATTTTGACGCACAGGAGGGGGTGGGCCTTAAAAAACGATGCACAGCCTGATGGGCGCGTTTTTTAATGCCTGGGTCAGGGCAGGCGTTAAGGGACCTGTGGGCTCGGAAGGAGCCCAGAGGTGCCCTCCCCTGCCCCCAGGGACACCCCCTGCCACCCTTGCCCACCCCAGGAGGACAACCAAGGATGGAGGGACCCATCCCAGGGAAGTAAAGGTAAGTATTTTTTTCAGATTTTTTTTGTGGCATGGGGGGCCTGATTTGGGCCCCCCTACATGCCACTATGCCCAATGACCATGCCCAGGGGACATAAGTCCCCTGGGCATGGCCATTGGGCAAGGGGGCATGACTCCTGTCTTTGCTAAGACAGGAGTCATGTCAATGGAGGTTGGGCGTCAAAAAAAATGGCGCAAATCCGGTTTGAGGCCTGAATTTTGCCTCAGACCTGACTTGCCCCATTTTTTTACACACAACCCCCATTTTCCCATACGCCGGCGCTGCCTGGTGTGAGTCATTTTTTTGACGCACACCAGTCCGCAGCGCCGGCTAATGTCATTCCATAAATAAGGCGTCCGCATGGCGCATTGGAATGGCGTTAGCCGGCGGTAAAAGTTTTGACGCACAACTGCATTGGCGCAGTTGTGCGTCAAAAAGTATAAATATGGGCCCAAATCTAAAAACAGATCTCAAGCAAGCAACAGAGAAAGACTTTCATGTTTTAGATGTGGTTCTACAACCCATCTTGCTAATAGTAAAGATTGTCCTGCAATTCATGCTACGTGTAACAAATGTTCCAAGAAAGGTAATTTTGCCAAATACTGTAGATCGTTAGCTAAATCTAGAGTCAAGATTCAGGAAGTTGAATGTGATGACGATCGAGAGTTTGTTCTTCAGATTAACAATGTCAATTGTGTCGCTGACGAACGTTGTCAGTACCCTTCGGATAATGTGGAGGTCAATGGGACATCAATCTCAATGATGATGGATTCAGGTGCCAATCTTTCTCTAGTCTCAGTGTCAGATTTTATGAAGCACTTCAAGGGGAAAGTTTTGTTACTGGATCCTGATATCATTCCTTACAGTTATGGCGGCAAACCCTTTGAGCTGAAAGGATACTTTGAAGCTACCATAACTTTCAGAAGGAACACAATTACTGGGAAAATATATGTTCCAGTGGTTGGCGACACAATTCTAAGTTCGCCACATCAGAAGATATTGAATCCCAATTCTATTCCTCAAGTGTTGGTTCAGAATGTGTGTAGTATCAAAAATGACATTATGGGGAAATTTCTGATGCATTTACCTCAAAAGTTGGATGTTTTGCAGGGTACAAACATGGTATTTGTCTTAAGGAGGCATGTAAGTTCAGGAATATCCCTTTCACATTGCAGGATAAAGTAAAGTCTGAGTTCCAAAGGTTACAATCAGCAGGAATAATTGAGGAGGTGGAGGCTGCACAATGGGTTGCCCCATTGTTGTTGCTGTGAAAAAATCTGGTGATATCAGACTCTGCGTGGACCTTAGGCATCGCAACAAAGCTGTAATTGAAGACAAATTTCCATTACCCAACATCAGTGAAATGGTCCATCTTCTAGGAGATGCTAAGTACTTCACAACATTAGATTTGAGTTCAGCCTACCACCAGGTTCAATTGTGTGAAGAATCCAAATTGCTTACTTCGTTCATCACTCTCTTTGGTGTGTTTAAATTTAATAGGATGCCCTTCGGGTTGTGCTCAGCAGCTTCTGTGTCTCAAAGACTTATGTACAAGATCCTTGGTAAGACAAAAGGTGTAAGTTTCTTTCAGGATGATGTTCTTATTTTCTCCGACACTCTTGAACAACATCTCTTTAAAGTTAGGGAAGTCTTGCAGATTTTCTGTAGTAAGGGTATCACACTAATGGAGAGAACTGCAAGTTTGCATGTTCAGAGATCACTTACTTGGGTCATCTTATTTTTTCTGATGGTGTGAAACCGGAGGAAGATTTGGTTAAAACTATTGTTGACTTAGCTGATCCTGTAAGAAGGGAAGATGTGCAAGTGTTCTTAGGTATGGCTGAGTTTTACTCTAAATACGTTCCCAATTTTGCTAGTAGATCCAGTTGCATTAGAGAGTTACTGAAGAAGGGTGTTGAATTTGTGTGGTCAGAGAAATACAAGAAGGAATTTGAAGATTTAAAGAATGAATTATCTTCTGGCCAATGCCTCAGCAGCTTTCGTCCAGGGTTTCCTGGCTGTGTTATAACAGATGCATCAGATAAAGGTTTAGGAATTGTTCTTAAGCAAAAGTACGACGGTAAGGATGTCACGATTGCATTTGCTTCCAGAGCATTGAGGGGGACGGAGTCCAGGTATTCCACCATTAAAAAAGAGGCACGGGAAATGTATTGGGCGATAAAGAAATTTAAACAATTTCTTTGGGGTTCTCAGTTTGTAGTGCAATCCGATCACAAACCTCTACAAGAAGTTTTTGATAAAAAGGGGCTAGACTACATTTCCACGCGTATCTGCAAGTGGATTGTTGGTCTCCAAGATTTCCAATTCTCTGTTTAGATATGTCCCAGGGTGTGAGAACCATACAGCAGACTGTTTGTCAAGACTAAGATCACTTTGTTGGGACCAAGATACAGATTGTAGTACATGGTGGGTTGATGAGGATGTCAAAGTGTGCGCGTTGACTGGTGGTTGTATCACTGAGGAGGAATGGTTAATGGAGTTAAGTAATGATCAAATTTTAGGACGTGTTAAGGATTTGATACAGTCTAATCGCATTCCAGCTGATTGTGACAAGGATAATGTGTATAAAAGGGTTCGGAATGAGCTGTCTGTTGAGAACGGTTTTGTCTTGAGGGGTGGGAGGCTAGTGCCTCCATCTGGCATACGAGATAGGTTGTTACGCCTTGCATATTTGGGTCACCATGGTATTTGGAAAACCCAAGAACGTTTAAGAGGATTTTATTGGTGGCCGGGAATCGATTTAGCGTTAGAAAGAGCTGTTCGCGACTGTGTAGAATGCAAATTTGCTGATAAAACGCTTAAGTGTAGGTCCCGTCCCTTGGAGATTAGGCAAATTCCGAAGGAGGTGTTGGAGGATGTTGCGTTAGATATTATGGGACCTGTAGTCTGTGGTTCTGCTTCTAAGTATATTGTTGTATTAATGGACATGTCTCGTTGGCCTGAAATCTTGGTTACCTCTGATATAACATCTCAGTCAATAACAAACGTCCTTACAGGGGTATTTGCTATGGAAGGAAACCCCAAGTGCATTATAACAGACAATGGGGTTTAATTTACCTCGAAGCACATGTGTGAGTTCTTAGCGTCTAGAGATATCCTACATAAGAGAAGTGCCCTACACCATCCTGAAACCAATGGGATGGTTGAGCGCTTTAATAGGACGTTAAAGGAAGCCATTGAAGTAGCCAAATTGACGGGGCATAGTTGGGTGGACGCAGTCAAATCCAAAGTTGAAAGTTATAGTTACACACCACATAACAGTACTTGTCAGTCTCCTTTTGTATTGTTCAGGAAAAGAGTGCCCAACACCAAGATAAGTCCCCCCTGGGTGAATAAGTATATTGGAAAGGAGTTGAATCACAAGAATGTTAAGGAACTAGCTGTAGCCAAAGAGAAGATTCTGCAAGAGAAGAGGAAATTAACACATGATCTTCGTAAAGCTGTTAAGCTTCTTATTGTTGCAGTTGGAGATTCTGTCAAGATTAAGCTACCAAAAGGAATTCGCACAAATTTCTCTCACTACAGTAAAACATTTAAAGTTATCAAAGTGTTTAAGGGGTCTGTCAAAGTGGATGATGAGCGCATTTTGAATTTGAACAGAGTGGTCAAAGTGTAAATGAAAATCTTCTCTCGTCTTTTTAATTTAAAGGGGGAAGATAGTGTGGTGTGTTATACATATTCTCTATTGTAATTTGTGTGTTTATTACATGTTGTATCTTTCTATGTCATTATTGTGTCTCCCTTAGTTTTAGGTTCTCCCTAGTTGGTTGCTTCCACCTCTCTCCCTTCTATCTCTTGTCCCCTTAGACTCTTCGGAATATAGAATGTTGAGTCTAGCGAGGACCTGGGAGTGGAGTGGATGCACTTGGTCTTCATGGTGGATGAGGTTTCCTTTGTGGATTATATTTGAAATAAATCTGTATCATATCGCAACTCTGCTGTTTCTACATTTGTTCCTGTTGTGGCCTGTCCAAGAATACTACAATCTCAACTGGGGAGGCGTAGGATTTTGACACATTCTAAGGTTTATCATTAATGGTAAATCTGGGAATGTGCCAAAATCCATGGGTGGATGCATGGGGATCCCGATGCTTCCACCCATGGAACGCCTTCCCAGGGCAGAGTATTACAAGACAATGATTTTTGCTGCATTGCATCATTCTAGATTTATCAAGCCAGGCAAGGCCCTGTGTAGCCGTTTTAGTTATAGCTCCATGCACGTTATTTTAACACACTAGGCTACTGGGCACTTTAACCTAGATATATTTTATTCAGCTTCACATTGTTATTTTTACAATAACCATTTCTACGGTCTTGTTTTATTTTCATCTATCTATCTCTTTTCGCCTAGCCCAGCACTGTGTTCTCAAACAAGACATTCTTGATCAGTCTGTGCTTCATTCAAGGCTACAGTTCAGTACATAGCCGGTGAACATGGTAGAAGTTTAGTCTCCAACATTCGTAGAAAATACACATCCTTACGTAGGGACATTTTCTCAGAATATCAGCTATGTTGTTATATAAACACTTCCTTGTCCATTACACGTTAGAGGGAGATTCCAGCCAGGGAACCACGACTATATGCTGATTGCTGAATGCTTCACTACAGATACTAACGCAGACCACAGGCCTTTGCTCAGATATGGAGGTTGATGTCTTCCCAGGGGAACCTGAAAGGCAGAATTAGAGCTTCACATGCTGTGCTCAAATTATAACCTAGATAGGAAATAGACCCTCGATTATAATGACAATATGATAGCGTTGTTTTTATGCTTCACTCTTCTCATCACCATTTTAATACTGTCATGTTGTGTCGTCCTGGTTATTGCAGCTCACGCTTTGCTATCTAAGATGCAGTCATTTTAATAAACTAATCATTGAAACATATACTGCTTCTGTTTATCATTTATATATGAGGCTGAATTGTAAATGAGAGAACCGGATGCGACCTGAGTGACCACGACTTCCCTGAGAAGCCTAATATGTCATGCGCTCGACTGCCCAATCATCACTATCCCCCGGTAGAGATGAGGCACTGCTAGTTGGCCGGAGCAAAACCCGGATTTAGAAGGGCAGGTGTCACCTGCAGGGGGTTAGACTCAGTCTCCCACATCACGGACGATCCTGCTGCTCAAAATCTAGTAGTCTCATTAGAATAATGAGAGCCTACGCGAAAGCCCCACAAGGTTGTCTTGCGAGGCTTGATAGATCTAACTTAAGAGTTGCGGCGCTCTTGCTCCCCCCACCAGGACACAAGAGCGATGCAACTCTTTGTTATTAATGTCCCTTAGACTATGGTGTACAAGATGCACTCAGGGCATTCAAGTTAAAAGTCACTAGTGGACTTCAGCAGGTACTGTGCCACCTAGTACAGTGGCAGTGAAACCATGACATTACGGTTGCATAAAACAAGCTTGTAAAAATAGCTACAAAAATAGCTTCACAGGTTCAACATTTAGACCTGCATTGGACCTGTCAAAAGTAACCCTTTTGACAGGTAAAACCCTTCCTTTTAAATATTAATAAGTGATTCTTACATACCGCAAGGCAGGGCTGCAGGGTATATTAAATGTTGGAGATGTAGAAATTTAAAGTTAGCACGGCCTTACAGTGACTAAGCCCCAAAACCTATTTCACTGTACAAAGGCTGGTTGTTCCATAGGGAAATGCTGGCAAGCAATGACTTCCATATTTCAAACTAAGGGGCATATTTATACTCTGTTTGCACCGAATTAGCGTCATTTTTTCTAACTCTAATTTGGTGCAAAACTTACCCCATATTTATACTGTTAACGCGTCCTTCTATGTTAATTTATTACACATTAGGACTCGTTTTAGGCCAATGAATCTTGTGACCCAATGGAGAGACACCGTAGGACGAAATAACTGATCAATATATCAAGCAATATATCAATAATGTCATCAATATTTACCACCACAATGCACCTTACTTTGGATGAAGACATCAAATTGTCGACGTAACCATGATCTCTCAGCCATGAATAACCACACCTTTTGATAGAATTTTATGAATTTTATTCCCTATTGATTACAATCTACTAGCAAAAGTGTCAATCTCAAAACCAAGAAGCATAAGAGCATAGTCACAATATGGCAACTGTGATAAGATTTCAATAATGCAAAAATCACGAACATAAGAACATAGCACGGCGTGAACATAGACCAGAATACAAATAATATCACGTAAATCTCAGTTCAGCATAGTGTAACGTCAGTCTTTGTCTATTGCGTCAGTCAGAGTGATCACCTGTCCTAACCACTAATTAGCATCAGCATGTTGGGCTTCAGGCAAAATAATTTAGAAAATCAATTTACAAAACATCTAAATATGGCATCTATAAAAAGGACCAGTTGGTACCTAGAAAGGAAAAGCAAACAAATTACAAATCACATTGTCATAATTACCCTCCAAGGATTAGGTCAGCATATAGGATCAGTCTTCGTCTTCAGGACATCAGTCGTATCGCCATCAGTCTAACCTTGACTAAAGGACAGGGGACGCTTCCCTCATAAGGAGGAGAAACGTAAAGGGGCAGTCTATGGGTGAGGATGGTTTATTAAGTCTCAAAGTCACCAAACAGAGTGACAGAGTTTCTGGATGAAATCAATAGCATTCCCTACCTAGTTCCAACAACCTTTCTGTGACATGGGTTTTTATCCCTTTTTCGCAATACCTTCCCCCAAAATTCTATTGGACATTTGTTATACGCCACAATCTTTAACCTATCAAATCATACATTAGGTAATCCTAATTGTCACCCCACGATAATTCATAACACTTTGATTGGTCTTCATAATTGACGTCTTCGGTGGGGGCACATCCGGCAGTTGCTTCATGGTTTGGCACGTCTTCTCGGGTCATGAGTTCCTTTGTCCATGGTTTAAACGTCCTTGTACATTACATTAATCTACATTTGTTTCAACTTCTTATATAAAACTTATACCAAAGAGGCAAGCATGCGGATGGGAACAGAATCACAAAAGATACATGAATCTACCAAGTTGTAAGAAAAGAACATTTGCAGGGTCATGGCCCTTTGCGAGTCAGCACACTGAAAAACAGAAAGAAAATGCCTTTAATATGAGAGCCAGGCAGCTAAACTGCAGCTCACGCTAACTTAAGGCCTATAAGGTTTTAATATAAATGCAATATCGCAATCGTTAATATAAACCATAGCATGAACAGTTTTACTCATTATTATTAGTTTGCGTATATATATATATATATTGGTGGCCACACACATTACAGTCGTAATTCAGGTGCACGTTTAAGCAAACACTAATTATTGTTGTTTTCTATGCAGCATCATTAAGCATTGATATAAGCATTTCTCTTTTAGCATATGTAATATCTAAACTACGCTCTCTCAGTACTTTGACGCTATACCTGTCTAGCGCCAAATTTATGGAGTTAAAGTCATTTTTTTGATGTGGAACCCTATCTTGCCTTAATGAGATGAAAGGTAGGCGTTCCCGTGCAAAAAAATTACTCTATGGCCTTAAAGCTATATTTATACTCCCGTGCAAAAATGGTGCACGGGAGGGAGGAGGGGTCAAAAAATGGTGCAAAGCTTACTTTGCCCCATTTTTTAATGCCTGGGTCAGGGCAGGCATTAGGGGACCTGTGGACCTATTTCCTTGGTGGAACACCATGGAATAAGTCCACAGGTGCCCTCCCCTGACCCAAGGGACACCCCCACCCACACCAGAGGGACAGCGGAGGATGGGGGACCCCATCCCAGGTAAGTATAGGTAAGTAGAGGTAAGTATTTTATTTTATTTTTTAAAGTGTCATATGGGGCCCTGAAATAGGCCCCCATACATGACACAGGGTGCAATGGCCATGCCCAGGGGACCCTGGTCCCCTGTGCAGGCCATTGGGGTGGTGGGCATGGCTCCTGTCTTTTCTAAGACAGGAGCCATGTGGTATAAATGGTTTTGCGTCAGAAAATGACTCTAGGCAGGTTAGAGTCATTTTATTTTTACTCTAACCTGCCTAGCGTCATTTTTTGGTGCAAAACCCCCATCTTCCATACCGCCAGCCCCACCAGACTAATTTCTTTTTTTTTTTACACTAGCCTAACGTAGCCTGCTTAGCGCCATTATTTAACGCCTGGTTCAGGGCAGGCGTTAGGGAACCTGTGGGCCTATTTCCTTGGTGGAACACCATGGAATAAGTCCACAGGTGCCCTCCCCTGGCCCCAGGGACACCCCCATCCACACCAGAGGGACAGCCGGAAGATGGGGGACCCCATCCCAGGTAAGTATAGGTAAGTATTTTGTCTATTTAAGTGCCATTGTGGGCCCTCTCATGGGCCCCCCTACATGGCACTGGGTGCAATGACCATGGCTTGGGGACCCTTGTCCCCTGTGCTGGCCATTGGGGTGATGGTATGACTCCTGTCTTTTCAAAGACAGGAGTCATGTAGTATGGTGGGTTTTGCACTGAGAAATGACGCTCGGCTGGTTAGATAAAAAATTTTTTTTTACTCTAACCAGCCTAACCTCATTTTTCAGTGCAAAACCCCATTCCCCCATACCGCCACCCTCACCCAGCTAATGTCATTTTTCTTGATGTTAGCCTTAGCCTTAGCTACGGCTTGCGCCGTTCCTTGAATATGGCACCCGGCTGGGGCAGTGGAATGGCGCAAGCCGGCTGTCGGAGGCTGGCCCTCTATGCAGTGTACAAAATCGAGTACACTATGCAGAGGGTTCAGCAACCACACATTGGTTTCCAGCAGTAAAAATTAGACCACCTAATTTTTAAGGTAGCTGGTCGAGCAGTTAGGCTAATCCAGGAGAGGTGCTAAGTATTTGCTATACCCACAAATCCAATCATGCACCACACACACTCAATGAATAACTCAAGACCAGAATTTATAAGAATACTTTCAGACTTTTATGTACATTTTAAGACCAAGATCTTTAGAAGTTATGACTTTTTGAAGTTTTAATAAAGTTAGCCTTTCTGTGCAGAACTACGCACCATAGGAATCAATAGGCAATCACTTACAAAAATGCATTAAAAATCGAACAGTTCTGTTACCAGTCTCTTCTTGTGCAGGATGGTTACAGTAGTTGATGGGCATCTTGTGCCAGCTGAGAGCGTCGGGTGGCTTCCAATTCTGGCAGGAGCAGCGTTGGAAAGGTTCTTGGCACAGGGCTATCTGGATGGGCCACTTGGAAAAGTAGCTGGGTAGCAGATTTAAAGTTGGTGCCTGGGGGTTCCCTGGGGTTGATGGGGTCGCAAGGGGTTGGGGACCCGGGGCACACAGCAGATCCCGTGATGCAAGGCCCAGGGCAGCCAGGTGCAGGACGATTTGGAGGTCTTCGATGCTGTGTGCAACGAAGTCCACTGGAGCTGGAGGTGAGTCTGTTTATGGGCAACTTACAGGACAACGGGGGTGCTCTGGTGAGAGGTTCAGGGTGTTTGTGAAGTCCCTTGACTGGGGCTTCTTACTGATCCTTTCTCCGCTCCGGGAGAGCTGGTTTTCCACTGGTCTGATGTCAGCTGACCAGTACCCAGGGTATTGCTGTATCTCAGTCACTAGGGTCCGCAGTGCAACCAAACGTGGCACAGTTGTGGAGCACTTCTGGGCAGTCATCAGTGTGTCTTTTGGTCCAGCTGTGACTTCCGGTCGGGGAGATATCAGTGATTCAGGGAAGTGACCCTCACTGGCTTATTGTTCCTTTGCAGGTTTCTTGCTTTTCTTGAGTGGTGCCTCCAGGAGGGAGATCTGGGTTCATTCTTGAAGCCTGGAGGTCCCCTGGGTTTCTTGGAGTCGGTCCAGTGTTCAGCTCCTCCTCAGTCACGATTGTCGGGACTCTGTTGCAGCAAGCAGGTGTCTGGGAGCCTCTTCTGGTGCAGCAGGTCCTCTGTTCTCATCCTGGCAAGTTTTTTGGTGCTGGTCTTCCTTTCTTCTTTGGATCCTCTTCAAAATCTAAAATCTTGGGCTAGGGGAGCCCACTAGATACTGAATTTAGTGGGTGTTTTAGTGGGGGGGGTGCGGTAGTATCCAATGGGACACTTACCCCTGGGTGGCTACACCCACTATAACCAAGATAGAGGGTTCACTTTGCATGCAAGCCCTAAGGGGTGGTGCATGCTCAGTGAGGCCACTCCTCCTACCCTTTGTTTCGTTTCCTGCCTTTGCTCCTGCCCAGAGTGGGGGCTTCCAAAGGGGGAAGCCCTCTGCTGCTAGCAGCAGTCTTGGGGGCTCGAGTTTCAGGGGCAGTAGCCCTTTAAAGCTCACTGCCAGGGTGTTGCACATTCCTGAAGGAGGGGGTGTTAGCTCCTCCACCCAGGAGAGGCATTGTCTTACAAACCAGAGAGCCATGGCTCTCCCCCAGATTTGCAGATTGGCTGTCTGGAGTGGCAGGCTGGATGAAACCAGTCAGCAACTCTGCCAGGTAGGTTTAGCTTTTGCAGGGGGCTCCTCTAAGGTGGCCCCTGGGTACATTTAGGGATAAATCCAATACTGATACCAGTCTGGATTTATCATTCTGAGTTGTTTGATACCAAACAACCCAGGGTTCAGAGTAGCCATCATGTGGCTGGTAAACTAGTCTTTGACCACTGTTCAGTACGTGCATTTAAAATGGCTGCCCTGTTCACTCACTATGTCCCAGGTTTGGTAAGGACACAGTAGGGGCACATTGCTCATGCAGCTATGCCCTCACATATAGTATGGTGCACCCTGCCTTAGGGCTGTAAGGCCTGCTAGAGGGATGTCTTACTCAAAACATATGCAACGTATGGGGACAAGGCACACAGGGAGTGTGCCATGTTGAGTTTGTCTTTTTAGATTTGCCCCAGTACACTCAGACTGCAATGGCAGTGCTGGGTGCATCTGGGTGCAGGGCGCTTGAGGGTGGCACAATCATTGTTGCTGCCCTCAGGGGTCTACTCTTAATATCTCTTGCCCTGGGTACTAGGGTACCCATTTACTAGGGACTTATAGTGGTATTTAAGAGGGCATCCAATTGTGCCAAACTTCACAACACATTTTGGGAAAGAGCTCTGGCCCAGGGAACCTGGTTAGCAGGGGTCCTGTGCACTACCAACTTCTAGAACACATCAACATCAGGCAAAAAGTTAGGGCTAACCATGCAAAAAGAGGCCTCCTCTTACACTCCCCTGCGCCCCCAATCGAAAGAGAATGAGACTACCCTTTCCCTAGTGAGTCTTCATATTCTAAGTGGAAGAACCTAGAGAGATCATCTGTATTGGCATGGGCAGTCCCAGGTCTGTGTTCTACTTTAACCCCTTAGTTGCCGGGCCTTACCCCCCACCTCACCTGTGCTGAGCCCTATTTTTGGTTATTTGGGGTAGTTTGCACTTAGACTTTCGTAACTTTTTGTCCACATAAGCTATCAACACCAAATTTGTGTCCTTATTTTCCAACATCCTAGAGATGCAAAGATTGGTGCCTAGAACCAGTGCAGACACCCCTGCACCATGGTGCAAAGGCATCTGTGTTTTTGGCACAATTGGTTTTGTGCAGGAAGGGACACCATAGAAAAACTAATGTAAATAAGATAAGATAATTTTCAAGATGAGTGGTACAGCTTTCTCCAACCAGCCCATATATGTATATATATACTCTTAAAAGAAAGCAGGAAGATATTTATTGCTTAGCTTTTTTGAAATTACGAGAAAGACATTGTGAAGAAAACTTAGCGATGTCATTTTGAGAAAGAAAAATAAAGCAATAATACATGGATACTTATAAATTCAGAGTCTACTTTGATATATCATATAAAGAAAACAAAACTACGGAAGTGAAATTTATAAATAGCACTCAAGTTCTAAAAGGTGTATTTGTCCGTTTTTAGCTTTGCTGATCTCGGGTATTTTATGCTAATGTGCTAAGCTCCCCCATCTGTGAACAAGGCTACGGCTGAAACGCGTTGGGAGGAATACAGTAATCTGTGAATAGTAAAAGCTTTAATCACACTGGAAGTGTCCTGACCTTTCTTGTTATTGCAAGAATTTGTTATATATATATATATATATATATATATTTATATACATATATATATATATGCCCAGATTTATTATTAATTCACACAAAGCAAAACAGCAAGACACAATTCTGAGCTGCGTGAAAGGGAGAGGGCAGGTGTCAGACCTGAGAGCCCTAGGGTGGTCATCCCCCAACTTTCTGTCTGTATTTTGTATGTCCTGGTAGTGAAAAATGCATTCATTCGTTTTCCACTAGTGTGAGGCCTGCTCCTAGCATTAGAACTGCCCTCATAAACTCTTAAGTGGTAGATTCTGATCTGAAAGGAGTAGCCATGTCTTGTTTGGTATTGCCAGAATGGAAATAGAAAATCCTGCTTACTGGTGAAGTTGGATTTAATATTACTATTTTAAAAAATGCCACTTTTATAATGTGGGCATTTCTCTGCACTTACTTCCATTTGTGCCTTACAGCCTGCCTCTAATTCACGTCAGGCCTGTGCTGGTGGACAGCTCACATTGTACACTCCACCCACACAACCATAAACACAGAACACGCAGTCACATCTGCATTCATCTGCACACCGAATTAGTCTTTCTGGGCAAGAAGGGTGGAGGGGCTCACACTTTTTAAAGGCCAGTGGCCTAATCTCACACAAAGGACTGATAGTCCCCAACAGGGAGCCTGGCGGACAGGACTGGACTGAAAGGAGAGATTGTACACATCAAATCACTCTTCGAAGTTTCCCCCACTTCAAAGGCATTTTGGGTATGTAAAGGTCTCTGACCCCACCAAACATACTCTGCTGGACCTACACCTTCACCCTGTCAGAGAAACTGCCTGGCTGCCCAAATGACTCATCTACACTGCTTTGTTGAGAAGGACTGCTGCCCTGCTGGCCTCTAACTCTGCTTTCCTCCAGAAGTGCTCTCCAAGGGCTTGGATTGAGCTTGCCTCCTGTTTCTGAAGTCTCAGAGACAACAAAGACCACATCTTCAAGGAAATCCTTGTGCATCGAAAATCAACATGCAACACCTGCAGAAATCACCGCAAAGCCTGTACTGTGGCTGACAAATCGCTGCACCGCTGACCAGAACGACACAGCACTGACTTCCAGACTGGAAATTCGATCCAGTGCCTGCCTTACGACAGAAAATTTGACACATCGCCTACAGGATCGACGTAGCGCCTGTTCCTTTTTCCAGCGCATTAAAGATTTTAAAAGCATCACCCCTTAGCTCCAAAATATCCCTGAATCACAGTGAGTAGCCAAGACTGCGCACCTGAAAAACAACGCAACCTCTTGCTGTGCTGCGCTGAGGAATCCGATGCAACAACTTATCTTTCCATGCATCTCCTCCTCTGTAGTCTCTGTGCATCATTATTTTTGAGGCATCCCAAGTACTGTGTGTTACAAAGAAACAATTGTTGATTTTTGAGGATTGAGACTCTAACCCATTAAAAGTGATATTTTAACTTCTGCTTATTGATCTTTGTCGTTTTGATCTAATTTTATTCAGATAAATATTATCTATTTTTATAAACCTGTGTAGTGTATTTTTGTGGTGTTTTCACTGTGCAGTGTATACCTCTTCCAAATACAGTAGAGACCTCATTTCTAACAGCAGGTATAACCCATATCTACTAAGAAACACTGCTTACCTACTCTCTTTTTGTAGGCAAAAATGTGCCCTATAATGTTAAGTGCGGTGCACTCCTGCCCTTTCCCTTTTGTGCACCCCTGCCCTATCCCTTTGACGCAGCGCAGCAAGGTTGCTGTGTTGCACTTGGTGAAAAAATTGTAGATATAGGTCTAGGTTCCATGAACATGTGTAATGGAGCACTATAAGTTCCATTAGGTTGAGGTAGCTCCCCCAATACACCAGTGTGCCGTACCAAGGATCGTCACAAGGGGTCCCTAATCAAGTCAGCCACACACCGCACTGCGTAGACACCAGGAAACAGTACCAAGAGCTATCACTAGGGGCCCCAGGCCAGTCAGAGTCCACTCTGTACGGGGACAACTAAAGACTCCTTCAAGATGGAAACTGTGAGGTGCCGGCGCCTGTTTTTTTTTTCTTTTTCGTGGAACGACGCTGAAAGGAAAACACTTCCCGTGCAACGTGGCAGACTCTGATCCTACATCCGCCTACCCATAATGCATTAAACAATCCCTAAAACAAGCCAAACGCTTCGCCCCTAACAAAGCAAAATACAGTTTGCATTAGACTTTAGTTTCTTAGTTTTCTATAGTATATTTACAAACGTTCTCTGCATCTGTAGACATGATCTTCAAATACTTAGGGGCATATTTATACTCTGTTTGCACCAAATTAGTGTCATTTTTTTTTACTCTAATTCGGTGCAAAACTAACTCCATATTTATACTTTGGTGCTAGACCCCTCTAGCACCAAATTTATGGAGTTAAAGTCATTTTTTGAAAGTGGAGTCCTACTTTGCCTTAATGAGATGCAAGGTAGGCGTTCCCGTGCAAAAAATGACTCTATGGCCTTAACACCATATTTAGGGGCATATTTATACTCTGCGGCGTATTTATACTCTGTTTGCACCAAATTAGTGTCATTTTTTTTTACTCTAATTCGGTGCAAAACTAACTCCATATTTATACTTTGGTGCTAGACCCATCTAGCACCAAGGACCTGATTTAAACTTTTTTTGCACCGCATTAACGTCATTTTATGACACAAAAGTGGCGCAAACTTACAAAATATTGGCCCTTATTTATACTTTTTGCTGCAAAACTGCACTAACTCAGTTTTGCACCAAAAAGTTGAGCACCGGCTTGCACCATTTCTGTGCACCAGCCGGGCACCATATTTATGGAATGGTGCAAGCCGGTGCAAAGGGTAGGCTAGAGTTTTAAAAAATAACTTTAGTCGGGTGGGGCTGGCAGTATAGAAGAAGAGGGTTTAGCACCAAAAAATGGCTTTAGGCAGGTTAGAGTAAAAATAAATGACTCTAACCAGATTAGCGTCATTTTATGGTGCTAAACCTACCATGCCACATGACTCCTGAATTAGGAAAGGCAGGAGTCATGCCCACCACCCCAGTGGCCAGCACAGAGGACAGGGGTCCCCTGGGCATGGCCATTGCACCCGGTGCCATATATGGGGGCCCATTTCAGGGCCCCCTGTGGCACTTTCAAAAATAAAATGCACTTACCTGTACTTACCTGGGATGGGGTCCCCCATCCTCGCAGTCCCTCTAGTGTGGGTAGGGGTGCCCCTAGGGCCTAGGGAGGGCAACTCTGGGCTTATTCCATGGTGTTCCAATATGGAAATAGGGCCACAGGTCCCCTAAGACCTGCCCTGACCCAGGTCTTAAAAAATGGGGCAAAGCAAGCTTTGCCCCATTTTTTGACTTCCTCCCTCCTTTGCACCATTTTTACATGGGAGTATAAATATGGTGTTAAGGCCATAGAGTAATTTTTTTGCACGGGAACGCCTACCTTGCATCTCATTAAGGCAAGGTAGGTTTCCACTTCCAAAAAATGACTTTAACTCCATAAATTTGGTGCTAGACGGGTCTAGCACCAAAGTATAAATATGGAGTTAGTTTTGCACTGAATTAGAGTAAAAAAAAAATGACGCTAATTCATTGCAAACAGAGTATAAATACGCCCCTTAGCGTCAAAAAATGATGCTAACCTGGTCAGAATCATTTATTTTGACTCAAAACTGCCTAACGTAATTTTTTTTTTAAGCTACCCTACCCTTTTCACCGGCTTGCACCATTCCATAAATATGGTGCCCAGCTGGTGCTAAAAAATGGTGCAAGCCGGTGCAAAACTTTTTGGGGCAAAACTGCCTTAGTGCAGTTTTGCACCAAAAAGTATAAATAAGGCCCTTAGTCACCCTAACATTCGCAAAGGTCGAAATCAAAGCGTAAACATGTATGAGAGCAAGTATTTATCATCGTGCGCATGTAGTGCTCGTATCTTAAAATCAGTTGTACTTCGTTTGGTGACTGATAGTAAGATATCGGAATTGTTGGAAAACATTTGAGAAAGTGCAAGGGTGCTTAAATATGTTCCAATGTCAGTTATTAAATTACTGTTGAGTAACACGCGCATATTAATGTTATTTCAAACTTTAAAAGAGCATTGAGTTTTAAAAAAATATTTACATCTAGTTTAAATTTTATAAATCAAATTTCACAAAATGTATGTTATATTTCGAACATTGAGGGCCTTATTTATACTTTTTGATGCAAAACTGCACTAAGGCAATTTTGCCCCAAAAAGTTTTGCACCGGCTTGCACCATTTTTTAGCACCAGCTGGGCACCATATTTATGGAATGGTGCAAGCCGGTGCAAAGGGTAGGCTAGCTTAAAAAAAAATGACGTTAGGCAGTTTTGAGTCAAAATAAATGATTCTGAGCAGATTAACATCATTTTTTGACGCTAAGGGGCATATTTATACTCTGTTTGCACTGAATTAGCCTCATTTTTTTAAAACTCTAATTCAGTGCAAAACTAACTCCATATTTATACTTTGGTGCTAGACCCGTCTAGCACCAAATTTATGGAGTTAAAGTCATTTTTTGGAAGTGGAAACCTACCTTGCCTTAATGAGATGCAAGGTAGGCGTTCCCGTGCAAAAAAATGACTCTATGGCCTTAACACCATATTTATACTCCCATGTAAAAATGGTGCAAGGGAGGGAGGAGGGGTCAAAAAATGGGGCAAAGCTTGCTTTGCCCCATTTTTTAAGACCTGGGTAAGGGCAGGTGTTAGGGGACCTGTGGCCCTATTTCCATGGTGGAACACCATGGAATAAGCCCAGAGGTGCCCTCCCTAGGCCCTAGGGGCACCCCCACCCACACTAGAGGGACTGCGAGGATGGGGGACCCCATCCCAGGTAAGTACAGGTAAGTGCATTTTATTCTTGAAAGTGCCATAGGGGACCCTGAAATGGGCCCCCATACATGGCACCGGGTGCAATGGCCATGCCCAGGGGAACCCTGTCCTCTGTGCTGGCCACTAGGGTGGTGGGCATGACTCCTGCCTTTTCTAAGGCAGGAGTCATGTGGCATGGTAGGTTTAGCACCATAAAATGACGCTAATCTGGTTAGAGTCATTTTTTTTAACTCTAACCTGCCTAAAGCCATTTTTTGGTGCTAAACCCTCTTCTTCCATACTGCCAGCCCCACCCGACTAAAGTCATTTTTTAAAACTCTAGCCTACCCTTTGCACTGGCTTGCACCATTCCATAAATATGGTGCCCGGCTGGTGCACAGAAATGGTGCAAGCCGGTGCTAAATTTTTTGGTGCAAAACTGAGTTAGTGCAGTTTTGCAGCAAAAAGTATAAATAAGGGCCAATATTTTGTGAGTTTGCGCCTCTTTTGTGTCATAAAATGACGTTAATGCAGTGCAAAAAAAGTTTAAATCAGGGCCTTGGTGCTAGATGGGTCTAGCACCAAAGTATAAATATGGAGTTAGTTTTGCACCGAATTAGAGTAAAAAAAAATTACACTAATTCGGTGCAAACAGAGTATAAATATGCCGCAGAGTATAAATATGCCCCTAAATATGGCGTTAAGGCCATAGAGTCATTTTTTGCACGGGAACGCCTACCTTGCATCTCATTAAGGCAAAGTAGGTCTCCACTTTCAAAAAATGACTTTAACTCCAGAAATTTGGTGCTAGAGGGGTCTAGCACCAAAGTATAAATATGGAGTTAGTTTTGCACCGAATTAGAGTAAAAAAAAATGACACTAATTCGGTGCAAACAGAGTATAAATATGCCCCTGAGTGAGAGCCGCAGATGGACGGTCCTTCCTCAGTTCTCTGAAACATTTGTCTGGAATGTAGGAAATAAAACAACCTGTAGAATTTTATTTTTTTTTGCTAGGTCACTTTTTGCTGAACCCTATCTTTGGAGACCTTAGGACACCATGCCCTTTATCCTTGCTAACAAGGTTGAATAGGTAAACGCCTAATGGCCAGATTTAGCGTATAAGTCCCAATGGGCACATTAAACAAAAAATCATGCAGCACAGGAAGTCCCCAGCGCTGTGTGATAGGAAAAGGGCAGAAATGCGCTATACTTAAGATTTTGACACATTCTAAGGTTTACCAGTAATGGTAAATCTGGGAATGCGCTAAAATCCACTGGTGGATGCATGGGGACCCCGATGGATCCACCCATGGAACGCCTTCCCAGGACAGAGTAACACAAGACAATGACTTTTGCTGCATTGCATCATTCTAGATTTATCAATCCAGGCAAGACCCCACAAGGTGGTCTTGCGAGGCTTGACAGATCTAACTTAAGAGTTACCTTGCTCTTGCTCCCCACACCAGGGCACAAGAGTGATGCAACTCTTAGTTAACCCTTAGACTTTGGTGTACAAGGTGCAAACACTGTTGAATACAAAAGGATGCAATAGGCCTAGGGGCAACACAAACCATATACTAAGAAAGTGGAATGCGAACCACTTTGCGGTTCCTGGCCTAGTGTAGTGTGTAGAAGGTCGCTGGGAGTGTAAGAAAACACAAAGGGGCATATTTATACTCTGTTTGCGCCAGATTTGCGCCGTTTTTTTTTACGCAAATCCAACTCAAAGCTAACTCCATATTTATACTTTGGCGTTAGACGCGTCTAGCGCCAAAGTTCTTGGAGTTTGCGTCATTTTTTAGCGTGGACACCTACCTTGCGTTAATTATATGCAAGGTAGGCGTTCCCGTCTAAAAAATGACTCCCAGGCCTGTGCGCCTTATTTAAACTCCCGTGCAAAAATGACGCACGGGAGTGGGCGGGTAAAAAACAATGACGTCCAGCCGCGTTTGCGTCATTTCTTAATGCCTGCTCAGGGCAGGCGTTAAGGGACCTGTGGGCTCGGAAGGAGCCCAGAGGTGCCCTACCACGCCCCCAGGGACACCCCCTGCCACCCTTGCCCACCCCAGGAGGACGCCCAAGGATGGAGGGACCCACCCCAGGGACATTAAGGTAAGTGCAGGTAAGTATATATTTTTTAATTTTTCTGTGGCATAGGGGGGCCTGATTTGTGCCCCCATACATGCCACTATGCCCAATGACCATGCCCAGGGGACATAAGTCCCCTGGGCATGGCCATTGGGCAAGGGGGCATGACTCCTGTCTTTGCTAAGACAGGAGTCATGTCAATGGAGGGTGGGAGTAAAAAAAAATGGCGCAAATCGGGTTGAGGCAGATTTTTTGCCTCAGACCGACTTGCCCCATTTTTTGACGCCCAAGCTCCATTTTCCCCTACGCCAGCACTGCCTGGTGTGGGTCATTTTTTTTGACGCACACCAGTCAGCTCCGCCGGCTAACGTCATTCATAAATAAGGCGCCCGCATGGCGCTTTGGAATGGCGTTAGCCGGCGTTAAACTTTTTGACGCACAACTGCGTTGGCGCAGTTGTGCGTCAAAAAGTATAAATATGGCCCCAAGCGTGTCCAAGATACCACACCCTAAGACCCTGAAAAGTAGGAGTAAAGTTATACTACTTTCCCAGAAACACACTAAACTTGTGATAAGAGATTCTGCAAAGACCACAACAGACTGCAAAGCACTGAAGACGGATTCCTGGACCTGAGGACCTGCAAAGGAAGGGGACCAAGTCCAAGAGTCACGCAAGTGTCCAGGGAGGGCAGGAGCCCACTAAACCCAGGGTGAAGGTGCAAAAGGGCTGCCTGTGGGTGAAAGAAGCCAAAGATTCTGCAACAACAGAAGGTGCCAGCAACTTGTTCTTTGGTCAGAAGATGTCCCGCGGTGTGCTGGAGGATGCAGAGTTGTTTTCACGCAGAAAGTCCACAAACAAGCCTTGCTAGCTGCAAAAATCGCAGTTGAGGGTTTTGGGTGCTGCCAGGGCCCAGGTAGGACCAGGAGGTCGCCCCCTTAGAGGAGAAGACAGAGGGGATGCTCAGCAACACAGAGAGCCCACACAGAAGCAGGCAGCACCCGCAGAAGCACCTGAACAGGCACTTAGAAGATCTGAGGATGACTGCCAACTCAGAACAACAAAAGAGGGTCCCACGATGTCTGAGTCCAACTCAGCGAGTTGGGCAATGCAGGACAGAGTGCTGGGGACCTGGGCTAGGCTGTGCACAAAGGAAGTCTTGCAAAAGTTCACAGAAGCTCGAGCAGCTGCAGTTTGCGCAGTACACAAGATTACTGTCTGGCGTGAGGAGGCAAGGACTTACCTCCACCAAATTTGGAAAGAAGGGCCACTGGACTGTCGGGGACACTTGAACCCAGCTCCTGTGTTCCAGGGACCACGCTCATCAGGATGAGAGGGGACCCAGAGGACTGGTGAGGCAGAAGTTTGGTGCCTGCATTGGCAGGGGGAAGATTCCGTCGACCCATGGGAGATTTCTTCTTGCCTTCCAGTGCAGGCTGAAGGCAGCCAGCCCTCAGAGCATGCACCACCAGGAAACAGTCGAGAAAGCCGGCAGGATGAGGCACTACAATGTTGCTGGTAGTCTTCTTGCTACTTTGTTGCGGTTTTGCAGGCGTCCTGGAGCAGTGAGCGGTCGATCCTTGGCAGAAGTCGAAGAGGGAAGTGCAGAGGAACTCTGTTGAGCTCTTGCATTCGTTATCTGGTGAGATACCCACGGAGAGACCCTAAATAGCCCTCAGAGGAGGATTGGCTGCAGAGAAAGGTAAGCACCTATCAGGATGGGTCTCTGACGTCACCTGCTGTCACTTGATCACTCAGAGCTGTCCATTGTGCCCTCACACCTCTGCATCCAAGATGGCAGAGGTCTGGGACACACTGGAGGAGCTCTGGGCACCTCGCATGGGAGGTGCTGGTCAGGGGAGTGGTCACTCCCCTTTCCTTTGTCCAGTTCCGCGCCAGAGCAGGGCTGGGGGGATTCCTGATCCGGTGTAAACTGGCTTCTGCAAGGAGGGCACCATCTATGCCCTTCAAAGCATTTCCAGAGGCCAGGAGAGGCTACTCCTCCCAGGCCCTTCACACTTATTTCCAAAGGGAGAGGGTGTAACACCCTCTCTCAGAGGAAATCCTTTGTTCTGCCTCCCTGGGACCAGGCTGCCCAGGCCCCAGGGGATCAGAAACCTGTCTGAGGGTTGGCAGCAGTGGTAGCTGCAGAGAAAACCCCAGGAAGTTAGTTTGGCAGTACCCGGGCTCTATGCTGGAGACCCGGGGATGCATGGAATTGTCCTCCCTATATCAGAATGGTATTGGGGTGACAATTCCATGATCCCAGACATGTTACATGGCCATGTACGGAGTTACCATTGTGACGCTACATGTAGGTATTGACCTATATGTAGTGCACACGTGTAATGGTGTCCCCGCACTCACAAATTCTGGGGAATTTGCCCTGAACAATGTGGAGGCACCTTGGCTAGTGCCAGGGTGCCCGCACACTAAGGGCTTTATTTATACTTTTTGGTGTGAAACTGCACTAACACAGTTTTGCACCAAAGAGTTTTGCACCAGCTTGCGCCATTGTTTTAGCACCAGCTGGGCACCATATTTATGGAATGGTGCAAGCTGGTGCAAAGGGTAGGCTAGCATAAACAAAATGATGTTAGGCAGGTTAGAGTCAAAATAAATGACTCTAACCAGATTAGCGTTGTTTTTTTATGGTAAGGGGCATATTTATACTCTGGGGCATATTTATACTCCGTCTGCGCCAAATGTGCGTTAAACATTTTGACGCACATTCAGCGCAAACCTTGCCCCATATTTAAACTTTGACGCCCGAAACCGTGGATGACAAAATTCCGCTGTGTGCGTCATTTTTTTAATGCGGCAACCCGCCTTGCATTAATCATATGCAAGGTAGGCTTTCCCATCCAAAAAATTACTTAAACGGCTGTGCGTCGTATTTATGCTTTCGGGCAAAAATGATGTACGTCCGGGAGGCGGAGCCGGAAAATGACACACAGCCCGATTTGCGTCAAAATTTAACGCCTGGGTCAGGGCAGGTGTTAAAATGGGGCAAACACACCTGTATTTAATCAGAACACACAGAAGCAACAGCAGAGCAGCAAAAGGGAGACATGGAGGTGCTTCTCTTCCAGCGTGCATGCAGACCCAGAGCCCAGCAGCAACAACAGCAGCTACCACAACACCAGCAGGGACCCCAAACGCAGCGCAGAAGGCAGCAGAGGATATTCCGCCCCAGAACAACCCTTCATGGACTCAGGGAACATGACATCATCCAGAAGTACAGGTTGAACTGGCAGGCCATTCAGCAGCTGCTGCGAAACATAGAGCCACAGTTGGCTCCCACCTTGCTGACACCCCGCACCATCCCAACAGAAACCAATCTGCTTGCCGTACTTCACATGCTGGCAAGTGGCTCTTTTCAAACAACTGGTGCCCTGGTTGCTGGAATATCACAGCCGTCATTCTCTGCCTATTGCCCAAAGTACTGGATGCCATCATTCGACTGACACCCGCCACATCTGCTTCCCTAACACACTGCAGAAGCAGCAGGAAACAAAACAGGGGTTCTACCTCATCAGTGGCTTCCCACACGTCCTTGGTGCAATCGACTGCACACATGTACGCCTTGTGCCACCTGCTGCAACTGAACACCTCTACCGCAACAGGAAGCACACACATTCCATCAACGTGCAGGCCATAGTCGATCACCAGGGATTGATCACCAACATCGTGGCTAAATATCCTGGGAGTGTCCATGACTCATACATCGTCCATCACTGCACCATCAATGAACACTTCCAGGATGGACGGTATGGCAATGGACTACTTGTTGGTAAGTACAAAAACCTTCTTATATACACACTGCACAGCAACCCTCTAGGACACACAACACATACACCACAACTGCAACTTGTCAACAGGAACACACTGAGGTTGTGACATCACTAGCCATGTTTCTTAAGTCACCATTGAACCTGTCACACATCGGAAATTACTGTACAGCCTAATGTTAAGACGTCAATGAGTGTGGTTGCCTAAATGTCACCTTGCAAATTGTAAGTGTCCCAATGACCTTTACATTAATACATTGCATAAGTTCCAAGGTATGGGATGTCCAGGGTACTTTGATATGAACGTATTAACAACACTTTCAATTTTAACTGTGCATGGAACTATCATCTCACCCCCAGTGAAGACACATGGACACCTGTATCACAAGTCACAATGCTAGAGAGGGCACACTGTACTGCAAATCCCAAAACATACTGCTGACAAACGGTTAGCAGACAAACACTCGTTCAGCCAAGGAAACAACACAATGCAGATGGTACATCCTACAAGCATAGGATGCCACATTAGTACACAAAAGAGTCACAGACAACACAAGACACCTACTGCCATGAAAGGTCTTTTCAATAGTGCCAGCTACATCAACATGATCCCATTCATTTTCTCTTGCAGCTGATCAGGGGTATGGCATCCAGCCATGGATTATGACACCATTTGGCAACCCAAGTACTGCTGCAGAGTGTGCATACAACGACGCTCATAGGAGGACACGCAGCATTGTCGAGCGGACCCCCGGCATCCTCAAGTCAAGGTTCCGCTGCCTCGACATCACTGGTGGTAGCCTCCTATATTCCCCCGAGATGGTCTGTAGGATCATCCTCACATGTGCAATATTGCACAACATTTGCATCAGAAGAAACATTCCCCTCCTGGAACCAGAGCCACACATGCCTGAAGAGGAGGAAGAGGAGGATGCTGGCCTGCAACAGGAGGGGGAACTACAGAACACAGCTGCTGGTATACGCAGATGGCAACAGATTGTAAATAATTTCTTCTGAATATGATCACTTTCACCACTTTAGTTAACGAATTTAAACAAATACCTATTCTAATCACCATATCATAGTCTGGCTATTCCTTTTTCCACACCTTCATCTCTACTTATCAGAATAAGAGTGTTGCCTCATGGAGCATTGCTGAGATACTGAGTAGGACATGGAACATCCCAGAGCTAATGTGATGCCTAACATACAATGGTCACATGCACACACACTCTTAATGTTGTTTATCATGTAAATATCTCCTATGAAGGCCAATAGCAGAGGACCACAACTATTTCACACATACATGTTAAAAGCAAGGTCCAACGCAGCATATGGCACACAACTAGGACACCAATACTCGATAAGGGGAAAACAAGCCTCATACATGAGGCAGTCAATGTGCTTTGGCATCACTAACAGGAATGCCTGACCAGACCCTTGACAGCAGTTAGTCCAACTGGATCCAATATTTGCAAGGACTATCTGTGACTAGAGTTCCATAGAAGCAGAACATAGACAGCACAAGTGCTACACATATGACATGCATTGCGCACATGACATTCCATGTACATGTCAGCCCATTTCCTAACTCATTACACACCCATGCACCTGGTCACAACCCACCTGTTGGAAGAGGTCCCTGGAATACTAAGATGTGTACCCTGATAATACCTCCTCTACACACACAGACCAACATTAGCAAACCCGTGTGCTACACCCTTTCCTATGGTATGCCATTGTCATAGAACATCTGATCGCAAGGACGTCAAGTCAATTTATACACTGTCTTCTAGTTTCAAAGCTCTGTTAGCACATGTAGATTGCTTCCCCTTGTGAAAATGTCTGTTGGCCCTTAGAATGCAAGTCTCACCTACAGGACTGGTGAGAAACAGATGCAGCCCACACCTATGATCACCTCCATGCACACCACCCATTTAAAAAAGCACTGCCCCTGATGATGCCTGGAACAGCATAGGAGTTGCCATTATGTCAAATACACCGTCAACCATTGATACTAATTAAGCTGTGTAACACAGCCACTGGGTTCATTTGTCACCTTCAAAAACACAGGACGTACACAGTTTGACATGTCAACTGTCTACTTTGTCTTCAATACAGTCTCAGTCAGACCACTGATTACGTAACTTGTCAAGTAACTGAATCCTGAATCACCTTGCATTCTGTCAACCTGACTGGCAACTGTCTGTGCGTCACACTAAAGTATTCCTGTGTCTACATATGTGCCACACTTGCGTTAGCAGACCTCCCATTCATCAGGGGGCATTGGGCATGGGCTTCTTCCATCCATACCCAAATACATTGTATAGCATCATCTGCCTTTTAACTGTACCATTTGAGTTACATCCTCTTGGAAAAGCAAAATTCATGGCCCATACCTAGTCTGGCTTGCATTTATGCATGAATGACAAAGTGTGACAGTGTCCCAGGGTCGTAGGCAGGGATTGGGTACGGGGCTTTCAGCACAACCAACAACCTCTGATAATGTCCATGAATAATACACAAATGTCAGGACCATGATAGTTCACACACAGCATCACAGTGCGCACAACATAGTGATGGGCCGTGTGTGGTGAATAGCTGCGAGAATAATCAGCACAGAGGCTATGATGTTCCCAGATCCAGTGGGAAGTGCAGAGGCCAACCTGTGTACAAATGTTGTAATGACACCTGCCGGAACATGACACCTGAGACATTATCTCACTCAGCACACCAAGGTTGCCCTGTTGACTGTCTCATTACACGTCTTTAGTGACAGGGTGGGACCATCCACATGTTGGTTCACATGTCCACATCTACTTTACTCACATTGATCAACCAAGGATACTCAGTAGTTACAGGAATAGCTGCCACTGACTCATGATGAGTCCTGGGCCGAACTGTGACAAATAACACCCCAAACAATCTACAGGATCATCATTGGACCACACACATGAACAAGACACCTATGTGCAATTGATCACTGGAAATATGTGGACACGTGCTGTCTTGTATGCTGGTCCACCACAGCCACTTGATAGTTGGGGCTCACTTCTATGGCCTCAACTGTGGTGTCATCATACATATGAGATTCACCCTTGTCTGTCTGTGCAAACAACATGGTACCCACTTCCTCAATGCATGCACTCACTGTGGGATTCACCAACTAGTGCCTAGGAAGCTCTTACCAATACTCTAGGACATAGGATGTAGAAAATGTGGACCATTGACATGAACATGCGTCTGCCATCCATCTGGTGCATGCTATGTCACATGTGGTGTCTACGTGACCCTAAAACTTGGAAGTACACTTTACGGGTGTTGTTACATGTATGAATTACACATGCCCTTGCTCATTTTCAATTTGACTTGCATCTAAGGATTGGACACATGGACGTCACATTCATACAACCATATGTACAATTATGCTTCATGTGATACACACACACTTGGTCAACCAACACATTCGTTGTCAAAGCACACACTTTGAGCGAAAGGCATTTAGGTATTGTACATATGTGCGTCACATTGCTATCCTCTCCTTATGCCAAACATGCACAATTTGTGCAACACATATATGTAGGCCACACTTATGACCATCTATTTCGTCAGCCAACTGTAAAAATACTGTGAAGGGTGTAGTGGATGATGTTCCGCTGCAGTATGATGTCACACATGTGAACATACACCATCAACACCATACTGTCTTTAATTAGCCAATCTCTGATGTGTTAAAAATTTAAAATAACCCAAAAACAAGTAAAAATTCCCCAAACCAGTTAATGCACTGTAATTTTGACGTCCCTATCGGTGTGCGTCATTTTTTGTTTAACAAAACTGTATTTGCGTCATTTTTTTTGACGCACAGGATTGAAATTTAGCCCGCATCCAGATATTTGTACAGTCCATGTATCATTATGTGGATGCGGGTTAATATTCACGCCTGTGCGTCAAACAAAATGACGCAAATTCACTTTTGGTAAACAAAAAATGACGCATAACGCGAAAAAGGCGGGACTTTTCATACAGGAAGGGATGTAATAGGATATCCTGTTTACAGATCATGTACAGTGGGTGTACTTTCACTTTCACTTTGCAGTCTATGATCCTTCTAGACTGTGTGGCTGTGTAGAGAGTGTTGTCCTGAGATTTTGTGCTGTTTTTGTCCTGTGTGCTATCTGTAAAGTCCTTTTGTGAAATAAATATTGTTTGTGTATACTGTAGTGCTGTGTTTTGTCTACATTTGTCCATTTATCTTGTGTTTTTCTTGTTTGTGGGAGTCTGTTGTGGGTAGTGTAGGTTTGGGGATAGTTGGGCTCTTTTAGTGTTTAGGTTTACTTTTTTTCTGTCTTTGTACCCCTACTTTCACCCTTTTCCCCTTTCTATTTTTTTTACCCCTATTCCTTATCGTCACTTATAAGTATGTCTGGTAGGCCACGTCTTGGCAGGATGGGGGAAGAGGAGTTGGGGGGCTTCATCTGGCTGGTGACACATTTCTTGCCACTCATGATCCAGGCAGGGGGCAGGGTCATACAGGGGTATGCAACAGAGGCGCGCAGAATCCGGTGGGAAAGGTGCTGCATCACCTGCAGCGTGTGTATGCCAGCCAGAGGAGTGACCACCAGCTGAAGCACCGGTGGGCTGACCTCATCACCAGGGAGCAGGATCTCTTGGACCACCTGGGAATCATGATTGGTGGCACTGTTGGTAAGTACGACTTATGTTAATGTGCACGATTAAATGTTCTCTAGTGACATCAGGGGATTAGTGCAATGTCTGCCAGCTAACTCGCTGACTGTGTGTAATGCTGGGGAAATATAAGGGGATCATTTATGCACCATGACAAGGATCACAATTGCTAGCTGTCAGTTAGCACGTGCTCAGCAAATGTATGGGTTACTTTTCCATGAAGGAAATTGGTGCGGCCTTTTTGTCAGAACAGCTAACAAAATAGAAGCCAATTATGTCTATGTAGGGTACTATTGACAGAGAAGTTCAGATGTACCAACATTTAGGCCAACTATGTTGACGCAATTGGTAGACTTACTTTAGAATCACTACATGATGCAGAAAATGAGTGCTGCCTTCACGTAAATTGATAATAGCAAAGTGGCTCAGACATATGTCTCATGTGAGTCTGGTGAGTGTGGAAGGAAAGCTTTCACAGAAGTACTATGAATGTGTGGGATTATTGTGTTCCTTGATCTTTTTGGATGCATGTCAGTTCTTGATTTGAAAACATCGTGAAAAGGTGTAAGGTGCCCTCAGCTAACATCTTAAGATGTTTGTTGGAATTAGTTCAGCCACAATCCAAATATGGATGGCAGTCCAGGTGTATGCACATGGCTTCACATCTTCATGGTTGGTGCAAATCACCATAGCTGGGCCACATCAATTGACTATACTGTAACAACAGGATGGCTTACAAAAGTCCCTGCCCCACCCTCTGTACATTGGGCCAATGTGCAATAAATGTGTCATGGCCACAAGGCATGTTTGACTGGTAATGCAGTCCTCAAGTAACCAGGCTTTGGATGTCTCTCTTGGATGCACATGATGAGACGATTACACTCCATATTTCTTAGTGCTCACCAATTATGGGGCATGTTTGCAACCACATGATAGTTAGGGCCACTGTATGTGTGCAGATATGTGTGTAACTGTCACAGGAGACCCATGCTATGTACAAGTTGGCCGTGATATATCAGATCCAGTACCATCATGTCTGAATGGCTGCCATTTCATTATTAAGCCTACACATTGTAAATGATTATGAAATTGTTGCACTGTGCACAGATTTTGAGCACATTTCTTCCTTCCATACCTTACAGATGGACCGACACCCTACACTGTGGGAGAGGTGGCGACATTTGAGGACCCCGACCACTCCAGTAAGTGTTGATATGTCTGTTATATGTTGTGTTTGCTGGTTATGGACTCGTGTGAGTTGGACGCATAGCAAGGTGTGATGCGTTGGGCAAGCTTTTCACTTGTTCCATGAGTGGGAATGCAGTTCTCACATGTTTTGAGTTTGCTAATGCGTATCCAATGGTATCATGTAGGGATTGTAGGACATCCCTGTAGGCCCCACTGTGAGTACAGGGGATAGTCATGTGTATGACACTTGTATCACCAAGAGTCACAATGGAAGTCAGCCCCAATTTAGTCAGCCTGTCAGACCCACATTCTCTAAGATTGGTACAGCAAATAGCTTTCCAATAGACTTCTGCTTCCCTATTTACCTACGTAATTTTGAAACAGTAGGTAGAACCTCCTAGCAGCATGTACTTCCACATGTAGTGCATCAAGTCTGTGGAACCTGAGTGCAAATGCCTAGGTGTGCATGCAATTCATGATCATGGGTGTTCTAGCAACTCTGTGTCTGATGTAAGTCAGGCCTCACTGGAAGTATATGTTGTGTACTAAGTTCTGCATTTGCTGACATGTGTGGCCCTGTGAGTGCTCTAGGGTTTGCTGACTCCTAATTGTAGATAGACCTTACCTGTGATGTGTCTGTAGAGACAAACATGTGTGGAGTTTCCTATACACTCCTCTGTGTACATGTTGTTGGCAAATTATATTTGTGTATCCATCGCCCCCCCTCAAACACGGCCATGGGTTTGTGAATGGGGTACCTAGTACTGATGCTACCAGTATGTTACACATACATGTGAATAAGTGACGGTTTGGTTGCATACTAGTATACACACTCAGGTTGGCACTTGGTACTATACTGGCAAGTCCAGTTACAACTTGCAGACCATGTGGCTTTAGTTTTGCTTTCCGTACAGTGACATTTGTAACCCAGCACTTGGCGGAGGATATGCAGCATGATTCTTAGATGATAAGTGTCAGAACTCAGATTGCAAGTCAAAGCCAGTTATTACCCATCTTGTAGGTTATGCATGTGCTTTGTGTGATGTGACCTTTGTAGTCTGGCCTGCCATATACTTCCTCAGGGACATTCAATGCTCTGTATTGTGATATGAGCTGTTACAAGTACAGTAGATGTAATGTCTGAATAACTTGCTGTGCCGTTTCACACAATGCAGTTACTAATGTAGCATATCTGCATTTGTCTTCACAGCTGCTAACATGACTCCAGACCAGGTCCATGAATTTCAGCGCCGGGCCATGCGATACCAGCACATCCTGCTGGTGGAGTCGGGGTTCCAGAGGATGGCCCGGTGATATCCCCATGAACGGGCCTCCGGGGCATGGCGAGCCTTCCCACAGGGTGGGCCTACTTTGCCCACCACAGCCACCACAAGAACAACCACCAATGAGATCCAGGTGGCCCCACCCACAGCTGCCACTGTTGGTCCAACATCTGCAGGACTTCCTGGCCCCAGCATTGCCACCGGTGAAGGACAGCCCACACAGACCTCCTCCACCGGTACCCAGACTGCCACTACTCCATCTGTTGACCCTGCAGCCTTCAACAGTATGGAACATAAGATGGACAAAGTGCTGCGCAAGTTGAGCCACCTGAGCCAGGACGTGCAGCACATTAAACGGCGGGTCAAGGATCAAGGATATTAAGAGGACCCTCAGGAGGGCCAACCTCTAGACACTTTATTTGATGAACGTGATTCACTCCCCTCCCTCCTCTTTCCTTGTTCTTATAGTTAGTGGGCTTAGGGGGCTTAGTGATAGGTTAGTATAGGCTGTTAGTTTAGTTAGTGTTAGTGGGTGTGTGGTGGGGGGGCCTGCTTGTTTATTTTTTTACTTATTACATGTGTGGGTGGGTGGGTGGGGGGCTATGTTGGGGTTCTTGTGGGTAAAAAAAAATATACCAAAAAAAGAAAAAAAGAAAAAAGAAAAATACAAAAAAATATATATTTGTTTAGGATAGTATACTATGTGTTTAGGTTAGTATGTGTTGTCCTCCATGTGTCCCGTCTGATAAGGGGGGTGGGGGGTAGATGTTTAGAACGTTTCGTTACATGTGATAAGTAAGTGTAGCTTAGGTTAGTTAGGGACAGTTGTGGGCAATGAGTAGTCAGGGTAGATTAGGGTAGGTAAGATTTTTCCTTCAGTTTCCTCATCTATGGTTAGCATTTAATAAATATTTGGTTACCCCTTAATAGTATGTGTTGAATGGTACTTGATCGTGGGTTTGGATTCAGTGTACATCAATTTGGTACTATAACATCTGTGTCCTATGCTACTAACAAATCCCAACTAAGCTGTACGATTGGCAGCTAGCCCAGAGCTACCTTGCAAAGTGTCGACCCTTTGTTGCAACCACCAATCACAGTTAATATGGATCCCAATGTGTTTCTGTTGATAAGTGTGTTTTCAAAGTCACTAACAGTGCTTCCAGACTTGATATTTGGGAAACAGCTTTAGGTCTGACTGCAGTGTGATGATCATGCACACCCTTATAAGATGAGTTCTCATTGGCAATCTTGTAGTCTTGTCTTCATGACCCTCATACATCATGTGTGACACAGTTCGTCATGATTACCTATTTGTATGTTAACTTAGACACCTTCCTTTGTGCAGTTTTTGTAGTGTTTACTTAGATTAGTGTGGCATGTTTATTGTGTTACGTTTGCATGGTGACAACATTTTGCTAACACTATTTGATGACTTAGTTATCCACTGAGGAAGCATTCTTCTGTCCAACACAGCATGATGGTGTATGGTTTCTCACTTCATCAGATATGTCCCTCAGGATGGGCAGAGCATGATGTAATCATGGGCACTGTGCAGATTTATCTGACTACATTATATCAGTACAGTTGTATTGACAAGCTACGTAATTTGACAGTAGGCACATTTCAGTTATCTACTGCACAGTTGATATGTCACATTACACAGAGACAGATTTGTTGTGTAAGTGCTATTTATTGAAAAGTGCTGTAGTGCTATCTGTACATTGACCATGATTGTGAGTCCATTATAGTGACATCTTACATTGTGATCGTGCACAAGGAGTTACGGAAATGCTTTTGACATGCTGGGGTTGATGTTTCAGACAGTGCAGAGGGACAAAATTTGCCAATGAGTAGGAGAGAGACAATCACTGGGCAGGCTGACAAGATATACAGTGGTAAGTAGAATAGTCATTAAGTAGAGTTGTTGCAAGACTGGCATGTTACAAAGCGCAGGACCTTGGTAATAGTTGACCATGTGGCAGGGACTAGTGCTTCCGGGTACTTTTCCTTGTGAATGTGATCTGTTCCATGTCTTCTTCTTCTGATGTGTGTTTTGCCTCCTCTGCCCTTGGTGGTGGTGGTTGTGAAGGGGCAACACACACCTCAGTGTTAGAAGACGTGGAGTCAGACATCCCGGTCGCTGCTACTGCAACAAGGAGGATCTGCTGGTTTTTGAGAATGGCAGCCACATCACGATGTTAGGCAGCCAGGTCGGCCCTGAGGGGTTCAATGTTGCATTCGTGCACGCGTTGACAGGATTGCTGTTATAGGTGTTGGGTCAACTGTATTACAGCTGTGCTGATTTCCTTCTGGGTTTGTTTGCTGTTCCTGCAAGATAGATGTTAGGGCTTGCATAGCTGCTGCCTGATCTGCAGATGACATCATGCACAAACGAACCCCTTCAAGGCTGGCTGCCATAGTTTGCATCCCCACCCGCACCTCCTTGGCCAGCTCCCGCTGTACTCCGACTACAGTTCTCTCAAAGCTGGTGCCAGTGTTGTCTGAGTCCTCAGCTGTGTTGGAGCTGGCAGGTCTTACAATTGGGGTGGTGGGTGGATCCTCTGCGATGGCTGCTTGTTCTGTGCTCCTCCTTGTGACTGAAGGTGGGGTCTGGAGGGTTTCAAGGACCTTTTGAATAGTCTCCTGGGGAATGTTTATCGGCTCGTCATCCATGTCATCAGGGTAATCTGGGACAGGCATATCCGCAGGAGATCCAACTTCCTCTGCAATGAAACAGGGTACAATTAGTGTGTCTATGTTGTGGCATGCGTGATGTGACATGCCTGCCTTGTGATGATTTCACATTGTGATCTTGTTTTGTGTTCATTGCTCCAGTCTTTCAGATGGGCATTCTCCCAGGCCTATGGCCCACCTGCATGTCACATGTATGTTATTGAGTTATTAGACTTGTCGGCATCATCTCTTCTAGGTGTTGGTTTTGGACAAATAGAGAATTGCCACCTTCTTGTCCTACTCAAGCCTCCGTCTGCATCCTTTCTCATGGTGAGGCCTTTCACTGTCTGTGGGTGCTCTGATGGCACTGGCAGCACACTTGACAATCTGGGCCTGCCCCAGTCTCTGATCTTTCACATCCACTTAAATGTATTTGACATGTGGCATCCTATGCATAGCAATGTTATGACACAATATGGATGTTGGCATTGGTAATGTGTACTGCTGATGTTGGGGAATGTGTGGTACATTGGATTGACTTTATTGTCGTATCAGTGTCCTATTTCCTCCTCTGACTGTGCAGGTGTATTTCAGTGTCCAGTTACATGTGGCCACCCCTCAATGCTGTTGTCTGAGCAGTATGACATTTGGGATGTTACATTGTGACCCAGGCACAGGATGGACCCTGACATATGCAGCATGGGTATGTCCTTAGTGCTGTGTAGCTCCTATTGTTGTTGAAATTGGCTGATGTGTGCAACAACTATGGGCATTGACATATGACAGTACTGGGGCCTTTGTCTTGTTTCAGGTGATTGTTGAAGTTGTCATCCTCAACCACCTAATTTACGTGTGTATGATCCATGGGGAGGTTACTGCCATTGGCTACTTGAGCTGCACACAGAGCGGAAGTGGTAGTGGCAACTGTTGTCGCAGTTACATTCCAGTTGTAAATAGGGCCCTAGTTACTGTAGGGGGTATGGTGGCTGACATGTGCCAGGGTGTCAGTTTGACGTTGTTGCCTTCCCTCCTGGCGTGGCTTTCCCTTTGCTCCATCGTTGGCATGGCAGCATGCCCCCATGGGACTGTTGTTGGTGTAGTGTAATGGTGTGCCCCAGCTTCTGTTTGTGCAGGCCATGCCCCCATGCCACCCCCCTTTTCCCATGCCACTCCATGTATATGATGACTTACATGCAATGTGTAGTAGGTATGTAGACCCCCCTGCTTACAGTTAACATTAGTGCATTTTAATTCTCCATGTGACTTACCCTGCATGTGCTTTGTCTCCTGGTAGTCTGCGCTGTCCTGTCCTTGAATCCCTGTGACGATCTCCTCAGGGATGACGGCTGCGACTATCTCCTCCATGTGGTCCAGGGTCTCCTGGTGTGCTGGACTTCCACTTCCAGTCTGCAGTGCTGCCTTCCTGTTCCTGGCAATCTTTTCCTTGGTCCTGCGCTTGCAGTCATGCCAGCGTTTCTTGCACTCGATGACTGTTCTGCGTACTTCTGCCACACTGTTAATCTTGTCAACAATTTGTTGCCATATAGCCTCTCTCCTACTGATTGACAACTTTGAGGTGACAAACAGTTGGTGCTGGTGTTCCGTCACCTCTTTCACCAGAATTACCTGCTCCTCTGCACTGAAGCGACACTTTCTTTTCTTCTTATAAGTGTCCTGGTTCTTGTGTGGGTCCTCCTGGCTGGTTCCTGGTCTGTTGTCATCTTCCTGGGGTCTGTAGTGGCATCTGGGATCCATTTTGGCTCTCCTCTGGTGAAATGGCAGTGTTCGCGGGTTTTTTGACGCTATTGCGTCAAAAAACGGCGCATATCCGGTTTGCGGGGTCCTATAATGAATAATGACTCCCACCTGTGGTTTGTGCCGCTGTGCGTCAAAGTATAAATTTGACGCCCGCACGGCGCACCAAAATGGCGTTAGCCGGCGTTAATATTTTTGACGCAAAACTGCGCCGGCGCAGTTTTGCATCAAAAAGTATGAATATGGCCCAAAGTATCTCAGAGAATACCCTCACTTAGGAGGTAAGTAATATACACAAATTATATGTACACAAACCCAAAACAGGTAAGTAATAGTAAGAAAAGTAGTGCAAACAATGTAGAATCCCAATAGAATGCAATAGGTAGGAATAGGCCTAGGGGCAACACAAACCATATACTCCAAAAGTAGAATGCGAATCACGAGTGGACCCTAGGCCTATGGTAGGTTGTAGAGGGTCACTGGGACTGTAAGAAAACACTAATGCCCATATTTATACTTTTTTATCGCCGCACTTGCGCCGCATTTTGACACAAAAGCGGCGCAAACTAACAAGTTACAATTGCATTTTGTTAGTTTGCGCAGCTTTTGCGTCAAAAAGCGGCACAAATGCGGCGCTAAAAAAGTATAAATATGGGCATAAGGGTGTCCAAAATACCCCACCCCAAGACCCTGAAAAGTAGGAGTAAAGTTACCCTACTACCTCAGAGAGACAGTAAAGTTGAGATAGGGGATTCTGCAAGAACCACAAGCACCAGCAAAACACTGAAGACGGATTCCTGGACCTGAGGACCTGTAAAGGAAGGGGACCAAGTCCAAGAGTCGTGCAAGTGTCCGGGGGGGGCAGGAGCCCACTAAACCCCGGATGACAATACAAAAAGGCTGCCTCCGGGTGGAAGAAGCCAAAGATTCTGCAGCAACACAAGGTGCCACGAACTTCCCCTTTGGTGCGGAGATGTCCCACGGCGTGCTGAGGGTTGCAGAAGTGTTTCCACGCAAAAAGAGACTAACAAGGCTAGAAAGAGACTACCTTCCTACATAACCCCCCCCAAACGAAGGGCAATAAGGCTAACCTTGGCCAGTTGAGTCTTTATTGTCTAGGGGCCAGATGTATCAAAGCTTTTTGCATTTGCAAACAGTGCGAATGCCCGTTTGCGAATGTAAAAATCCCTTTCAGAATGTATCAAAGGCATTCTGAATGCAATTTTAAGGAATCACTAAAATAGCGATTCTTTAAAATTGCGACCCTGTTTAGAGAGTCGCAAACTGCAACTCTCTAAATAAGAAATTGCAAATAAGGAATCCTTATTTGCGATTTCTAAAGCACATGTATGAAGCAATTCCTTAATGCGAATTGGGCATTAAGGAATCGCTATTACCACCAAGTTGAACTTGGTGGTAACCATGTGCAAATTTTAAAAATGCATTTAAAATGCATTTTTAAAATTTACATGTAAAGCACACATGCCCTTTTGGCATGTGTGCACCTTACATGTTATTAAAAAATGTTTTGTGGTGCAGCAGAGGGGGCCTTAGGCCCCCAGCACCCTGGACTTTGCATTTCCCAAAATTGCGAATTCCAGTTAGGAATTCGCAATTTGGGACATGCAAAATATTCGCAAATATGGGCCGACAGGCCCATAGATGCGAATGGGGGCCGGTATCGCAATTTGCGATTCAGTAATAGCATTTGCGATTTTTAAGAAATCGCTATTACCGAATCGCAAATATGATACATTGCATTTTGTGAATCAGAAATAGCGATTTCTTAAAAATCGCTATTTCTGATTCGCACAAGGCTTTTTTCATACATCTGGCCCTAAGTGGTGATAATTGGAGAGTAGCTCTGCAAAAGATTGGTGTAGGAAAGTACCATCTTGCCTGGCATGTTACCCCCATTTTCACTGTATGTATGATTGTTTTTGCCTATGTGTCACTGGGATCCTGCCAGGCAGGACCCCAGTGCTCATATTGTATGCCCTGTATGTGTTCCCTGTGTGGTGCCTAACTGTATCACTGAGGCTCTGCTAACCAGAACCTCAGGCCCATATTTATACTTTTTTAGCACCGCATTTGCATCGCTTTTTGGCGCAAAAGCGGCACTAACTTACAAAATGCTATTGTATTTTGTGTAAGTTTGCGCCGCTTTTTCGTCAAAAAGCGGTGCAAATACGGCGCTAAAAAAGTATAAATATGGGCCTCAGTGTTTATGCTCTCTCTGCCTTCCCAATTGTCACTGCAGGCTAGTGACTATCTCCACCAATTCTCATTGGCATACTGGAACACCCTTATAATTCCCTTATATATGGTACCAAGGTACCCAGGGTATTGGGGCTCCAGGAGATCCCTATGGGCTGCAGCATTTCTTTTGCCACCCATAGGGAGCTCAGACAATTCTTACACAGGACTGCCACTGCAGCCTGAGTGAAATAACGTCCATGTTATTTCACAGCCATTTTTCACTGCACATAAGTAACTTATAAGTCACTTATATGTCTAACCCTCACTTGGTGAAGGTTGGGTGCCAAGTTACTTAGGGTGTGGGCACTAGCCATGGTGCCCCCACATCGTTCAGGGCAAATTCCCCGGACTTTGTGAGTGCGGGACACCATTACACGAGTGCACTATACATAGGTCACTACATATGTGTAGCATCACAATGGTGACTCCAAACATGGCCATGTAACATGTCTAAGATCATGGAATTATCACCCCAATACCATTCTGGTATTGGGGGAACAATTCCATGATCCCCTGGGTCTCTAGCACAGAACCTGGGTACTGCCAAACTGCCTTTCCGGGGTTTCCACTGCAGCTGCTGCTGCTGCCAACCCCTCAGACAGGATTCTGTCCTCCTGGGGTCTGGGCAGCCCCAGCCCAGGAAGGCAGAACAAAGGATTTCCTCTGAGAGAGGGTGTTGCACCCTCTCCCTTTGGAAATAGGTGTGAAGGGCTGGGGAGGAGTAGCCTCCCCCAGCCTCTGGAAATGCTTTGATGGGCACAGATGGTGCCCATCTCTGCATAAGCCAGTCTACACCGGTTCAGGGATCCCCCAGCCCTGCTCTGGTGCGAAACTGGACAAAGGAAAGGGGAGTGACCACTCCCCTGACCAGTACCTCCCAGGAGAGGTACCCAGAGCTCCTCCAGTGTGTCCCAGACCTCTGCCATCTTGGAAACCAAGGTGTTGGGGGCACACTGCACTGCTCTGAGTGGCCAGTGCCAGCAGGTGACGTCAGAGACCCCCTCTGATAGGCTCTTACCTTTCTTGGTAGCCAATCCTCCTTTCTTGGTAGCCAAACCTCCTTTTCTGGCTATTTAGGGTCTCTCCTCTGGGGTATTCTTCAGATAACGAATGCAAGAGCTCATCAGAGTTCCTCTGCACTTCCCTCTTCGACTTCTGCCAAGGATCAACCACTGATTGCTCCAGGACACCTGCATAACCGCAACAAAGTAGCAAGAAGACTACCAGCAACATTGTAGTGCTTCATCCTGCCGACTTTCTCAACTGTTTCCTGGTGGTGCATGCTCTGAGGGCTGTCTGCCTTCACCCTGCACTGGAAGCCAAGAAGAAATCTCCCGTGGGTCGACGGAATCGTCCCCCTGCCAACGCAGGCACCAGACTTCTACATCACCGGCCCTTCTGTCTAAATTTGGTGGAGGTAAGTCCTTGCCTCCCCACGCCAGACAGTAATCCTGTGTACTGCGTGAACTGCAGCTGCTAGGGCTTCTGTGCACTTTTGAAAGACTTCCTTTGTGCACAGCCTAGCCCAGGTCCCCAGCACTCTGTCCTGCATTGCCCAACTCGCTGAGTTGGGCGCCAACGTCGTGGGACCCTCCTTCGTGACTGAGTCGACCGTTGCCCTCAGATCTTCTAAGTGCCTGTTCAGGTGCTTCTGCGGGTGCTGCTTCCTTCTGCGTGGGCTCTTCGTGCTGCTGAGCACCCCCTCTGTTTCCTCCCCCAAGGGGCGACCTCCTAGTCCTTCCTGGGCCCTAGCAGCACCCAAATTCCTCAACCGCGACTCATGCAGCTAGCAAGGCTTGTTTGCGGTATTTCTACATGAAAACAACTCTGCATCCTCCAGCACGCTGTGAGACATCTTCTAACCAAAGGAGAAGTTCCTGGCACCTTCCGTTGTTGCAGAATCTTTGGCTTCTTCCACCCAGAGGCAGCCCTTTTGCACCTTTATCCGGGGTTTAGTGGGCTCCTGCCCCCCCTGGACACTTGCGTGACTCTTGGACTTGGTCCCCTTCCTTTACAGGTCCTTAGGTCCAGGAATCCGTCTTCAGTGTTTTGCAGTCATTTGTTGTCCTTGCAGAATCCCCTGTCTCGACTTTACTGTCTTTCTGGGGTAGTAGGGTAACTTTACTCCTACTTTTCAGTGTCTTGGGTGGGGTATCTTGGACACCCTTAGTGTTTTCTTACACTCCCAGCGACCTCTACACACTACACTAGGCCTGGGGTCCATTTGTGGTTCGCATTCCACTTTTGGAGTATATGGTTTGTGTTGGCCCTAGGCCTATTGTCTCCTATTGCATCCTATTGTATTCTACGGTGTTTGCACTACTTTTCTAACTGTTTACTTACCTGATTTTGGTTTGTGTGTATATTTTGTGTATATTACATGCCTCCTAATGGAGTATATCCTCTGAGATACTTTTGGCATATTGTCACTACAAATAAAGTACCTTTTTTTTTAGTAACTCTGAGTATTGTGTTTCTTATGATATAGTGCTATATGATATAAGTGGTATAGTAGGAGCTTTGGATGTCTCCCTGTTCAGCCTAAGCTGCTCTGCTATAGCTACCTCTATCAGCCTAAGCTGCTAGAACACTACTAATCTACTAATAAGGGATAACTGGACCTGGCACAAGGTGTAAGTACCATCAGGTACCCATTATAAGCCAGGTCAGCCTCCTACACTGACCTGTACCAAAAACTTGTAAATATGCCCCTGAGTGCCACAGATCTTTGCTATGACAGAAGTTAAAGTGTAAAATTACAGGAGCATATTTATGAGAGTGTTGCATCATTCTAGCACTATTCAACTCACTACATGTGTAACACAACCCTCTAAGTCAGATTTTTTTCAACCACACAAAGCCACTTTGCGTCTCTTTGAATGGCTTAATAAATCTGGAGTAATGCAACGCAGTACAAATCGCTGCACTGCATTACTCTGCACAAGGGAGACGTTTCTTGGGCACTGCATGGGTGTTCTCACACAATTCTCATGGATTGTGATCCATCCCCAGATTTAACAAACCTGAAAATGCGTCAAAAAGATGTGCTTCCCCAGGAGAGGTGCAACAAGGAGCTTTATCTATTTCTCCTCATCATTTCCTCCTTCTATGTGTCCTGCACACATAGAAAGAGGACTATGCCTCTCAGGATTGTTTTTCTGAAGGAAAATGTCCCTTCCTGTAAAACGATCTTGCACCATGACGCAAGGGTGCCTGTGCTGGCGCTAGACAGCCAAAAGCGTGCCGGCACTAAGAAAAGACAAACATTTGAAATACAAACGTCTCCTGACTTTTCCCTTTTGCACACTCCTGCCCTTTCCCTCAGTGCAGCAAGGTGTCTTGCTGTGTTGAGCTTTGTGAAAAAATGGTAAACATGGGCCTAGCTTCAAAGAACAAGTGTAATGGAGCACTATAAGGTGCAGTAGGTTGAGGTAGATCCCACAATACATCAGGGTGCCATACCAGGGCCCATATTTATACTTTTTAGCGCCACATTTGTGTAATTTTTTGATGTAAGAGCGGTGCTAACTTGCATAATACAATTGTAGGCCCATATTTATACTTTTTTAGCGTCTCAGTTGCGTAATTTTTTTACGCAAAAGTGGCAAAAACTTACAAAATACATTAGCCCATATTTATACTTTTTTAGCGCCGTATTTGTGCTACTTTTTGACACAAAAGCGGCACAAACTTACAAAATTCAACTGTATTTCGTACTTTTGCCCCATTTTTGCATAAAAAAATGACACAAATGCGGTGGTGAAAAAGTATAAATAAGGGTCATTGTAATTTGTACGTTTTAGCCGCATTAGCATAAAAAAATTACACAAATGCGGTGCTAATAAAAGTATAAATATGGGTTGTATTTTGTAAGTTTGTGCCGTTTTTGCATCAAAAAGCGGCGCAAATGCGGCCCTAAAAAAGTATAAATATGGGCCCAAGGGTCGTTACGAGGGGTCCCTAAACAAGTCAGCCAAACACGGAACTGTATATACACCAAGAAACAGTACCACTAGCTATCACTAGGGGTCCCAGGCCAGTCAGAGTCCACTCTGTACGGGGACAACTAAAGACTCCTGCAAGATGGAAACTGTAACGTGGTGGCGCCTGTTTTTTTTCTTTTGACTTTATCGACGCAGAAAAGAAAAAGCCTTTCCTGTGCAAGGTGGCCTGCTTTAAACCGATAGCCGCCTACCCATAATGCATTGCAAACACGGGAAACGCTTCGCCCCTAACAAAACAGAATACAGTTTGTATTGGGTAGAATTTAATTTCTTATTTGTTTGTGGTACATCAACAAACGTTCCTTTGCATCTGTGGACGTGCACTCGTTTTAGTGGTCGCCCTACAATTCACAAGAGTCGAAATCAGAACATAAACAGGTGTGACCTCTCAAAACTAAAACTCCACTTTTGTGTAGGCATCTGAATCGGTTCTTTGATTTAGTTGCACTTCGTGTGGTGACTGAAGATAAGAATTCGAATTTTTGGAAAACCTTTGATTATTCAAGGGTATACTTATATGTTTAAAAATTAATTACTAGATAAATGTGTTATTAGCCATGTTTTTTAACTCCTTCGCTGGCAGATCTATTCTTTTCCTGTGGTGAGCCTTTTTATGGTTATTTGGAGCAGTTCGCGCTTAAATTTGCGTCATTTTTTTCTACCTTCCTAGAGATTCTAGAGGTACCCAGACTTTGTAGGTTCACCATAAGGAGACCAAGAAATTACCCAAAATACAGTGACAATTTCGTTTTTTTTAAAAAAAAATTGTAAAAAGGGGTTGCAGAAGAAGGCTTGTGGTTTTTTCCCTGAAAAGGGCATCAACAAAGGGTTTGCAGTGCTAAAATCACCAGCTTCCCAGCTTTCAGGAACAGGCAGACTTGAATCAGAAACCCAATTTTTCAACACAATTTTGTCAATTTACTGGGACATACCCCATTTTTATGTTTTTTAGGGGCATATTTATACTCTGTTTGCACCGAATTAGTGTCCGTGCAAAACTAACTCCATATTTATACTTTGGTGCTAGACCCCTCTAGCACCAAATTTATGGAGTTAAAGTCATTTTTTTAAAGTGGAGACCTACTTTGCCCTAATGAGATGCAAGGTAGGCGTTCCCCTGCAAAAAAATGACTCTATGGCCTTAACGCCATATTTAGGGCATATTTATACTCTGCAGCATATTTATACTCTGTTTGCACCGAATTAGGGCCATATTTATACTCCGTTTGCGCCGAAATTGCGTCGTTTTTTTTGACGCAATTTCGACGCAAAACTAACGCCAACTAACGCCATATTTATACTATGGCGTTAGAGGCGAATAGCGCCAAAGTTCCCGGAATGTGCGTCATTTTTTAGCGTGAACCCCTTCCTTGCGTTAATGATATGCAAGGGAGGCGTTCCCGTCTAAAAAATGACTCCCAGGCCTTTACGTGGTATTTATACTCCCGGGCAAAAGAGACGCCCGGGAGTTGGCGTGGCTAAAAACGGCGCATTTGCGCCGCTTTTTAACGCCTGGGTCAGGCATGGCGTTAAGGGACAAGTGGGCTCAAAATGAGCCCAGAGTGCCCTCCCCTGCCCCCAGGGACCCCCCCCTGCCACCCTTGCCCACCCCAGGAGGACACCCAAGGCTGGAGGGACCCACCCCAGGGACATTCAGGTAAGTTCAGGTAAGTATTTTTTTATTTTTTTTTAATAATATTTTGTGGCATAGGGGGGCCTGATTTGTGCCCCCCTACATGCCACTATGCCCAATGACCATGCCCAGGGGACAGAAGTCCCCTGGGCATGGCCATTGGGCAAGGGGGCATGACTCCTATCTTTACAATGATAGGAGTCATGTTGATGGGGGATGGGCGTCGTTAAAAAATGGCGCAAGTCGGGTTAAGACGATTTTTTCGACGTAACCTGACTTGCCCCATTTTAAGACGCCCATGCGCCATTTTCCCCCTACGCCGGCGCTGTCTGGTCTACGTGGTTTTTTCCCACGCAAACCAGGCAGCGCCGGTCTGATTGCGCCGTCTAACGCCATTCCATAAATACGGCGCCCGCATGGCGCTTCAGAATGGCGTTAGACGGCGCAAAACTTTTTGACGCTAAACTGCGTTAGCGCAGTTTAGCGTCAAAGAGTATAAATATGGGCCTTAGTGTCATTTTTTTTTACTCTAATTCGGTGCAAAACTAACTCCATATTTATACTTTGGTGCTAGACCCATCTAACACCAAGGCCCTGATTTAAACTTTTTTTTGCATCGCATTAACGTCATTTTATGACACAAAAGTGGCGCAAACTTACAAAATATTAGCCCTTATTTATACTTTTTGCTGCAAAACTGTACTAACTCAGTTTTGCACCAAAAAGTTTAGCACCGGCTTGCACCATTTCTGTGCAAAGGGTAGGCTAGAGTTTAAAAAAATGACTTTAGTCGGGTGGGGCTGGCAGTATAGAAGAAGAGGGTTTAGCACCAAAAAATGGCTTTAGGCAGGTTAGAGTAAAAAAAAATGACTCTAACCAGATTAGCGTCATTTTATGGTGCTAAACCTACCATGCCACATGACTCCTGCCTTAGAAAAGGCAGGAGTCATGCCCACCACCCCAGTTGCCAGCACAGAGGACAGGGGTCCCCTGGGCATGGCCATTGCACCCGGTGCCATGTATGGGGGCCCATTTCAGGGCCCCCTATGGCACTTTCAAAAATAAAATGCACTTACCTGTACTTACCTGGGATGGGGTCCCCCATCCTCGCAGTCCCTCTAGTGTGGGTGGGGGTGCCCCTAGGGCCTAGGGAGGGCACCTCTGGGCTTATTCCATGGTGTTCCACCATGGAAATAGGGCCACAGGTCCACTAACACCTGCCCTGACCCAGGTCTTAAAAAATGGGGCAAAGCAAGCTTTGCCCCATTTTTTGACCCCTCCTCCCTCCCTTGCACCATTTTTACATGGGAGTATAAATATGGTGTTAAGGCCATAGAGTCATTTTTTTGCACGGGAACGCCTACCTTGCATCTCATTAAGGCAAGATAGGTTTCCACTTCCAAAAAATGACTTTAACTCCATAAATTTGGTGCTAGACGGGTCTAGCACCAAAGTATAAATATGGAGTTAGTTTTGCACTGAATTAGAGTAAAAAAATAATGACTCTAATTCAGTGCAAACAGAGTATAAATATGCCCCTTAGCGTCAAAAAATGATGTTAATCTGGTCAGAATCATTTATTTTGACTCAAAACTGCCTAACGTCATTTTTTTTAAGCTAGCCTACCCTTTGCACCGGCTTGCACCATTCCATAAATATGGTGCCCAGCTGGTGCTAAAAAATGGTGCAAGCCGGTGCAAAACTTTTTGGGGCAAAACTGCCTTAGTGCAGTTTTGCACCAAAAAGTATAAATAAGGCCCTTAGGGCCGTATTTATACTCCGTTTGCGCCGAATTTGCGTCGTTTTTTTTGACGCAAATTCGACGCTAAACTAACGCCAACTAACGCCATATTTATACTATGGCGTTAGAGGCGAATAGCGCCAAAGTTTCCGGAATGTGCGTCATTTTTTAGCGTGAACCCCTTCCGTGCGTTAATGATATGCAAGGGAGGCGTTCCCGTCTAAAAAATGACTCCCAGGCCTTTACGTGGTATTTATACTCCCGGGCAAAAGAGACGCCCGGGAGTGGGCGTGGCTAAAAACGGCGCATTTGCGCCGCTTTTTAACGCCTGGGTCAGGCATGGCGTTAAGGGACAAGTGGGCTCAAAATGAGCCCAGAGTGCCCTCCCCTGCCCCCAGGGACCCCCCCTGCCACCCTTGCCCACCCCAGGAGGACACCCAAGGCTGGAGGGACCCACCCCAGGGACATTCAGGTAAGTTTTTTTTTAGTTTTTTTTAATAATTTTTTTTGGCATAGGGGGGCCTGATTTGTGCCCCCCTACATGCCACTATGCCCAATGACCATGCCCAGGGGACAGAAGTCCCCTGGGCATGGACATTGGGCAAGGAGGCATGACTCCTATCTTTACAATGATAGGAGTCATGTTGATGGGGGATGGGCGTCGAAAATAAATGGCGCAAGTCGGGTTACGACGATTTTTTCGACGTAACCTGACTTGCCCCATTTTAAGACGCCCATGCGCCATTTTCCCCCTACGCCGGCGCTGCCTGGTGTACGTGGTTTTTCTCGCGCACACCAGGCAGCGCCGGTCTGCTTGCGCCGGCTAACGCCATTCAATAAATACGGCGCCCGCATGGCGCTTCAGAATGGCGTTAGCCGGCGCAAAACTTTTTGACGCTAAACTGCGTTAGCGCAGTTTAGCGTCAAAAAGTATAAATATGGGCCTTAAGGCCATATTTATACTCCGTTTGCGCCGAAATTGCGTCGTTTTTTTTGACGCAATTTCGACGCTAAACTAACGCCAACTAACGCCATATTTATACTATGGCGTTAGAGGCGAATAGCGCCAAAGTTCCCGGAATGTGCGTCATTTTTTAGCGTGAACCCCTTCCTTGCGTTAATGATATGCAAGGGAGGCGTTCCCGTCTAAAAAATGACTCCCAGGCCTTTACGTGGTATTTATACTCCCGGGCAAAAGAGACGCCCGGGAGTTGGCGTGGCTAAAAACGGCGCATTTGCGCCACTTTTTAACGCCTGCTCAGGGCAGGCGTTAAGGGGCCTGTGGGCTCAAAATGAGCCCACAGGTGCCCTCCCATGCCCCCAGGGACCCCCCCTGCCACCCTTGCCCACCCCAGGAGGACCCCCAAGGATGGAGGGACCCACCCCAGGGACATTCAGGTAAGTTCAGGTAAGTATAATTTTTTATTTTTTATATTTTTTTATGGTGGCATAGGGGGGCCTTATTTGTGCCCCCCTACATGCCACTATGCCCAATGACCATGCCCAGGGGACAGAAGTCCCCTGGGCATGGCCATTGGGCAAGGGGGCATGACTCCTATCTTTACAATGATAGGAGTCATGTTGATGGGGGATGGGCGTCGTTAAAAAATGGCGCAAGTCGGGTTAAGACGATTTTTTCGACGTAACCTGACTTGCCCCATTTTAAGACGCCCATGCGCCATTTTCCCCCTACGCCGGCGCTGTCTGGTCTACGTGGTTTTTTCCCACGCAAACCAGGCAGCGCCGGTCTGATTGCGCCGTCTAACGCCATTCCATAAATACGGCGCCCGCATGGCGCTTCAGAATGGCGTTAGACGGCGCAAAACTTTTTGACGCTAAACTGCGTTAGCGCAGTTTAGCGTCAAAAAATATAAATATGGGCCTTAGTGCTTTCAGCCTCCTTCCAGTCAGTGACAGAAATGGGCATGAAACCAACCACATTTCTGAAAAGTAGACAAAATTCTGAATTCAGCAAGGGGTAATTTGTGTAGATCCTACAAGGGTTTCCTACAGAAAATAACAACTGAAAAAGAAAAATATTGAAATTGAGGTGAAAAAAACATAAATTTTTCTCTACTTTTTCCTGCAATGTCAGATTTTCAAAAGTAATATACCGTTACGTCTGATGGACTCTTCTGGTTGCGGGGATATATAGGGCTTGTAGGTTCATCAAGAACTCTTGGGGCCATATTTATACTCTGTTTGCGCCGGATTTGCGTAGTTTTTTTTTAAGCAAATTCGACGCAAAATGAACTCCATATTTATACTTTGGCGTTAGACGCGTCTAGCGCCAAAGTTCATGGAGTTTACGCCATTTTTTTGCGTGGACACCTACCTTGCGTTAATGATATGCAAGGTAGGCGTTCCCGTCTAAAAAATGACTCCCAGGCCTGTGCGCCTTATTTACACTCCTGTGCAAAAATGACGCACGGGAGTGGGCGGGTCAAAAAAAATGACGTCTAGCCGCGTTAGCGTCATTTTTTAACGGCTGCTCAGGGCAGGCGTTAAGGGACCTGTGGGCTCGGAAGGAGCCCACAGGTGCCCTCCCATGCCCCCAGGGACACCCCCTGCCACCCTTGCCCACCCCAGGAGGACGCCCAAGGATGGAGGGACCCACCCCTGGGACATTAAGGTAAGTGCTAGTAAGTATATATATATATTTTTTTGTGGCATAGGGTGGCCTGATTTGGGCCCCCCTACATGCCACTATGCCCAATGACCATGCCCAGGGGACAAAAGTCCCCTGGGCATGGCCATTGGGCAAGGGGGTATGACTCCTGTCTTTGCTAAGACAGGAGTCATGTTAATGGCATCTGGGCGTCAAAAAAAAATGGCGCAAATCGGGTTGAGGCGATAATTTTGCCTCAGCCTGACTTGCCCCATTTCTTGACGCCCAAACTCAATTTTCCCCTACGCCGGCGCTGCCTGGTGTGTGTCATTTTTTTGGACGCACACCACTCCACAGCGCCAGCTAACGCCGGCTCACGTCATTGAATAAATACGGCGCCCGCATGGCGCTTCAGAACTTCACAACTGGGCCAACGCAGCTGTGCGTCAAAATATTTAACGCCGGCTAACGCCATTCTGAAGCACCATGCGGGTGCCGTATTTATTCAATGACGTTAGCCGGCGTTAGCTGGTGCTGCGGAGTGGTGTGCGTCAAAAAAAATGACACACACCAGGCAGCGCCGGCGTAGGGGAAAATGGAGTTTGGGCTTCAAGAAATGGGGCAAGACAGGCTGAGGCAAAATTATCGCCTCAACCCGATTTGCGCCATTTTTTTTTTACGCCCAGACGCCATTAACATGACTCCTGTCTTAGCAAAGACAGGAGTCATACCCCCTTGCCCAATGGCCATGCCCAGGGGACTTTTGTCCCCTGGGCATGGTCATTGGGCATAGTGGCATGTAGGGGGGCCCAAATCAGGCCACCCTATGCCACAAAAAAAAAAAAAAAAACAACTTACCAGCACTTACCTTAATGTCCCAGGGGTGGGTCCCTCCATCCTTGGGCGTCCTCCTGGGGTGGGCAAGGGTGGCAGGGGGTGTCCCTGGGGGCATGGGAGGGCACCTGTGGGCTCCTTCCGAGCCCACAGGTCCCTTTAACGCCTGCCCTGAGCAGGCGTTAAAAAATGACGCTAACGCAGGTAGACGTCATTTTTTTTGACCCGCCCACTCCCGTGCGTCATTTTTGCACGGGAGAGTAAATAAGGCGCACAGGCCTGGGAGTCATTTTTTAGACGGGAACGCCTATCTTGCATATCATTAACGCAAGGTAGGTGTCCACGCTAAAAAATGACGCAAACTCCATGAACTTTGGCGCTAGACGCGTCTAACGCCAAAGTATAAATATGGAGTACGTTTTGCGTCAAATTTGCGTAAAAAAAAACGACGCAAATCCGGCGCAAACAGAGTATAAATATGGCCCCAGGTGTTTTTTGCAAAGTGCCTACCTGTAGATTTTGGCCTCCAGCTCAGCCGGCACCTAGGGAAACCTACCAAACCTGTGCATTTCTGACAACTAGAGACCTAGGGGAATCCAAGATGGGGTGACTTGTGGGGCTCGGACCAGGTTCTGTTACCCAGAATCCTTTGCAAACCTCAAAATCTGGCAAAAAAAAAACATTTTCTTCACATTTCGGTGACAGAAAGTTCTGGAATCTGAGAGGAGCCACAAATTTCCTTCCACCCAGCGCTCCCCCAAGTCTCCCGATAAAAATGGTACCTCACTTGTGTGGGTAGGCCTAGCGCCCGCGACAGGATATGCCCCAAAACACAACGTGGACACATCACAGAAAACAGAGCTGTTTTTAGCAAAGTGCCAACCTGTAGATTTTGGCCTCTAGCTCAGCCGGCACCTAGGGAAACCTACCAAACCTGTGCATTTTTGAAAACTAGAGACCAAGGGGAATCCAAGATGAAGTGACTTGTGGGGCTCTGACCAGGTTCTGTTACCCAGAATCCTTTGCAAACCTCAAATTGTGGCTAAAAAAACACATTTCCCTCACATTTCGGTGACAGAAAGTTCTGGAATCTGAGAGGAGCCACAAATTTCCTTTCACCCAGCGTTCCCCCAAGTCTCCCGATAAAAATGATACCTCAGTTGTGTGGGTAGGCCTAGCGCCCGCGACAGGAAACGCCCCAAAGCGCAACGTGGACACATCCAACTTTTTGAAAGAAAACAGAGGTGTTTTTTGCAAAGTGCCTACCTGTAGATTTTGGCCTCTAGCTCAGCCGGCACCTAGAGAAACCTACCAAACATGTGCATTTCTGAAAACCAGAGACCTAGGGGAATCCAAGATGGGGTGACTTGTGTGGCTCGGAACAGGTTCTGTTACTCAGAATCCTTTGCAAACCTCAAAATTTGGCTAAAAAAACACATGTTCCTCACATTTCAGTGGCAGAAAGTTCTGGAATCTGAGAGGAGCCACAAATTTCCTTCCACCCAGCATTCCCCCAAGTCTCTCGATAAAAATGATACCTCACTTGTGTGGGTAGGCCTGGCGGCCGCGACAGGGGACGCCCCAAAGCGCAACGTGGACACATCCAACTTTTTGAAAGAAAACAGAGGTGTTTTTTGCAAAGTGCCTACCTGTAGATGTTGGCCTCTAGCTCAGCCGGCACCTAGGGAATCCTACCAAACCTGTGCATTTCTGAAAACTAGAGACCTAGGGGAATCCATGATGGGGTGACTTGCGGGGCTCGGACCAGGTTCTGTTACCCAGAATCCTTTGCAAACCTCAAAATTTGGCTAAAAAAACACATGTTCCTCACATTTCTGTGGCAGAAAGTTCTGGAATCTGAGAGGAGCCACATATTTCCTCCCACCCAGCGTTCCCCCAAGTCTCCCGATAAAAATGATACCTCACTTGTGTGGGTGGGCCAGGTGCCTGCAACAGAATAAGGCCCAAAACTTGTAGAGATTGAGGGGATAGCACAGCGAGTTTATAAGGACATATTCTTTTATACATCTTTAGTCTGACTCTGCTTTGGGGACCCACATAAGTGAGGTGTCATTTTACTTGGGAGACTGAGGGGAACACTGGGGAGTAGGAATTTTGTGCTGGAGTGGTGATCCTATGAAGAAAAGTCAGGAAAATATGCTTTTTTAAGCACATTTTGAGGTTTACAGAGGAGTCTGGGTAAGAAAATATTGGGGGATCCACGCAAGCCACACCTCCCTGGACTCCTTGGGGTGTCTAGTTTTAAAAAATGTCTGGGTTTGGTAGGTTTCCCTAGATGAAGACCGCACACAGGACCAAAAACATAGGTGCCATCTCCCCCCCAAACACAGGTAGTTTTGTAATATATCGTTTTGGTGTGTCCACATACGTCCGTGATGTGCCAAACACTAAAAATTTGAAAAGAAACGCACTTAGGTTATGTGAAAAAGACCCCTCACCCACCAACCAAGTTGGTGGCATGCTTGATCATCGGGGTCCCACCTGAGGCACCTAGCGTGTCACAGGTGTGCTGTGACGCCTGATTACAGCAGAGCAGGTTTTGTCATTTTTACCACACATACTGGTTGGATTTGGCACGAGGGTGAGTGATGGCTCAGTGGATCAAATTTTACTAACAAGAGCTTTCACAAAAATGAAATGCACTGTTAATAACTGAAAGGCAAAAAACTGAACCAATGACTCACAGCTCGTGAGCTGTAAAGCCGCGACAAGGCACCAACCGCTTTACAGTCCATTCACACAACTTTCATACATGACACACACAAGACCATTCACACCGCCAGCCACGGGCCCAGCACATTACAACACTCACATCGACAGACAGCGCCACTCAAGGGCCCATCACTTACATACGCCCACATGCCAGATACAACAATCACACCAGCTGATGGGAGTGTGTGGACTGGTGTTTGGCTGGCAGTGTGTTGCAGTAGGCAACAGCAAGTCAATATGTACACTCTCAGCCAAGCCCCACTCCACACACAATGGCATCATTTTTTTTTTTTTTAAACAGAGGAACCCCTAACTAAGTAGAAAGAATTACAAAACTACAAACACAAAAGCTCTAACTAAGTACATGACAGAAATGCTAACCATGAACCTGAACACATGAAAATACAAAACAGACATGTGTTTACACTCATGGTTGTTCCCAGAAATTCTTCTGGGTGTGGTAATTCTTAAAACAACCACCCACACACAGACCAGGCTTGAAAGGACAATCTGGGCAGTACATTCGAGTCTCCCTCCGGATACCTCTTCGAAAACATACTCTACATTTCTTAGCTGGAAAGTCTTTTTTGGGTGTGGGAGGAATGTGCTCAGCAAAGTGGCGATCTTTCAATCTAGCCACATCCTCCACCACTGCTTCTCTAGGAACCCTGGCCTGTTCCACCACAATAAGGCTCTCTATCACTGACTCCTGAAATTTCACAAATGTCATCTTTGACTCTGGAGACCTATCCCTAAACACAATAAAAGCATTGAGGGTTGCTAAGTGGAAGAGGTGAAGTGCTAACTTCTTATACCAAACGTAAGACTTACAAATAGCAGTATAAGGTTCCAACCTCTGGTCAACTCTATCTACACCTCCCATGTGCTTATTATAATCTAAAATGCACACAGATTTGCGCACTTTAGCAACCTGGCCCCAAACAGTCACGGGGGAAGTACTCTCATCATGGATGGTACTTAGGCCCGTATTTATACTTTTTGACGCTAAACTGCGCTAACGCAGTTTAGCGTCAAAAATTTTTGCGCCGGCTAACGCCATTCTGAAGCACCATGCGGGCGCCGTATTTATTGAATGGCGTTAGCCGGCGCAAGCGGACCGGCGCTGCCTGGTGTGCGTGGAAAAAAACCACGTACACCAGGCAGCGCCGGCGTTGGGAAAAATGGCGCTAGGGCGTCTTAAAAATGGTGCAAGTCAGGTTGATGCAAAAAATCGCCTCCACCCGATTTGCGCCATTTTTAACGACGCCCAGACGCCATTTACATGACTCCTGTCTTAGTAAAGACAGGAGTCATGCCCCCTTGCCCAATGGCCATGCCCAGGGGACTTCTGTCCCCTGGGCATGGTCATTGGGCATTGTGGCATGTAGGGGGGCACAAATCAGGCCCCCCTATGCCAAAAAATATATATATAAAAAAAAAATGATACTTACCTGAACTTACCTGAATGTCCCTGGGGTGGGTCCCTCCAGCCTTGGGTGTCCTCCTGGGGTGGGCAAGGGTGGCAGGGGGGGTCCCTGGGGGCATGGGAGGGCAGCTGTGGGCTCATTTTGAGCCCACAGGTCCCTTAACGCCTGCCCTGACCCAGGCGTTAAAAAGAGGCGCAAATGCGGGGTTTTTTGCCCCGCCCACTCCCGGGCGTGATTTTTGCCCGGGAGTATAAATACGACGCATTTGCGTCGCAGTCATTTTTCTAGACGGGAACGCCTACCTTGCATCTCATTAACGCAAGGAAGGAGTTGACGCAAAAAAATGACGCTCATTCCTCATACTTTGGCGCTAGACGCGTCTAACGCCAAAGTATAAATATGGCGTTAGTTTTGCGCCGAATTTGCGTCGAAAAAAACAACGCAAATTTGGCGCAAACGGAGTATAAATATGCCCCTTAGCATGTAGACATCCCTCTTGTCTGAAAATTTCAAAGCTAGCAGCTCCTCATTCCGCAAGGCACAACACTGTCCCCTCTCAAGTTTTTTACAGACAAGCTCCTTTGGATAGACTTTCCGGTTAGAACGGATTGTGCCACAAGCAACTGTGTCCACTCTAAACAATTCTTTGAACAACTGCACACCAGTGTAGAAGTTATCTACATACAAATCGTGACCTTTGTTGAACAGTCGTCTACCAAGATCCCACACAATTTTCTCAGTAACTCCAAAAGTGGGAGGACAACTAGGGGGGTCAATATTGGAATCCCTACCAGTGTACACACGGAAACTATACACATATCCTGTCCTACTTTCAGACAGCATATACAATTTCGGCCCGTATTTATACTTTTTTAGCGTCGCATTTGCGTTGTTTTTTGACGCAAAAACGGCGCAAACTTGCAAAATACCATTGTATTTTGTAGGTTTGCGCCGTTTTGCGTAAAAAAACGGCGCAAATGCGGCGCTAAAAAAAAGTATAAATATGGGCCTTAATTCCATATCGTGCCCTTTTGCTAGGAATGTACTGCCTAAAAACCAAACGACCCTTGAAGAGGACCAAAGACTTGTCCACACTTATCTCTTTGCCTGGAACATAGACCTCCGAAAACCGATCTACAAAATGATCAAGGAAAGGCCTAATCTTAAAAGGACGGTCAGAATCTGGGTGATCTCGTGGCAAGGCTAATGGATTGTCAACAAAATGCAGCATCCTAAGAAGAAGCAAATACCGATTACGACTCATGGTCGCAGGAAATATAGCTGTTGCCATCAAGGGACTAGTAGACCAATAAGAAGCCAGTGACGGCTTCCTTATCAACCCCATCAAAAAAGTCAAACCCCAAAACTTTTTTATCTCCTCCAAATTTGTGGGAATCCACTGGGCAGCTCTAGATTGTGGCCTAAGTCTAGCAGCGTTGTCCCTCAAATGCTGCTCCGCATACAAATTAGTCTGCTCAACAATCTCTTCCAAAAACATATCATCCATGAATAACTCAAAGAAATTGATAGGCAAAAAGTTCTCTGTATTGGCGTTACACCCCGGGAGACCAGTAAAGACAGGCAACTCTGGCTGCTCCATGTTTGGGGCAACCCAGACATCAGGTCTTATAAAGGGAAACCTTTCAGCCCCAGGTTGCTGCACTATTGGCACATCAGTGTCCTCCTCTAAAACAGGCCCTTCATCTGCACTGAGTGTGGCTTCATCATCAAAAGATTCCACTCCAACAGAAACTTCACTGCCAGAATCTCTGACTTCCTCCTCTGCCTCAGATTCAGAGTCTGTCTTATAATCATGATCAGACTGTGACTCAAAAAGCATACCGACCACTTGCTGAGCGGTCATCCTGCGGCTAGCCATGATCTCTCCTGCTAAAATTAACTGGACAAATTCACCACCAACAACCAGCACTGTGTAAGACAAGTAACAAAGTGTAGCTTTGTTAGTAAGAGTTATAAACTCAAAAACTATACCGCTCACTTGCCTGAAAAAGCTTGATTCACCAGCAACTACTCTGCACAGACACAGCAATCACCAATGATATCCCACTAAAAAGAAAGAAAGAAAGGCAAATTAGAAATAAGACAAAACAAATATCATTGTGCACAAACCTAAGGACAATTTCACACACAATCCTGCATTTAGTACACCCCCTACAAACATGTCATTCATGCATGGCAACAATACTCCTTTGAAGGAAATTGTTTTTACTTACCTAAAACATGCAACTGTGCAAACTGCCGGTCAACCACCGCCAAAACCGCAAGGAGCCACAGCAAATAAAGCAAAAGCTTTTAACTAGAACAAAAACGAGGAAAACATTTATTATCACAAATGCAAATACTTCATCAGTTGACAAACACCCCACCATCAAACATTTAGAAATTGGTGCCTAAGTGGATTCTGCCATAGGGGCAGATGGGCCTACTAAAAAAATAGGCCTGTCTGCCCCAAGGAGGCCAGAAAATACCTTTAGTAGTGTGTCCCCATGGAGAGCGACCCTTGCCAAAGGGGACAGCCCTCAAACAAAAAAATAAAAATAAAACACACACAACACTATTCGTGGTGCCTAAGTGGCTTCTGTCCCCCTTGGGGGCAGATCAGCCTAAAAATAATAGGCTGATCTGTCTCCAAGGGGTGCAGAAATGGCCTGGGTACATGTGCCCCCAAAGTAGGGGGCGACCCTTGCCCAAGGCCCCCCCCCATCCACTAACACACACACACACACTATCCCTGGTGTCTAAGTGGCTTCTGCCCCCCTTGGGGGCAGGTGGGCCTAAAAAAATAGGCCCATCTGCCCCCGGGGGGGCAGAAATGGCCAACAGGTCAATGCCCCCCTTGGGGGGGGGGTGCTCCGTGACCAAGGGGACGCCCCCCCCACAAAAAAAAACACATAAAAAAAAATCCCTGGCGTTATAGTGGTTTCTGCCCCCCTTGGGGCAGATCAGCCTAAAAATAATAGGCTGATCTGCCCCCAAGGAGGGCAGAAATGGCCCTAAAAGACATGCCCCCCAAAGGGGAGCGACCCTTGCCCAAGGGGCCGCACCCCCATCCACTACACACACAATCCCTGGTGCCTAAGTGGCTTCTGCCCCCCTTGGGGGCAGATGGACCTAAAAAAAATAGGCCGATCTGCCCCCAAGGGGGGCAGAAAAGGCCAACAGTTCTATGCCCCCTTGGGGGGGCGCCCCTTGCCCAAGGGGGCAACCCCCACATAAATACACACATAAATAAACATCCCTGGTGATCCAGTGTTTTCTGCCCCCCTTGGGGGCAGATCCGCCTAAAAAGTAGGCCAATCTGCCCCCAAGGGGGGCAGAAATGGCCGTAAGTTATTGCCCCCTAAAGGGGAGCGACCCTTGCCCAAGGGGCCGCTCCCCGCATGCCAGAAACAGTAAGAAATAAAAAATAAAAAAATCCCTGGTGTCTAGTGGGCATTCCTGCTGCCCGATCGCAATGCTCAAAGAGACACCGGGGGAAAGGAAAAGCCTTTCCTTTCCCCCGGTGCCTCTTTGGCCCAAACCCCCCACCCACCGGGAAGAGGAACTCACCTCTTCTCCTCTCGCCACACAGGAAGCAAATGGCTTCCTGTGCGGCGAGAACCCCATAATGAAGTCAGCGCGCGATCGTGCGCTGACGTCATTATGGGGGGGTGGGGGATCGGGGGTGGAAGGGGAAGGGCTTCCCCTTCCATCCCTGACTTTGGGGGGGAGGGGGGAAGCACAAAGAGGGAGCGAGAGCTCTCGCTCCCTCTGGGCTGTGTGCCGAGGAAGTAATGGTTACGTCCTCGGCACAGCAGCACTGTGCCGCAGGACGTAACCATTACGTCTGCGGCACAGAACGGGTTAAACTGAAAAGAATGTAAGCAGTATATAAAATAAATGTATGTCATTAAATGAAACCTATCAGGCGTAGTATCTGGGGCATATTTATACTTTTTTAGCGCCTCATTTGCGCTGCTTTTTCTATAAATATGGTCCTTGGTTTGCACACCTAATTCAATATAATGCTCTCAAGCACGGTGGGATTGGGGCCTTAAAAAATGGCACCATTATTTAATGCCTGGGTATGGGCAGGCGTTAGGGGACCTGGGGCATGTTTCCAGGGTCAGAGACCATGGAAAGTGCCCACAGGTTCCCTTCCCTGGCCCCAGGGAAACCCCCACCCACACTAGGAGGACAGCCAAGGATCGAGGGACCCCATCCCAGGTAGGTACAGGTGACAGTCGTTTTTTTTTTCTAACAGTGCCATAGGGGGCCTATCTTGGGCCCCCTATATGGCACTGTGCCCAATGGCCATGCCCAGGGCCACATGTCCCCTGGGCATGGCCACTGGGCTGGGGGGCTTGACTCCTGTCTTCACTAAGACAGGAGTCATGTCCATATGGTTTAAACGTCAGAAAATGATGCTAGTATGGGTGCAGGCATGTTTATGCCTCTGCCTGTACTAGCGACATCCTTTGACGCTAAACCCCCTGTTCCCCTTACACTTTCCCCACCCTGCTAGCACCCTTTTTGATGACACTAGCCGGGCCTTACTGCAGGCTAATATCAGACCTTAAATATGACGCCCGGTCGGCCTCTTGGGATGGCGCCAGACCGCGATAAAAGTTTTGACACAAACCTGCCTTTGCGCAGTTTTGCGTCAAAAAGTATAAATATGCCACTCTGAGTGAGAGCAGCAGATGGCCCCCTCACAGCTCTCTGAAAACCTTTGGGGCATATTTATGAGCACCTAGCGCCACCTTGCGCCACATTAGCATAATTCTTTTTAAGCTAATGTGACCCAACAAGACCAAAATCCTTGTGCCGTATTTACAAAGTGGCGCAATGCATGCACTGTGACACTTTGTAACCCTTTGTGCTACATGATGCCTGCACCAGGCATAATGTATGCAAAGGGGGCGATCCCCTGTTGGGGGGGGCAAAAAATAGCTCAAGGAAATCTAAGATTTCCTTGCATCATTTTTATGGGACTTTTAACCCCTGCTCAGAGCAGGAGTTAAAAGGGGGCTTCCATTACTTAGAATGGGCCCCTATGTACTCTGCAGGAGTAACACCAACATTTTGGCGCTACTCCTGCAGAGTACATCAATAGCATTACAAAAAATTATGCTATTGCCCCCTGCCCTGCGCCATGGTGCACCATATTTTAAATATGGCGCTCACATGGTGGGGGTAAGGGGGTGCTAAGGGCGCAAGGAAAGTGGCGTTGCACTGGGTGCAGCACCACTTTCTTTCAATACGCCCCTTTGTCTAGAATACAGGAAATAAAACAACCAGTAGGAAATTCACATTTTTTGCCAGGTCACTTTTGGCTGAACCCTATGTTTGTGGACTGTAGGACTTTGTGCCCTTTATCCTTGCTAACAAGGTTGAATAGGTAAACTCCTAACGGCCAGATTTAGATTACTTATAAGTAACTATGGGCACATTTAACAAAAAATCATTCAGCACAGGAAGTCCCCGTGCCGCGCTGTGTGGTAGGATACGAGCAGGAATGCGCTACACTTAAGGTTGCACGGCACATTCCTGCCTTTTTCCCTGTGCTGGTGCACAATGTGCTGACTAGTGCCATTTCAAATACCCTTTAACCATGGTGCAAGTGTGGCTTGCACCATGGTGCAAGGTTGGTTGCATTGCAGACAGAATTGTTTTTGTGCACTAAGAGGCACAGAGAAAGATGACGTAATAAGTAGAAATAAAGATGTCTCTGTGTTACATCTCACCTGGGGAGGAGTAGGATTATGACACATTCTAACGTCTACCAGTAATGATAAATCTGAGAATACGTCAAAATCCATGGGTGGATGCATGGGGACCCCCATGCATCCACCCATGGAATGCCTTCCCAGGACAAGGCAATGATTTTTGCTGCGTTGCGTCACTCTAGATTTATCAAGCCAGGCAAGGCCCCACAAGGTGGCCTTGCGAGGCTTGATGAATCTAACTTAAGGGTTGCGTCGCTCTTGCTCCCGTAATAGGGCACAAGAGTGATGCAACTGTTTGTTAATAATGTCCCTTAGACTATGGTGTACAAAGTGCACTCAGGGCCTTCAAGTTAAAAGTCCCTAGCAGACTTCAGCAGGTACTGTGCCATCTGGTACAGTGGCAGTTAAACCATGACATCACATCTACCCTATGTGTAGCGTGCCACAGGGGCAGCTTTAAGACCTGCATGAGACCTGTCAAAAATAACCCTTTTTGACAGGTAAAACCCTTGCTTTTAAATATTAATAAGTGACTCTCACACCCGCAAGGCAGGGCTGCAAGGTATATAAAATACAGGACATGTAGAAATTTAGGGGCATATTTATACTCTGTTTGCGCCGAATGTGTGTCAAAAATTTTGACGCGCAATCGGCGCAAACCCTGCCCCATATTTATACTTTGACGTCTGACCCAGCGGGCGTCAAAATTCCACCATGTGTGTAATTTTTTGGAAGGGGGAACCAGCCTTGCGTTAATTCTATTCAAGGTAGGCGTTCCCTTCCAAAAAATGACTTTAAGGCCTGTGCCCCATATTTATACTCTGACGTCATTTTGACGCACAGGAGGGGGTGGGCCTTAAAAAACGTCGCACAGCCTGATGGGCACCGTTTTTTAACGCCTGGGTCAGGGCAGGTGTTAAGGGACCTGTGGGCTCGGAAGGAGCCCAGAGGTGACCTCCCCTGCCCCCAGGGACACCCCCTGCCACCCTTGGCCACCCCAGGAGGGCACCCAAGGATGGAGGGACCCATCCCAGGAAAGTACAGGTAAGTTCCGGTAAGTATTTTTTTCCGATTTTTTTTTTGTGGCATAGGTGGGCCTGATTTGGGCCCCCCTACATGCCACTATGCCCAATGACCATGCCCAGGGGACATAAGTCCCCTGGGCATGGCCATTGGACAAGGGGGCATGACTCCTTTCTTTGCTAAGACAGGAGTCATGTCAATGGAGGTTGGGTGTAAAAATTTTTTGCCTCAGACCTGACTTGCCCCATTTTTTGACGCACAACCCCCATTTTCCCATACGCCGGCGGCTAACGTCATTCCATAAATAAGGCGCGGCATGGCGCGTTGGAATGGCGTTAGCCGGCGGTAAAAATTTTGACGCACAACTGCGTTGGCGCAGTTGTGCGTCAAAAAGTATAAATATGGGCCTTAAAGTTAGCACGTCCTTACAGTGATTAGGCCCCAAAACCTATCTCACTGTAGCAAGGCTGTCTGTTCCATAGAGAAACGCTGGCAAGCAATGATTTCCATTTTTCAAACTAAGGGCCAGATGTAGGAAGCAGTTTGCATATCGCAAACAGCGAACTTTGCTGTTTGCGACGTGCAAACTGCACTTTGCAATGCACAAAACCCATTTTGCGATTCAGTAACCTGGTTACTGAATCGCAAAATGGGTTTGCGAGTCACAATTAGGAAGGGGTGTCCCCTTCCTAATTGCGAGTCGCAGTGCAATCTAGGATTGCTTTGTGACCGCGAACGCGGTCGCAAACCAATCATAGTTTGCACCCTTTTGAAATGGGTGCTAACCCATTCGCAAAAGGGAAGGGGTCCCCATGGGGCCCCTTCCCCGTTGTGAATGGCACTGCAAACATTTTTCCAGAGCAGGCATTAGTCCTATGGACCACTGCCTGATTTGAAAAAATGAAACAAAAACGTTTCATTTTTCGTTTTTGTAATGCATCTCGTTTTCCTTTAAGGAAAAAGGGCTGCATTACAAAAAGAAAAACTGCTTTATTAAAAAGCAGTCACAGACATGATGGTCTGCTGTCCGCAGCAGGCCACCAACCCTGAGAGTGCCGCCACTCGCAAGGGGGTCGCAAATTGCGACCCACCTCATGAATATTCATGAGGTGGATCTTTGCGACCCCCTTGCGAGTCACAGATGGTGTCAGGGACACCATCCAACATTCCGAATTGCGACTCGCAAATTGCGAGTCGCTCTGACTCGCAATTTGCAGGTCGCAATTCGGAATATTCCTACATCTGGCCCTAAGGCCAATATTTATGAAACATTACGCCCAACTGCGCTAACGCCTCCTGTAGAAAAGTACCATCTTGCCTGGTATGTTACCCCCATTTTTACTTGTGTGTCAGTTTGTTTTTGCCTGTCTCACTGGGATCCTGCCAGTCAGGACCCTGTGCTCATAGTTTGTGGCCTAAATGTGTTCCTTGTGTGGTACCTAACTGTGTCTCTGAGGCTCTGCTAACCAGAACCTCAGTGCTTATGCTCTCTCTGTCTATTGAAATTGTCACTGCAGGCTTGTGATCATTTTCACCAATTCTGATTGGCACACTGGAACACCCTTATAATTCCCTAGTATATGGTACCTAGGTACCCAGGATATTGGAATTCCAGGAGATCCCTATGGGCTGTAGAATTTCTTTTGCCACCCATAGGGAGCTCAGACAATTCTTACACAGGACTGCCACTGCAGCCTGAGTAAAATAATGTCCACGTTATTTCACAGCCATTTTACACTGCACTTAAGTAACTTATAAGTCATCTATATGTCTAACCCTCACTTGGTGAAGGTTAGGTGCAAAGCTACTAAGTGTGAAGGCACCCTGGCACTAGCCAAGGTGCCCCCACATTGTTCAGGGCAATTTCCCCGGACTTCGTGAGTGCGGGGACACCATTACACGCGTGCAAAACATATAGGTCAATACCGAATAACTCCGAATATGGCCATGTAACATGTCTAAGATCATGGAATTGTCCCCCCATGCCAAATCTGTTATTGGGGTGCCAATCCCATGCATCCCCGGGGCTCCAGCATGGACCCTGGGTCCTGCCAAACTAGCTCTCTGGGGGTTTCTCTGCAGCTACCGCTGCTGCCAACCCTCAGACAGGTTTCTGCCCTCCTGGGGTCTGGGCAGCCTAGTCCCAGGAAGGCAGAACAAAGGATTTCCTCTGAGAGAGGGTGTTACACCCTCTCCCTTTGGAAATAGGTTTTAAGGGCCTGAGCGGAGTAGCCTCTCCTGGCCTCTGGGAATGCTTTGAAGGGCACAGATGGTGCCCTCCTTGCATAAACCAGTCTACACCGGTTCAGGGATCCCTCAGCCCCTGCTCTGGCGCAAAACTGGACAAAGGAAAGGGGAGAGACCACTCCCATGTCCATCACCACCCCAGGGGTGGTGCCCAGAGCTCCTCCAGTGTGTCCCAGACCTCTGCAATCTTGATTGCAAAGGTGTGAGGGCACAATAGAGGCCTCTGAGTGGCCAGTGCCAGCAGGTGACGTCAGAGACCCCTCCTGATAGGTGCTTACCTGGTTAGGTGGCCAATCCTCCTCTGAGGGCCATTTTGGGTCTCTCCTGTGGGTTTCTCTTCAGATAACGAATGCAAGAGCTCACTAGAGTTCCGCTGCATCTCTCTCTTCCATTTCTGGCAAGGATGGACCGCTGACTTCTCCAGGATGCCTGCAAAACCGCAACAAAGTAGCAAGAAGACTACCAGCAACATTGTAGCACCCAATCCTGACGGCTTTCTCGACTGTTTCCTGGTGGTGCATGCTCCGAGGGCTGTCTGCCTTCACCCTGCACTGGAAGCCAAGAAGAAATTTCCTGTGGGTCGACGGAATCTTCCCCTTTCTAACGCAGGCACCAAACTTCTGCATCACCAGTCCCCTGGGTCCCCTCTCATCTTGACGAGCGTGGTCCCTGGAACACAGGAGCTAGATCTAAGTGACCCCGACAGTCCAGAGGTCCTTCTGTACAAATTTGGTGGAGGTAAGTCCTTGCCTCCCCACGCCAGACAGTAATCTTGTGTACTGCATGAACCGCAGCTGCTAGGGCTTCTGTGCACTTTTGCCAGGAATCCTTTGTACACAGCATAGCCCATGTCCCCAGCACTCCGTCCTGCATTGCTCAACTTGCTTAGTTGACCACCGACTTCGTGGGACACTCTTTTGTAGTGTTGAGACGACCGCTGTGCTCAGATTTCTTGAATGCCTGCTCAAGTGCTTCTGCAGGTGCTGCCTGCTTCTGCGTGGGCTCTCTGTGCTGCTGAGCGCCCCCTCTGTCTCCTCCTCCAAGGTGCGAGCTCCTGGCCCTTCCTGGGCCCGGGCAGCACCCATTTTCGTCAACCGTGACCCTTGCAGCTAGCAAGGCTTGTTTGCCGTCTTTGTGCGTGGAAACAACTTTGCATCCTCCAGCATGCCGTGAGACATCTTCTGTGTAACGGAGAAGTTCCTGGCATCTTCCGTTGTTGCAGAATCTTCAGCTTCTTCCACCCAGAGGCAGCCTTTTGCACCTTCATGTGGGGATTAGTGGGCTCCTGCCCCCCCCCCCGGACACTTGAGTGACTCTTGGACTTGGTCCCCTTCCTTTGCAGGTCCTCAGGTCCAGGAATTCGTCTTCAGTGCTTTGCATTCAGTTGTTGTCCTTGCAGAATCTCCTATCACGATTTTAGTGTGTTTCTGTGGAAGTTGGGCAACTTTACTCCTACTTTTCAGGGTCTTGGGGTGGGGTATCTTGGACACCCTTATTGTTTTCTCACACTCCCAGCGACCCTCCACACACTACACTAGGTCTGGGGTCCATTTGTGGTTCGCATTCCACTTTTGGAGTATATGGTTTGTGTTGCCCCTAGGCCTATTGCATCCTATTGTATTCTACAGTGTTCGCACCACTTTTCTAACTGTTTACTTACCTGATTTTGGTTTGTGTGTATATTTTGTGTATTTTACTTACCTCCTAAGGGAGTATATCCTCGGAGATATTTCTGACACATTGTCCCTAAAATGAAGTACTTTTATTTTTAGTAACTCTGAGTATTGTGTTTTTTATGATATAGTGCTATATGATATAAGTGGTATAGTAGGAGCTTTGCATGTCTCCTAGTTCAGCCTAAGCTGCTCTGCTATAGCTACCTCTAAGCTGCTAGAACACTACTAATCTACTAATAAGGGATAACTCGACCTGGCACAAGGTGCAAGTACCATCAGGTACCCACTATATGCCAGGCCTGCCTGCTACACCTCCTTAGCATAAAGTAATCCAACCCAGCTATCTGTGCTGCATTACATTACTCAACATAGGGCGTACACACAGAAAGGCATTTAGGGACATATTTACGAAAAACGGCACTGCACATAGTGCAGTGCCACTTTCCTTGTGCCTTTAGCCCCCCCGCCCACCATGTTTCCGCCATAGGGGGAAATAGTGTAATTTTTACTGACGCTATTGATGTACTCTGCAGGAGTACTGGCAAAATATTGTTGCTACTCCCGCAGAGTACATATGGGCCCATTATAAATAATGGAACCCCACTCTGAGCAGGCGTTCAAACTGCTGTAAAAAATTATGCAAGGAAAACTGTTTGATTCCTTGCGCCATTTTTTCGGCCCCCTTAACGGAGGAACATCCCCTTTGCATACATGATGCCTGGCGAAGGCATAATATAGTGCCAAGGGTTACAAATTGGTGCAATGCATGCATCGCAACACTTTGTAAATATGGCTCAATGACGCTAATGTGTCGGTAGATGGCGCTAGGGGCTCTAAAATATACCCCTTAAGTTTAAACGAGAGGAACCATCAATGCAAATAAGACAAGAACATTTTCAATATAAGGGGTTTGGTTTTCCCCCGCACAGTACATAAATATCCAGGCCCTGATTTATAATTTATTCATACAAGGCAAAGCAATGCAGCAAGATACCTTTCTGCACTGCATGAAAGGGGGAGGGCAGGAAGGCACCATATCTACCAAGATATGCCGTATTCCTGCTCTCTTCTTGTGCTGCTGCATTTTTGGCTGCTTAGAGCCAAAGCAGGCACCTTGGCACTGTAAGGATGCCTCCGTTGCATGCCAGATAGTTTTTTTGCAGGAAGTGACCCTGATTGGTTTGTTAAATCTAGAGTAACGCAAGACAGTGTCTTGCGTTACTCTGCACCAGGGAGGCATTGCATGGCTCGAGCGTGGGTGTTCCCACGCATCCACCCATGGGTTTTGCGCATTCCCAGCTTTATCACTAGTGGTCGACCTGGAAATAAGACAAAATGCTATGCCCTACCAGGTGAGGCGTAACGAGGAGAAACATCTTTATTTTTCTATCTTTCTAAGTGTGCTGCATGCTGCAGCACACACAGAGGAAAATACCTCTCAGGGTTGCTTTTTGTGTAGGAAGGTGTCCCTTCCTGCACAAAAACAATACTGCCTACAGTGCAGGCACCCTTGTACCATGACGCATGGGTTTCTGCGTTGGCTATAGGAAGCCAAACGTGTGCCAGCACTAGAAAAGGACAGTAATACACCATACAATGGTAAATAAGGCACAGTTGTGCCCTTTCATGGAGCGCATTGTAGCAAGTGGATTGCTGTGTTGCGCTGCATGAAAGAATGATAATTCAACCCCTTAATATTTAATTGCCAATAAATAAGTCTGTATCCAAAGCTACAATAACAGTGAAAGATTTTTTCTTTAATGAAAATAAATGACAGTTAAAAGGCAGGTCAGTGGCAAACAGACCCCACTCACAGTGTGGGGCTTATTTATAGTTGAACAGCAGTGCCACAAACCTTACTTCAGAGCTGACCTGTGTCAAAAGAAAAGGGCAGGAATGCACCGTATCCATGAGATACAACACATTCCTGTCCTCTTCCACTGTGCTGGCGCTCAATTGGCTGCGCTCAATTGGCTGCCGTGTGCCAATGCAGGCATCCTTGCACCATGGTGCAAGCGTGTCTGCTTTGTAGGAATTATGTTTTTGTGCAGGAAGAGACACCTTCCTGCACAAAAACAATCAATGGAGGTGTTTTCCTTCTTCTATGAGTGCTGCAGAATGCAGCACACATGGAAAGAGGAAAATACAAGGAGAAATAAAGTTATTTCTCCTCGTTACACCTCCCCTGGGAGGCATAGGCTTTTGACGCATTCCCAGGTTTACAAATCCTTGTAAATCTGGGAATGCGTCAAAGTCCACAGGTGCTGTGTTGGAAAATCCACTGCAATGCCAATGGAACGCCTTTTGCTGCAGACTAAGAAAATGCCGTGTGCGCTACATTGCCTTACTCCGTATCTACAAGGTATGAAAAGCCACGCAGAGTGGCATCTACAAGGGCATGAAAAGCCACGCAAAGTGACATCTACAAGGGCATGGCGTGGCCTTGTAGATATAGACCTGCAGCCTGCGCTGCCTGTGGGTAAAAAAAAGTGACGCAGCGCAAGTCGATGATAAATATGCCCCTGTGTGCCTCTGAAATATAAATAACAATGTTCCGACCTTAGTGTCTTTCCTTGACCTGGAGTACACCTAACAGCTTAATACCTAAGACAAAGTGAAGAATGTGAAGAAACATGTGCAGGACTGCAATTTAACATCCGACATAGCGCTTCATAACTTTTCGGAACAAGCTCCCCAACATGTAACAGGGAGAAATATCTTTATTTCTCCCTATTAATTCTTATTTCTATGTGTGCTGCATTCTGATGTTTTTGTGCAGGAAGTTGTCCCTTCCAATCCTGCATTCAATGCAGGCACCCTTGCACCCTGGTGCAAGGGTGCCTGCGTTGGCGTTAGCACAGGTGGAAAGAACAGGAATGTGCTGTAGCCTTAAATACAACCTGTTCCGGCCTTTTCCCAGTGGTGCAGTACAGCGCAGCAAGGTGACTTACCGCACTGCACCACTTTACCATAAATATGGCCCACATATAACAGATGCATCTTGTGCACTACAGAACAAGGAGTTTAGTCAGTACCCTGGAGGAGGTTTACATTTAGTCCCGTATTTATACTTTTTTTGCACCGCATTTGCGTCGTTTTTTGACACAAAAACGGCGCAAACTTGCAAAATACCATTGTATTTTGTAGGTTTGCGCCGTTTTGCGTCAAAAAGCGGCGCAAATGTGGCGCTAAAAAAAGTATAAATATGGGCCTTAATCTCTTGCTAAGTTGAGTTCCAGCTTTGCATCCTGCTAGGACAGAGGTGTTTGTCGGGGTCAAGTTAGGGGCCCTTTGCATTTTTATTTACTCCCTCCAGCCCCTCCCTGTCTGGCCTGGCTTGTATGCAAATTACCAGTGATCAGCTTCCACCTGGTAGTCATAACAGGAGCTCACAGGCAGAACAAAAGCACTGGGGGACATATTAATGACCCAGTGTGCATCATGTTTGCACCTCACAATGTGGCACATGTGCAACACAAAACGTAAGCAACATTTATTAAGCCACGCAAGGCCACCTAGCGGGGCCCTGAGTGGCTTCATAAATCTCAAGTAGTGCAACGAAGCTCAAATCACTGTGTTGCATTACTCTGCGCCAGGCATGCATTTCCATGGATGTTACATTGGTGTTTTCACACAACATCCATGGATTTTGACACATTCCCTGATTTACCAGAGGTGGTAGACCTGGGAAAATGCCAAAAACCTACACCTCACAATGTGAGGAGTAACAAGGAGAAACATATTTATTTCTTCTCGTTCTTTCCTCTTTCTATGTGTGCTGCATTCTGCAACACAAATAGAAAGTAAAAACCACCTCTCAGGATTATTTTTGTGAAGGTAGGTGCCCCCTCCAGCACAAAACCAATCCTGCATGCAATGCAGGCACCCTTGAACATGGTGCAACGGTCCCTGCATTGGTGCTAGGCAGCCCATTGTGCTCCAGAGCATGGGAAAGAGCAGGAATGCGTCAGATTGCCTTAAATATGACTTATTCCTACCCTTTCCCTGTGACGCAGCTCAATACAGCAAGATGACTTGCTGCGCCACAATTTCAAAAATATGCCACTTAGCACAGCAGGAAACATAAGGATGGTGTAACATGCCAGCACTTCCATTGATCCCGTAAGATCACCAGCTGCAAACAGTGGGAATTGGTGTTACCAACCAAAGTAGGCAGAGACAATATCATTCAATATTTAAGATTTATTGTTGTAAGAAGCACCTAAGCTAGTGTAGAAAACCCAAAATGAGCTGCTTCCCCATCTCTCCTTCAGCTCTTCAAAGCATGCACCGTGAACATTTGCATTGGATAACTTTGTATCAGAATTGATTAAGTATGCTTTTGTCTAAAAATGGAATTAAAGCTAAGCACTCATCTGTCTTTCACCCTGCAGGGAATGGGGACATGGAACGCTTCAAAATAGTTTTAATTTGAAGTCTGCAGATAGAAATGAATAGTGGTAAAGGGTGTGGCTGAACTTTTGTTGAGCATTTTGTGTCGCTATGAGGGTGTACTGTCTGTTTAAACTACACAAAGGTACCAAAAGATATACCAAGTGCAGTCTGACTTGGATGATGACTGAAAGACAAAGGGCCATATTTACAAGAAATGACGCATCGCAGCATTGCGTCAGTGATGAATTAAAAAACCTGCGCTCCTGTACATCAGAATCCTACAATACAGAATTTACAATACAACACACCATGGCGTAAGGATCCTGGCTGCATCCAAGAAATGACGCATCCGTGTGTGCCATGTCATAGTGAAATCTGACTACTGCTGCAAAAGTGATGTAGGGATGACTTGCAGCACGTAAGGTGACACAAATCGGCCTGGTGTCACTTTTGAGTGCGGAATGTGTTAAAAACGTTTTTAAAATGATGCTTCGTAAGAAAAACTGGCACAATTCACAGAAGGCAGCCATGGACCAGGCAGCAGGTAGTAGCAGCAGGGAACCCTAGCACCAGCCAGGATGTCCAGACAGGCTCCAATGGAAAGTGGAAGAGGAAGTGTAAATTGAGTGAGGAGGATGACATATTGATCACTGAGGTGACACAGCATCAACATAGGCTCTTTGTCACCTCAGAATTGCCCCTAGGGAGGAAAGAGGCCATTTGGTAGTACATCATGGAGAAAGTCAACAGTGTGGGATAAGTGAAAAGGACCATTGCCAATTGCAAGAAGAGCTGGCATGATTATCAGTGTTGGACAAAGGAAAAACTATCTAAGAACTTGAAGGCAGCAATGCAGATAGGGGGTGGGAGCCCTGTGCCCCAGGAGGAGGTGGAAGCCTTGGAAGAGCGGGTGGCAGCTATCATCCCTGACAAATTGGTGGCTGAAGTCCCCAAACAAGACAGTGCAGCACATGAGGAACAACCACAGACACAGGGTAGGTATCAATAAGGGGCAATGGATGCAAAAAATATAATGTTGTGTAGTTCAGCTAGCTATGTCCCAGTGCTCCCCTGCACTGTCTGTAGGGCATAGGGAAGGAATCTGGATCATGTCTCGTCAAATGCCACTGAAAGGTCACTCACACTACCCAGTAAAATGTCGCACCGCTCAGTCGGGCTCCGTCACATGCAACCATTACATTTGTGAAGTGCAACACAACAAAACACAAGTCGAACCCAATCTGGAACAACGGTAGTGCACCACCACCAATAATATTTCAATGTCCAATTGCTTGATGTGATATTATACAAGTATTCTTTTTATTCTTTGTTCTTTTCCAACAACACATATATCCATAGCAGCAACAGCCAACGCGTTTCGTCCTTTAACACAGGACTTCTTCAGGGCTGGAATACAACAAATATAATTCACATTCAATAAACACATAACAATTCTATATATCCACAAACATGACTTCATGCACAGAAGACAATAAACCACAACAAGATTGACAATAACTACATAACTCCATACCCTATTCCAGAGGGGAAGAACCTGACAAGGGAATACTTCAATTTTTATAGTCACTCCTCATAATATACATATGTGAGAGTATAAAAACATATAAGAAAAAAGGATATAATCACATCACCAAAAATTATTACATATATAAACAATTATACATAAATAAACAACACATACACAGAAAAAATATATAAAAAAAATATATATAAAATATATTTAAAACCAAACCACCGTCTTCTTAGATAGTTTTGTTATCACCCAAAATTAGTGCAACGCACTGCATCCACCAATAATTGCATAATTAAAATCAATTGCCAAAAAAATATAAATACATAATCTTAACAATGCTAACACCTATATATAAGTGCCAACTCATAATTAATTGTTTTAACACCCCCCTTACACATACCTAGTCAATTGACTTCAAGTTGATTCATCATGTTGTTTTTCATGTCCCTTTAATATTCAAAATAAGCCTCTAATGTAGGGAAAAGACACCCCATCACATTTTCAAAATAAAATTATCACTTTCAATTACTACCCATTATCGGTTATATTTATTAATCCAGTAACATCATTGTTAATAAATTAACAGAGGGAGAGAAACATAAATTATCATTAATTTTCTCTTTTTTCTTTTTGTCATTAAATGATACTCCCTCCTTGTTCCAACCAATAGCCAATGTTTAGTGTCTTCCTTAACCTTTCCCCACCACACATAATCCCATGATTTACCAACAGTATTTCAGATTGAGGTAATTATTTAGACAGCAAGTTCTCACATAATTACAACCATTGTCTATTATTATAAAACACCAGAATATTCTCAAAACAGGTCTCAGTACGACAAACTATAAACATGCCTCTCTTCAATATAATAGTTACAATACCTTCTAATCTTCTGTGAACCGGGGGAGTAACAATCCTCAATTGTCGGTGTGCAGGGCATGTAACAAACCAAACTACGCGGAACCAAACACATTTTTATAGCTCACCTCTCCATTGCTCGCAGGTACTCATTGTAGATATCAAATCAGCCCTATCCAAAACACACGATCAGAAGAGAAACCTGAAATTTTCTATAATCAACATCTCTCCAGTAACCCTAATTCTTCACCATGAATAACAAACCAATGTTTGCAAGTCCAGCCCAACCTATATATACTGGGTACGTGTAGTGCAATGCACAACATGAGTCAACAGAACTACAAGTCACACAATACAAAGTAAAAAACATGGGGGCCCAATCACAAACTAAGTGGTGCAGGGGAGCGATGCAAGTTATCTTCCTTTCCTCTTTTGTGCTTCTTGGAAAGGGGAGGAATGCCCTGTACCAACAATATGACACATATCCCTGTTCCAACCCCCTGCGCTGACACACAGTGAGCTGCCGAGGGCCAAGCGCAAACCCCCTGGCGTCCATGTTGCAAGGCTGTCTGCATTGCAAACAGGATTCTCCCTGTGCAGGAAGGGATACTTTCCCCCCCAAAAACAATCATGTCAGGCTTTGTCCTCTTCCTATGTGTGTGGCAGAATGCAGTACATAGAGAAAGAATAATAAAACTAGGATAACAAAAGATACCACTCTTGTTATGGCTCCCCAGGGAAGGAGCAACACGTTTTGGCCTTACCTAGGTCACAAAACCTTGGAAATCAGAGAATGTAACTAGACCCATGTGTGTTGCATTTGAAAACCCACCACAATGCCAATGCTATGTCCTCCTGATGCAAAGTACTGCAACACAGCGACTTATGCTGCCTTGCCTCACTCCACATCTCCAAGCCCAGGAGAAGCAGTGCAAAGAGTTCTCTTGTGACCTTGTAGAAAGCTGCTTCAACAAATGTCCCATGGACCTGAACATCATTTCATTTATGAACACCTGACCCCTACACAACATAACTTTATCAATGAATACCACCTTGCACCATGAGGCCGCTGTGTCTTACATGGACCCACAAACATTGAAATGCACTGTTCTGGAAATCAAAGGCATGTGCTTGTCAAAGGAGAATCAACTCATCTGAGATGGTGGTCAGGGTAAAGTGAGGCACAAACCAAAGATGATCTGTGACCCTGCTGGACCCATGGTTGTGCAGTGCATTGTAAGTGATGGCTGAGTAGGTGGAACTTCCACTGGATCTGAATGGGGAGGTATTGCAATGCAAGGATATCAGAATGGATATATGTTCAGCAAAGTAACCTAAAAAATACACACGCACTGCTGTGTCTGACTGTGCCACTCTTGTGTTGCAGCTGGGAAGGGATGACAGAGAATAGTCCATTGGGGGACAACATCCTACATGTCAAGTGGTCTGTGTCAATATGTAGCTTCTCGCAAGAGGGAGTCTGAAGGAAAATTGTATCACCTTGCCATGTATGTCTCAGCAGGAGGGTGTGAAATATGGATTTGTCAAGGGACATGCACAAATAGTCTGCCAACACAAAGGGCAGGAGTCAGTGATGGTTGGAGACTGAGGTGGATGCTATCAGTCATGTTGCAAAACTAGGTAGATATATGTCACCATTTCCAGCACTACTACCATGTGGGGTACAGTTTGAACCATAGCCCATAATATTACCCAGAAATGTCAGTACATTGGACATTGTCACACATATTGTTGGTATTGTAGGCACATGAGACTTGTTGTATGAGCTGGGTTACATCAATGTGTGGCAGTAAGTTGTGTCTCTGTGCCTAAATGAGGAGTGGCAGTGCAGGCATCTACATGTATAAGTAAGTTGACCTCAGTTGAAGTATGTCTCACCCTATGCAGATACTCAAATCTGGCAAGTACCAACTTGGGTTAGTGTTAGTGCTAGCAAACTACCTAGTGTGGCATTGACCATAGCCTCTGATTTGGTACATGGTGCCCACTGTCCAGGGTGATGGACCAAAACGTGTATTTAATCATTACAAACGGGGAGACAGAAATAGGAACTACATGGGAAGTGCATGCACACACACATTCCTCTAGTCTATCCATTTAGTTTACATGTGTAGGGTTGTGCAGGATAAGTGTAACTAAAATCAACGTTTGAACACATGAATGCATGATGTGCATGGTAGACAGCAAAACAAGACATTGTTCCATAGTGTACAGTACGAAAACCAGATGGCAGGATCATGACAACATCATGAGCAGAGCCACATCACCTGCACACAAGCAGTGGGATGAATGCTGGCACAGGGAATGCAGCCATCCTGGGAATAGTTGTAGTCTGAACAGTACTGGGGTCAACATGTCAAAACACAATCACTATAGGCATGTTAGAAATGGGGTCACTGGTTGTCAGTCAGTTTGCACTCTGTCCAAGCAGGGACCCTCACTTTAGTCAGGGTAATGGGGATACACACTTAAGAAAACCCCTGCTCACCCCCTTTGTAGCTTGGCACAAGCAGTCAGCCTTATCTCAAAGGCAATGTGTAAAGTATTTGTATCAACACACACAGTAATACAGTGAAAACACTACAATATGGACACAACAGAGGTTTAGAAAAATAGCCAATATTTATCTAAATCACACAAGACCAAAACGACAAAAATCCAACATACACAATTAAAGTTATGAATTTTTAAATTAAAAAGAGTCTTACTCCATAGAAAACAATGGATGCATTGATGTTACACAAAGTACCTGGTTTGTGCAAAAAATGAAGCCGCACAGGTGAGCGTACATTGGAAGGGTCAGCAATGTGTTGAATCCTTATCGACAAGTGAGGCTGTGAGCCGTTTCTTCTCTGGGCAGTTCGGAGATGCGTCATTTTTTCTCCTGCAAGAGAGCGATGCAGCAGTTTCCAGACAGGGCACCTCTGATCCGTGCAGGTTCAAGATGACTTTGACGCCCAGCGACAATGTGTGAGAAATCCTGGTTGCATGGTGATGGAAAACTGCGTTGCGTAGGGTGTGGACGTTTTCAGCAGACACAAGCAGATGTTGTGTCGTTTCTCCAGCTGTGATGCAGGTGATGCGTTGAAATCAGCCACGAGGCAGGTGGCGCGATGTTTTCACAGCCGCATTGCAAGTGGTGCGTCTACATTTTTGCTGCACAGCTCCCTGTGCGTGGATTTCTGTCCTTGTTCTACCAGCTTCACCTTTCAAGGGCCTAGGGACTGGATAGGGTACCACTTGGCAGGGCAGGAGTCTCAGCAGAGAGTCCCAGTGCTAGCAGAGGAAGTCTTTGATGGCTCTGAGACTTCAAAACAGGAGGCAAGCTCAGTCCAAGCCCTTGGAGATTCTTCACAAGTGGGAATATACCACAAAGTCCAGTCTGTCCCCTTTCACAGACAGAAGCAGCAACTGCATGATAGCCCAACAAAGCACAGTCACAGGCAGGGGCAGCACTTCTCCTCAGCTTTTCTTCTTGGCAGAGGTTCCTCTTGGTTTCAGAAGCAAATCTGAACATCTGGAGTTTTGGGTCCACTACATATACCGCTTTCTACCTTTGAAGTAGGCAAACCTCAAAGGAAAGTCTCTGTTGTTCACAAGATCCTGCCTTGCCCAGGCCTAACACAAGACACACACCGGGGGGTTGGAGACTGCATTGTGTGAGGGCAGGCACAGCCCATTCAGGTGTAAGTGCCCACTCCTCCCTCCACTCTAGCCCAGGGGGGCCATCAGAATATGCAGGCTACACCCCTGCTCCCTTTGTGTCACTGTCTAGTGGAGGTTCATAAACAGCTCAACTGTCAGTCCGAGCCAGACAGGGAATACACAAGCAAGCAGAGTCACAGAATAGTTTAAGCAAGAAAACGCCTACTATCTAAAAGTGGCATTTTCAAACTAACATTCTAAAAACCATCTTCACTAATATATGTATTTTTAAATTGAGAGTTCAGGGACCCCAAACTCCAAATCTCTATCTGCTCTCAAAGGGAAACTACACTTAAAAGATATTTAATGGCATCCTCCATGTTAACCTATGAGAGAAATAGGCCTTCCATCAGTGAAAACCAAATTTGGCAGTATTACACTGTTAGGACATGTAAAACACATCAGTACTTGTCCCACCTTTAACATACACTGCACCATGCCTATGGGGCTACTTAGGGCCTACCTTGGGGGTGCCTTACATGTATAAAAAGGGAAGGTGGCACGTCTGAGGCATGTTTACAGGGCTACTCATGAGGGTGGCACAATCAGTGCTGCAGGCCCACTGGCAGCATTTGATTTACAGGCCTTGGGCACATCTAGTGCACTTTACAAGGGACTTACTAGGAAATCAAATATGCTAATCATGGATAAACAATCATCAATAAAATTTACTTTGGAGGCATGTGCTCTTTAGCAATGGTTAGCAGTGGTAAAGTGCCCAGAGTCCTAAAGCCAACAAAAACTGGTCAGAAAAAGTAGGAGGAAGGACACAGGAGGCAAAATGTTTGAGGATGACCCTGTGAATAGGGCCAGCTCCAAAACAACCCCACACCAGCCTAAAACCAGGGGAGATCAATACCTTCATAGACTTCCCTGATTGGGGCAATAGAAAATGGATTCTGGCCCACAACAGCAGGGGCATGTTCCAGTTCTACGCATTCCTGAATCCAGTTGGATCCCTCTGTCCATACTCTCAGGGCCCACTAACCCATGGGAACCCTTCTCACCTGCTGCACCTAGCCTTACTTTGATCACAGATATAGCCTGGTGGACAGATAATACCACCAGCGCCAACACAGTGGTGTGACCCACTCCACCCCCGGGGTGTGACTCCTGCCCCCCCGGGGCAACTCTGTCCACCAGGACAGCAAGCCGCAGTGGCCACTGACAGCTGTCAGGGATGAGAGCCAGGCCTGAGGCCTTTGAATGCTCTCCAAACACTGTGACTGTGGAGCAGTAGCTCCAGGTGCCTGAAACCCTTTGACCACTCTCCCTTCCACCATGTCAGGGGTGTCAGTCTGACCCTGGTCCTCCCCTCCGGGGCTCTGTATCCTCCCCCCAGGAGTGGTACCCCCAGAGTCCAGAATTGTCAGGGTGATTGTAGAAGCAGTCCTGCACAATTCTACCACCAGTGCAGGTATGTTAACCTGCTAGTGGCCTCCCAACCTCGGGTCAGTACTCTCAGGTTGGACCGGGGTCAGGGGCGAGGCTTCCCTCCCCCTACCCCACATTCTGGGGCCCTGCACTCCCCAGCTGATGTGACCCTCCAGGTTTTCCACTGGGGCCCACAACCCACTCTAAACCCTCTGTCTGGAGTGGTACTGCAGACACCAAAACTGGTGGGCAACAGCCACCCCCACATGTTCTCCTGACACTATGGGGTCCCCCTCAGCGGATGGCCCTACGGTACAGACTAGGATCCCCATCTGGTATTCACTCATGGAACCCTCCAGGTTCTGGAACTGGATCTTGGGCATCCTGGGACTCAGCCCACCCCCATTCCCTCTCCTCTGAGACTGGACATGGGATCCCTCACCTATTTCACTGCACCGGGACCTGCCTGGGACACTGTAAGCCTTCCCCACCTCACCTGGTTGGGAAATACCTAAGCCACTCCCTTCAGGAGCAACCCCAAATGCCTCTTCAGACCCTCTGGTACCCACCCAGGGGTCTGCCTCTAGTGCAAGTTCCCTGGGGTCAGAGAATTCACATTCCACCTGGTGCAGGCATAGCTCTGGAAAAAAAGGACAGGGCATATGCTCTCCAGCAATCACATCACACAGCCCCTCACATGACTTAACCAAACTACCCTTCACCCAACCATCCAGTGCCCCACATGACCATCCTGAGACTCGTGAGGCAATATCTGAATGTCCCTGACACTCAACCCACACTCTTCTGGGGTAGCTCCACAATCCACAACCAGGATATTTACCTGGAGGGAAGCCCTATCCCTGTGACTCTCACCTAAAGCCAGTATAGTGTCCCTCCCACCACAAGGAATATGACACCCCATGCCAGTTGCCCAATCCACCTTAGGGACCCTGCGAACCACTGGAGTTACCTCATACCCGTAAACCTCCTGGTGTATGTTAACTCCCTCCTTCAAGTTGGGCACCAAGGCCCACATTTATACTTTTTTAGCACCATATTTGCGTCATTTGTTGACGCAAAAGCGGCACACACTTAAAAAATACAATTATATTTTGTAAGTCTGTGCCGCTTTTGCGTAAAAAAAATTACGCAAATGCAGCGCTACAAAAGTATAAATATGGGCCCAAGTCTCTGGGCATGTGCACAAGAGAATTGGAACTGGAGTTTGTAGGATACCTTTGCTCATGCACACACAGGGACCTGCACACTGCCCTTTGGGCTGAAAGGGCCTACCGTAGGGGTGACACCTGGTGTAGTGATCAGCAGTGAAAGGGTGCATGCACCTTTTCATGCAGGTTGCAAAGGCAGGCCTGGAAACACAGTTTGCATGGGCTTCCATGGATTGCATTATACATGCTGCAGTTCATGGGGGACTCTTGCTGTACTTAAGTACCCTGAGTACCTAAGTAACACCTATCAGGGACTTACAGGAGTACACCAGTATGCCAACTGTGAAGTGAAAAAAGTACCAAGACATCCAAATTTAGAGGAGAGAGCACAATCACTGGAGTCCTGATTAGCAGGATCCCAGTGAAAACAGTGTAAGCACACTGACATCAAGCAAAAAGTGGGGCTAGCCATGCCAGAAATAGGGTACTTTCCTATAATCTCATAGATTCCTGACCTTTTCTTTTAAAGCAGTGCAGCGCAGTAAGAAGGCTTGCGGCTCTGACCTGTGCCCAAAACTTGTAAAAATGTCCCTGAGTGCCACAGATCTTTGCTATGACAGAAGTGAAAGTGTAAAATCACAGGGGCATATGTATGAGAGCTTTACATCATTCTTGCACTATTTGACTTGGAACATGCATAACACAACCCTCTAAGTCAGATTTTTTAAGCCACATAAAGCCACTTTTTTGTGGCTTTGAATGGCTTAAAAAAACTGGAGTAATGAAACGCATTGCAAATCGCTGCATTGCATTACGTTGCACAAGGGAGACATTCCTTGGGCACTGCATGGGTGTTCCCACTCTTATGGATTTTGATGTATCCTTAGTTTTAACAAACCTGGGAATGCGTCAGAAAGATGTGCTTCCCCGGGAGAGGCTCAACAAGGAGATATATCTATTTCTCCTCATTACTTCCTCCTGTTATGTGTCCTGCACACATAGAAAGAGGACTATGCCTCTCAGGATTGTTTTTGTGTAGGAAGGTGTCCCTTCCTGTAAAACGACCTTGCACCATGATGCAAGGGTGCCTGTGTTGGCGCTAGGCAGCCAAAAGTGTGCCAGCACTAAGAAAGGAAAACAATTTTAAATACGGAGGACTCCTGACCTTTCCCTTTCACGCAGTACAGCAAAGTATCTTCCTGTGTTGAGCTTTGTGAAACAAATGGTAAATATGGGCCTAGGTTCAAGGAACATGTGTAATGGAGCACTGTAAGGTCCAGTAGGTTTAGGTAGTTCCCACAATACACCAGAGTCGCCACTAGGGGTCCCTAATGAAGTAGGCCACACACTGCATTGTATTTTCACCAGGAAACAGTACCACGCGCGATCACTAAGGCCCATATTTATACTTTTTGACGCACAACTGCGCCAACGCAGTTGTGCGTCAAAAATGTTACCGCCGGCTAACTCCATTCCAACGCGCCATGCGGGCGCCTTATTTATGGAATGACGTTAGCCGGCGTTGCGGACTGGTGTGCGTAAAAAAAAAAGACTCACACCAGGCAGCGCCGGTGTATGGGAAAATGGGGGTTGTGCGTCAAAAAATGGGGCAAGTCAGGTCTGAGGCAAAATTCAGGCGTCAAACCGGATTTGCGCCATTTTTTTTACGCCCAACCTCCATTAACATGACTCCTGTCTTAGCAAAGACAGGAGTCATGCCCCTTTGCCCAATGGCCATGCCCAGGGGACTTATGTCCCCTGGGCATGGTCATTGGGCATAGTGGCATGTAGGGGGGCCCAAATCAGGCCCCCCTATGCCACACAAAAATTCGGAAAAAAATACTTACCCGAACTTGCCTTATGGCCCATATTTCTACTTTTTGACGCACAACTGCACCAACGCAGTTGTGCATCAAAAATTTTACCGCCGGCTAACGGCATTCCAACGCGCCATGCGGGCGCCTTATTTATGGAATGACGTTAGCCGGTGCTGTGGACTGGTGTGCGTAAAAAAAAAATGACTCACACCAGGCAGCGCCGGCGTATGGGAAAATGGGGGTTGTGCGTCAAAAAAATGGGGCAAGTCAGGTCTGAGGCAAAATTCAGGCCTCAAACCGGATTTGCGCCATTTTTTTTTACGCCCAACCTCCATTGACGTGACTCCTGTCTTAGCAAAGACAGGAGTCATGCCCCCTTGCCCAATGGCCATGCCCAGGGGACTGGGCATGGTCATTGGGCATAGTGAAATGTAGGGGGGCCCAAATCAGGCCCCCCTATGCCACAAAAAAAAAACGGAAAAAAATACTTACCCGAACTTACCTTTACTTCCCTGGGATGGGTCCCTCCATCCTTGGGTGTCCTCCTGGGGTGGGCAAGGGTTGCAGGGGGTGTCCCTGGGGGTAGGGCTGTCTGCCGTTTTTTAAGGCCCACCCCCTCCTGTGCGTCAAAATGACGCCAGAGTATAAATAAGGGGCACAGGCCTTGAAGTCATTTTTTGGAAGGGAACACCTACCTTGCATATAATTAACGCAAGGCTGGTTCCCCCTTCCAAAAAATGACGCACATGGTGGAATTTTGACGCCCGCGGGGTCGGACGTCAAAGTATAAATATGGGGCAGGGTTTGCGCCGATTGTGCGTCAAAATTGTTTATGCACATTCGGCGCAAACAGAGTATAAATATGCCCCTTACTTCCCTGGGATGGGTTCCTCCATCCTTGGGTGTCCTCCTGGGGTGGGCAAGGGTGGCAGGGGGTGTCCCTGGGGGCAGGGGAGGGCACCTCTGGGCTCCTTCCGAGCCCACAGGTCCCTTAACGCCTGCCCTGACCCAGGCGTTAAAAAACGGCACCCATCAGGCTGTGCGCCGTTTTTTAAGGCCCACCCCCTCCTGTGCGTCAAAATGACGCCAGAGTATAAATAAGGGGCACAGGCCTTAAAGTCATTTTTTGGAAGGGAACGCCTACCTTGCATATAATTAACGCAAGGCTGGTTCCCCCTTCCAAAAAATGATGCACATGGTGGAATTTTGACGTCCGCGGGGTCGGATGTCAAAGTATAAATATGGGGCAGGGTTTGCACTGATTGTGTGTCAAAAGTTTTGACGCACATCCGACGCAAACAGAGTATAAATATGCCCCTAAGGGTCCCAGGCCAGTCAGGGTGAACTCTGTAGATCCCTGCCATCCCAGAAGGCTACAAAATCCATCGTAGAGATCGTCTAAACAAACCAGGAGGTGGCATCGCCATTGTACATAAAAACACCATAAAGATCACCACCAACACACTCGACACCCTAGACAGCCAGAACACCTGCACTTCTTAATTCACATAAACGCCAACACCACCCTCAGAGGAACCCTCATTTACAGACCACCAGGACCTCGTCCCCCCTTCTGTGATGCCATCCCTGACACCATCAGTCCCCACGCCCTCACTTCCACAGACTACATCCTCGTTGGTGACATTAACTTTAACCTGGAGAACCACCACAACCACAACTCCACATCCCTACTAGACAACCTCACGAACCTAGGACTCAAACAACTAGTCACATCACCCACCCACTCAGCAGGGCACACGCTAGATGCGATTTTCACCTCAAGCAACCACATAACCTTCACATACACCACCGAACTCCACTGGACCGACCACCACTGCGTCCATTTCTCCTTCTCGAAACCCCCCACATACCACCACCAACACACCACACCCTACTGCATGTGGGCCAAGATCCCCGCAGAACACCTGAACGCCCAGCTCGCACAGAACCCCCCCAACACCAACGACCCCAACATTGCTGCCCATAACCTCACACCTGCGCATACTCACTCGCCTCTCTTAGTAGAAACATCACTACCCGCAGCATCAAGAACACCCCCTGGTTCACCACTGAACTCCAAGCCTCCAAGCCTAAATGTCGCAAAACAGAAAAAGCTTTGCGTCAGGAACCCTCAATGACCAACTTCTCCACCCTCAAAACCACCATATGCAAACATCATCAACTCATAAGGACCACCAAAAGGGCTTACTACAAGGAACGCATAGACAGTAACTCACATAACAGCAAGGAGCTCTTTACCATCATCAAAGAGCTCACCAAACCCAAATCCTACAACATCGACCCTACTCACACACAGAACCTCTGCAACTCCCTCTCCAACCACTTCCACCTCAAAATTTTAAGTATACACAACAGCTTCACCCCACCAGCACCCACCACCTCCACCACCGACATGACCAACAACAACACACCCACCGTCTCCAACCTACTACACACCTGGGGCCCTACCAATTATGAAGAAACCGAAGTAACCATGAATTCCATCCACTCAAGCTCCCCCTCGGACCCCTGCCCTCACCGCATCTTTCAACAATGCCAGGCCAAACATCGCTCCCAAGTTTTGCGCCGTAATCAACAGCTCCTTCGACTACGCAACCTTCCCAGACTCCTGGAAGCACGCAGAAGTAACCACACTCCTGAAAAAACCCAAAGCAGACCCTGATGACCTCACAAACTACCGCCCAATTTCTCTTCTCCCCTACCCCGCCAAGGTCGCTGAGAAGTTAGTGAAGCCCGCCTGTCTCACTTCCTAGAGGAAAACAATGCACTCAACGCCTCCCAGTCTGGAATCCGCAAGAACCACAGCACTGAGACCGCCCTCATTGCCTCTACTGACGACATCAGAACCAGAGTCGACAAGGGCGGGAAATCGCACTCATCCTCCTGGACCTCTCCGTAGCCTTCCACACTGTCTGCCACTAAATACTCCATACACGCCTCTACAACCCAGGAATCCGACACAAGGCCCTGGACTGGCTCGCCTCCTTCCTCGCCGAAAGGACCCAGAAAGTCCAACTCCCTCCCTTCCAATCCCTAGCAACCAAGATCGCCAGGAACCCCACCACCGCCAAGACCAACCTCCACGCCGGACTCCTAGACACCGCCAAATGGATGACAGCAAGACACATCAAACTAAACTCCAACAAAACCAAAATCATCATCTTCGGCCCCAACAAAACAATATGGGACGACTCCTGGTGGCCCACCACCCTAGGATCACCGCCAACACCCGCCACCCACGCACGCAACCTCAGCGTCATCTTAGATTCTTGTCTCTCCATGACCCAGCAAATCAAATCAATCACCTCCTCCTGCTTCAACACCCTCCGCATGCTGCGAAAAACCTTCAAATGGACCCATAGAAATCAGAAAGACCGTCACCCATGCACTCATCAGCAGCAGGCTAGACTACGGAAACGCCCTCTACGCTGGCACCACAGTCAAGCTTCAGCAGAAACTCCAGAGGATCCAAAACGCAGCTGCATGCCTCATCTTGAACCTCCCAACACATCTCCGCCCACCTCAGATCCCTCCACTGGCTTCCTATCAACAAAAGGGTCATCTTCAAGATCCTCATCCTCGCACACAAATCCCTCCACTACACTGGACCAGCCTTCCTCAACGAAAGAGTGAACTTCACATTCCCATTCGCCACCTCCGCTCCGCCGACCTCTCCCTCGCTACAGTTCCCCGCATCCAACGCACCACCTCCTGAGGCAGGTCCTTCTCCTGCCTCGCCCCCAAAACCTGGAACTCCCTCCCCACCAACCTCTGCACGACCCAGGACCTCCTGACATTCTGAAAACACCTCAAGACATGCCTTTTTGAACAGTAAAATGGCAGCACCCCCCCAATTCCCACCTCACCCCTTCGCCTTGAGACCCATACGGGTGAGTAGCGTGCTCTATAACTTTTTTTAATGATTGATTGATTGTAGAGGGACAACTAAAGACTCCTGTAAAATTTAAACTGTGATGTGGAGGCGCCTATTTTTCTTTTTCTGTGAATGACACAGAAAAGGAAAGCACTTCCTGTGCAATGTGACAGCCTGTGAACTGACATCCGCCTACCCATAATGCACTAAAGACACAGCAAACGCTTCGCCCCTAACAAAACAAAATACACTTTGCATTAATTAGACTTTCTTAGTCTGCAAACATTCTTCTGGATCTGTGAACATGAACTCAGTATACTTAGTCGCGCTAATAAACACAAGAGTCAAAATCTGAGCATAAACACATATGATCCTTTCCTTATCGACCAACTCTTTCCCTGGCTGTTCTTGGATTTAGTGTCATTTTAAGAATTTAGGCAGGAAAGAAGCAAGGGGGAGAAAGAAGGAGTTCAGCACACTGCAGCAACAGCAACTGCATGACCTCCAACTCTGGGGATGCACCCTTCTGGTTCAACTGCGCAACAGGGAAGGAACCTTGTGTGACACCAAGGAAGACATTAGAAAGGCTGTGACAGACTTAAATGGGGACCTCTACTCAGAGAAGAGGTCAGATGGGGATCAGGCAGAAAAGTTTTTGTCAGGTATCCCGAGAAAGGTTTCTGCACCAGCAAGGGAAGTCCTGAACGCACCCCTCACTCTGGAGGAGCTGCACCTTTCAGTTAAATCCTTCAAGTCAGGAAAGACACCAAGTAGTGACGGTCTACCAATTGAATTCTCCACTTCACTGTGGGACCTAGTGAGACCAGACCTTCTAGAACTGTATGAGGAAATGGAGCAGGAGGGAGTCATGCCCCACACATTAAGGGAAGGAATGATCGTGCTCCTGTATAAACATAAGGTGGAGAGATATGACCTCAAGAACTGGCGTTCCATCTCTCTCCTGAATGTGGACTACAAGATCCTGGCAAAGACAATGGTGAATAGACGCAAGGGCTCTATGGGGGAGATAGTTCACCCAGACCAGACATGCAGGGTTACGGACAGCCTAGCACTGATCAGGGACACAATCCAGTACATCACAGACCAGAATATCCACGCTTCTCTTGTCTGTCTCGATCAGGAAAAGGCCTTTGACCGTGTCTCCCATGAGATCATGGAGAGGGTAGTGCAGGGCTTTGGGCTGGGGAAGCGGTTCTGCAATTATGTTAAAATAATGTATACATGTATCTTCAGTCCAGTCATGGTAAATGGTTGGAAAACAGACCCCTTTCCTATCAGGTCTGGGGTAAGACAAGGCTGCCCGCTTTCACCCTCTCTGTTTGTTTTGGTTGTAGAGCTACTCGCGGAGTACATCAGGAAGAACCCGAACATAAGAGGAATCTAGACACCAGGAGGCACAAAGAAAGTCAAGTGCACGCTGTGCATGGACGACTTCACCCTCTTCTACACGGATGGGAAATCAGTCCAGTCCCTGCTGGAGGCATGCAAAGACTTTGGCAAAGCATCAGGAGCAAAGACCAACGTGGACAAATCACAGGCAAAGCTCTTCAGCCGCTGGGACCTATGTAACAAGCCTCTCCCTTTCCCCATTGAGGCAGGACTGGTAAAGATCCTCGGTATCTGGTTTGGGGAACCAGGAGCAGCGGCAAAAAGCTGGAACAAACGCCTGGCCAAAGTCAAGCAGAAACTGGGATTCTGGAGCTTGAGAGACATGAGCATTGAAGGAGAGGCTCTGGTGCTCAGGAACGACACACTGCCCATGCTGCAGTATGTGACACAGGCCTGGCCACTCCTGGCCAATGTAGCACGGGCTGTGAACAGCATGGTTTTCCACTTTGTTTGGCACTCAGAGATGGACAGGGTGAAAAGGTCAGTCATGCACAAGGAGCATCACAAGGGAGGGAAGGCAGTCCCTGCCATCCCGACAATCCTCAGAGCCTTCTTTGTATGTGGCTGCGTCCGAATAACCCTGCTAAACGAGAACAAGGACCACTCAGCCTACAGGGTCTTACACTTCTTCCTGCTCCCAGTATGGAGAAGACTGGAGTGGGATAAGTGGGAGACTGCAATAATGTTCAACTGGGACCTCCCCTGGTACTACAAGGAGATTGAGAAGTTTGTGGTGGAATTTGGGCTGAAATGTGTCACAGCAAGCCTGTGTAAGTCCAGGACAATCCACAGACTAAGCAGGTCCAAGAACACCACAGAACCATTGAGCGACCTGCTGCCCGCTACAGCAACACAGGTGTGGGAAAATGTATTCTCCCCATCCCTGACCAACAGATACAAAGACATTGCATGGATGGCCGTGAAAGGGGGACTGCCAGTTCAGTCATTCATGCACAGCAGGAGTCTGTGCCCACACAGGAATGTCCAAGGGGATGCCCCACAGAGGAAACTGGATACCATCTGTTCTGGGCATGCCCCTTTGCCCAGAGACTGCAGGCAGCTTTAAGACAAGAAATGTAAGCCCACATCCCATACCCAAACATCACTCACCACTCTGTGCTGTATGAGCTGTTTCCAAAGGCACACTCAGTGGAGGTTATCCAAGGATGCTGGAGAATCCTCTGCTGCTATATCCTGTATGCAGGGTCCCGACTGGTGACCAATGGGGAGGTGGCGAGCAGGGAAGCGTGCCACAGAATTGAACACAACCTGCTGAGAGATTACACAGACAAGGACAACAAGGAGAGTGAGAAGGAGGAAGAGCTGTAAACCCTAACCCCTCTTTCCCACTGAACTCCTCACACTGCCCCAAGAACCAAACCTCCTTTACTACTTCTTTCACATGTAAACCAACTGTATTGTTAAAGTATGTTTGAAACAAAGTTGAAGTGGACCTCCCTTCCTAAGGGAAGAGGTACCACTCTTCAAAAACCTATGAATCGCCTACTTTAAGCACTTACTAAAGGTTTTTGAAACTAAAAAAAAAGTCGCTTTTTGTGACTGATGAAGAGTTATCGGAATTATTGGAAGGTCAAAAGTATCAAGAAATGAAAAAAAGACATATTGGAGCAAGCTCATTGTATGGTAGTGAGAAAATATCCATACATTTTTTGTTTGAGCAATAAAGCAATGTTAGATTTTAAAAATAACATTTTCACGATATTAATTTTAATTAATATCCAGGTGAAATATCATGTTAAATAAGTGTTCCTCCTCAAGCACCATCTCAGTGAGAACAGCAGATAGTTCTCTCAGCGCTATGAAAACTTTTGTCTGGAATGCAAGAAATAAAACAATCTGCAGGAAATTCACCTTTTTTGCCAGGCCACTCTGGATTTTGTATCTTTTTGCTGAAGCCTGTTTTTGTGGAATGTAGGGCTCCATACCCTTTATCCCTGCTAACAAGGTAGAATAGATAAACTTCTAATTGTCAGATTTAGCTTACTTAGAAGTCCCTATGGGCATGTTTAACAAAAATTCATGCAGCACAGGAAAAGAGACATGTCTTATTTGAATACATTTATACTCTGTTTGTCCTGAATTAGCATCATTTTTTTACACAAATTCGGTGCAAACTTAACTCCATATTTATATTTTGATGCTAGACCCGTCTAATATTCTAGCTGTTAAGGACTGCTTTGGATCTCGATTCCTCCTCTCCACGAACAAATTTCCCTCGGGATGGTATAGTGAGGCGTAATGGAGTTCAACACCCATCTTCCCCATGGTGTCCCTGAATGCCTTTGAGGCAAAGGCAGGTCCCTAGTCCAAATGGAATGCTACAACCGCATATTTACCGATAAAGATCAGCAAGTCTTTTATAACAGTTTGAGCGTCAGCCGACCACTGAGGCCATACCCACAGGTATCTAGAACAAGAATCTACAGTGACTAAGATGTATTTGTATGCACTATCTGGTTGGAGCGGACCGCAATGGTCTGGGTACACATATTACAGTGGCCTGCTGGACACTAAGAGTGATGTCTGTGGTGGGCGTTTGATGTTGGAGCCCTTAGTCTGCTAGCAAATGTCACAACAAAGGATGTATTGTTTTGTCTGTTTATATAGACCTGGCCACAAGAAGCATTTCTGTGAGAGTGTTACTGTGGCCGAAATGCCAGCATGAGCAGATGCAACACCCTCATACGCTGCTTTGATGAGATCTAAACTCTTGTCTTGATTGGGGATCGCTTGATCTCCAACCCCAGGAATTATTGCGTAGGCAACATTCTGTGCACTGATGTGGTAAGAATATTTTGTAGGGTATCCTTTTGGGAGAGACTTGCCTTCAGCCAAAGCTTTCATGGCAGTCAGAATTTCATTATCCAATCTCGTCTGAGAACGAGTCATTGCAGCCACAGAAGACGCAGCTACTACAGATTTGGCTGCTTCATCAGCCAAAGTATTGCTTATAACGTGTACTCCTATATGTTGGTGGCCCAATGTATGTACTACATGGACACAAGGTAGCTTATTCTTAAGATCCGCCACCCTCCTCCACAGACTTCTGTTTTTTATGGTGTTCCCTTTGGAATCTATGAACCTGTTCAACTTCTAATGATTAAGACAATCATTGTAAGACTGGAGGCAGTAGTATGAGTCTAAAACAATCAGAGTGAGTAGTCCTGGCTCTGTGTGTTCTAGCACCAGTATAAGGGCTTTGATATCAGCCAGCTGGGCTGTGTAGTCCCGTAAGGTCTGCTTGTAGGTATTGTGAGGGTGGAAAACTCCATCCTTCAAGCACTCCGCTCACAACTGCGCAAGCAGCTGAGTATTGATGTTTAGTGCCTAGAGCTGGTTGTGCTGAACCATCAGTGTAAATGACAGTATGGTATCTGTCAAGTGACAAAATATCTAGAGGAGCAGGGTACTCCTGTTAGTATTGGAGAAATTCTTGTGTCTGAAGTTTTGGATCAAAGATGTAATCTACATCGGTGGCAGTCAGGGAGGTTGCCTACTGAATCCAGCGTGGATGTAATGCTTTAGCGTTTGGAATGCTTGCTTTGGTGACAGCCTCTAAGGCTGGCACCGGGATAACAACAATAAAGCATTTCCCTCGGGCAAGTGGTCTCTCCTTAATGACAGCCAACTGCAGTTAGGAGTTTTTCTGTTGGTGCAAAACATTGTTCTGCATTTGAGTATAAATGTGATTTATTTGCTATGGGTACCTTGTCGCCTTCATTAAAGGTGACGTAAGTGAACCCAATGGCACCAGCAATTATTCTGATGACCAAATTTGTTTTATTGTCACAGGTGTGCAAGTGTTTTGCTTCTAAGATATCCTGTTGCAATTCCCTAAGGATGCGTTGGTATTCAACTGTCCAGTATCGGCTAGAAAAAATCAGGGCATATTAAGTCATAGAGTGGCTTGATGTGATGTGCATAGTCAGTAATGTAAGTTCTGCCAAAGTTAAAGAAAACAAGTAAAGACTGTAGTTTCTTTAGAGTGTTGGGTGGGTGAAATTGAGCACATTTTTCTAGAAAGTGAGGGGCTTAGCTCTTCCCCTTGTTTGATAGCTCGAATCCCAGGACCAATACAATGCAAAAGACTATTTTAGTTTTTCTAAAATCAAATTTATAGCCAAGAGCTGCAAATCCTTCTAGGATCCGATTGACTCTGGCAAGATAAATGTCGAGGCCGTCTGTGAGATAGATGTCATCCACGTAAGACAACGCCTCAGGATCAATATCATGTAATATTGATGTAATTTAAGACTATTCTGTAAGAATGGTCTGGCTTTGCAACGTGGAATAACTGGTTATTCATTGCACACACAGTTCAATTACTCCCTGGTACTCGAGCTGAGTAAAGATCTCCCTCACTAGAGTTTTGGCTTCATGTTTAACAGGATCTTGAGGCTGCGGTGTAGACCTAATAGTTGTCCCAACCTACATAATTGCGGTATAACTCAGGTGCCTGCGCTAAAGCCCAATTGACAGCGTAGGCTTGTTTTACCGCTTCTGGAACAAGATCAGAGAAAGAAGGCAAAATTACATCATCCCCATGTGGGAGCTTACAGACGTGCTCAGGTGGCCAGTCCCGTTAGGCCAGTAGGATATCACAACTAAGGGGCATATTTATACTCCGTTTGCGCCGGAATTGCGTCGTTTTTTTTTACGCAATTCTGACGCAAAACTAACTCCATATTTATACTTTGGCGTTAGACGCGTCTAGCGCCAAAGTCCATGGAGTTTACGTCATTTTTTAGCGTGGACACCTACTTTGCGTTAATGATATGCAAGGTAGGCGTTCCCGTCTAAAAAATTTACTTCGAGGCATGTGCGCCGTATTTACACTCCCGGGCAAAATTCACGCCCGGGAGTGGGCGGGTCAAAAAAAATGACGTACGGCCGCTTTTGCGCCGTTTTTTAGCGCCTGCAAAAGGCAGGCGTTAAGGGACCTATGGGCTCGGAAGGAGCCCAGAGGTGCCCTCCCATGCCCCCAGGGACACCCCCTGTCACCCTTGCCCACCCCAGGAGGACACCCAAGGCTGGAGGGACCCATCCCAGGGACATTTAGGTAAGTTCAGGTAAGTCATTTAAAAAAAAAATAATTGTGGCATAGGGGGGCCTGATTTGTGCCCCCCTACATGCCACTATGCCCAATGACCATGCCCAGGGGACATAAGTCCCCTGGCCACGGCCATTGGACAAGGGGGCATGACTCCTGTCTTTGCTAAGACAGGAGTCATTTCTATGGGGGTTGGGAGTGAAAAAAAATGGCGCAAATCGGGTTGAGGCGAAAAATTTGCCTCAACCTGACTTGCCCCATTTTTTGACGCCCAAGCCCCATATCCCCCTACGCCGGCGCTGCCTGGTGTACGTCGTTTTTTTCCACGCACACCAGGCAGCGCCGGCGGCTAACGCCGGCTAACGTCATTGATTAAATACAGCGCCCGCATGGCGCTTCAGAATGGCGTTAGCCAGCGCTAATTTATAAAGTATAAATATGGGCCTAAGTTCATCCCAGAATTTCACACCAATGGTGCACTCTACGTCTCCCTCAATTTGGATATTTAAATCATAAACACTGTCGAGTGGGAAAGTGCGCCCGTTCGTAGTCTCAACTGCAATAAAATTGCTAGTTGCTGTTGCATCCAGATGATCTTTCAGACTCTGGTGACATATTGTGACCTCCTCTGCACTGTCTAACAGTGTCACTACCCACGTCTTGTTCTTCAGCAATGTTCTCAAGTGTACTGGCATTTTTAATTGACACGGCTGCCATATTTTTCTTTATAAACTGTGGGTTTTGTTGTGGGGACATATCTTCTTTTTTGTCTGAAGACTGTGGTGAGTCTTTCTTCTGTTTCACGGATTCAGGACGTTGATCAGGACAGCCCCCTCTCTCGCTACGTCTATCTGGTGTGTCCTGAAAGGAACAAGAGGGACGTGAATCAGGATATCTGTCAAGGGTAGGTCGCTCCCCCTGCCGCTGCAGCTCCTCCAGCTCCTCCTGGTTCCTGAGACCCACCTCGCAGTAAGTACCCCCCACCTCCCAGCCCCTCGCCCTGCCCCGCGCTACTCACCCTCTCTCCTGCTCCTGCTTCTTTTCTTCCTCTCTGTTCTTCCTCCTCGCTCCTCTTCTGTAATCTTCTTCTGTACTCTTCTTTTCCCCGTCTTCTCTCTTCTTCTGTGTGCTTCTCGGCCTCTCCTGTCGCCTCTCTTCTTCCTCATCTTCTTCTGTGGTCTTCTGCCTTCTGTTCTTTGTCTTCTGTATCTTCTTCTGTGATCTGCTGTCTTCTGCTCCTTTGTCTTCTGTTCTTCTGTTCTTCTGTTATTCTGTTCTTCTGTCTTCTGTTCTTCTGTCTTCTCCGTCCTCCGTCCTCTGTTTCTTCCCGCGCCTGCCCTCCTGCTCCTGTCTCATCCCCCTCCCTCACTCGCCTCCCCCTCACTTTCACCCCTATCTACCCCGTTCGCTATCTGCCTCCCTCACGCCTCCTATCTACCAATCTCCTATCTATCCCTCTATCTCACTATCTAACTCCCTCACTCACCACCTCCTCCTATCTACCTATTTTTCTATCTCTCCACCTATTTCTCCATCTATCTATTTCTCTATCTCTCCCCCACTCCCCCGCCACCCCCTCTGTTACCTATCTTCCTATCCTCTCACTCTACCTCTCACCCTCATCCACCTCTACAACCCCCCTCCCCTATCTTCTCAACCCTACTCCTATCTCTCTCCCTAATCTCCTAAACCTCCTAACACTCTCCCCCCTCCACCCTTAAAACCCCCTCCCCCAGCTCCTCTCACTCTACCTGTCCCCCCCTCGCGCTTTCCCGCCGCGACCTCCTGCACGCCCCTGCCCCCCAGCTCCCATTCGCCCCCAGGTGACCCCTCCCCCCCCTCATACCTCTTATGGCGGCCGCTGCGCGACAGTGGTAGCGGCCCTTGACCCAAGGGTAGGTCGCTCCTCCTGCCGCTGCAGCTCCTCCAGGTTCCTGAGACCCACCTCGCAGTAAGTACCCCCCACTTCCCAGCCCCTCGCCCTGCCCCGCGCTACTCACCCTCTCTCCTGCTCCTGCTTCTTTTCTTCGTATCTGTTCTTCCTCCTCGCTCCTCTTCTGTAATCTTCTTCTGTACTCTTCTTTTTCCCGTCTTCTCCCTTCTGTGTGCTTCTCAGCCTCTCCTGTCGCCTCTCTTCTTCCTCATCTTCTTCTGTGGTCTTCTGCCTTCTGTTCTTCGTCTTCTGTATCTTCTTCTGTGATCTGCTGTCTTCTGCTCCTTCGTCTTCTGTACTTCTGTTCTTCTGTTCTTCTGTTCTTCTGTTCTTCTGTTCTTCTGTCTTCTGTTCTTCTGTCTTCTCCGTCCTCCGTCCTGTTTCTTCCCGCGCCTGCCCTCCTGCTCCTGTCTCATCCCCCTCCCTCACTCGCCTCCCCTCACTTTCACCCTTATCTACCCCGTTCGCTATCTGCCTCCCTCACTCCTCCTATCTACCAATCTCCTATCTATCCGTCTATCTCACTATCTAACTCCCTCACTCACCACCTCCTCCTATCTACCTATTTTTCTATCTCTCCACCTATTTCTCCATCTATCTATTTCTCTCTCTCTCTCCCCTCCCCAGCCACCCCCTCTGTTACCTATCTTCCTATCCTCTCATTCTACCTCTCACCCTCACCCACCTCTACAACCCCCCCTCCCCTATCTTCTCAACCCTACTCCTATCTCTCTCCCTAATCTCCTAAACCTCCTAACACTCTCCCCCTCCACCCTTAAACCCCCTCCCCCAGCTCCTCTCACTCTACCTGTCCCCCCCTCCCTCACGCTTTCCCGCCGCGACCTACTGCACGCCCACCCCCCAGCTCCCATTCGCCCCCAGCTGACCCCTCCCCCCCCTCCTACCTCTTATGGCGTCCGCTGCACGTCCGCACCGCTGGCGCGTCATAGGCGCGCCAGAGGCAAGCCTGTCTGTGCCCGTCCGCGCCTGGCCCGCACCCAGCGCCACAACCCCTGGTCCCCAGCTCTCCCAAGCCCCGCTGATCCGCTACGACCCCACCACCCTCCACGCCCTCAACCCAGGGCGCTCCAACACCTGCTTCCAAGCTCACCCCAAACGCACCCATGGACCCTTCGCCTGCAACTCCTGCAAACGCATCTTCCACCATGCAACTACCACGACCACCAGCCCACGCGCCATCAACCACCTCAAGTGCATCCTGGTCAACGCTCGTTCTGTCCACAAGCACCCCGTTGAACTCTGGGACCTCCTGCACTCCACAGCACCGGACGTCCCCTTCATCACGGAGACCTGGATGAACGCCTTCTCGGCCCCTGACATCGCCACTGGCATCCCCGAAGGCTACAAGATCTCCAGAAAAGACCGCACCAACCAAGCAGGAGGAGGTATCGCCATCGTCTTCAAAGACTCCATCAGCGTCACCACCTCCACCGAAGACACCCCTCTCGCCACTGAACACCTGCATTTTCAGATTCGCACCGACCCCAGGACCACCCTCAGAGGATCCCTAGTCTACCGTCCCCCCGGACCGTGCGCCCCTTTCAGCGACGCCATCGACGACTTCATCTCCCCGCACGCCCTCGCCTCGCCGGACTACATCCTCCTAGGCGACCTCAACTTCCATCTGGAACAAAACAACGACCCCAACACCACCACCCTGCTCGACAACCTCGCCAACCTCGGCCTCAAGCAACTGGTGAACACCCCCACCCAAATCGCCGCACACGCTTGACCCTATCTTCTCCGCCAGCAAACACGTCTTCTTCAGCCACACCTCCGCTCTACACTGGACCGACCACAGCTGTGTACATTTCACATTCCGACGCGAGACCCGCCACCTCCGCACTCAACCCATCCCTCGTCGACAGTGGAACAAAATCCCCGAAGAGCAACTCTTCTCCGCACTCGCCGCCAACCAACCCACCCTTACCACCGACCCCAACGACGCAGCCCTCAGCCTCACAAACTGGATCTCCAACTGCGCAGACAACCTTGCTCCCCTCAAACACACGCATCGACAGGCCAACACCAAAAAACCTCTCTGGTTCTCTGACACCCTCAAAGAATCGAAGAAAACTTGTCGCGCCCTCGAGAAGGCCTGGTGCAAGGACCACACCGCTGACAACATGACCGCCCTCAAGAACGCTACCCGCGAACACCACCACCTGATCCGCGCTGCCAAAAGGAACTTTTTTACCGACAGACTGGACAAAAACAGCCACAACAGCAGAGAACTTTTTAGCATCGTCAAGGAGTTCTCCAACCCCAACGCCAACGCCAACGCCGCCACGCCCTCACAAGATTTGTGCAACTCCCTCGCCACCTTCTTCCATCGCAAGATCAGAGACCTCCACGACAGCTTCAGACACCAGACCCAAACAAGCATCACCGAACCCACACCTCCGACCATCACCCTCAACGACTGGACCCACATCAACACTGAAGAAACCAAAACCACCATGAACTCTATCCACTCCGGCGCTCCATCGGACCCCTGCCCTCACTTCATCTTCAATAAAGCCGACGACATCATCGCCCTGCACCTCCAGGCCGTCATCAACTCTTCATTTTCTTCTGCTACCTTCCCTGAATGCTGGAAACACGCCGAAGTCAACGCCCTACTAAAGAAACCTACGGCTGACCCGAGCGACCTGAAAAACTTCCGCCCCATCTCGCTCCTCCCCTTCCCCGCCAAGGTAATAGAGAAGACCGTCAACAAACAGCTGACCACCTTCCTGGAAGACAACAACCTGCTCGACCCTTCACAAACCGGATTCCGAACCAACCACAGCAATGAAACCGCCCTCATCTCAATCACAAACGACATCAGAACCCTGATGGACAACGGTGAAACAGTCGCCCTCATCCTCCTCGACCTCTCGGCTGCCTTCGACACGTCTGTCACCGCACCCTAATCACTCGCCTCCGCTCCACCGGGACCCAAGGCCAGGCCCTGGACTCGCCTCCTTCCTCTCAAACCGATCCCAAAGAGTTTACCTCCCACCGTTTCGCTCAGACCCCACCGAGATCATCTGCGGCGTACCTCAAGGCTCATCGCTCAGCCCGACACTCTTCAATGTCTACATGAGCCCCCTTGCCGACATCGTACGCAAGCACGACATCATCATCATCTCCTACGCCGATGACACCCAACTTATACTCTCCCTCACCAAGGACCCCGGCAGCGCCAAGACCAACCTACAAGAGGGCATGAAGGACGTCACAGATTGGATGAGGCTCAGCCGCCTAAAGCTGAACTCTGACAAAACGGAAGTCCTCATCCTCGGCAACACCCCGTCCGCTTGGGACGACTCCTGGTGGCCCACGGCCCTCGGCACCGCACCGACCCCCGCAGAACACGCCCGCAACCTCGGCTTCATCTTGGACCCTCTTCTCACCATGACCAAGCAAGTCAACGCCGTGTCCTCCGCCTGCTTCCTCACCCTCCGCATGCTCCGCAAGATCTTCCACTGGGTCCCCGCCGACACTAGAAAAACCGTGACCCACGCCCTCGTCACGAGCCGCCTGGGCTACGGCAACACCCTCTATGCTGGGACCACCGCCAAGCTCCAAAAACGCCTGCAATGTATTCAAAACGCCTCGGCCCGCCTCATCCTCGACGTACCCCGCAACAGCCACATCTCCACACACCTGACACACCTGCATTGGCTCCCAGTGAGCAAAAGGATCACCTTCCGACTTCTCACCCACGCACACAAAGCCCTCCACAACAAGGGACCGGAATACCTGAACCGTCGCCTCAGCTTCTACGCCCCCACCTGTCTCCTCCGTTCCTCTGGCCTCGCGATCGCTGCCGTCCCTCGCTTCCGCCACTCCACGGCGGGTGGAAGGTCCTTCTCCTTCCTGGCAGCCAAGACCTGGAACTCCCTCCCCACCAGCCTCAGGACCACCCAGGACCACTCCGCATTCCGGAGACTCCTAAAAACCTGGCTTTTCGAGCAGCAGTAACCCCCACTTTCCCCTAGCGCCTTGAGACCCGCACGGGTGAGTAGCGCGCTTTATAAATGTTAATGATTTGATTTGATTTGATATTTTCTCAATTTCTGAGATTATGGCACTTATTATGACCCTGCCGGTCGGTGATAAAGTGGCGGTAATACCTCCAACAGGCTCACGGTACTACTGCCAATTTATGATCAAGGCAGTGATACCAAAAAAAACAATGTATCCCCGTTAATCAGCTGCAAAATGCAAGGACAACAGGAATTGACCAAAGTGATTGTAATAAGATCAACTTCAAAATTAAGAATTCGATTTAGCAATGCAACAGATATATACAAGTTTACAAAAAAGGGACACTGCCCTGTCCTCAGTTCACAGGGGCCACAGAGTAAAGTCTAAGGCCCCACTCATTTCCTGCACCAATACGGAGAGGGGCATCAGCTGGCACATAGGCAGGCACCTCAGCCGGATGCGGAAACAAGACCACTGGTTCTAGAGGGGGCAACATGCCCTGTGCTTGGTCCTAGGGAGTACAAGGCCACAGTCTCTCGAGAAGGTGACTTACCCACTGGTTTTGGAGGGGCAAACATGCCCTGTGCTTGGTCCTGGGGAGTGCAAGGCCACAGTCTCTCAAGTGGGTGAATACCCCACTGGTTCTGGAGGGGGCAATATGCCCTGCGCTTGGTCTTGTGGAGTGCAAGGCCACAGTCTTTCACTAGAGCTTTGGCTTCATGTTTAACATGATAGTGAGGCTAATGCTGCGGTGTGGACCTAATAGTTGTCCCAACCTACATAATTGCGGTATAATGCAGGTGCCTGCGCTAAAGCCCAATTGACAGCGTAGGCTTGTTTTACCGCTTCTGGAACAAGATCAGAGAAAGAAGGCAAAATTACATCTTCCCAATGTGGGAGCTCATGGACGTGCTCAGGTGGCCAGTCCCTTTCGGCCAGTAGGATATCACAACTAAGTTCATCCTAGAATAGCACACCAATGGTGCACTCTACGTCTCCCTGAATTTGGATATTTAAATCATAAACCCTGTGGGGTGGGAAAATGCACCGGTTTGCAGTCTTAACTGCAATAAAATTGCTAGTTGCTGTTGCATCCAGATGATCTTTCAGACTCTGGCGACATATTGTGACCTCTGCTGCGCTGTCTAACAGTGTCACTGCCCATGTCTTGTTCTTCAGCAATGTTCTCAAGTGTACTGGCATTTTTAATTGACAGTGCTGCCATCTTTTTCATTTTTAACTGTGGCTTTTGTTGTGGGGACTTATCTTCTTTTTTGTCTGAAAACTGTGGTGAGCCTTTCTTCTGTTTCACGTATTCAAGACGTCGATCAGGACGACCCCCTCTCTCGCTACGTCTATCTGGTGTGTCCTGAAAGGAACGAGAGGGACGTGAATCAGAATATCTGTCAGGAGCTTTTGAATTTTCTCAATTTCCGAGATTATGGCCCTCATTATGACCCTGGCGGTCGGTGATAAAGTGACGGTAATACCGCCAACAGGCCGGCAGTAACTACTGCCAAATTATGACAATGGCAGTGATATCTCCGAAAGATAGCCAATGTACCACACTGATCACCAGGGTGGAAATAACAGTCACCACGGCGGTAGCCGCCAACAACCAGGCGGAAGACAAAGTACTGCACACCATATTATGAGATGCCAAACCGCCACCTTTTCCGGGATGGTACCAACATCATCAAAAGCCTGGAGGAAACAGAACTCAGAAGTGAAAGGACTCACCATTGGAGACACAGGGAAGAACCACGCCACATGGACCCAGAACTGCAAGTCTTTCCAATGATCTTCTACGTTATGCACCACCACAAACACCAACGCCGGCGAAGACGACAACGGAGAGTACAGCCACCTAGCACACAAGGGAGGGGAGGAGGAAAACGAGAGTGATACACACACGCACAACACACACCCTATACACACACACACCATAAACACAACCAGCTGCACCAAAACAAATAACTATGTATCCCCTTAAATCAGCTGCATAATGGAAGGACAACAGGATTTCACCAAAGTGATTGTAATAAGATCAATGTCAAAATTAAGAATTCGATCTAGCAATGCAACAGATATATACAAATGTACAAAGAAGGGACACTGCCCAGTCCTCAGTACAAAGGGGCCACATGGAGTAAAGTCTAAGTCCCCACTCGTTACCTGCACCAATACCGAGAGGGGCATCAGCTGGGAAATAGGCAGGCACCTCAGGGTTCTGGAGAGGGCAACATGCCCTCTGCTTGGTCCTGGGGAGTGCAAGGCCACAGTCTCTCGAGTGGGTGACTTGCTTACTGGTTCTGGAGGGGGCAACATGCCCTGTGGTTGGTCCTGGGGAGTGCAAGGCCACAGTCTCTCAAGTGGGTGAATGCTCCACTGGTTCTGGAGGGGGCAACATGCCCTGTGCTTGGTCGTGAGGAGTGCAAGGCTACAGTCTCTTGGGTGGGTGACTTGCCCACTGGTTCTGGAGGGGGCAACGTGCCCTGTGCTTGGTCTTGGGGAGTGCAAGGCCACAGTTTCTTGAGTGGGTGACTTGCCCACTGGTTCTGGACGGGCAGGCCGCACAGCAGCCCATGGAGGCTGGATCATATGGCATCTGCCGGCGGTGATGGCTGAACTGTGGTGGTGGTGGTAGTGGGAGGCTCCTGCTCAGCCCCTGCACCCTCTGATGGCTACACACTGGTGATGGTGGTAGTGGAAGGCTCCTGCTCAGCCCCTGCGCCCTCTGATGGCTGCACTGTGGTGGTAGTGGTAGTGAAAGGCTCCTGATAAGCCCCTGCACCCTCCAATGGCTGCACTGTGTTGGTGGTTGTTGGAGGCTCATGCTCAGCCACTACACTCACTGATGGCTGCACAACCACGACTGGCAGTGGGGGCTCTGTGACAGCTGCTAGTGCAGGCTCCTTCCCCTTTTTGCTGCCTGATGTAGGCTCCTTCCCCTTTTTTGCTGGATGGTGCAGGCTCCTTCCCCTTTTTGCTGGCTGGTGCAGGCTCCTTTTCCTTTTTGCTGGCTGGTGCAGACTCCTTCCCCTTTTTGATGGCTGGTGCAGGCTCCTTCCTCTTTTTGATGGCTGGTGCAGGCTCCTTCCCCTTCAGTATCTGTGGCCTGGAATCCTTTCCACCACGAGTAGGTGCTGATGATACTGGGTCCGTGGACTGTTTGGCAGAGGTGCTTGGCTGGGTTCTTGATTCCCTGGCAATACGTGCAGGAGAGGGGGAGGGGCAGGGAAGAGGTCAATGGTGGAAAGGAAAAGCTTTTTAGGGGCATTGGGGCTGGAGGAGGGAAAAGAAATTGGATTGGAGGATGTGGAGGGAGTGGTTGTTGGAGGTGTTTGGCTGCTGGATTTGGGTAACGGTGCATGGGTTGTATGCTGTTCATGAGGTGGATGGCTGTTGGGTGTCTGAGTGCTTGCGTTTGTGTACTTTAGGAGGGGGGACAGACACGGTGGGAGACAACACAGGGGACGTGTGCATAGATGTTGTGGAGGTGTCTGCCAGTGAGGTGTGTGTTCTGCTTGGTGTGGTGATGCTGCAGGTAGTGGATGATGATGTAGTGCATGCAGGTGTGAGTGTGGACATAGCTGAGTCGGAGGTGGAGGAGGAGGAGGAGGCGGAGACTGTGGAAATAGTGGACGTTGTTGTGTCTGCAACTGGATGGTGTTTGTGTGAGTGCCTGTGGGATGAAGGGGCATATTTATACTCTGTTTGCACCGAATTAGTGTCATTTTTTTTTACTCTAATTCAGTGCAAAACTAACTCCATATTTATACTTTGGTGCAAGACCCCTCTAGCACCAAATTTATGGAGTTAAAGTCATTTTTTGAAAGTGGAGACCTACTTTGCCTTAATGAGATGCAAGGTAGGCGTTCCCGTGCAAAAAATGACTCTATGGCCTTAACACCATATTTAGGGGCATATTTATACTCTGCGGCATATTTATACTCTGTTTGCACCAAATTAGTGTCATTTTTTTTTTACTCTAATTCGGTGCAAAACTAACTCCATATTTATACTTTGGTGCTAGACCAATCTAGCACCAAGGCCCTGATTTAAACTTTTTTTGCACCGCATTAAAGTCATTTTATGACGCAAAAGTGGCACCAACTAGCAAAATATTGGCCCTTATTTATACTTTTTGATGCAAAACTGCACTAACTCAGTTTTGCACCAAAAAGTTTAGCACCGGCTTGCACCATTTCTGTGCACCAGCCGGGCACCATATTTATGGAATGGTGCAAGCCGGTGCAAAGGGTAGGCTAGAGTTTTCAAAAATGACTTTAGTCGGGTGGGGCTGGCAGTATAGAAGAAGAGGGTTTAGCAGCAAAAAATGGCTTTAGGCAGGTTAGAGTAAAAAAAAAATGACTCTAACCAGATTAGCGGCATTTTATGGGCACATGGCCATTGCACCATGTGCCATGTATGGGGGCCCATTTCAGGGCCCCCTATGGCACTTTCAAAAATAAAATGCACTTACCTGTACTTACCTGGGATGGGGTCCCCCATCCTCGCAGTCCCTCTAGTGTGGGTGGTGGTGCCCCTAGGGCCTAGGGAGGGCACCTCTGGGCTTATTCCATGGTGTTCCACCATGGAAATAGGGCCACAGGTCCCCTAACGCCTGCCCTGACCCTGGTCTTAAAAAATGGGGCAAAGCAAGCTTTGCTCCATTTTTTGACCCCTCCTCCCTCCCTTGCACCATTTTTACATGGGAGTATAAATATGGTGTTAAGGCCATAGAGTCATTTTTTTGCACGGGAACGCCTACCTTGCATCTCATTAAGGCAAGGTAGGTTTCCACTTCCAAAAAATGACTTTAAATCCATAAATTTGGTGCTAGATGGGTCTAGCACCAAAGTATAAATATGGAGTTAGTTTTGCACTGAATTAGAGTAAAAAAAAATTACGCTAATTCAGTGCAAACAGAGTATAAATATGCCCCTTAGCGTCAAAAAATGATGCTAATCTGGTCAGAATCATTTATTTTGACTCAAAGCTGCCTAACGTCATTTTTTTTTAAGCTAGCCTACCCTTTGCACCGGCTTGCACCATTCCATAAATATGGTGCCTAGCTGGTGCTAAAAAATGGTGCAAGCCGGTGCAAAACGTTTTGGGGCAAAACTGCCTTAGTGCAGTTTTGCACCAAAAAGTATAAATAAGGCCCGAAGTATGGTGCTTGTGTTTGCCTGTGCTACTCGTGGGTGTTGTCCTGTGTGCGTGCTCGTCTGGCTGTGTGCTTGGGATGGGTTGGGGTTGAGGACAATGGGACTGGGAAGTGGAAGTTGGAGGGGGTACGGTTGAAACAGGGACAATGGCTGCCATCAGAGAGGAGACCAGAGCCTGGATTGATCTCTGTTGGACCGCCAGTCCACTGTGAATGCCCTCCAGGAATGCATTAGATTGCTGCATCTGGGCTGCCAGCCCCTGGATGGCATTCACAATGGTTGATCGCCGTACAGAGATGGATCTCAGGAGGCCAATACCCTCCTCCCTCAGGGCAGCAGGGCTCACTGGAGAAGGACCTGAGGTACCTGGGCAAAGGAGATGCCTACCCTCCTGGTGAGCAGGCACCGGCAACTTGCTGAGGGGCTGCTGGCAGGGCGGTGCTGGTACAGGGGGCGGCTGTACCTGTAGCTGGGGTGGTCACAGAGGTGTCCTCCACCACCAGGGAGCTCCATTTGGAGGATGTATTAGAGTCTGCACTGTCCCCTCCTATTTCTGCTGTGGTGCTCCCCTCGCCCTCTGTCCCACTGGTGCCCTCAGCATCATTGGACTCTGCCTCCAGGGTCCTGTGGGATGCAGCTCCCTCCGTCGACAGTTCCTCTGCTCCTCCGCCAGATGATGCTAATGCACATAAGGACAAGATGACAAAACAAGAAAGGGGGGAGCGAGACAAAGGATACACTGGGTCAATGACCGCACTAACACCACCGTTGGTGTACGCAGCTCCCTCACACACAGGAAACAGGCCTACACACTATGCACTGTACTACCAGTGATATTGCTAGCCACCAAGACATGAGGAGGAGACCACACCGCCAACTGAAGCACACCTGGGACCCGCTCAGCCCTGACCAGTAGTGGATGCTTACAAGCTAGGTAGGCAGTATTTCCCCTTCGGACCCTTAGCCACCAGAGGACCTACGCTGCCATGTCTGGCCTGGCCTAGGGGCACCCACTGACACCCACCCACCACCCGCATGCCACCCCTCCAGCCATTTCCTTCAATGATGGCCACTGTACTCACCCCCTTGTGGCTACTGTGATACCCTCAAGTGCCCACCCAGCTCTGGATAGGCCACCGCCAGTATGCAGGCCATCAGGGGGATTAGGGTTCGACTGGCACCCCTTCCTCGTTGGGAGGCTATCCCCAGCTGGGCCTGCACAGTCTTCTGTACCCGCGTCTCAGGTCCTCCCACCGTTTGCGACAGTGGGTGCTCTGCCTGCCATAGACCCCCAAGGTCCACACCTCCTTGGCGATGATGCGCCATATACCCTTCTTTTGATGGGCGCTGACCTGCAGAGACAATAAAGACAGGAGAACACCATTAGACAAACAGTCCAGCCTGTAGCAGGAATGGCCCACCATATCCTTTTCCATTACTATTGGCACACACATAGCCAGCACTCAAAGTGTACCCAGCCAAGAGGACATCCCTTCCCCATTACAGGATGCCTTCGCACACACCTCCATACATTCATGCCACATGCATCGTGCACACAGTGGCCCATATTTATACTTTTTGACGCTAAACTGCGCTAACGCAGTTTTGCGTCAAAAAATTTTGCGCCGTCTAACGCCATTCTGAAGCGCCATGCGGGCGCCGTATTTATGGAATGGCGTTAGCCGGCGCAAGCAGACCGGCGCTGCCTGGTGTGCGTGGAAAAAACCACGTAGACCAGGCAGCGCCGGCGTTGGGCAAAAATGACGTTAGGGCGTCTTAAAATGGGGCAAGTCAGGTTGAGGGAAAAAAATCGTCTTAACCCGACTTGCGCCATTTTTTAACGACGCCCATCCCCCATCAACATGACTCCTATCATTGTAAAGATAGGAGTCATGCCCCCTTGCCCAATGGCCATGCCCAGGGGACTTCTGTCCCCTGGGCATGGTCATTGGGCATAGTGGCATGTAGGGGGGCACAAATCAGGCCCCCCTATGCCAAAAAAAATTATTAGAAAAAAAAAAAAAATACTTACCTGAACTTACCTGAATGTCCCTGGGGTGGGTCCCTCCAGCCTTGGGTGTCCTCCTGGGGTGGCCAAGGGTGGCAGGGGGGGTCCCTGGGGGCAGGGGAGGGCACTCTGGGCTCATTTTGAGCCCACTTGTCCCTTAACGCCATGCCTGACCCAGGCGTTAAAAAGCGGCGCAAATGCGCCGTTTTTAGCCACGCCCACTCCTGGGCGTCTCTTTTGCCCGGGAGTATAAATACCACGTAAAGGCCTGGGAGTCATTTTTTAAGACGGGAACGCCTCCCTTGCATATCATTAACGCAAGGAAGGGGTTCACGCTAAAAAATGACGCACATTCTGGGAACTTTGGCGCTAGACGCCTCTAACGCCATAGTATAAATATGGCGTTAGTTGGCGTTAGTTTAGCGTCGAATTTGCGTCGAAAAAAACGACGCAAATTCGGCGCAAACGGAGTATAAATACGGGCCAGTGTACTTACCTGTTGGTCTGGAGGCCCATACAGCAGTTAGTACTGGGGTAGGACCCCTTCCACCAGTCGCTCCAACTCCTCTAAGGTGAAGGCTGGGGCCCTTTCCCCAGTCAGATGGGCCACAGTAGGTTCCAGACACAGGTCACAGCAGCACATGCAGTGTAGGTCCTCTCCTATGGAAGGTCAGGAAAGAAGTGAGGAATCAGATATAAAATGGCAGTCACGTCCTTGGCGGGGCATACCGTCACCACCGTGTAGATCACCATTTGCCACTGTGCCCCATAGGGCCCAATTTTAACCCTTGATGAATTGCACGGTGGTTCCTGACAGGCTCCCGCCACGGCGCACAACCTCAGTGGCAATACCTCACTTCCACCTCTCCCTCCACACAGGACAGGTGGATGCCATTTCAGGGGGGCGCAGGCCAATGGAATAATGCTGTGCCACAGAAGAAATAGGCACATACTGGACAAATCACACTGACCCATTACATGTTAACAGATTGCAGACTACTGTTGTGGCTCCATTGTTCAGTTTGTGACAGCCTCCTCACTCTTTTATCCTTAGATTCTTACCGCTGCAGATGAATAGGAGATAGAGACATACCCCTATGTACAGACCTCTGGTGGATTTGGCTACACTAGAGGACAGGCACATAATACTCACCTATAGACTGGACAGGGCCTCTTGTGCAAGTGCTATCAGGTCTCCATTTCCTGGCAACTGGTTCTTTGTAAGTGACAGTAGGCTTGACAGCAGGGATGTCACAGCCAATGTTCTCATTAGTGCTCAAAGAGTGTTGTCTGCCCTGATTAAACACATGTGCAGCCACATTGTATTTCGCCAAGTTGAAGATTTGGCCACAGTGAAGGCCGAGTTCTATGCAAGGGGACATATCCCCAACATAATTGGGGCGACTGATGGAACACATATTGCATTTGTTCCCCCGTCAGAATGAACAGGTGTTCAAAAATCGTAAGAGTTTCCACTCCATGAATGTGCAGATGGTGTGCTTGGCGGACCAGTATATCTCCCACGTCAATGCTAAGCATCCTGGGTCGGTGCATGATGCCTTTGTCCTGAGGAATAGCAGCATCCCAAATGTGATGGCCCAACTACAGAGGCACAGGGTGTGGCTAATAGGTGAGCCCTGGTTTCCACCCAGTATATGTTGGTGTATGCCTAAAGTGTTGGCCATATAGGATAGTGTGTGGCTAAATGTTGCCCCTCAATTTTTGCAGGTGACTCTGGTTACCCAAATCTATCATGGCTGCTGACCCCTGTGAGGAATGCCAGGACAAGGGGTGAAGAACGTTATAATGAGGCACATGGCCGAACCAGAAGGATCATAGAAAGGACCTTTGGCCTCCTGAAGGCCAGGTTACGGTGCATCCATCTAACAGGTGGATCCCTGTGCTATTCACCCAAGAAGGTTTGCCAGATAGTGGTGGCATGCTGCATATTGCACAACCTGGCCCTCAGACATCATGTCCCTTTTCTGCAGGAGGTGGAGACTGGAGATGCCCTGTGACAGCAGTGGACCCTGTCGACAGTGAGGATGAGGAGGCAGAGGATGAGGATGAGGACAACAGAACATCTGTAATCCGTCAGTACTTCCAATGACACACAGGTAAGACAGAGCAACTTTCCATTGCAATGACTTTGGTTGTATTCTGTGTGGCATTGACATGCTGGTATTTCCCACTTCTGTGCCCATTTACTGTTTCCTCTGGCTATTCATTTTGCAGATGCTGGTGATTTGACAAGTACTCCTGGTGTGATCACAACATCCAGCTACAGGTCATTCTTTCTCTGCTCATTCTATGTACAGTTCATTTGCAATGGTTGTACCTGTTTCAATCAATCCATATTTGAAATACATGACATACTCAAAATGGATTTTTATCAAAGGGTGTTTATTGAAGTGCTAATATATAGAGGGGAAAGTGCAATGGGATGGGGTGATGATGGAGGAAAGTCCAGGCTATTGTTCCAGTCTGTTCGTAGCACAGGTGTATTGTCCAAGGGGACATAGGAAGAGGAGCACTGGCAGTTCAAGGTGGACAGGGTGACTGAGTGGGACACAAGGGGGACAATCAGGAGAGTCTTGTTTCCTGGTGGGGGTCTTGGCAAGTGTCTCTGGCTTCTGTCTGGATCACAGGGAACATTTGTGGGGTGGTTCACCTTCTGCAGGGGGATTGGTGCTGGTGGCCAGTGAGTCCTGTGGTGGGGCCTCCTGGCCACTAGCGGCAGTGGAAGTGGAAGGCTGTTCAGATGACTGGCTAGAGGCAGGGGCCTGCTGGTGTGACACTGCCTCCCTCATAATGTTGGCCATGTCTGCCAGCACCCCTGCGATGGAGATCAGGGGTTGTTGATGGCCTGCAAGTCCTCCCTGATCCCCTGGTACTGTCCCTCCTGCAACCACCTGTTCTCCTGCGTGTTGTCTAGGATCTGGACCATCGTGTTCTGGGAATGTTGATAGGCTCCCAGGATCTCGGAGAGTGCCTCCTGGAGAGTCAGTTCCCTGGTCCTGTCCTCTTCCTGGCACATGGCAGTCCTCCCAGTATACCTGGTGGCCTGTGCCTCTGTCCCCTGTACAGTGTGCCCACTGACACTGACCCCAGGCCCCTGTTGTCTTGTGTGCGAGGTGTGGCCTGGGGTCCCTGTACAGGTAGGCACACTGCTGATTGACGTGACCTGGGGACAGAAGTTTGGGGACGCTGGGTGGGTGCTGTGGTGTTGTTTCCTGATGGGGGAGGCTCTGTGGTGGTCTGTGACTGGACTTGGGTAATCAGCTGTCCAGTGGCCCCTGATGGGCCAGGTAGATCATCCAGATCCTGAAGACCAGTTACTGTCATCACTGTGGGCCTCTTCAGTTGGGGTACTGGATAGTGCTGGCACCTCCTCTCTGCTGACATTGGCTGGGGTACCTGTGGGGATGTAAATGATGTGTTATGGTTAATGTGTATGACATATTGTACATCCCTGGCATCCCCTCTATGGTTGGTGTTGCCCTGCCAGCTTTTACTCGTGCATTTTTGTGTATGGTGGGATTGTTAGTTCTCTATGCTGTACATGCTTTAGTGATGGGTGTCCATGCAGGGCTGTGAGGGGTGTCCAGGCATTGGTACAACATGCAGGAGGCACTCTCCGAGATCCTGGGAGCCTATCAACATTCCCAGAACACAATGGTCCAGATCCTAGACAACGCGCAGGAGAACAGGTGGCTGCAGGAGGGACAGTACCAGGGGCTTGGCAATGGGATTAGTGCAATGTGATGGTGGAGTGTGTGGGATAGAGTAGAGTGATGGGTATGTAATGGCATGCAGGTATGGGGGTGATAATTGTTGGAAATTGACTTACCAGAGTCGAGTCCTCCTCTGATTCCAGCCAGGCCCTCAGGATGCAGTATTGCCAAGACTTGCTCCTCCCATGCTGTGATTTGTGGAGGAGGAGGTGGGGTCCACCGCCAGTCCTCTGGATAGCGAGCTGGTGTCTTGCTGCTATGGCACGTACCTTCCCCCGTAGGTCATTTCACCTCTTCCTGATGTCGAACCCTTGTTCTTGGATGCCATCCCACAGCATTGACCCTGTCCATGATTCTCCGCCATAGCTCCATCTTCCTTGCTATTGATATCTGCTGCACCTGTGCTCCAAACAGCTGTGGCTCTACCCTGACAATTTCCTCCACCATGACCCCTAACTACTTCTCAGTGAAACAGGGGTGCCTTTGTGGTGCATGAGTGTTATGTGATGTGTGTTGGTGAGGGTGTGTTGGGAAATGTGTTGAGGTGTGTGAAGTGGGGTGCATGAGGGATGTATGGGTGTGTGTGGTGTGTGTATGTAGTTGTGTCAGTGGTCTTGGGGTCAGTCTTGTGCCAATGATTTGTATTCGTAAAGGTTTGTGGGTAAAGTGGGTGTGTGTTTTATAGTGTGTGGGTGTGAAGTGTGTATGGGTGTCAGGTATGTGTTGTTTGAATTGTCCAATGTGGTGTTGTTTTGTGTGTGGGTGTCCACTGTGAGCGCTGCAGTATGTACTGCCAATGGTTTGCCGCCATTGAATGTCTGTGTGGTGATTCGTGGGTCATAGTGTGGTGGGTGTTGTTCTGTTGGCATAAAAGTGTGGGGTTTGATACCGACGGTTTATCACTGACCTTTGGTCTGGCTGATTTGTGTCTGAATTCTGTTGGATTGGTGTGTGTGTGTCATAGTATGGTAGATGGATATCCGGGTGTGGAGAATCAGCTCTCTGATTTAGTCTATCTTTAAATAGTATTTGTTTATCCCACCTCTTCTTTGAACCCTCCTGTGCCTGTTTAGTATCTTACTTAGGGGTGGTACTCTGTAGTTCGAGCTTCTTCGGCTTGGCTCCCAAGCTATTCCATCCTATACTAGTATAGGTGTCGGAAGCAATTTTCAGTAGCTGTTTCTCCTGATCCAAATGTGGAGTCTCTCGGAGCCAGTGGCGTAGAGCCAGTGCTACTGCTTCCCCTTTAATGTTGCTCAGTATGATTGAGGAGACTGCGTCAAAGTTACGCATTCATTTCATCCCCAAATCTAGGGCTGGTGCAGTCTTGTGCTCATTCTGAATTTGCTTTAACACTTCCGGTACATTGGCAAGTGTCGGGGTACCATGTGTGGTAGTGTAAATTGCAAAGAAGACTGTACCCGATGTGGCACAGTCATCCACCAAGGGAACCATCCCGAAGGGCAAGCACATTGTGAGAATTTTATGTTTTTCCTGTGGTCCCAAGTGGGGAAACACAGCTTCCAGATAATTTGTTTTCTGGGATTTCCAGAACGGGATTTTCTCTTGTTCTGTTGGTACCTTGCACATGATAGTATGTACTGTTTGTGTATTAATTCCAGTGGCCAATTGGTATCCAGCAGGAGCTGGTGGTGCTTGACGCGCTGGTGTAGTTTTCAGAGTTCGCATTACGACTGAACGAGTCGTCTATATAGTGTTACTATCTCAGTGTTTAAATTGCGCAGATCAGCTGCCTGCATATTTTGTAAATCCAGGTGAGGTGTAAATGTGGTAAACATAGGCCACGTTGGTCCGTCATTACTTAAGGGACTTAGGGGCATATTTATACTCTGTTTGTGGCGAATTTGCGTCGTTTTTTTCGACGCAAAACTAACTCCATATTTATACTTTGGCGTTAGACGCGTCTAGCGCCAAAGTTCATGGAGTTAGCGTCATTTTTTGGCGTGAACACCTCCCTTGCGTTAATGATATGCAAGGGAGGCGTTCCCGTCTTAAAAAATGACTCCGAGGCATGTGCGTGGTATTTATACTCCCAGGCAAAAATGACGCCCGGGAGTGGGCGGGGCAAAAAACCCCGCATTTGCGCCTCTTTTTAACGAATGGGTCAGGGCGGGCGTTAAGGGACCTGTGGGCTCTGAAGGAGCCCAGAGGTGCCCTCCCCTGCCCCCAGGGACACCCCCTGCCACCCTTGCCCACCCCAGGAGGACACCCAAGGATGGAGGGACCCATCCCATGGAAGAAAAGGTAATTTGGGGTAAGTATTTTTTTTCTTTTTTTTTGTGGCATAGGGGGGCCTGATTTGTGCCCCCCTACATGCCACTATGCCCAATGACCATGCCCAGGGGACCTAAGTCCCCTGGGCATGGCCATTGGGCAAGGGGGCATGACTCCTGTCTTTGCTAAGACAGGAGTTATGTTGATGGGGGATGGGCGTCGTAAAAAAATGGCGCAAATCGGGTCAAGATGATTTTTTTGCCTCGACCTGACTTGCCCCATTTTTAGACGCCCATATGCCATTTTCCCCTATGCCGGCGCTGCCTGGTGTACGTCGTTTTTTTTCACGCACACCAGGCAGCGCCGGTCGGCTAACGCCGGCTAACGCCATTCAATAAATACGGCGCCCGCATGGCGCTTCAGAATGGCGTTAGACGGCGCTAAATTTTTTGACGCAAAACTGCGTTAGCGCAGTTTTGCGTCAAAAAGTATAAATATGGCCCTTAGGGGCATATTTATACTCTGTTTGCGCTGAATTTGCGTCATTTTTTTCGACGCAAATTCTACGCAAAACTAACTCCATATTTATACTTTGGCGTTAGACGCGTCTAGCGCCAAAGTTCATGGAGTTAGCGTAATTTTTTGGCGTGAACACCTCCCTTGCGTTAATGATATGCAAAGGAGGCGTTCCCGTCTTAAAAAATGACTCCGAGGCATGTGCGTGGTATTTATACTCCCGGGCAAAAATTACGCCCGGGAGTGGGCGGGGCAAAAAAACCTGCATTTGCGCCTCTTTTTAACGCCTGGGTCAGGGCAGGCGTTAAGGGACCTGTGGGCTCTGAAGGAGCCCAGAGGTGCCCTCCCCTGCCCCCAGGGACACCCCCTGCCACCCTTGCCCACCCCAGGAGGACACCCAAGGATGGAGGGACCCATCCCAGGGAAGAAAAGGTAAGTTGGGGTAAGTATTTTTTTTTTTTTTTTTGTGGCATAGGGGGGCCTGATTTGTGCCCCCCTACATGCCACTATGCCCAATGACCATGCCCAGGGGACATAAGTCCCCTGGGCATGGCCATTGGGCAAGGGGGCATGACTCCTGTCTTTGCTAAGACAGGAGTCATGTTGATGGGGGATGGGCGTCGTAAAAAAATGGCGCAAATCGGGTCAAGACGATTTTTTTGCCTCGACCTGACTTGCCCCATTTTTAGACGCCCATACGCCATTTTCCCCTATGCCGGCGCTGCCTGGTGTACGTCGTTTTTTTCCACGCACACCAGGCAGCGCCGGTCGGCTAACGCCGGCTAATGCCATTCAATAAATACGGCGCCCGCATGGCGCTTCAGAATGGCGTTAGACGGCGCTCAATTTTTTTACGCAAAACTGCATTAGCGCAGTTTTGCGTCAAAAAGTATAAATATGGCCCTTAATCTCACGGGTTGTATTCATGTGGTAGGGTACCTTTATACCAGTTCTCATATTCTTGATAAGTAATCAGGATTTCAAGATACTGGTATGCTTGGTACTGTTGAGGTACATATGCAATTCTGTATGTGTGGAATGTGAATGATCTTTGGTCTTCCTCAGGAAAGGTGACCCAAGAGTAGAATGTTTCTGTTTGGTAAGCTTCACTAGCTTCTACTATAAATGTGACATCCCTCCCCTCAAAATGGGTAAAAGAAATGCAACACCAAATGGGGAGCAAAGACCTTTTATGAGTTTGAGCTCGAACAACCTACAGCCTAATTAGGTATTCCCTGTTCAGCTGAGGAGGATCTTCCCCATGACCACAGACGTCTCCATATAATGGTACATAGCGTACCTGTTGTCTGTGAGACAGTGATAGTCAGGGTATCCCTAAATTAGTGCCTAAACACCATTGTTGGTGGCGCCATGTCGTAGTTTGATTCTGGTTTTAGGCATGACTGCACATTGAAGGATGACAGTACTTATGTTTGTAGTCGACTATGCCAGTCCTACAACAAGTCACAGCTTTCGTCCCAACCCTTTCCAGCTCAAAAGCAGCACCTCACCAAAAACCCAAACAGTAAAAGGTGATTTGAGGCAGCCGTTACGCATGGACTCAAGAGTGACATCTCAGGGAGTGTCATGGTTAAACGGAGATTACCCCTTTCTCACATTAACAACATGTCTCAATCAAACACAGGAAATGAAGAAGTAAGGTTTCAATAGGTTTTATTTCACAAAACTGCAATCTGCGATAAGTTGCATGGGCTGTAATGATTAGGATAATGAATAATGCAAGAAACAGAATGGTGAAGACAACAGTCATTAATACAAAGACCCCCATAATTTTGCAATGACATGAAATGACATTAGATATGTTATGTGTCCTAATACCCTAACCTTATGAGCCTAATTTCTAACCTAGAAGAGAGTGAGGTGTGTTAAACCTAATCTGCCAATGCTATGTCCATGAGAAGAGCCCCCCAACCCTCGTTACCTTGGAATGAGGTCTCTAGCTAGGACTCCGTAAGAACACAAAGATGGGGTCAGCGTCAAGGCGACGTGCAGCATCAATAACAGCAATGGCATCTGGTCAGAATCCCTCTGACTATCTGTCTAAGTGAGGTGCATTTATACAGATCAGCTCGGACCCCTGACATAGGTCTGTTCCAAAACAATAGATAACAAGACATGCTTGGGACGGCAATTATGTAAACAATTCCCTCGAAGGTATGAAGAGGGAAAGTACCTAATGTGAACACCTACAGTTTGTTAATCTTTGTCGCTTGATATTGAAACCTTAGTGCACTGGCACTGATAACGTGAAACTAAAACATTGGCCTAATTAGAAATAAGGCAGCCATCTTAAAAGATATAATTAAATAATGCGCTAAAACAGAGCATGCTAAGTAGGGTAAAAGTCAATAGGTGACTGAGGCACGAGTTCTGCAAGCCAAAGGCTAAGCTAAGTCCTGTATCCCATTAAAACAAACTAGGATTCACTGCAACACAAGGTTTTACAAACTGTTGCAAGTGTCCCATTGCACCAGTTTGTAAATGCAGCACTGTGTGGGGGACTGTTTGCGCCACCAAAACAAAAAAAATTACGCTACAGCAGCGCAAGGGGCTTGTAAATACGCCTACAAGTTTTTAACTGCAGTCCAATACCTCCAAATTCCAGTACAAGGTGCTGACATGATAGCAAGACCTGCAAGCTTAGCACCATTATTTAGGCCCGTCTCCCTCCCGTGCACCATTTTTGCATGGGAGGATAAATAAGGCGCCTGGGCCTTAGAGTCATTTTTTGCCTGGGAATGCCTACCTTGCATCTCATTGAGGCAAGGTAGTTTCCTGCTAGCAAAAAATGACTTTAACTCCAATACTTTGGTGCAAGAAGAGTCTAGCGCCAACGCATAAATATGAAAAGACTATACAAGTGCACCCATGCAATTAAATTGTACAGCCCCTCATAAGTTGTTACCTTGCTGTCCTTCACCTGTCTATCCAGTGCTCTACAAAAAGAATCAACACATTCCAACCAAGTTTGTCAATCCCCCTTTTTGTAAGACCTAAACGTTTCCTTGTACTGCTCTGGAGTGAAACCATACCTAGTTAGTAGGAATCCTTTATGGTAGAGTAGGTGAGCCCCTGATGATTCTCTAAGGCTGCCAAGGTGTCCCTACCCTGTACCTCAAAGTTCTTCCACAGACCTGCCCCACAGTGTACCTCAGGGATCCTGTTCATGTGGAAAGCTGGCTCATACCCCTTGAACCAAGTATATGTCACCCTCCCTCTCATAACCTTTTACTAGATATTTGAGAATGTGCACCCTCCTCTCCGATTGCTCTGTGGTATTGCTGCCACCATCTGTGCTGGACCTTCCCTTCAGGTCCAGCTCCTTCTGCCTCCCTTTCGATTCTGGACAATTCCAACTTGAGCTTCTCAAGCTCCAGATGATGCCTTCTCTCTGCTTTTCTATCCTTCAGTTCCTCTGTGGTCAGATCCTTAAAAGAAATGCTGCTGCTTGCCCTGGAGGCCCTCCCCCCAGGCAGGTCCTGGCTATCCATCAAGTGATCATGTATGTTCTGCACCTCCTCATCCACAGCAACATTCTCCTCCACTGTGTGCTCCTCAGCCTCCTTTGCTGCCAAGCAGGCCCTCAGCGCCTTTTGCAGTTCCTACTTCCTGGCAGAGTTTTTGAATGGACACTTGGGGGCATATTTATACTCTGCCTGCGCCGAATTTGCGTCTAAAATTTGGACGCAAATTCAGCGCAAACCTTACACCATATATATACTTTGACGCCCGAACCCACGAACGCCAAAATTCCGCTGTGTGCGACACTTTCTGGATGCATGAAACCGGCTTGCGTTAATGACATGCAAGGTAGGCGATCCCGTGCAAAAAATGACTTAAACATCTGTGCACCATATTTATCCTACCGCGCAAAAATCCCGCACGGCTGGTAGGCGGAAAATGGCGCACAGCCCGATTTGCGTCAAAAAATTACACCTGGGTCAGGGCAGGCGTTAAAATAGGGCAAACACACCATTACTTAATGAAAACACACAGAAGAAACAGCAGAGCGCCAAAAGGAAGACATGGAGGTGCAATTCATCCAGCATGCACGAATACGCAGAGCACAGTACCAACAGCAGCAGCTTCCACCACACCAGCAGGGACCCCAAAGGCAACACAGAAGGCAGGAGAAGATATTCAGGACTAGGACAACCCTTCTGGGGCTCAGGCAACATGACATCATCCAGAGGTACAGACTCAACTGGCAAGCCACTCAGCAGCTGCTGCGCCACATTGAGCCACAGTTGGCACCCAGCTTGCAGACACCCCACATCATTCCACCAGAGACCAAGCTGCTAGCTGTCTTCCACATGTTGGCAAGTGGCTTGTTTCAAACCACTGGTGCCCTGGTTTCCGGGATCTCACAGCCCTCATTCTCTGCCTTCCTACCCAAGGTATTAGATGCCATAATCTCCCTCACACCCTGCCACATCAGCTTCCCCGACATACAGCAGAAGCAGCGGGAGACCAAACAGGGCTTCTATCAAATCAATTGCTTCCCACACGTGCTTGGTGCCATTGACTGCACACATGTACGGATTATGCCACCTGCTGCAGCCGAGCATCTATACCGCAACAGGAAGCACACACACTCCATTAATGTGCAGGCCATTGTCGATCACCTGGGTTTGATCACCAACATCGTGGCAAAGTATCCTGGGAGTGTACATGATTCATTCATCTTCCGCCACAGTACCATCAATCAACACTACCAGGATGGACGATATGGCAATGGCCTACTTGTTGGTAAGTACAGAAACCTACTTATATACACACAGCACAGCAACCCTGTAGGACACACAACACATACACCTCTACATGGACACGCGTCCAGGAAGACACTGAGGTTGTGACACTGCTAGTCATGTTTGATATCCTGACCCAATGGGATACACACCTAGGGACAAATGACAGATGCAAATACCAAAAGATGCAAGTCCACAGACAAAAGGGAACAATTTAAAAGCACACAGTGACAATGACATGCCCTTAACTGCCAGTACAACTTGGAAGATTAATCTTACAATATCACATCAATAACACTCAATCACACACCCTTCCAAACAATAAGTACTGTGTAAGGGGTATGCAGGGGCATATTTATACTCTGTTTGCGCCGGATTTGCGTCGTTTTTTTTTACGCAAATCTGACGCAAAACTAACTCCATATTTATACTTTGGCGTTAGACGCGTCGAGCGTCAAAGTTCATGGAGTTTGCGTCATTTTTTAGCGTGGACACCTTCCTTGCGTTAATGATATGCAAGGGAGGCGTTCCCTACTAAAACATGACTCCAAGGCATGTGCGTGGTATTTATACTCCCGGGCAAAAATGACGCCCGGGAGTGGGCGGGTCAAAAAAAATGACGTCTACCATCGTTAGCGTAATTTTTTAACGCCTGCTCAGGGCAGGCATTAAGGGACCTGTGGGCTCGGAAGGAGCCCAGAGGTGCCCTCCCATGCCCCCAGGGACACCCCCTGTCACCCTTGCCCACCCCAGGAGGACACCCAAGGATGGAGGGACCCATTCCTGGAAACTTAAGGTAAGTTCAGGTAGGTATTTTTTTTTTTTTTGGGTGGCATAGGGGGGCCTGATTTGTGCCCCCCTACATGCCACTATGCCCAATGACATAAGTCCCCTGGGCATGGCCATTGGGCAAGGGGGCATGACTCCTGTCTTTGGTAAGACAGGAGTCATTTCAATGGGGGTTGGGAGTGAAAAAAAATGACGCAAATCGGGTTGAGGCGAAAAATTTGCCTCAGCCTGACTTGCCCCATTTTTTCACGCCCAAACTCCATATCCCCCTACGCCGGCGCTGCCTGGTGTACGTTGTTTTTTTCCATGCACACCAGGCAGCGCCGGCGGCTAACGCCGGCTAACGTCATTGATTAAATACGGCGCCCGCATGGCGCTTCAAAATGGCGTTAGCCGGCGCTAATTTTTTTGACGCAAAACTGCGTTAAAAAAAGTATAAATATGGGCCGCAATGTGTTTCGGTGCAGGTCTAACACCATGACACACATAGCATGGTTATGATGACTCCAATGAATGGGACATGGAATCATTGAGGCTGTACCAACATCTCACATCACTCTTGGTCTGACATTGCCCACTACCAATAAGCAAGTGGACTGTGCTAAGAACACATATTGATGTGACAATATTGCAAAGTGCACATTTCTACACATACGGTTTGAGACAATTACACACATACATAACAGATGTACAGGCATATGGACCTTCTGACACTTAAACCGTCAACCCCACAACCAAGTTAGCCAGCTTAACTGGACCAGGTTCAGTAGTGTAGGTACACGTTTGAACATGAGTCAACTCGGTGAGGGGAGATAAATAGGTCTGCATAGAACTTGTCACACATGGGATATTTGTGCATTGTCAATTGTAACACGTCAGTACTACCAACTTATGGAGATGTGTTGTACATTGTCACCTAGCAAAATCAAAGGGCCTCACTGATGTTTAACAAATTCTATTGCATATGTTAAATTGGATGGGGTGTCCAGGCCATACAGATGCTACTGTATTACCACCACTGTGGATTTAATCTGTGTATGGAAGTATCATGTCACCCCCAGTTAAGACACATGGACACCTCTTTCACATGACATAATGCAAGTCTACAAAAATACCACTGACATCCGGTCAATCAGCCAAACACCAGTTCAGATAATGAAACATCCCAATGCTGATGGTACATCCAAGAAGCCTAGGATTCCACACAATAACATAACACAGATGAGTCACAGACAACACAAGAGAACAACTGCCATGCAAAGTGATAATCATGGTGCAAGCTCCATCACAATTTTTCACTCTTTTTCTCTTTCAGCAGATCAGGGGTATGGGATCCAGCCATGGATCATGACCCCATTTGCAAACCCAAGCACAGCATCAGAGCGTGCCTATGATGAGGCACATCGGAGGACACGCACCATAGTAGGGGACCTTTTGCATCCTGAAGTCAAGATTCAGGTGCCTCAACATCACCAGAGGCAACCTCCTATACTCTCCTGAAATGGTGTGCAAGATCATTTTGACCTGTGCCATCCTGCACAACATTTGTGTAAGGAGGAACATTCCCCTCTATGAACCAGACCCACAAGTGCCTGAAGAGGAGGAAGAGGAGGATGTTGTCCATCAACATGAGGGGGACCATCTAAACACTGCAGCAGGATTGCGTCGGAGACAACACATTATACAAAACTTCTTTTAACCCTACTCACCATCACCACTGTCTTACCATATGTCAATAAACACCTAATCTAATCACTAAATCATGGTCTGGGTAATTATTTATGCATCACATTATCCCTATGATTCATAATCAGAGTTTAGCCTCATGGAGCATTGCAGATATACATATTAGGATACTGAAACATCCACATCACATTTGATGGGTATGAATGTACAGCCAACTTCACACACAGTGTAAATGACATCTATCCTGTCCATTTCACATTTGAAGGTCAATATCAGAGGACCACAGCTATGGCACACATCCATGTTGGCATCATGGTTCATTGCAGCATATGGCACACAACTAAAACACCATCATTCATAAGGTAAAAAACTGCTTCATACATGAGGCAGTGGATGTGCTATTGCATTGGTAACACGAATGTATGACCAGACCTTTGACAGCATTAAGTGTGACATCAGCCATCTCTACAAGGGGTATGTGTGAAAATAATTCCATGTAAGCTGCAAATGGCTAGCACGAGTGCCCCAGGTATATGACAAGCATTGCTCACAAGACATCCCCTGCGCAGTCCATCCCAGGTTATAAGTCCTGGCCCTGCCATGTTTACAGTCTCTCCCCACCCCTCTCTACGGGGCCCTGGAAATGGACTATTTGTACGAAGATAATCCTTCATCTACACACACCCAGATTAACATTCGGAGTCCAGTGTGCTTCCCTCTTTAGTATGGCATGCCATAGTCAAAGTTCATCTGTCTGCATGGACTTCAGGTCCGATAATGCACTGGCTGGTAGTCTGTAGGACTTGTAATCACCTGTCCATTGCTTCCCATGTGAAAGGTACTGTTGGCCCTTTGAACTTTATTCTCACCTACAGGACTTGTGAGAGACTGAAGCTGCACACACCTGTGAGCACTTCCATGCAGACCAGCCATTTGAACCTGCACTGCCCTTGCTGCTGCCTGGAACGGCTTAGAAGCTGCCATTATATGTATATCCTTGTTGTGCATTGCAGTATAAATCACTTGTGTAACACAGGCTTTGGGTGATTGTGTAACGTTGCAGCCAACAGGACAAATACAGTTTTCATTTTCCACAGTGTTGTTCCAGGTTTTCCCAGTCTCAGTCTGCTCACTGTGTATTTGCCTTGTTCATGTTAGTTCCTGACAGAGCCTCCATCCTGTTAGCCTGATTGGTTCCTGTCTTTGTGTTACCATAAAGGTTCCCTATGGATACATTTGTCTCATAGTTGCTTTCCATGCCCTCACTTTCCTCCTGGGGTATTGTGTCTGGTTGGTCTACGATGAATCCTCAAAATAGATTGTATAGCATAATCAATTTACTTATCGTATCATGGTCTGGGACATGTCTTCAAATAGCCTAAGCATGGCCCATCCCTTGTCTGGGTTTCATCTATGCATGAGTGACAAACAGTGACAGTGTACCATAGCTGTATGCATGGATTGGGTATGGTGCCACAAGCACAACAAACAATGTTTGCTAATGTGCATGAAAGGACAAAACATGTTTGTGCCCCGACGGTCCACACACAGATTCACATCGGCCCCAACCTATTTATGGGGCTTGCATGGAGACTAGCTGTGAGATTAATCAGCACAGAGCCACTGATGTTCCCGGTTGCAGTGGGAATTTTAGAGGCTACCCTGTGTACAAATGTTGTGATGAAACCTGCTGGTTTAAAATTACTGATCCATTAACTTTGTGAGCACCCCAAGGTTGCCCTGTTGTCAGTCTCATAAAACTTCTGCAGTGCCATAGCTGGACTAACCCCATGTGTGTTTTCAATTCCTCTTTGGCTTTCGTTCAATTCTGCTTTGAAGGATACTCTGTTTATGCAGGGAATGGCTCCCCAGGCTCATGACTAGACCTACACGTAACTGTGACAACATGGACCCCAACAATGACACAGGGTGCACATGGCCAAGCACTTCAACTGGACACCTTTGTGCAATTAACCACTGGAAATATGTGAACACATGATGCTTGGTCTGCTGGTCCTCCACTGTCACAAAAGAAACATAGGTCATTTACATGACTCAAACTGTGGAGTGACATTACATATTTGGATTGGTTTTGGGACTCTGTTTCACTCTGTTTGGGACATAGCATTTTCAAATGCCTGACTCATGGGTAGTATACAAACAAGTGACCAGGAAGTGGTATCCAACATTCCAGTACATGTGATGGCTTACTCATGTAACATTGCCATTATCAACCGTCCTCTATCTATCCTGTGCATAGTTTGTCATCGGAGATGCTTTTGTCCCAAAAGTCAGGGAAGTTCACACAGCATTAGTTGCTACGAGTATGATAAACACATTTCCTGACTCATTTCCACACTAAATAGCATCTGATGGCTATCCACATTTACAACACATGCATACAAGCACATTTATGAAAACGCGTCTTGTGATGTTCACACAGAGGGCCAAATAAAAATGAAAGAGCCAATTCACAGACATTGACACACAGGCAATGAGTTAATGTATTAAGTTGCGTTGCCTTGCTATCCTCTATTGATGCACAACCTTCTCAAACTGGGTAATACCAATTTGTATTCCAAAAGATTGGGTATCTATTGCGTCAGTGAAGAGTGCTAATCCGGTACAACAACTAGAGGATCATGGTCCACAATAGTATGATCTGCCACATGTGCCCAAACACTGGAATGCACAATGCAGGTGCAAACAGCCTACCTCTGCATAGTTACTGCTGTCATGTACTATAAAAATGTGAGAAAAGACCCAAACCCGGTAAAGACATAAATTTTGACGCATATATGTAAAAAAAGACGCATATGCGTCAAAAATCACTGCATATGCGTAGAGAAATGACGCTCACAGCCATGATACATCCATTGGCCCCGAGCGGTAGTTCCTACACTGTACCCCATGAAATTGGTTACCAATGCAAAATATTTGGAACTATGGATGCGGGGTAATTTGTAAGTATTTGTGTAAAATATAATTGGCGCACAGACTGTAAGTGTCATAATATTTTTACGCATCATAATAAAAATGCACCGCACTTGAGGCAGGAAGTGATGTAATAGGATATCCTGTTTACAGAATTGGTACAGTAGGATTACTTTCACTTTCACGTCTGTGATTTTTCTAGTTTGTGTGGCTGTGCTTAGAGTTTTGTCTGTCCCAATTGTGTTTTTGTCTCCTGCGTGCCATCCAGTTTGTCATCTGTGTTATTTGTAATTGTCTCAGTTGTTCATTGTAAGTGTCTATTTCTAATGTTTGGTGTCTAATTTTGTCTTCGTACTGTTGGGAGTCTGTTGTGGGTATTGTTAGTTTGGGGATATATGGCTGTTTTAGGGTTACTTTTATTTCAATTTCCTCCCTCCTTTCCCTTTATTACCCTCTGTACCCTTTAATTTTCATATTATTTCTGTCATGTTGGGTAGACCACGTCTGAGGAGAATGGGGGAGGAGTATCTGGGGGGATTCATTTGGCTGATGTGCCACTTCCTCCCCTTGATGATTGAAGCCGGTGGCAGGGTGATACAGGAGTATCACACAGAGGCGAGGAGGCTTCGGTGGTCAAAGGTGTTGTACCATCTGCGTCGCATCTTCAACACACCGCGCAACGACCACCAACTAAAGCACAGCTGGGCTGACCTTGTTGCCAGAGAGCAAGACCTGATGGGCCACCTGGGTATTGTGATTGGTGGCCCCGTTGGTGAGTACAGTTCAGAGTAATGTTTTTGGACATGTGGAATGCAAGTTAAACCAGGAAAGAGATGTTTTTCACCAGCTAATTCAAAGAATTAATGTGTTCCCCAATTAATTAGAATACATGTCTGAACTGCATTCTGGCCCATACGTACCAATATCTTAGGCTGATAGTTTGACTTGGTTGTGCCACGATTAAATTAGGAATGCATGCTAAAGTAATGCACACGGGTTCATATCTAAATGTTTGGTGCTACTTTCCATAGCTGTAGCATATCACATGAAGCAAATGATACAAATTGAGGGATAACAACTATCCCTGGCCCTCTGTTCATTGTACCTGTGTGTTTTAAATTGGTCTTGGGCACAATAGCTGCAACAGAGCTAATGCATTTCCCATCTGTGTTACTCTATAGCCATGCACTTCTCATGAGTTACGGGGTCATCATGGGATACCTGAAGTTGGGGAATGCATGGTCACAATGTATTACGTGCATTATGTCGTGCAAAGGACCCCTGACCAATTCCGTCATACATATAGAGTTCCCTAATACTTTGCTTGTTTACGTTTGGTACACCCCTGTTGATCTAGTGCAGCATATGTACCATAACCAACTATCCAGTTTGAAGGCTATCATAGACATGGGTGTATGCTAAGAACAGAAGACCAGTCCGAAGGTACATACAAATTGAAACCTACATCATCATGATTGACACAGTGGTACATTTGCTAAAGCATGTTTCAATAATGTGACAGTGTCAGTTTGCTGTATACCCGCTGATCTCCCAACTTGGCAAATGTAAGATGATGAATGTGGCTAACTGTGATTTTCAAAACCCATTATGGGTACACAGGGCAATGAGTGACACATTTCAGGTGCAATGACTACAGCTGTGCCCATGCATTCTGTCATGGATGACCACAATATACACTGTCAGTGTATATTTTATTGTTGTATTAAAATATTAAAAATGGCCAATCCATGTCTTGCCTCAAATTGTCACCAAGTAACGCATAGGATCCCTGCCATTATGGTGTCATAGGGGGCATATGTGGCTCAGGGTACACTGTTAATTTAGCATATGTAACCTACACACAACACAGGCCCTACATGTAATGGACCACAGAAAGCATAAAAAATCATGACCTTCAATCAACACACATGAGCATCACACGGTAACTGATTTTCCCTTGATGCACAAGCCACAATACCTGCGTGACTGGTATTGCAGTGCTCCAGGAATGTCTCTCATTACTACAAATGATGAAAGGAGAACACTCCATAAATGAGTCTGCAACCAATTGATGGATCATGTTTGTCACCACATGATAGTTAGGGCCACTGTATGTGTGCAGTTGTGTGTGTATCACTCACTGGAGTGAAAGGGTCTATACATGTTTGCAGTGCTATGTATGTTGGAGTATCATCATGCCTGAGAGGCTGGACTTTCAAATATAATGTCACACACAGTATTTCTTTTTAAAGTGTTGTTCAGTGCATGGACATTGAGAACATTTCATCCTTCCATGCTTTACAGGTGGGCCTGCCCCTTACACAATTGGCAAAGTGGCTCGATTTGCGGACCCAGACATATCCAGTAAGTGTTGATATTTCTGTTCTGTGTTGTGTTTGCAGCTGTTGTGCGATTGACTCCTGTGTATTGGACACATAGCAAGGTTTGATGTGCTGGCACATGATCTGCTATGTAACTTGACTGGAGTTTCACTTTTGTTTTCCATATTTGAGTTCGACAATCAGTAGCGTATAGTCATATTTTAGGATTGTAGTCAGCCCTTTAGGCATGGCCATGTGAATAGGGTGACACTTGTTAAATTTTTTGTAACAAAAAGTTACAAGAGGGCCATATTCATGATTTAGTCAGCAAGTCGGACCTTGAATCTCACGGAATAGGGATGCCAAAATCTTACCCACAGACTTGAGCCTCCCTGTTCACTAATGAACATGTTAGACCTAGCAGCATGTAGCTCCACATGTAGTGCTATATGTATGTGGCACTTGAGTACAATGTCATAGGTGTGCATGCAGCTCATGCCCAGGTGTGTGCTTGCATCTATCTGCTTGTTGTAGGACAGGTATTAGTTATTTCAAATGAAGTTGACAATTGTCTGCAATTACAACATAAATGTGGATGAGATTGTCCAAGGTTCGTGTCTATCCTAGTTGGACACCCTCCTTACCTGTGGTGGACTGCCTAAACCCATGTACAGCTGTCCAAAGCTTCCTGGGTGTCTTTGATGTTTGAAAGTATGGGTTGCTTGTCCATCCCCCCTGAGGCACAGGCTTAGGGTTATGAAATGTGTACCTAGGTGTGATGATCCAAGTTTAGTACACAGACATGCAAATCTGTAGATCATTTGTCCAGACCTAGGATACCCACTCTTGATTAGCAACTGCATACCATCCTGGCAAATTCCATTTACAAATCACAGATCTTGTGGCCCTTGATTGTCATCCAGAAGATAGTCATTATTTGGCCTGTCACATGTGGAGGACTTGCAGCATTTGTTATGTGACTAATGGCTGAACAATGATGCTTAGATCATTTAAGTTGGTACACATCTTTTAGAGCATTGCTGTGCTGTTAGATGGGACATGTGTAGACTGTGTTGACATGTACATCCTCAGGGATAATCTGTGATCTGTATGGTGATGTGGCCTGTTTCAGCTAAATTAGATGTATTGTCTGATTCTCATCAGTAGCTGTATCACACAATGAAGTACCTAATGCTTGGCCTTATCTTTTTTAACAGCAGCCAATATGGATGCCAGCCAGATCCATGAATTTCAGCAGCGGGCGTTGCGTTACCGCCACATTCTGGATGTGGAGTCTGGGTTCCGCCACATGGCACGGAGTTATCGCCATGAAAGAGCCTCAGGGGTGTGGAGGGCATTTGCCTAAGGGGGCCCTTCTGTGTCCACAACAGCCTCCACCACCAGCACCGCCACTACGACCCAGGTGGCACGAAGGATTCCAGCCACCACTGCAGGACCATCAACTTCCTCAGCTCCAGGACCACTGACAGCAGCACCTGCACCTCCCCCTCCAAGCATAGCACCACCAACTGGACAACCCTCAACAACTGTCACTCAGACCACCCCTGCTACAGTAATTGACACTGGTGATTTTCTTGCTATGCAACGTGACATGAAACGGATGTTGCACAGACTGGACAAGCTGCAGCAGGAGGTGTCGCAAATTAATAAGAGGGTGCGTGCCATTAAGAAGACCCTGCGGAGGACAAACTTGTGAATCTGATATTCTCACCTGTGATTCCCTCCCCTCCCTCCTTTTTCCTGGTTCTTTTAATTAGTGGATTTAGGGGGCTTAGTGTTAGGTTAGAATAGGCTGTTAGTTTAGTTAGTTTAGTTAGGGTTGGGGGGTGGGGGTATGATATTTTTACATGTTTATTTTTTGTGTGGGTGGGTGGGGGATGATGTTGAGGGTTTTGTGTATTAAATAAAAAAACAACAAAACAAATTAAAAAAATATTTTTTTTTTTAAAAAATATATATATATATATTTGTTTAGTATAAGATAGTATGTGTTTAGGTTAGTATATGTTGTCCTCCATGTGTCCCGTCATATAAGGGGGGGTGGGGTGTTGATGTCTAGAGAGTTTAGCTAAATGTGATAAGTAAGTTTAGGTTAGGGTAGTTAGGGCCAGTTGTGGGTAATGTGTAGTTAGGATAGGTTAGGTTAGTTACGGTGTTTCCCCTAGTTTTACTATCCTTTTTTACAGTTAAATAAATATTTAGGTACTCCTTTACAGTATGTGTCATATGCTTGGGGATCAGGACCTTGGCATGGGTGAACAGTGTCAATTTAGTATTTGTGTTCCATCCTGCATCCAAATCCCAGTTGAGCTGTCACATTTGCAGCTACTTTAAAGCTACTTCTCTATGCATCTGCCATCCATTGCACCCACCACTCAAGGTTACCATGGATCCCAATGTGTTGTTATGTTTGGATGTATGTTTTCAATCTGACATACTTTGAGACCAGATTTGGTATTGAGGACACTGTGTTACGTCTGCCTGCAGCCTGATGTTCATGTGAACCCTGATAAAGTGAGTGGTGGTATAATCTCATGTAGTATAGTATACATAACTCACACCTATCATTTGTTACATTGTACAGGCAGGTTACTTATTTGTACGTACACTCATACACATCCATTCCTGCTGTATGGTGTATGCCAGGAAAAATTAGAGTCAAATGTCACATACGTAAAGATTGTCTGGAAGAAAAATTAGAAGACAATATTTTTCTGCTTAGACATCCCTTGAAGAAGATGTATTCTGTCCAACACAGCATTATACTGTATAGTTTCTATTTAGCTCAGAATTAACCCTCAGGAAGGGCCGCTGATGTTACAATCCAGACCAGAGTGCATATTTATCAGCCCACATTCTTTCAGGCCTGTTGTATTGACATTCTATGGGCATTGACATGAGGGAAACATAACTAATCTCCCTCACGTTTTATGTGTCGCATTACACAGAGACAAAGTGGTTGTGTAAGTGCTATTTATTTTAAAGTGCTATAGTGCTATTTTACATAGTCCAGGATTGTGAGTCCATTAGTGTGACACCTTCCATTGTGATCCTACACAAGAGCAAAAGGACATGTTATTGGACATGCTGGGGTGAAATGTCATACAGTGCAGAGGGACATGAATTGCCAATGAGGTAGTGAGAGACAATCACAGGGCATAGTGACAGGTAAACAGTGTGCTGGAGAACAGTGCTTGTGAGCAGTTGTTGCAAGACTGGCATGTTACAGAGCAGAGGACCTTGGTTATACGTGGCCATGTGGCAGGGACTTGTGCTACCGGGTACTCTTATGGGTGAAGGTGATCTGTTCCACGTCTTCATCTTCTGATGTGTGTGTTGTCTCCTCTGCCCTTGGTGGTGGTGAATTTGAAGAGGCAACACACACTTTAGTGTTTGAAGATGTGGAGTCAGAAATCCTGGTAGTTGCTTACTGTGGGGCTACTAAGCGCAGTACTTCAGCAAGGAGGAGCTGCTGGTTCTTAAGGATAGCAGCTACATCACTGTGGTAGGCAATCAGGATCTGCCCTCAGGGGGTCAATATTGCATTCGTGCACGCGTTGAAAGGTTTGTTTTGGGAGGTGTTGTGTCAACTCTCTTACTGCTGTGCTGATTTCCTTCACACTTTGTTGCTGTTCTTGCAAGATTGATGTTCGTCCTTGCATGCCGGCTGCCTGTTCTGCAGTTGACATCATGCACAAACGCACCCCTTCTAGGGTGGCTGCCATAATTTCCATCCCCACCCGCACCTCCTTGGCCAGCTCCAGCTGTACTCCAACTACAGTTCTCTCAAAGCTGCTGCCAGTGTCGTTAGAGTCCCCAGCTGGGTTGGAGCTGGCAGCTCGTACTATTGGGGTGGTTCCTCTGTGATGGCTGCTGTATCTGTACTCCTCCTTGCGACTGAAGGTGGGGTCTGGAGGGTTCCGAGGACATCTTGGAGGGTCTGCTGGCTAATGTTTGTCAGCTCGTCATCTATGTCATCAGGGAAGTCCAGGACAGGCATATCCCCAGGAGAGCCATCGTCCTCTACAATGAGATATAGTACAATTAGGGGCATAGTTATACTCCCTCTGCGCCGATTGTGTGTCAAAAATTTTGACGCACAATCAGCGCAAACGTTGCCCCGTATTTAAACTTTGACGCCCGAGCCCGCGGATGACAAAATTCCGCATTTTTTAGATGCGCCAACCCGCCTTGCTTTAATTATATGCAAGGTAGGCGTTCCCGTCCAACAAATGGCTTAAAGGGCCGTGCGTCCTATTTATGCTTTCGTGCAAAAATGACGCACGGCAGGGAGGCGGAGCCAGAAATTGACGCACAGCCCGATTTGCGTCTAAAATTAACGCCTGGGTCAGGGCAGGTGTTAAAATGGGGCAAACACACCTGTATTTAATCAGAACACACAGAACAAACAGCGGAGCAGCAGAGCAGCAGAGCAGCAACAGGGAGTCATAGAGGTGATTCTAATCCAGCCTGCACGCAGACGCAGAGCCCAGCAGCAACAACAGCAGCCACAACAACACCAGCAGGGACCCCAAAGGCAGCGCAAAAGGCAGGAGAGGATATTCCGCCCAAGAACAACCCTTCAGGGCCTCAGGGAACACGACATCATACAGAGGTACCGGTTGAACTGGCAGGCCATTCAGCAGCTGCTGCGAAACATTGAACAGCAGTTGGCCCCCACTTTGGTGACACCCTGCACCATCCCAACAGAAACAAAGCTGCTTGCCGTACTTCATATGCTGGCAAGTGGCCCTTTTCAAACAACTGGTGCCCTGGTTGGCGGAATATCACAACCATCATTCTCCCCCTTTTTGCCCAAAGTACTGGACGCCATCATTCGACTGACACCCCGCCACATCTACTTCCCTAACACACTGCAGAAGCAGCAGGAAACAAAACAGGGGTTCTACGCAATCAGTGGCTTCCCACACGTCCTTGGTGCAATCGACTGCACACATGTACGCCTTGTGCCACCTGCTGCAACTGAACACCTCTACCGCAACAGGAAGCACACACATTCCATCAACGTGCAGGCCATTGTCGATCACTGGGGATTGATCACCAACATCATGGCTAAATATCCTGGGAGTGTACATGACTCATACATCTTCCGTCACTGCACCATCAATTAACACTTCCAGGATGGACGGTATGGCAATGGACTACTTGTTGGTAAGTACAAAAACCTACTTATTTACACACTGCACAGCAACCCTCTAGGACACACAACACATACACCACAACAGCAACATGTCGACAGGAATATACTGAGGTCGTGACATCGCTAGCCATGTTTCTTAAGTCACCATTGAACCTGTCACGTATCGGAATTTACTGTTCAGCCTAATGTGAAGATGTCAATGAGTGTGGTTGCCTAAATGTCACCTTGCAAATTGTAAGTGTCCCAATGACCTTTACAATAATACATTGCCTAAGTCTAAAGGTATGGGATGTCCAGGGTACTTGGATATGAACGTGTTAACAACACTTTAAATTTTAACTGTGCATGGAACTATCATCTCATCCCCAGTGAAGACACATGGACACCTGTATCACAAGTCACAATGCTGGGGAGGGCACACTGTACTGCAAATCCCAAAACATACTGCTGACAAACGGTTAGCAGACAAACACTTGTTCAGCCAAGGAAACAATACAATGCAGATGGTATAGCCTACAAGCAAAGGATGTCACATTAGTACACAAAAGAGTCACAGACAACACAAGACAACTACTGCCATTAAAGGTCTTTTCTAGAGTGCCATCTACATCAACATGATCCCATTCATTTTCTCTTGCAGCTGATCAGGGGTATGGCACCCAGCCATGGATTTTGACACCATTTGGCAACCCGAGTACAGCTGCAGAGCGTGCATACAACGAGGCCCATAGGAGGCCACGCAGCATTGTCGAGCGGACCTTCGGCATCCTCAAGTCAAGGTTCCGCTGCCTCGACATCACTGGTGGTAGCCTCCTATATTCCCCCGAGATGGTCTGTAGGATCATCCTCACATGTGCAATATTGCACAACATTTGCATCAGAAGCAACATTCCCCTCCTGGAACCAGAGCCACACATGCCTGAAGAGAAGGAAGAGGAGGATGCCGGCCTGCAACAGGAGGGGGAACTACAGAACACAGCTGCTGGTATACGCAGGTGGCAACAGATTGTAAATACTTTCTTCTGAATATGATCACCTTCACCACTTTAGTTAACTAATTCAAATAAACACCTATTATAATCACCATATCATGGTCTGGCTATTCCTTTTTACACACCTTCATCTCTACTTATCAGAATAAGAGAGTTGCCTCATGGAGCATTGCTGAGATACTGAGTAGGACACAGAAGATCCCAGAGCTTATGTGATGCCTAACATACAATGGTCACATACACACACACTCTTAATGACATATATCATGTATATATCTCCTTTGAAGGCCTATAGCAGAGGACCACAACTATTTCACACATACATGTTGAAAGCAAGGTCCAACGCAGCATATGGCACACAACTATGACACCGTCACTCAATAAGGGGAAAACAAGCCTCATACATGAGGCAGTCAATGTGCTTTGGCATCACTAACAGGAATGTCTGATAAGACCCTTGACAGCAGTTAGTCCAACAGCATCCAATATTTGCAAGGAATATCTGTGACTAGAGTTCCATAGAAGCAGAACATAGATAGCACAAGTGCCACACATATGACATGCATTGCGCACATGACATTCCATGCACATGTCAGCCCATTTCCTAACTCCTGACACACCCATGCACCTGGTCAAAACCCACCTGTCGGAAGAGGTCCCTGGAATACTAAGATGTGTACCCTGATAATACCTCCTCTACAAACACAGACCAACATTAGCAAACCAGTGTGCTACACCCTTTCCTAAGGTATGCCATTGTCATAGAACATCTGACTGCATGGTCTTCAGGTCAAGTTATACACTGTCTTCCAGTTTCAAAGCCCTGTTAGCACATGTAGATTGCTTCCCTTTGTGAAAATGTCTGTTGGCCCTTAGAATGCAAGTCTCACCTACAGGACTGGTGAAAAACAGATGCAGCCCACACCTGTGATCACCTCCATGCACACCACCCATTACAAAAAGCACTGCCCCTGATGATGCCTGGAACAGCATAGGAGTTGCCATTATGTCAAATACACCGTCAACCATTGATAGTAATTAAGCCGTGTAACACAGCCCTTGGGTTCATTTGTCACCTTCAAAAACACGGACGTATACAGATTGACATGTCAACTGTCTAGTTTGTCCTCCAAACAGTCTCAGTCAGACCACTGATAATGTAACTTGTCCTGTAGCTGGCTCCTGAATCATCTTGCATTCTGTCAGCCTGACTGGCAACCGTCTTTGCGTCACACTAAAGTATCCCTGTGTCTACATATGTACCACACTTGCGTTAGCAAACCTGCCATTCATCAGGGGGCATTGGGCATGGGCTTCTACCATGCATACACAAATACATTGTATAGCATCATCTGCCTTTTAACTGTACCATTTGAGTTAAATCCTCTTGGAAATGCAAAATTAATGGCCCATCCCTTGTCTGGGTTGCATTTATGCATGAATGACAAAGTGTGACAGTGTCCCAGGGTCATAGGCAGGGATTGGGTACGTGGCTTTCAGCACAACCAGCAACCTCTGATAATGTACATGACTAATACACAAATGTCAGAACCATGACAGTTCACACACAGTATCACAGTGCGCACAACATAGTGATAGGCCGTGTGTGGTGAATAGCTGCGAGAATAAACAGCACAGAGGCTATGATGTTCCCAGATGCAGTGGGAAGTGCAGAGGCCAACCTGTGTACAAATGTTGTAATGACACCTGCCGGAACATGACAATTGAGACATTATCTCACTCAGCACACCAAGGTTGCCCTGTTGACTGTCTCATTACACGTCTTTAGTAACAGGGTGGGACCATCCACATGTTGGTTCACATGTCCACATCTACTTTACTCACATTGATCAACAAAGGATACTCAGTAGTTACAGGAATAGCTGCCACTGACTCATGATGAGTCCTGGTCCGAACTTTGACAAATTACACCCCAAAAAATCTACAGGATCATCATTGGACCACACACATGAACAAGACACCTATGTGCAATTGATCACTGGAAATATGTGGACACGTGCTGTCTTGTATGCTGGTCCACCACAGCTACTTGATAGTTGGGGCTTACTTCTATGGCCTCAACTGTGGTGTCATCATACATATGAGATTGACCCTTGTCTGTCTGTGCAAACAACATGGTACCCACTTCCTCAATGCATGTGTATGACTCACTGTGGGATTCATCAACTAGTGCCTAGGAAGCTGTTACCAATACTCTAGGACATAGGATGTAGAAATTGTGGACCTTTGACATGAACATGCGTCTGACATCCATCTGGTGCATGCTATGTCACATGTGGTGTCTACGTGACCCTAAAACTTGGAAGTATACTTTGCGGGTGTTGTTACATGTATGACTAACACATGCCCTTGCTCATTCCAATTTTTACTTGCATCTTAGGGTTGGACACATGGACGTCACATTCATACAACCAAATGTACAATAATGCTTCATGTGATGTACACACACACTTGGTCAACCAACAAATTAGTTGTCAAAGCACACACTTTGAGCCAAAGGCAATTAGGTATTGTACATATGTGCGTCACATTGCTATCCTCTCCTTATGGCAAACATGCACAATTTGTGCCACACATATATGTAGGCCACACTTATGACCATCTATGACGTCAGCCAACTGTAAACATACTGTGAAGGGTGTAGTGGATGATGTTCCGCTGCAGTATGATGTCACACATGTGAACATACACCATCAACACCATACTGTCTTCAATTAGCCAATCTCTGATGTGTTCCAAATGTAAAATAACCAAAAAAGAAGTAAAAATGCTACAAACCAGTTAATGCACTGTCATTTTGACGTCCCTGGCGGTGTGCGTCATTTTTTGTTTACCAAAACTGTATTTGCGTCATTTGTTTTGATGCACAGGAGTGAAATTTAGCCCGCATCCAGATATTTGTACAGTCCATGTATCATTATGTGGATGTGGGTTCTTATTCACGTCTGTGTGTCAAAAAAAATGACGCAAACACAGTTTTGTGCAACAAAAAATGACGCATAATGCGAAAAAGGCGGGACTTTTCATACAGGAGGTGATATAATAGGATATCCTGTTTACAGATCATGTACAGTGGATGTACTTTCACTTTCACTTTGCAGTCTATGATCCTTCTAGACTCTGTGGCTGTGTACAGAGTGTTGTCCAGAGATTTTGTGCTGTATTTGTCCTGTGTGCTATCTGTAAAGTCGTTTTGTGACATACATTTTGTTTGTGTATACTGTAGTACTGTGTTTTGTCTACATTTGTCCATTTATCTTGTGTATTTCTTGTTTGTGGGAGTCTGTTGTGGGTAGTGTTAGTTTGGGGATAGTTGGGCTCTTTTGGTCTTTAGGTTTACTTTTTTCCTGTCTTTTTACCCCTACTTTCACCCATTTCCCCTATTTCTTTTACCCCTATTCCTTCTCTTCAATTATAAGTATGTCTGGTAGGCCACATCTTGGCAGGATGGGGCAAGAGGAGTTGGGGGGCTTCATCTGGCTGGTGACACATTTCTTGCTGCTCATGATCCAGGCAGGGGGCAGGGTCATACAGGGGTACCCGACAGAGGCGTGCAGAATCCGGTGGGGAAAGGTGCTGCATCACCTGCAGCGTGTGTATGCCAGCCAAAGGAGTGACCACCAGCTGAAGCACCGGTGGGCTGACCTCATCACCAGGGAGCAGGATCTCTTGGACCACCTGGGAATCATGATTGGTGGCACTGTTGGTGAGTACGACTATTGTTATTGTGCACAATTAAATGCTCTGTAGTGACATCAGTGGATTAGTGCAATGTCTGCCAGCTAACTTGATGACTGTGTGTAATTTTGGGGAAATATAAGGGGATCATTGATGCACTATGGCAAGGATCACAATTGCTAGCTGTCAGGTAGCACGTGCTCAGCAAACTTACAGGTAACTTTACCAACCTGTCACCAGGCAGGTCACTCCCCCCATCTGCCACGCAGCCCCCTGTGGGTTGAACCTCCGTTGCCACTTTTGCCACCTGACTACTCGCTCCCTTTTTTCTATTCCCCTGAGCTTGTGCTTCTGTGCCACTTGTTTTTTCCATTCTGTGCCCCTGTGTTTTGCTTTCTGTACCCCGTGCTCTGTTGTCCCTCTCCCGCTGTCTTTTCCCGCCGTTTTTTCCCCGGGTTTTCCCCTGGGTTTTTCCCCGGGTTTTTCCCTTGCTGCTGAGCCCCTGCTGCCCCGCCCCCTTCACTCCCATTGGCCGCCCCGCTCCCACCTCCCAGCTGCTCCTCCCTCCCTCTGCCCTCATATGGAGGCCGAGAAGTGGGCGCGCAGCGGACGCGCGCAGCGGGCGCGCCGCTGGCGCACCAATGGCGCACCTAAGGCAAGCCCGTCTGCGCCCGTCCGTGCCTGGACCGCACCCAGCACCAGAACCCCTGGAACCCGCACCCCCCGCAATGCCAGACTGCACTACGACGCAAGCACTCTCCACACACTCAACACCAGACGAGACCACCCCTGCTACCGGGCCACCCCGAAACGCACCCAGGGGCCTTTCACCTGTCGGAACTGCAGATTCACCAGCATCCAACCCTCCACACCACCAGCCAGAGAACCCAACCACCTCCGCTGCATCCTCCTCAACACCCGCTCCGCTCGCAAGCACGCCATCGAACTTTGGGACCTCCTAGACTCCACTGCCCCTGACGTTGCCTTCCTGACGGAGACCTAGCTGAACGCCACCTCAGCACCAGACATTGCCATAGCCATCCGACAGGGCTACAAGATCTCCCGCAGAGACCGCACCAACGGAGTGGGAGGAGGAAACGCCATCATCCACAAAGACTCCATCAAAATCTCAACGAACACCGATGACACCTTCACCACCGCCGAGCACATGCACTTCCAGATCCACACCGACCCCAACACCACCCTCAGAGGAACTCTCATCTACAGACCTCCCGGACCCCGCCCACAGTTCAGTGACACCATCGCTGACCTCATCAGCACCCACGCCCTCGCTTCCACGGACTACATCCTCCTCGGGGACCTGAACTTCCACCTCGAGAACAACAACAACGTCAACTCCACCGCCCTGATCGACAACCTCGCCAACCTCGGACTCAAACAGCTAGTAACGACACCCACTCACGCCGCTGGACACACGCTTGACCCCATCTTCTCCGCAAGCCCCCACGTCTTCTTCAACCACACCACCGAACCACACTGGACCGACCACAGATGCGTCCACTTCACCTTCAGAAAACCCACCACACACCACCGCTACCACGCCGCGGCTGGGGCAAGGTCACCAGGGACCAACTGACTACCGCCCTCGCCTTGAGACCACCCACCGACCCCACCGACCCAGACACTGCCGCGACCAACCTCACACAGTGGATCAACGACTGTGCCAACACCCTCGCCCCTCTCAAGACCTTTACAACCAACCACACCAACAAGAAAGCCGCCTGGTTCACCGAGGACCTCCGGATCTCCAATCACACCTGTCGGAAGCTGGAGAAGAAATGGCTCCACGACCGAACACCAGACAACCACACAGCCCTCAAGAGCGCCACCCGCAGACATCACCAACTCATCAGGACCGCCAAGAAGACCGCCTTCAAGGACCGCCTAGACAACAACACACACAACACCAAAGAGCTCTTCAGCATCGTGAAAGAACTCTCCAACCCCAGCTCCATCACCAACGACATCCTGCCATCTCAAGACCTGTGCGACTCCCTGGCCACCTTCTTCCACCGCAAGATCACCGACATCCACGACAGCTTCAACCCCGACCCCCCCTCACCCACCACCGAGTCCACCACCCCTGCGACTACCACTCGCACCAGTCGCCTCACCATCTGGTCCAGCGTCAGCGACGAAGATACCATCAAAACCATGAACTCCATCCACTCCGGATCCCCATCGGACCCCTGCCCTCACCACGTCTTCAACAAAGCCAGCGCAGCCATCGCGCCCCACCTCCGGAAAACAATCAACTGTTCCTTCGAGACAGCAACCTTCCCAGAAAGCTGGAAGCATGCCGAGATCAACGCCCTTCTGAAGAAGCCCAAGGCGGACCCCAAGGACCTCAAGAACTTCCGTCCCATCTCCCTGCTCCCTTTCCCGGCAAAAAGTGACGAGAAGATTGTAAACAAACAGCTAACCCGCTACCTCGAAGTCAACAACATCCTGGACCCGTCCCAATCTGGTTTTCGCAGTAACCACAGCACCGAGACCGCCCTCATCGCCGCCACTGACGACATCCGGACCCTGATGGACAAAGGAGAAACAGCTGCCCTCATCCTCCTGGACCTATCAGCAGCCTTTGACACGGTCTGCCACCGCACCCTATCAGCACGCCTCCATGACGCCGGTATCCAAGAGAAGGCCCTGGCCTGGACTACATCCTTCCTCTCCGGCAGAACCCAGAGCGTCCGCCTCCCACCCTTCCGCTCCAAAACCACTGAGATCATCTGCGGCGTCCCACAGGGATCCTCCCTCAGCCCGACACTGTTCAATATCTACATGGTCCCCCTCGCCCACGTCGCACGACAACACAACCTCAACATCATCTCCTACGCCGACGACACCCAGCTGATCATATCCCTCACCGAAGATCCCGACACCGCCAAAGCTAACCTCCACCGAGGAATGAAGGCCATAGCCGACTGGATGAAGGACAGCAGACTGAAGCTGAACTCAGACAAGATGGAGGTCCTCATTCTCGGGCCCACCCCATCAGCCTGGGACGACTCTTGGTGGCCCACGTCACTAGGCACAGCCCCGGAACCCACGGACCACGCACGCAACCTGGGGGTCATCCTCGACTCCACTCTCTCCATGACCAGGCAAGTCAACGCCGTCTCCGCGTCCTGCTTCAACACCCTCCGTATGCTCCGCAGGATATTCAAATGGATCCCCCTCGACACGAGAAAAACCATTACCCAGGCCCTCATAACCAACAGACTCGACTACGGGAACACCCTCTACTCAGGAACTACAAACAAGCTCCTGAGACGACTCCAACGCATCCAGAATGCCTCAGCCCGACTCATCCTCAATGTCCCCCGCCGCAGCCACATTACACTCCACCTGAGAGGCCTGCACTGGCTCCCCATCAACAAAAGGATCACCTTCAAGCTCCTGATCCACGCACACAAAGCACTGCACAACACCGGACCCACCTACCTCAACAACCGACTCAGCTTCCACACCCCCACCCGAAGCCTCCGCTCAGCCAACCTTGCCCTCGCCACAGTCCCCCGCATCCGAAAAACCACCGCCGGCGGCAGATCCTTCTCCTACCTCGCCGCCAAGACCTGGAACACTCTCCCCACCATCCTACGACAGACCCAGGACCTGCTGGCCTTCAGAAGACTCCTCAAGACCTGGCTCTTCGACCCCAGCGCCTTGAGACCCTTGCGGGTATGTAGCGCGCTTTACAAATGCAGTGATTGATTGATTGATTGACCATGAAGGAAATTGGTGCGGCCTTTTTGTCAGCACAGCTAACAAAATAGGAGCCAATCATGTCTATATAGGGTATGATTGACAGAGAAGTACATATGTACCAACATTTAGGCCAACTATGTTGACGCAATTGCTAGACTGACTTTAGAATCACTACATGATGCTGAAAATGAGTGCTGCCTTCACGTCAATTTATAATAGCAAAGTTGCTCAAACATTGGTCTCATGTTAGTCTGGTGAGTGTGGAAGGAAAGCGTACACAGAAGTACTGTGAATGTGTGGGATTATTGTGTTTCTTGATCTTTTTGGAGACATGTTAGTTCATGATTTGAAAACATCGTGAAAAGGTGTAAGGTGCTCTCAGCTAACATCTTAAGATGTTTGTTGGAATCGGTTGAGCCACAATCCAAGTATGGATGGCAGTCCAAGTGTATGCACATGGCTTTACATCTCCATGGTTGCTGCAAATCACCATAGCTGGGCCACATCAATTAACTATACTGGAACAACAGGATGGCTTACAGGAGTCCCTGCCCCTCCCTCTGTACATTGGGCCTATGTGCACTAAATGTGTCATGGCCACAAGTCATGTTTGACTGGTAGTGCAGTCCTCAGGTAACCAGGCGTTGTATGTTTCTCTTGGATGCACATGATGAGACGATTACACTCCATTTTTTTAGTGCTCACCAATTATGGGGCAAGTTTGCAACCACATGATAGTTAGGGCCAATGTATGTGTGCAGATATGTGTGTAACTGTCACAAGAGACCCATGCTATGTACAAGTTGGCCGTGAAATATCAGATGCAGTACCATCATGTCTGAATGACTGCCATTTCCTTATTAAGCCTACACATTGTAAATGATACTGAAAATGTTGCACTGTGCACAGATTTTGAGCACATTTCATACTTCCATACCTTACAGGTGGACCGGCGCCCTACACTGTGGGAGAGGTGGCGACATTTGAGGACCCCGACCACTACAGTAAGTGTTCATATGTCTGTTATGTGTTGTGTTTGCTGGTTATGGACTCGTGTGAGTTGGACGCATAGCAAGGTGTGATGCTGTGGGCAAGTTTTTCACTTGTTCCATGAGTGGGAATGCAGTTCTCACATGTTTTGAGTTAGCCAATGCGTATCCAATGGTATCATGTAGGGATTGTAGGACATCCCTGTAGGCCCCACTGTGAGTACAGGGGATAGTCATGTCTCTGACACTTGTATTACCAAGAGTCGCAATGGAAGTCAGCCCCTATTTAGTCAGCCTGTCAGACCCACATTCTCTAAGATTGGTGGAGCTAATAGCTTCCCAATAGACATCTGCTTCACTATTTACCTACGCAATTTTTAAACAGTAGGTAGAACCTCCTAGCAGCATGTACCTCCACATGTAGTGCGTAAAGTCTGTGGAACCTGAGTGTAATGGCCTAGGTGTGCATGCAATTCATGATCATGGGTGTTCTAGCAACTCTGTGTCTGATGTAAGTCAGGCCTCACTGGAAGTATATGTTGTGTACTAAGTTCTGATTTTCCTGACTTGTCTGACCCTATGAGTGCTCTAGGGTTTGCTGACTCCAAATTGTAGATAGACCTTACCTGTGGTGTGTCTGTAGAGACAAACATGTGTGGATTAGCCTATACACTCCTCGGTGTACATGTTGTTGGCAAATTATAGTTGTGTATCCACCGCCCCCCTTCAAACACGGCCATGGGTTTGTGAATGGGGTACCTAGTATTGATGCTACCAGTATGTTACACATACCTGTGAATAAGTGACGGTTTGGTTGCATAGTAGTATACACACTCAGGTTTGGCACTTGGTACCATACTGGAAAGTTCAGTTACAACCTGCAGACCATGTGGCTTTAGTTTTGCTTTCCGTACACTGACATTTGTAGCCCAGCTCTTGGTGGAGGATATGCAGCATGATTCTTAGATGTTAACTGTCAGAACTCAGATTGCAAGTCAAGGCCAGTTGTTACCCATCTTGTGGGTTATGAATGTGCTTTGTGTGATGTGACCTTTGTTGTCTGGCCTGCCATGTACTTCCTCAGGGACATTTGATGCTCTGTATCGTGATATGAGCTGTTAGAAGTACAGTAGATGTAATGTCTGATTAACTTGCTGTGCCTTTTCACACAATGCAGTTACTAATGTGGCATATCTGCATTTGTCTTCACAGCAGCTAACATAACTCCAGACCAGGTCCGTGAATTTCAGCGTCGGGCCATGTAATACCAGCACATCCTGCTGGTGGAGTCGGGGTTCCGGAGGATGGCCCGGTGATATCGCCATGAACGTGCCTCTGGGGCATGGCGAGCCTTCCCACAGGGTGGGCCTACTGTTCCCACCACAGCCCCCATAGAAACAAACACCAATCAGAGCCAGCTGGCCCCACCCACAGCTGCCTCTGTTGAATCTACATCTGCTGGACTTACTGGCCCCAGCATTGCCACCGGTGCAGGACAGCCCACACAGACCTCCTCCACCGGTACCCAGACTGCCACTGCTCCAGCTGTTGACCCTGCAGCCTTCAATAGACTTGAACACAAGATGGACAAAGTGCTGCGCAAGGTGAGCCACCTGAGCCGGGACGTGCGGCACATTAAACGGCGGGTCAAGGATATCAAGAGGACCCTCCGGAGGGCCAACCTCTAGACAGTTGAATAGATGGACATGATACCCTCCACTCCCTCCTCTTTCCTTGTTCTTATAGTTAGTGGGCTTAGTGTTAGGTTAGTATAGGCTGTTAGTTTAGTCAGTGTTAGTGGGTGGGGGGGTAGGGGGTCCTGCTTGTTTTTTTTTTTACTTATTACATGTGTGTATGGGCGGCTATGTTGGGGTTCTTTTGTGTAAAAAAAAAAATACAAAAAAAAGCAAAAAACATTTAAAAAAAAGAAATTTCCCCAAAAATATTTATTTGTTTAGGATAGTATAGTATGTGTTTAGGTTAGTATGTGTTGTCCTCAATGTGTCCCGTCTCATAAGGGGGTGGGGAGTAGATGTTTAGAAAGTTTCGTTACATGTGATAAGTAAGTGTAGCTTAGGTTAGTTAGGGACAGTTGTGGTTAATGAGTAGTCAGGATAGATTAGGGTAGGTAAGATTTTTCCTTCAGTTTCCTCACCTATGGTCAGCTTTTAATAAATATTTGGTTACCCCTTGATAGTATGTGTTGAATGGTACTTGATCGTGGGTTTGGATTCAGTGTACATCTCTTTTGTACTATAACATCTGTGTCCAGTGCTACAAACAAATCCCAACTGAGCTGTACGATTGGCAGCTAACCCAGAGCTACTTTGCAAAGTGTCTACCCTTTGTTGCAACCACCAATCACAGTTAATATGGATGACAATGTCTTTCTGTTGATAAGTGTGTTTTCAAAGTCACTAACAGTGCTTCCAGACTTGATATTGGGGAAACAGTTTTAGGTCTGACTGCAGTGTGATGATCATGCACACCCTTATAAGATGAGTTCTCATTGGCAATCTTGTATTCCTGTCTTCATGACCCTCATACATCATTTGTGACACCGTTCGGCATGATTACCTATTTGTATGTTAACTCAGACACCTTAATTTGTGCATTTTTTTTTTTGTATTTACTTAGATTAGTGTGGCATGTTTATTGTGTTATTTTTGCATGTTGACAACATTTAGCGGGCACTATTTGATGACTTAGTTATCCCCTGAGGAAGCATTCTTCTGTCCAACACAGCATGGTGGTGTATGGTTTCTCACTTCATCAGATTATTCCCTCAGGATGGGCAGAGTACGATGTAATCATGGTCACTGTGCAGATTTCTCTAACTACATAATATCTGGACAGTTGTATTGACAAGCTACGTTATTTGACAGTAGGGACATTTCAATTATCTACTGCGCAGTTGATATGTCACATTACCCAGAGACAGATTTGTTGTGTAAGTGCTATTTATTGAAAAGTGCTGTAGTGCATATGTACATTGTCCATGATTGTGAGTCCATTTTAGTGATATCTTCCAGTGTGATCCAACACAAGGGTTTACCAAAATGCTTTTGTCATGCTGGGGTTGCTGTTTCAGACAGTGCAGAGGGACAGACTTAGCCAATGAGTAGGAGAGAGACAATCACTGGGCTGGGTGACAAGATATACAGTGGTTAGCAGAACAGTGCTTCAGTACAGTTGTTGCAAGACTGTCATGTTTCAAAACGCAGGACTTTGGTAGTAGTTGGCCATGTGGCAGGTACTAGTGCTTCCGGGTCATTTTCCTTGTGAATGTGATCTGTTCCATGTCTTCTTCTTCTGATGTGTGTGTTACCTGCTTTGTCCTTGTTGTTGTTGGTTGTGAAGGGGCAACACACACCTCAGTGTTAGAAGACGTGGAGTCAGACATCCCGGTGGCTGTTCCCTGTGAAGGTCTTAAGGGCAGCACTGCTGCAAGGAGGGCCTGCTGGTTCTTGAGAATAGCAGCCACATCATAATCGTGCATGCGTTGACAGGATTGCTGTTGTAGGGGCTGGGTCAACTGTATTACAGCTGTGCTGATTTCCTTCTGGGTTTTCTGCAGTTCCTGCAAGATAGATGTTAGGGCTTGAATAGCTGCTGCCTGATCTGCAGATGACATCATGCACGAACGCACCCCCTCAAGGCTGGCTGCCATAGTTTGCATCCCCACCCGCACCTCCTTGGCCAGCTCCCGCTGTACTCCAACTACAGTTCTCTCAAAGCTGGTGCCAGTATCGTCTGAGTCCTCAGCTGTATTGGAGCTGGCAGGTCTTACAAATGGGGTGGTGGGTGGTTCCTCTGTGATGGCTGCTTGTTCTGTGCTCTGCCTTGTGACTGAAGGTGGGGTCTGGAGGGTTTCAAGGACCTTTTGGATAGTCTCCTGGGGAAATTTTATCAGCTCGTCATACATGTCATCAGTGAAATCTCGGACAGGCATATCGTCAGGAGATCCATCTTCCTCTGCAATAAAACAGGGTACAATTAGTGTGTCTGTGTTGTGACAATTTTGACGTGACATGCCTGCCTTTTGATGAATTCACTTTGTGATCTTGTTTTGTATTAATATCTGCAGTCCTTCAGATGGGCATTGTTTCAGGCCTATGGCCCACCTGTGTGTCACATGTATGTTATTCAGTTATCAGACTTGTCAGCCTCATCACCTCTAGGTGTTGCTTTATGCCAAATAGAGAATTGCCACCTTCTTGTCCTACTCGACCCTCCGTGTATATCCATTCTCATGGTGAGACCTTGCACTGGCTGTGGGTGTTCTGATGGCCCTGGCAGCACACTTAACTATCAGGACCTGCCCCAATCCCTGATCGTTCGCATCGACTTAAATGTAATTGACATGTTGCATATCCTATGCATGGCAATGTTATGATCTGATATGGATGTTGACATTGTTAATGGGACCTGCTGATGTTGGGTAATGTGTGTTACATTGGATTGCCCTGATAGTCGTATCAGTGTTCTATTTCGTCCTCTGACTGTGCAGGTGTATTTCAGAGACCAGTTACATGTGTCCCCTCCTCAATGCTGTTGTCTGAGCAGTATGACATTTGTGATGTTGCCTTGTTACCCAGGCACAGGATGGACCCAGACACATGCAGCATTGGTGTGTCCTTACTGCTGTGTCGCTCCTATTGTTGTTTACTTTGGATGATGTTTGTGACAACTAAGGGCATTGACATTTGAGTGTACTGGGGCCTTTGTCTTTTTTCAGGAGATTGTTGCAGATGTCATCCTCACCCCCTAATTTAGGTGTGTATGTTCCATGGGGAGGTTACTGCCATTGGCTACTTGAGCTGCACACAGATCAGAGGTGGTAGTGGCAACTGTTGTTGCAGTTACATTGCAGTTGTCGGTTTGGCTAGAGGATTGCTAATAGGGCCCTAGTTAATGTAGGAGGTATGTTGGCTGACGAGATGTCAGTTTGACGTAGTGGCCTTCCCTCCTGTCGTGGCTTTCCCTTTGCTTCATCGTTGGCATGACAGCATGCCCCCATGGTACTGTTGTTGGTGTTGTGTAATGGTGTGCCCAGGTCTTCTCAGAATGGGCCATGCTCCAATGCCGTGCCCTTTTACCCGTGCCACTCCATGTATTAGATGACTTCCATGCATTTAGTGGTCGGTATCCCCCCCATGCTCACAGTTGACATTATTGCATTATAATTCCCCATGTGCGTTGTGTCCTGGTAGTCTGCGCTGTCCTGTCCTTGAATCCCTGTGACGATCTCCTCAGGGATGACGGCTGTGGCCATCTCCTCCATGTGGTCCAGGGCCTCCTAGTGTGCTGGACTCCCACCTCCAGTCTGCAGTGCTGCCTTCCTGTTCCTGGTCATCTTTTCCTTGGTCCTGCGTTTGCAGTCATGCCAGCGTTTCTTGCACTCGATGACTGTTCTGCGTACTTCTGCCACACTGTTTATCTTGTCAACAATTTGTTGCCATATAGCCTCTCTCCTACTGATTGGCAACTTTGAGTTGACAAACAGTTGGTGCTGGTGTTCCGTCACCTCTTTAACCAGAATTTCTTGCTCCTCTGCACTGAAGTAACACTTTCTTTTCTTCTTAAAAGTGTCCTGGTTCTTGTGTGGGTCCTCCTGGCTGGTTCCTGGTCTGCTGTCATCTTCCTCGGGTCTGTAGTGGCATCTGGGATCCATTTTGGCTCTCCTCTGGTGAAATGGCTGTGTTCGCTGTGTTTTTTGACGCTATTGCGTAAAAAAAACGGCGGATATCCGGTTTGCGGTGTCGTAAATCGACCCACAGTCATTTCTGCTGCGTTAACGTCGTTTTCCTTTACAACTTGACGCTGCGGTGTGCATCAAAAATAATGACTCCCACCTGTTGTTTGCGCCGCCATGCGTCAAAGTATAAATCTGACACCTGCACGGCGCACCAAAATGGCGTTAGCCGGCAGTAATATTTTTGACGCAAAACTGCGCCAGCGCAGTTTTGCATCAAAAAGAATAAATATAGGCCTCAGTGTGTCTGTGTTGTGGCATTTATAATGCATTCTTCCAGGTCTATGCCCCACCAGCATGTCACATGTAGTGTGGCCAGTTTGGGGCAATGTCAGCGTCATATATTCTAGGTGTAGGTACTGCCCAAATTGTATGTTGCCACCTTCTTGTCCTATTCAACCCTCCGTCTACTTCCATTCTCATGTTGTGGCCTATCACCGGCTGTGGGTGTTCTGATGGCACTTGCACCACACTTAACTATGTGGAACTGCCCCAGTCTCAGATATTTCACATCCAGCTAGATGTTGCTGAGACCTCACATATACTATGTATAGCAATGGCATGGCACACTACAGATGTCAGCATTGGTAGTGTGTAATGTTGATGTTGGGGAACGTGTGCTACATTGGATTGCACTGATGGTCCTAGCAGTGTTCCATTTCCTCTTCTGACTGTGCAGGTGTATTTCACTAGCTAGTTACACATGTCCTCCCCCTCAATGCTGTTGTCTGAGCAGTATAACAGTAGGGATGTTGCATGGTGTCATTGCCGCTTTTGTGACCCAGGCACAAGGTGGACCCTGGCATATGCAGCATGGGTATGACATTACTGCTGTGTACGTCATAGTGTTTATGACAATGGGCAATGTTTGTAGGGACTATGGACATTCACATTTGACTGGTTTAGCATATTTTGATTGACTTCAGGGGATTGATAATGTTGTCATCCTAAACACTCTAATTTGGGTGTGTTTGATCCATGGGCACGTAACTGCCATTAGCTAAATGACCTGCACACACAGCAGAGGTGGTAGTGGCAACTGTAGTCAATGTTAAATTCCACTTGCGGATATTGCCTGAGACTGTTAATTGAGCCTTAGTTCATGTAGCGACAATACCAGCTGTCATGTGACAGCATGCCAGTTTTATGTTGTACTCTACCCTCCTGGACTAGCTTTACCTTTCCATCCTCCTTGGCATGGTAGCAAACCCCAGTGCAAATGTTGTTGGTGTAGTGTCTGTGCCCCAGGTTACCTCTGAACAGCCCATGCCCTGTGCCATGCCCCTTTGCCCATTCCACTCCCTGAATATCATGACCTCCATGCATTGTGTAGTAGTAAGGTCCCCCCCCCGCTTACAGTTTACAAATAGCCATTTTTGTTCTCCATGCAACTTACCCTGCATCTTTGTTGTCTTCTGGTAGTCTGCGCTGTCCTGTCCTTGAATCCCTGTGACGGTCTCCTCAAGGATGAAGGCTGCCACCATCTCATCCATGTGGTCCAGGGCCTCCTGCGGTGCTAGACTCACACCTCCAGTCTGCAGTGCTACCTTCCTGTTCCTGCCCATCTTTTCCTTGGTCCTGCGCTTGCAGTCATGCCAGCATTTCTTGCACTCGATGACTGTTCTCCGTACTTCAGCCACACTGTTTATCTTGTCCACAATTTGTTGCCAAATTGCCTCTCTCCTCCCAATTGGCAATTTAGAGGTGACAAAAAGTTGGTGCTGGAGTCCCATCACCTCTTTCACCAGTATTTCCTGCTCCTCTGCACTGAACCAACACTACATTTTCTTCTTCACCCTCTCCTGGGTCTTGTGTGAGACCTCCTGGCTGGTTCCTGGTCGGTTGTCATCTTCCTGGGGTCTCTCAAAGCTTCTGGAAACCATTTTGTCCCTCCTTTGCACATTTTGCAGTGTTTGCGCCGCTTTTTGACACAATTGCATCAAAAAAATGTGCGTATCCGGTTTGCAACGTCGTAAACCGGATCAAAGTCATTTTTGCCACGTTAACGTTGTTTTTCTTTACAACGTGACGCATTGGTTTGAGTAAAAAAAAATGACTCACACCAGTGGTTTGCACTGCCGTGCATCAAAGTATAAATTTGATGCCCGAGCGGCGCTAAGAAATAGCATTAGCCGGCATTAAACTTTTTGGCGTCGGCGCAGTTTTTTGTCGAAAAGTATGTCACAAATATGGGCCTTGATGTCCTTGCAAAACTGCTTGTGTTGGGATACTGTGTAGTTCTCCAACTTCTCCGGCTCAAACATCTCATTTGTAGCAAGTGCTGATGGCTCACCAGACTGACACATGTTTATGGATATGGCTCAACAAAGGTGCAAAGTTTCAAAAGACAAGGGAAATCCCAAAAGTCGAAAAGAATCTCAGGAAGGCAAAGAACCAGCCAAAAGAAAATCCTAAAAGAGAAAAAAAAAGTACGTGGTTGCGTAATAGTCTGCAATAAAACAGTAGTGTACACCAACCACTGTATGTCAAGTCCAAATACAAGTCCTATCCTCACTGCTGATCACCAATGTTAGAAATGGGGCCTATAGTTGGCAGTCAGTTTACACCCTGTCTTAGTAGGGACTCTCCCTCTAGTCATGTTAAGGGAGTCACAAACCTAAGATAACCCCTGCTCACCCCTTGGTAGCTTGGCACAAGCAGTCAGGTTTATCTCAGAGGCAATGTGTGAAATATGTGTACCAACCACACACAGTAACGCAGCGAACACACTACAAATGGATACCACACCAGTTTGGAAAAATAGCCAATATTTAGTTAAATACAAGACCAAAACAACAAAAATCCAACATATACAAGCAAGAATATAATTTTTTTAAGCAAAAAGTCTCTTAATCCATAGAAATCAACGGTTGCATTATTTTAGCACAAAGTACCCGGTAAGCATCAAAAGTAAATGTGCAGGGGTGAAGCTGCGTAAGAAAAGCAAGCGATGCATTGATTCCTTACTTGCAAGTGAGGCCGTGCGTTGATTCTTTCCCTGCCAGGTAGGTAATGCATCGGTTCTTAACCTTCAGGAGAGTTATGTGTAGATTTCGGGATGAGCAGCCTCTGGTACGTGTGGTGATGCTGACGTTTTGGCACCTAGAAGGAATGCATGGAAAAGCCAGACTCACAGCAATGATAGAGCTGTGCTGAGCTGGCGATGCATCGATTTTTAAAGCCACAAGCCAGGTGCTGCTCAATCTTACAGGCGCCATGCAGGTGCTGCATCGATTTTACAGCCACTGGGTGGGTGCTGCGTCAATTTTACAGCCGCAATGTAGGTGCTGCATTGATTTTACAGCCACGGAGAAGGAGCTGCGTCAATGTTTCTGCACAAGGGCACAGGGACTGGAAGTAGCACAACTTGGCAGGTCAGGGGTCCCAGCAAGAGAGCCCAGGTGCTTACATATGAAGTCTTTGATGTCCCTGAGGCTTCTTAACAGGGGGCAAGCACAGTCCAAGTCTTTGGAGAAACTTCACAAGCAGGATACACAGCAAAGTCAAGTCTTTGTCCTCTCCAAAGCAGAAGCAGCAACTGAAGGCCAACCGAGCAAAGCACACATAGCAAGGGGGCAGTACTCCGCCTCAAAGCTCTTCAGGTCTTCTCCTTGGCAGAGATTCTGCTTGATCCATTAGTATTCTAAAAGACTGGGGTTTTGGGTCCACTACTCATACTCATTTCTGCCTTTGAAGTAGGCAAACTTCAAAGGAAAGTGTCTGTTGTTCACAAGCTCCTGCCTTGCCCAGTCCTGGCTCTAGGGGGGTGGAGACAGCATTGTGAGAGTACAAGCAAAGCCCTAACCAGGTGTCAGTGACAGCTCCTCCTACCGCTCTAGCTCCGGAAGACCCATCAGCCAGTTGATGGGTCATCAGCGTATGCATGGTACACCAAGGCTCCCTTTGTGTGACTGTCTAGAGTGTATGCATGGCCAGCCGCTGTCAGTCTAAACCGGACGTTGATTCTACAGGCATGCAGAGGCACAGAACAGTTAAGCAAGAAACTGCCCACTTTCTAAAAGTGGCATTTTCAAACTGACAATCTAAAAACAAACTTTACTAAAAGATGTTTTTTAAAATGTGAGTTCAGGGACCCTAAACTCCAGACCTCTATCTGCTCCCACTGCAAAACTGCACTTAACAAGATATTTTAAGGCAATCCCAATGTTAGCATATGGAAGAGATAGGCCTTGAAATAATGAAACATGAATTTGACAGTATTTCACTATCAGGACATGTAAAACACACCAGTACATGTCCTACCTTTTAAATCCACTGCACCTGCCCATTTTGCTGCTTTGGGCCTAGTTTAGGGGTGCCGTACATGTACAAAAAGGGAAGGTTTGGGCCTGGCGAGTGGGTGCACTTGCCAGGTTGGCATGGCAGTTTAGAACTGCACACACAGACACTGCAGTGGCAGGTCTGAGACTTGTTTACAGGGCTACTCATTTGGGTGGCACAATCAGTGCTGCAAGCCCACTAGTAGCATTTGATTTACAGGCCCTGGGCACCTCTAATATACTTTTATAGGGACCTACTGTAGGAGGCTAGTGTGGCTTATTGTGGGTACTTGATGGTACTTACACCTTGTGTCAGGTCCAGTAATCCCTTATTAGTAGATTAGTAGTGTTCTAGCAGTTTAGGCTGATAGAGGTGGCTATAGCAGAGCAGCTTAGGCTGGACTAGGAGACATGCAAAGCTCCTACTATACCACTTATATCATATAGCACTATATCATAAGAAACACAATACTCAGAGTTACTAAAAATAAAGGTACTTTATTTTAGTGGCAATGTGCTAAAAATATCTCAGAGGATATACTCCCTTAGGAGGTAAGTAAAATATGCAAAATATACACACAAACCAAAATCAGGTAAGTAAACAGTTAGAAAAGTAGTGCAAACACTGTAGAATACAATAGGCTGCAATAGGCCTGGGACTCGGAGCCGCGAGAGCCCCTGTCATGCTCCGCGGCTGAGGCAGGAGGCAGTTCGAGGAGAGAGCGAACTGTGACCAGACGCGCTGCGGCCGAAGCAGCGAGGAATGCGGAAGCCGCACCAGGATGTGAAGCCGGGTTGAAGTCAAAGCTGAGGAACGCAGAAGCGCTCCAGAGCCGTTGCCAGGGACGCCCGCTCGAAATTGGAAAGCCGCCCTGGAGCGCTAATTGCAGTTCACGGAGGCCTTGGGACGACAAGGTTGTTGGGGGCACTGAGACACGCTGTGTCTAGGATCTTTTCAGCCGTTTCTACGGCCTGCTGGAGGCATATATCTCTGGCTCTCCGTCAGAGGGCCCAGTCCACGAGAAGAAGAGGAGAGACAGCAAGGAAATTTTCACTGAAAGACACGGAGAAAGACACGGAGAAGAGGTGACGTTTTTAGGGCTTTTTTTCTCTCTTTTTTTTTTGGGGGGGGGAGGGGTTGCAGCTCGAATTGACTGTTTAAGGCAGAAAGAAGCAGGGAGTGATATTCCCGCATATTCGTGTATCCCCAACTTAAAATGTCTTTCCTCTTTTCCCTCCCCCCCACCCCCTCCTCTCTTTTTTTGTTTGTTCCTTTTTGGGTTTGCTTTTCAAAACCCCCAGGAATTGTCTAATACTTAAGGCTTAGGGTATTGATATATTTCCATGGGGGATAAGTAGGGGATAGAGGGGGGGAGGAGAGGGGGAGGGGGGGGAAATCCTTTTTTTATATATAGAGGTCTCCCTCGCCCCCTTTATTTTTCCCTTTTTTTCTTCCCTCTCTTTCTCTCTCCTTTTTCCTGGGGAGAGAGGGAGAAATGCAGCGGTCAACACATTTTGCAGGTCACTTCGCTGCCAGAGTTCCTAGGACGACTCCTATCACCAAACAGAGGAGACCAGCCCCTTCGGATAACCACCTGCATAAGGCTCTGGTCTCTGCCCCCTCTCCTTCAATCCCAGCTATGGACTCAGTCTCTAGTCTGCATGAACCTCTCCCTAATAGCCCTCTGCCCTTAGAAACCAATTTATCCAGCACCCCTCTTAGTCTGGATTGTCCGTCTGATGGCTCAAAGGCCCCCCCATCGGATCTGGATTCTAATTCAGGGTTAAACAAGGGCTCGCCATTTCTGGCTCAGCCGATCGCCGGCGGTGGTTCTGAGATGACTGCTGATCCAACAGTGAACACTGAATCCGCTTCTAGATCCCTTTTTCCTTTGTTTGAAAGTGGAAGGAATCGTAAGGAAGATCATCTGCTATTTAGCACTACCCACACCTCCTCTGGGCAGCCAGTTGACTCGGCTTCACTATCAGCACAAGAATTGATCTACAAAGCAGGGCCAAACGCGGTAACTGAAGCTTCTACCCACACTTCCTCCTCTATTGTTTCTTCTATTGATTCGGCTGGGCCTAAGGTGTTAAGGGAAGCCTCTGCACAAGGAATGATAGTTATGTCAGACACTGGTGCTCCTGCTGACAACTTACTTCTGCAGATTCTAAGTGAATTGAAAGCATTAAAAATCTCCCAGGACAATGCAAATCAGAGACTAGAATCTCAACTGAACCTGATCTGCAGTAACATCCAGCAACTTAACTCGCGAGTTTCAGGTATTGAACAACGAGTCTCTGCTCTGGAGGATACTCGGCTGACGGTAGAACCCTCTTTGGCAAAATGCCAAGCTGACCTGCTAGATTTACAAATTCGTCTGGATGACGCTGAGAATCGATCACGTAGATCCAATTTGCGTTTTACGGGAATCTCTGAAGGGCGCGAAAACAGTCAGACGGTCATGGAGTTGGTGTCAGATCTTATAAAAAGTCATGTTTTAGCAGGGTCAGAGGATAAGTATCCGGACCTAACAATTATGCGAGCCCATCGGGTCCCTGCGGTCCAATCATCCAACTCTAAGTATCCTCGAACTATATTGGTGAACTTTGGGGACTTTCGTATTAAGGAGCAGATTTTCCAGAAAGCAATTAGAACTAAAACTTTTCAGATTCCCGGGGATTATTCATTCAAGATTTTCTCAGAAATGTCAGTGGCGGCAGCACATCGAAGGAGAGAGTTAAAAGATATGATTCCAGCTTTCAAAAAAGCAGGGGCGCAGGCAGGCCTCGTGCAACAATCAAAACTTAAAGTGTTTTTTAAGGGCCATTCAAACTTTATTCATACGGTGGATGCTGCTAAATCCTTGTTGCATGTAATTCAAAACTCCGAACAGTTGGCACACGAAAGGGGGGGTGGGGGAAGAGCGCAAGATAGACTATAAGGATCTATTAAGTACTGGAGATGTCAGTCTTATAGCAGGGGCCTTTCTTTTGGGTTTGCTTTGTGTTTTTTTTTTTTAGGTTTGAGTTTCTGTTTTTTTGTTTTTTTTTTATTGTTTTTGTTTTTGCTGCAGTGTATAGACAGAATATTCTAAAATTTCTCTCTCTAGCCTCTAGCCCAGGGTGCTATGACAAGGCACCTTGTTAGGAAAAAAGTGGGACAAAGGGTGGGTGAGGGATGTGGCCCCAGTTCGTCCAGGCGGGAGGGCTCCAGGTGTGGGCCACTAAAAGGAGGGGGGGAAGGGGGGGCATGGGTATTAAGATTTGTTTTAGTCAAGGTAAAGGATCGTCTCGATTGATTAGGAGTTTTCTCCCCCAATTTAGTGAGGCTACAGGTACACTAGCCCAAAATGTAATTAAATGACACGATAATTTTTGCCATTGAGACTCATATCCTGGAATATTAATGGATTAAACAATCATAGGAAGAGGTCTGCTATTGAAAAAAGGGTTGTTGATCTGAATCCCTCAGTTATATTTCTTCAAGAAACCCATATTCCATTTCATAAAGTTTTGGGCTTTCAAATGTTTAAAAAAATGGCCGATTTTAAAGTTCTTGCAGCAGCCTCAGCCACTCATAGAGGGGTGGCAGTTTTTTTAGCCAAAACCCTGAATGCACAACCGCTGGATTTTCTCTCCGACCCTGAAGGACGTTGCTGCTGGGTTCAGTGTACTATTGCAATGGAGAGATTCATTTTTGTTAGCTTTTATGCTCCTCTGACGGATGATCCGGCCCCATTTATAGACTTGTTTCACTCCCTTCTCCAGTTGACGGGGAAAATTATTATTGGGGGGGATTTCAACTTTCTTCAGGACCCATCTCTAGACTCTACCGTAAAAGGTAAGAGACAGTATAAACCTAAAATAGCCAAGATCTTTAGAGATTATGTTAAGGTGCTGGCATTATGTGATCCTTGGAGGATAAACACCCCCGATGTAAGGGAATATACCTGGGGCATATTTATACTCTGTTTGCACCGAATTAGTGTCATTTTTTTTTACTCTAATTCGGTGCAAAACTAACTCCATATTTATACTTTGGTGCTAGACCCCTCTAGCACCAAATTTATGGAGTTAAAGTCATTTTTTGAAAGTGGAGACCTACTTTGCCCTAATGAGATGCAAGGTAGGCGTTCCCGTGCAAAAAATGACTCTATGGCCTTAACGCTATATTTAGGGCATATTTATACTCTGCGGCATATTTATACTCTGTTTGCACCGAATTAGTGTCATTTTTTTTTACTCTAATTCGGTGCAAAACTAACTCCATATTTATACTTTGGTGCTAGACCCATCTAACACCAAGGCCCTGATTTCAACTTTTTTTTGCACCGCATTAACGTCATTTTATGACACAAAAGTGGCGCAAACTTACAAAATAATAGCCCTTATTTATACTTTTTGCTGCAAAACTGTACTAACTCAGTTTTGCACCAAAATGTTTAGCACCGGCTTGCACCATTTCTGTGCACCAGCTGGGCACCATATTTATAGAATGGTGCAAGCCGGTGCAAAGGGTAGGCTAGAGTTTAAAAAAATGACTTTAGTCGGGTGGGGCTGGCAGTATAGAAGAAGAGGGTTTAGCACCAAAAAATGGCTTTAGGCAGGTTAGAGTAAAAAAAAATGACTCTAACCAGATTAGCGTCATTTTATGGTGCTAAACCTACCATGCCACATGACTCTGCCTTAGAAAAGGCAGGAGTCATGCCCACCACCCCAGTTGCCAGCACAGAAGACAGGGGTCCCCTGGGCATGGCCATTGCACCCAGTGCCATGTATGGGGGCCCATTTCAGGGCCCCCTATGGCACTTTCAAAAATAAAATGCACTTACCTGTACTTACCTGGGATGGGGTCCCCCATCCTCGCAGTCCCTCTAGTGTGGGTGGGGGTGCCCCTAGGGCCTAGGGAGGGCACCTCTGGGCTTATTCCATGGTGTCCACCATGGAAATAGGGCCACAGGTCCACTAACACCTGCCCTGACCCAGATCTTAAAAAATGGGGCAAAGCAAGCTTTGCTCCATTTTTTGACCCCTCCTCCCTCCCTTGCACCATTTTTACATGGGAGTATAAATATGGTGTTAAGGCCATAGAGTCATTTTTTTGCACGGGAACGCCTACCTTGCATCTCATTAAGGCAAGATAGGTTTCCACTTCCAAAAAATGACTTTAGCTCCATAAATTTGGTGCTAGACGGGTCTAGCACCAAAGTATAAATATGGAGTTAGTTTTGCACTGAATTAGAGTAAAAAAATAATGACTCTAATTCAGTGCAAACAGAGTATAAATATGCTCCTTAGCGTCAAAAAATGATGTTAATCTGGTCAGAATCATTTATTTTGACTCAAAACTGCCTAACGTCATTTTTTTTTAAGCTAGCCTACCCTTTGCACCGGCTTGCACCATTCCATAAATATGGTGCCCAGCTGGTGCTAAAAAATGGTGCAAGCCGGTGCAAAACGTTTTGGGGCAAAACTGCCTTAGTGCAGTTTTGCACCAAAAAGTATAAATAAGGCCCACCTGTATTTCCTCTCGATTTAAAAGCTCCTCGCGTATAGATTTTTTTTTTATCTCTGAAACTCTGTGCTATCAATCTCAATATGTCCTGCATTCTGGTCTTTCAGATCATGCCCTTCTACTGTTGGAAATTTCATTCTACTCTACAATTAAACCAACGCAGATTAAAAGGTGGATTTTCAATTGCCGCCTTCTGATGGAAGAAGGGTGGATACAAACCTCACAAGCTAAAATAAGGGATTTTTTTCAATGCAATCAGGGGTCGTCAACCCCATCAATAGTCTGGGAGGCATTCAAGGCCTACTTTAGGGGCCGGGTGATCGTTAAAGAGGTAGCTGATAGACGGGCTCTGAAACAACAAACTGCGGCATTGGAAGATGTAGTTCACAAGTGTTTAACCTCTTACCTGAGGGCCCCCTCAGATATTAATAGAAAGGCGTTCGAAGCCGCCAAGAAAGCGTTAGCAGGATTTAAAAAAAAAAAAGCTGATATAGAATATGGATCTTATAAACAGAAAAGTTATGAAGAAAGCAATTTTACGGGAAAATTCTTGGCATGGCAAGCTAGAGATCGTATCGCTGGCAATGTTATACACGCTTTAAGATGTCCGATTACTGGGGCCAGGTGCACTGAGCCTTGGGACCTTGATCAAATCATGCTGGAGCACTATAAACAAATCTATAGTGACGTTTCAGTTATAGATTCCAGGACCACCGAGATATTCCTGTCGGGCCTTAACATCCCCTCTCTTTCAGAGGAGGACCGTAGGGGATTGTCTCAACCATTTACAAAGCTGGAACTCCTAGATGTAGTCAAGGATCTTCCCACAGGGAAAACCTGTGGCCCGGATGGCTTTCCGGCCGAGTTCTATAAGACCTTCATAAATGTATTTGTTGAGGATTTCTTAGCTCTTTTAAATGGTATACTACAAGGCGAGGAAATACCTAGAACTTGGCACACAGGGAATGTGGTTAGCTTCCCTAAGAAAAATAAAGATAGGGAGGATCCAAATGCGTATCGCCCAATCTCGTTGTTAAACACGGATTACAAAATGATGACAAAACTATTGGCTAATAGGCTTAATAGGGTAATTAATAAACTGGTGCATCCCAATCAAAATGGTTTTGTGGCTGGTCGACAACTGGCTACAAACACTCAGGCCAATATTTATACTTTTTGACGCAAAACTGCGCTAACGCAGTTTTGCGTCAAAAAAATTAGCGACGGCTAGCGCCATTCTGAAGCGCCATGCGGGCGCCGTATTTAATCAATGACGTTAGCCGGCGTTAGCCGCCGGCGCTGCCTGGTGTGCGTGGAAAAAAACGACGTACACCAGGCAGCGCCGGCGTAGGGGAATATGGGGCTTGGGCGTCAAGAAATGGGGCAAGTCAGGTTGAGGCTATTTTTTCGCCTCAACCCGATTTGCGCCATTTTTTTTCACTCCCAACCCCCATAGAAATGACTCCTGTCTTAGCAAAGACAGAAGTCATGCCCCCTTGCCCAATGGCCATGCCCAGGGGACTTATGTCCCCTGGGCATGGTCATTGGGCATAGTGGCATGTAGGGGGGCACAAATCAGGCCCCCGATGCCACAAAAAAAAAAAAAAAAACTTACCTGAACTTACCTTAATGTCCCTGGGATGGGTCCCTCCAGCCTTGGGTGTCCTCCTGGGGTGGGCAAGGGTGACAGGGGGTGTCCCTGGGGGCATGGGAGGGCACCTCTGGGCTCCTTCAGAGCCCACAGGTCCCTTAACGCCTGCCTTTTGCAGGCGCTAAAAAACGGCGCAAAAGCGGCCGTACGTCATTTTTTTGGACCCGCCCACTCCCGGGCGTGAATTTTGCCTGGGAGTATAAATCCGACGCACATGCCTCGGAGTCGATTTTTTAGACGTGAACGCCTACCTTGCATCTCATTAACGCAAAGTAGGTGTCCACGCTAAAAAATGACGCAAACTCCATGGACTTTGGCGAAAGACGCGTCTAACGCCAAAGTATAAATATGGAGTTAGTTTTGCGTAGAAATTGCATTAAAAAAAACTACGCAATTCCGGCGCAAACGGAGTATAAATATGCCCCTCACTATTTAGCAGAAGCTCTTGATTATTTTACAACTAATAAAATCCCCGCCATTATTCTTCTCCTGGACGCAGAGAAAGCTTTTGATTTGGTGGTCTGGGACACGCTTTATTTAATTTTATCCAGCTACAAGGTTCCCACTCAAGTGATCTCTCTAATTCAAAGATTGTACTCAAATGCTGAGGCTAATATTGTTATAAACTCAAGGTCTGTGGGACAGCTTCAAATACAACGAGGCACTAGACAAGGGTGCCCGCTATCCCCTATTTTGTTTGCCCTTTTTATTGAACCGCTTGCTATCAAAATCAGATAGAACACTCAGGTTCAGGCACCGCTAAAATCAATGGGGAAAATTAAACTTTATGCAGATGATATTATTTTGTTTTTGGACACAAAATACTCCTCTCAGGAAGCGGCCTTTAATATATTTCAAGAATTTCAGCAAATCGGTGGCTGTAAGATTAATAGGACCAAGACCGACATCATTCTTTGTGGCACTACTTCTAATTGTCTTCTTCCTGAATTAAGAGGATGCGTAAACCTCAACCCAAAGAGATATTTGGGGGTTTTCTATTCGGCCAATATAAGTGATATTTATGAACTGAATTTCGCTCCTCTACTTCAGAAAACTCAGGCTTTACTTACCCGTTGGAGGCCTCTTCCTCTCTCGATATTAGGCCGCATTGCTTTAATTAAAATGTCAATCCTACCACTTTTTAATTTCCTGTTTGCAGCCATTCCATGTGTCTTAACACAACTCTTTATTAAAAAACTGGAATCCCTATTTCGCTCCTTTATCTGGCAGAACAGAAAAGCCCGAGCCGCTTTGAGCATATTGTATGCCGATAAGGAGAAGGGGGGACTTTCCTTACCCAATTTCAAAGATTATTATTATGCTTTCTTTGCACACTATTATGCCAGCTTTAAGTTAGAATCCTCCGTGGGCTCCAAGTTTTTTTATTGATCTTCGGGTACTAATATGCCAAGAGCATAACATTCGGAACCTAGCCCTTTTGACCAAATCGCCTAAAAAAGTGCATAATAAAATTCTTAAATGTTTTTTTAAGAGAAGAGTGGATTTTACTAGAAAATATTAAATTCCCTCTGTACATTTTCACACCCCACTCTCACAGATTTCACTAGGTTCAGGGACACAGCTTAACGAAATCACGGTGAAAAAGTGGGAGCGCGCTGGATATAGTAAAATTGGAGACTTCTGGGTTGAGGGTAACTGGGAAGCCCCATGGAAAATCATGACTACAGTCAATAATGATCTTTTGCTGGTCAGATCCTACAACATATTGATGAGGGTTTTTAAAGACTTAGATATTAATTCTATCATTAATACCCAATCACTGGTATCAGAATTAGTTACTCCTTCGCGGGCAAGGAATGCAGGGGCATGGAGAAGGCTATTGGCAGAAAGGTCTAAAGTGGATTTGGGGATAAGAGTTCAGAAGAAATGGGTTAGTCAGGAGGGCATGATGCTCTCAAGTGAATACTGGGAGACTATCAACCGCCTAAATTTCTCTGCACTACGAGGGGCTAATTGGCATAGAATGATATTTTTTAGCAAATGGCTGCTATATCGAACCACGCAAGCCCTATCCCGTATGGGGATCGGCCACCCAAATACGTGTTTTCGGTGCAAGGAAACAGGGGCAGCTGGCTGGATACATACGATAGCGACATGTAAATGTATACAGAGATATTGGGAAGAGGTCTTTGCAACGTTAACATCCATTGTTTTGGTTCCCATATCTCCGAGTGTTCGCCTGCTCAGTCTGGGCTATGAGCCCGAGGCAAGACTCTCCCCTCGGCTGGAGAAGCTCGTATTTATAGCCATGCGGTGGCTAGGTCACTGTTGCTGAGAAACTGGCGGTCTGAAGTGTCTCCTACTAGTCAAGGATGGTACAATAAAATGATCCAAGTCAGACTTCAGGAGATGAGATATGCTAGGAGAATAGGCAATGTCAAAAAGTTCTCTCTAATTTGGGGAAATTATTTTTGGGATAAGTCTGATTGATTCTTTTTTTCTTTCTATTTTTTCTCGTTTTATTCTCTGAAAGTGACAATGTATCCTATTTTGTACTGAGGGAAAAAAAAAAAAAAAAAAAAAGGCTGCAATAGGCCTAGGGACAACACAAACAATATACTAAGAAAGTGGAATGTGAACCACGAATGGACCCCAGGCCTAGTGTAGTGTATAGAGGGTCGCTGGGAGTGTAAGAAAACACTAAGGGTGTCCAAGATACCCCACCCCAAGACGCTGAAAAGTAGGAGTAAAGTTACCCTACTTCCCCAGAAACACACTAAAGTCGTGATAAGAGATTCTGCAAAGACCACAACAGACTGCAAAGCACTGAAGACGGATTCCTGGACCTGAGGACCTGCAAAGAAAGGGGACCAAGTCCAAGAGTCACAAAAGTGTCCGGGCGGGCAGTAGCCCACTAAACCCCAGATGAAGGTACAAAATGGCTGCCTCTGGGTGGATGAAGCTGAAGATTCTACAACAACGGAAGGTGCCAAAGTAGCAAGACGACTACCAGCAACATTGTAGCACCTAATCCTGCCAGCTTTCTCGACTGTTTCCTGGTGGTGCATGTTCTGGGGGTAGCCTGCCTTCACCGTGCACCAGAAGCTCTGAAGAAATCTCCTGTGGGTCGACTGAATCTTCCCCCTGCTAACGCTGGCACCAAAAGACTGCATCACTGGTCCGCTGGGTCCCCTCTCATCCTGACGAGCATGGTCCCTGGAACACAGCAACTCTGTCCAAGTGACTCCTACAGTCCAGTGACTCTTCAGTCCGTGTTTGGTGGAGATAAGTCCTTGCCTCCCCACGCCAGACTGCAAAGCTGTGTACTGCGTGATTTGCAGCTGCTCCAGCTCCTGTGCACTCTTCCAGGATTTCCTTTGTGCAAGGCCTATCCTGGGTCCCCAGCACTCTGTCCTGCAGTGCACAACCTTCTTAGTTGTCCTCCGACGTCGTGGGACCCCCTTTTGTAACTTCGCGTTGACTTCTGTTCACTCTTCTTTTAAGTGCCTGTTGGGGTACTTCTGCGGGTGCTGCCTGCTTCTGTGAGGGCTCTCTGAGTTGCTGAGTGTCTCCTCTGTCTCCTCCACCAAAAGGCAACATCTTGTTCCTTCCTGGTCCTCAGCAGCACCGAAAAACCTCTACCGTGACTCTTGTAGCTAGCAAGGCTTGTTTGCAATATTTCTGCATGGGAACACCTCTGCAAGCTTCATCGGGACATGGGACATCCGTTTCCCAAAGGAAAAGTCCCTAGTCCTCTTCTTTATTGCAGAACTCCAAGCTGCTTCCAACCAGAGGCAGCTTCCTTGCACCTCCATCCGGGGTTTCCTGGGCTCCTGCCCCCCCTGGACACTGTCGCGACTATTGGACTTGGTCCCCTTGCCTTGCAGTTCCTAAGGTCCGGAAATACGTTGTCAGTGCACTGCTGGTGTTTGTTCTTCCTGCAGAATCCCTCTATCACGACTATTGTGCTCTCTGGGGGTAGTAGGTGCACTTTACTCCTACTTTTCAGGATCTTGGGTTGGGGTATTTTTCTAACTCTCACTGTTTTCTTACAGTCCCAGCAACCCTCCATAAGCTCACATAGGTCTGGGGTCCATTTGTGGTTCGCATTCCACTTTTGGAGTATATGGTTTGTGTTGCCCCTATACCTATGTGCTCCTTTTGCAACCTATTGTAATTCTACACTGTTTACATTACTTTTCTTGCTCTTACTTACCTAATTTTGGTCTGTGTACATATAACTTGTGTATATTACATACCTTCTTATTGAGGGTACTCACTGAAATACTTTTGGCATATTGTCATAAAAATAAAGTACCTTTATTTTTAGTAACTCTGTGTATTGTGTTTTCTTATGATATTGTGCATATGATATAAGTGGTATAGTAGGAGCTCTGCATGTCTCCTAGTTCAGCCTAAGCTGCTTTGCCATAGCTACCTTCTATCAGTCTAAGCTGCTAGAAACACCTCTTCTACACTAATAAGGGATAACTGGACCTGGCACAAGGTGTAAGTACCTCTGGTACCCACTACAAGCCAGGCCAGCCTACTACACTTTCTGACAGCTAGCTGTCCATAACACCTTTTTAGGCATTTTCTTGCTTGTGAGATCATTAAGAGGGGCTGCTATACAGCCATAATTCTCAATGAATCTCCTGTAATAGCCTGTGAGGCCTAAAAAGGCTCTCACCCGGGTCTGAGTTATAGGGGGAACCCAATCCATGATTGTCTGGATTTTCCCCTGTAGTGGTGCAATCTTTTCTCCACCTACCAGGTGGCCCAGATAAACCACTTTTCCCTGCCCTATCTGGCACCTTGAGGCCTTGATAGTGAGGCCTGCCTTTTGCAGGGCCTCCAAAACTTTCCAAAGGTGGACCAGGTGCTTATCCCAGGTTGAGCTAAAGACAGCAATATCATCAAGATGTGCTGCACTGAAGCCTCCAACCCTTGCAGGACTGTGTTCACCAACCTCTGAATAGTGGCAGGTGCATTTTCCAAACCAAAGGGCATTACTGTGAATTGGTAGTGCCCTCCTATAGTAGAAAATGCAGTCTTTGGTTTAGCATCTTCTGCCAATCTGATCTGCCAATACCCTGCAGTCAGATCAAAAGTGGTAAGATACTTGGCAGAAGCCAGTGTATCAATGAGCTCATCTGCCCTGGGTATAGGGTGAGCATCAGTTTGTGTTACCTGATTGAGCCCTCTGTAATCTACACAAAACCTCATCTCCTTCTTTCCATCTTTGGTGTGAGGTTTTGGTACAAGCATCACTGGGCTTGCCCATGGGCTTTCAGAAGGTTCAATCACCTCTAAATCCAACATCTTCTGCACCTCCTGTTTGATGCAGTCTCTGACATGGTCAGGCTGCCTATACATTTTAGTTTTGACAGGCAGGCTGCCTCCAGTGTCAGTTGTGTGTTCACACCAGGATGTAGTACCTGGTACACGTGAAAAGAGGTCAGAAAATTGGCTTAGGAGATTGATGCAGTTGTCTTTCTGTTCTGCAGTCAGACAATCTGCTAAAACTACTCCCTACACTAAGGCATCTGCTTCAGTGGTGGAAAAGAGATCAGGGAGAGGGTCACTCTCTTCTTCCTGTCCCTCACCTGTTGCCATGAGCAGGGTGAGATCAGCCCTGTCATAGTAGGGTTTCAGGCGGTTGACATTAATCACACTAAGGGGACTTCTGGCAGTGCCCAGGCCTACCAAATAGGTAGCCTCACTCTTCTTCTCAACAATTAGAAGGGGTCCATTCCATTTGTCTTGGAGTGCTCTTGGGGCCACAGGCTCCAATACCCAAACCTTCTGTCCTGGTTGCTTTTACAGCTCCTGGCTGGCCTGAAGGTTTTTACTGGTGTTTTTCATGTACTCAGCCATTCTGGATCTTAGGCCAAGTACATAGTCTACTATGTCCTGTTTAGGAGCTTTCAAAGGTTGTTCCCAACCCTCCTTTACAAGAGCAAGTGGACCTTTTACAGGGTGCCCAAAGAGGAGTTCAAAGGGGCCGATGCCCAATCCTTTTTGGGGTACCTCCCTGTAAGCAAAAAGGAGGTAAGGTAACAGGACATCCCATCTCCTCCTGAGTTTTTCAGGGAGTCCCATTATCATACCTTTGAAAGTTTTATTAAACCTCTCAACCAGACCATTTGTTTGTGGATGGTAAGGGGTGGTGAACATGTAGGTAACACCACACTCCTTCCACATTGCTTTTAGGTATGCAGACATAAAGTTACTACCTCTGTCTGATACCACCTCTTTAGGAAAATCCACGCTGGAAAAGATTCCCAGGAGGGCCTTTGCCACTGCAGGAGATGTAGTGGTCCTTAAAGGTCTGGCTTCAGGATATCTTGTGGCATGGTCCACTACCACCAAGATAAATCTATTTCCTGAAGCAGTAGGAGGGTCAAGGGGGCCAACTATGTCAACCCCTACAATATCAAAGGGCACCCCAACCACTGGTAGTGGAATTAGAGGGGCCTTTGTAGTGCCACCAGTCTTGCCACTGGCTTGGCAGGTCACACAAGACTTGCAAAAATCTTTAGTGTCTTCTGACATGTGAGGCCAGTGAAACAAAGGGACAAGTCTTTCCCAAGTTTTCGTTTGGCCCAAATGCCCAGCCAAAGGAATGTCATGTGCTAGAGTGAGAAGAAACTCTCTGTACTGCAGGGGAATGACCAATCTCCTGGCTGCTCCAGGTTTTGGGTCCCTTGACTCTGTGTACAAGAGGTTATCTTCCCAGTATGCTCTATGACTGTCACTGACATCCCCATTTTGCTGTTAGACAGCTTGCTGTCTGAGACCCTCTAAAGGTACTTTATTTTTATGACAATACGCCACAAGTATCTCAGTGAGTACCCTCAGTAAGAAGGTAAGTATTATGCACAAGTTATATGTACACAAACCCAAAACAGGTAAGTAAGAGTGAGAAAAGTAATGCAAATAGTGTAGAATTACAATGGGATGCAACAGGCAAACATAGGTCTTGGGGCAACACAAACCATATACTCCAAAAGTGGAATGCGAATCACGAATGGACCCCAGACCTATGGGAGCTTGTAGTGGGTCTCTGGGACTGTAAGAAACAGTCAGGGTGTCCAATATACCCCACCCCAAGACCCTGAAAAGTAGGAGTAAGGTACACCTCTGTAGGAAAGTACCATCTTGCCTGGCATGTTACCCCCATTTTTCACTGTATATATGTTGTTTTAGTTGTATGTGTCACTGGGACCCTGGTAACCCAGGGCCCCAGTGCTCATAAGTGTGCCTGAATGTGTTACCTGTGTAGTGACTAACTGTCTCACTGAGGCTCTGCTAATCAGAACCTCAGTGGTTATGCTCTCTCATTTCTTTCTAAATTGTCACTAACAGGCTAGTGACCAATTTTACCAATTTACATTGGCTTACTGGAACACCCTTATAATTCCCTAGTATATGGTACTGAGGTACCCAGGGTATTGGGGTTCCAGGAGATCCCTATGGGCTGCAGCATTTCTTTTGCCACCCATAGGGAGCTCTGACAATTCTTACACAGGCCGGCCACTGCAGCCTGAGTGAAATAACGTCCACGTTATTTCACAGCCATTTTACACTGCACTTAAGTAACTTATAAGTCACCTATATGTCTAACCTTTACCTGGTAAAGGTTAGGTGCAAAGTTACTTAGTGTGAGGGCACCCTGGCACTAGCCAAGGTGCCCCCACATTGTTCAGAGCCAATTCACTGAACTTTGTGAGTGCGGGGACACCATTACACGCGTGCACTACATATAGGTCACTACCTATATGTAGCTTCACAATGGTAACTCCGAATATGGCCATGTAACATGTCTATGATCATGGAATTGCCCCCTCTATGCCATCCTGGCATTGTTGGTACAATTCCATGATCCCAGTGGTCTGTAGCACAGACCCTGGTACTGCCAGACTGCCCTTCCTGGGGTTTCTCTGCAGCTGCTGCTGCTGCCAACCCCTCAGACAGGCAGCTGCCCTCCTGGGGTCCAGCCAGGCCTGGCCCAGGATGGCAGAACAAAGAACTTCCTCTGAGAGAGGGTGTGACACCCTCTCCCTTTGGAAAATGGTGTGAAGGCAGGGGAGGAGTAGCCTCCCCCAGCCTCTGGAAATGCTTTGTTGGGCACAGATGTGCCCAATTCTGCATAAGTCAGTCTACACCGGTTCAGGGACCCCTTAGCCCCTGCTCTGGCGCGAAACTGGACAAAGGAAAGGGGAGTGACTACTCCCCTGACCTGCACCTCCCCTGGGAGGTGTCCAGAGCTCCTCCAGTGTGCTCCAGACCTCTGCCATCTTGGAAACAGAGGTGCTGCTGGCACACTGGACTGCTCTGAGTGGCCAGTGCCACCAGGTGACGTCAGAGACTCCTGCTGATAGGCTCCTTCAGGTGTTAGTAGCCTTCCCTCTCTCCTAGGTAGCCAAACCCTCTTTTCTGGCTATTTAGGGTCTCTGTCTCTGGGGAAACTTTAGATAACGAATGCATGAGCTCAGCCGAGTTCCTCTGCATCTCCCTCTTCACCTTCTGATAAGGAATCGACCGCTGACCGCGCTGGAAGCCTGCAAACCTGCAACATAGTAGCAAAGACGACTACTGCAACTCTGTAACGCTGATCCTGCCGCCTTCTCGACTGTTTTCCTGCTTGTGCATGCTGTGGGGGTAGTCTGCCTCCTCTCTGCACCAGAAGCTCCGAAGAAATCTCCCGTGGGTCGACGGAATCTTCCCCCTGCAACCGCAGGCACCAAAAAGCTGCATTACCGGTCCCTTGGGTCTCCTCTCAGCACGACGAGCGAGGTCCCTCGAATCCAGCGACACCGTCCAAGTGACCCCCACAGTCCAGTGACTCTTCAGCCCAAGTTTGGTGGAGGTAAGTCATTGCCTCACCTCGCTGGGCTGCATTGCTGGGAACCGCGACTTTGCAAGCTACTCCGGCCCCTGTGCACTTCCGGCGGAAATCCTTCGTGCACAGCCAAGCCTGGGTCCACGGCACTCTAACCTGCATTGCACGACTTTCTAAGTTGGTCTCCGGCGACTCCTTTGTGCAACTTCGGTGAGCACCGTTTCACGCATCCTCGTAGTGCCTGTTTCTGGCACTTCTCCGGGTGCTACCTGCTTCAGCCTAGTAAGAGCTTCTTTGCACCAACCGCTGGCATTTCTTGGGCATCTGCCCATCTCCGAGTTGCTTGTGACTTTTGGACTTGGTCCCCTTGTTCCACAGGTACCCTCAGTCAGGAATCCATCGTTGTTGCATTGCTGATTTGTGTTTTCCTTGCATTTTCCCTCTAACACGACTATTTTGTCCTTAGGGGAACTTTAGTGCACTTTGCACTCACTTTTCAGGGTCTTGGGGAGGGTTATTTTTCTAACTCTCACTATTTTCTAATAGTCCCAGCGACCCTCTACAAGGTCACATAGGTTTGGGGTCCATTCGTGGTTCGCATTCCACTTTTGGAGTATATGGTTTGTGTTGCCCCTATCCCTATGTTTCCCCATTGCATCCTATTGTAACTATACATTGTTTGCACTGTTTGCTAAGACTATACTGCATATTTTTGCTATTGTGTATATATATCTTGTGTATATTTCCTATCCTCTCACTGAGGGTACACTCTAAGATACTTTGGCATATTGTCATAAAAATAAAGTACCTTTATTTTTAGTATAACTGTGTATTGTGTTTTCTTATGATATTGTGCATATGACACTAAGTGGTGCTGTAGTAGCTTCACACGTCTCCTAGTTCAGCCTAAGCTGCTCTGCTAAGCTACCATTATCTATCAGCCTAAGCTGCTAGACACCCTATACACTAATAAGGGATAACTGGGCCTGGTGCAAGGTGTAAGTACCCCTTGGTACTCACTACAAGCCAGTCCAGCCTCCTACATTGGTTGTGCAGTGGTGGGATAAGTGCTTGAGACTACTTACCACTCTTGTCATTGTACTTTTCATAAGAGAAAAATATACAAAACAAGGTCAGTGTATATACACATAGCCAAAAAGTTTTGCATTTCCTCTTTTCACTCTTTTCTAAGTGCTGAAAAGAACTTCTAAAACTTTCAAAAAGTTCTTAAAAGTTTAAAAAGTTTTTTCTGTCTTTCCAAAAAGTTCTGAAAACTTTTTTCTCTTTTTCTATCACTTTAACTCTCTCTAAAAAATGTCTGGCACAGGAAAAAATGTTGAACTGTCCAAACTTGCATATGATCACCTTAGCTGGAAAGGAGCAAGGAGTCTCTGCATAGAGAGAGGTTTGAGTGTAGGGAAGAATCCTTCTTTAGAACTGTTAATTAATATGCTTAGAGTACAGGATAAGGCCATAAGTGCCCAATCTGTAGAAAAAGTAGCTAATGGTTCTCAATCTGATCCAGGGACTCCCCCAGGAAAAGGTTCAGGAAAGAAACTTCTCAGCCTGCCCATTACTAGACAGTCTAGCATAGTTGGTACAGAGGTTGAATCACACCATACTAATGGTGTGCTCTCACATTATACTGGTAGCCAAGCTGTTAGGGTGCCCTCTGTAAGGGACAGGTCTCCATCTGTTCATTCCCATCATACCTCTGTATCTAGAAATGTCCCTCCCACCCACCCTGATGACAGATTGTTAGAAAGGGAGCTCAATAGATTGAGAGTGGAGCAAACCAGACTGAAGCTCAAGAAGCAACAGCTGGATTTGGATAGACAGTCTTTAGAAATAGAGAGGGAAAGACAGAAGATGGGTTTAGATACCCATGGTGGCAGCAGCAGTATTCCCCATAGTCATCCTGCAAAAGAGCATGATTCCAGGAATCTGCACAAGATAGTTCCCCCTTATAAGGAGGGGGATGACATTAACAAGTGGTTTGCTGCACTTGAGAGGGCCTGTGCTGTACAGGATGTCCCTCAAAAGCAGTGGGCTGCTATCCTATGGCTATCATTTACTGGAAAAGGTAGGGTTAGGCTCCTTACTGTAAAAGAAAATGATGCTAACAATTTCCAAGTTCTTAAGAATGCACTCCTGGATGGTTATGGCTTAACCACTGAACAGTACAGGATAAAGTTCAGAGATACCAAAAAGGAGTCTTCACAAGACTGGGTTGATTTCATTGACCAGGCAGTGAAGGCCTTGGAGTGGTGGTTACATGGCAGTAAAGTTACTGATTATGACAGCCTGTATAACTTGATCCTGAGAGAGCATATTCTTAATAATTGTGTGTCTGATTTGTTGCACCAGTACTTGGTGGACTCTGATCTGACCTCTCCCCAAGAATTGGGAAAGAAGGCAGACAAATGGGTCAGAACAAGAGTGAACAGAAAAGTTCATACAGGGGGTGACAAAGATGGCAACAAAAAGAAGGATGGTAAGTCTTCTGACAAGGGTGGGGACAAATCTAAAAATGAGTCTTCATCAGGCCCACAAAAACACTCTGGTGGGGGTGGTGGGTCCAAATCCTCCTTTAATCAGAACAAGGAAAAGAAACCATGGTGCTATTTATGTAAAATAAAAGGCCATTGGACAACAGATCCCAGTTGTCCAAAGAAAGGCACCACAGCTCCTACCACTACAACCCCTACTGCTACACCTAGTGTCCCTACTAATAGCAGTGGTGGTGGGAGCAAACCTACTAATAGCCAATCCAAGGGAGTAGCTGGGCTCACTTTTGGTAATTTAGTTGGGGTTGGTCTGATTAGGGAGACCACAGAGGCTACTTTAGTCTCTGAAGGGGCTATTGATTTAGCCACTTTGGTTGCTTGCCCCCATAACTTGGAGAAGTACAAGCAACTAACCCTAATAAATGGTGTTGAGGTCCAGGCCTACAGGGACACAGGTGCCAGTGTCACAATGGTGATTGAGAAACTGGTGCACCCTGAACAACACATACTTGGACACCAGTACCAAGTAACCGATGCTCACAACATAACACAAAGCCACCCCATGGCTGTTGTAAATCTCAACTGGGGGGGGGGTATCTGGTCCAAAGAAAGTTGTAGTAGCTTCAGATTTACCTGTAGACTGTCTATTAGGGAATGATTTGGAGACATCAGCTTGGTCAGATGTGGAGTTGGAGGCCCATGCAGCAATGCTGGGCATCCCAGGGCATATTTTTGCTTTGACAAGGGCTCAGGCCAAAAAGCAAAAAGGACAGGGAAGCTTGGATCCTGGAACAATGGACCAAGTGCTCCCTAAAGCTAGGGTTAGTAGAAGCAAACCACTTCCTACTATCCCTCCCTCTACAGTGGATTCAACTTCTGAGGAAGAAGAATTCCCTCCCTGTGCAGAACCTACACCAGAGGAGCTGGAAGCAGACACTGCTGAGCTTTTGGGTGAAGGGGGGCCTGCCAGAGAGGAGCTGAGTGTGGCACAGCAAACCTGTCCCACATTAGAGGGTCTCAGACAGCAAGCTGTCAAACAGGCTAATGGGGATGTCAGTGACTCTCACAGGGTTTACTGGGAGGACAACCTCTTGTACACTGAGCATAGGGATCCTAAACCTGGAGCTGCCAGGAGATTAGTGATTCCTCAGGAGTACAGAAAGTTCCTCCTAACACTGGCACATGACATTCCCTTAGCTGGGCACCTTGGTCAAATGAAAACTTGGGACAGATTGGTACCATTGTTTCATTGGCCTAGGATGTCTGAGGACACAAAAGAATTTTGTAAGTCCTGTGAAACCTGTCAAGCCAGTGGCAAGACAGGAGGCACTCCAAAGGCACCCCTTATCCCACTGCCTGTGGTTGGGGTTCCCTTTGAAAGGGTAGGGGTTGACATAGTTGGCCCCCTTGACCCTCCTACTGCTTCAGGCAATAGGTTTATCTTAGTGGTAGTGGACCATGCCACAAGATATCCTGAAGCTATTCCTTTAAGGACCACTACAGCTCCTGCAGTGGCAAAGGCCCTCCTGGGAATATTTTCCAGGGTGGGCTTCCCAAAGGAAGTAGTATCAGACAGAGGAAGCAATTTCATGTCTGCATACTTAAAGGCCATGTGGAAGGAGTGTGGTGTAACAAGTTCACAACACCCTATCATCCACAAACAAATGGACTGGTGGAGAGATTTAATAAAACTCTCAAAGGCATGATTATGGGACTCCCTGAAAAACTCCGCAGGAGATGGGATATCCTTCTACCATGCCTCCTTTTTGCCTACAGGGAGGTACCCCAGAAAGGAGTGGGCTTCAGCCCCTTTGAACTTCTTTTTGGACACCCTGTTAGGGGTCCACTCACACTTGTAAAGGAGGGTTGGGAACAACCTTTAAAAGCTCCTAAGCAGGATATTGTGGATTATGTACTTGGCCTCAGATCAAGGATGGCTGAGTACATGAAAAAGGCCAGTAAAAACCTTCAGGCCAGCCAAGAGCTCCAGAAGCAATGGCATGATCAGAAGGCTGTTTTGGTTCAGTACCAACCAGGGCAGAAAGTGTGGGTCTTGGAGCCTGTGGCCCCAAGAGCACTCCAAGATAAATGGAGTGGTCCCCACACAATTGTTGAAAAGAAGGGTGAAGTCACCTACTTGGTTGACTTAGGCACTGCCAGGAGTCCCCTTAGGGTGCTCCATGTCAACCGCCTGAAACCCTACTATGACAGGGCTGATCTCACCCTGCTC